>NC_092719.1:126365152-126965152 GCF_047496885.1 Scyliorhinus torazame | reverse complement strand
GTGAAAGGGGGGAGCAGAGCCTCCCCCTAATTGGGAGGAATCTCACAGGATATAAACCCCGACAGGCGGGAGGGTGACCCTGCAGGGTGAGGAGTAGTATAGTTGTAGCTTGAGAGCAGAGTAATTAAACCTAGTTGCATCCTGCCTAACTGGCGTCATATGAAATCCTTACCTTTGGCTATCGCAGTTACCCAAAGACAGCACATTGAATATAATAGATTTGTTGACAGCTGCTGAGGCAGTGCACCTTGACTTGTCAGTAAACTTTCTGTAATCCTTCTGTGTGCATTCGATAAAGTAAGCTGATTGATCACTTGTCATCGCTCTTTGTTTTTTCTGTTCCACTCTCAGCAGCTTTGATTCTTTCCATTGCCACCACGATATGACACATTTTCAATGAGACTGTGCGAATTGAATCACTTGTGTAAAAAGCTGACAACTCAATGCTCTGGTAATCAATTCACTGCAGTCGCAAATATCAGCAGGTCACAGCCTATTTTATTAAATTGTCTGGGTCAATTGCGCTGATCGAACCCCGCCAAAAAAACCTTGTGGTTTTTTTTAGGTGGTTCAGCCTGTGGGTCATCTTTAGTGTCAGAATGAAGCTTCAGCAAATTAACTCGAGGGTCTTTGGTCAATAATGTTCCAGACTAAGTCAATAGGTCATCTCAACCGACTGATCAGATCTTCAAATAAACCATTGTAAAAACAGCAACACTAATTACTTCTACATCATAGCAATTTTACAAGTTCAACTCCAATTATGCTGAAATGGAAAGAATCTAAGGCAAATGGAAGCTGAAAAGATTGAGCTTTGCAGAAAATATTTTAAGTGGAATATTTTTTTAAAAGCGGACCTTAACCTCGCAAGGAGATGCTGCAAAAAATCAGAGCGAAAGAGGAGATAGTTGAGATATTGAAAGAGCTAAAAATTGATTCTTTTGAAAAGAAGGTATTAGAAAAAAGGTACTTAAAGTTAATAAGTCACCAGGACCAGATCAGATGCATCCGAGGTTGGAAGAGTAGAAATTAAAGAGGCACTAGCCAGAATCGTCCGATCTTTCCGAGATACAGAGGACTGGAGAATTACAAGTGGAATGATTGGTCCAGCAAATGCAGACCAGTCAGTTTAACCTCAGTGGGGAAACTTTAAACACCAATATCTGGGACAAATTAAAAGGGTTGAAATATTGCAAGGCGATCGACAAGGCAGTGTTGAAACACAAACAAGGTTTATTGAACTAACGCAAAATATATACACTGGACACCACAACTAATACACAGGTCTTGGCCTCATGACTCCTAGGCTATCTCTGGCCATGGCCCAATGCCCAGAACCATACCGAAACTCCTGATAGGCTTACATCATAGGCTCTGGGCCCGTCACATGGCCCTCGAGGTATCGTCCTTAAAGGGGCCACATTACAACAAGGGCAAATTATGTTTAACTAACTTGATTGAGTTTGTTGATGTATCACAGAGGAGTGATTTTTTTTTAATTCATTTTTTACAGGACTTTTTGCCATCCCTAATTGCCCTTTGGAAGACATTTTAAAGTCAACCACATTGCTGTGAGTCACATGTAGGCCAGACCAGGTAAGGATGGCAGATTTCCTTCCCTGAAAGGCATCAGTGAACGATAGAATCATCGCGTCTCTACTGTGCAGAAGGATGATTTTGTAAGTGGCAATAAACGGAGTCCACACCGAGTTGTAGAGAAATACAAACCTTATTTTAGTTAACACGTTAACTCGTATGTAAAGCTCCAGTAGTTCCCTACTGGGTCTTCTCCAATCGGTGCATGACTGGCTGACTCTATTTATACAAAGGCACATGAACTGTCATAAGGATCGCCTTGTCCCTTATCAGCGGAGCTCATATTCTGCAAACTCCATAGGGTAGTGGATCATCTCTACCCCATGAGACCCATGCAGGTTATAATCGAGGGCATTCGGCCCATCAGGTTGGCACCGGCCCTCTGAAAGAGCACTCCAACCTAGGCCCACTCCCCCGTCCGAGATTGTAAATCTACCTACCCTTTGGACGCTAAGGGAAAGGTTAGCATGGTCAATCCACCTAATCTGCACATCTTTGGACTGTGGGAGGAAACCGAAACATCCGGACAAAACTCTACACAGTCACCCGAGGCTGGAATTGAACCCGGATCCCTGGTGCTGTGAAGAAGCAGTGCTAACCACTGTGTCACCTGATGGGTTTTTAAAACAATCAACAATGATTTCATAGTCATCATTTTTTTAAAAATAAACAATTTTATTGAGGCATTTTGGAACAATAAACAGCAACAGTACAGAACAGTGTGCAAAGAACAATCAACATAGTGCAAAAACCAGCTCCCATCCCATAAGGACCACCCCCCCCCCCCCCCCCCCCCCCGCCCCCAGCTGATGATGAATTTTCCGTGAAGAAGTCGATAAATGGTTGCCACCTCCGGGCGAACCCTGATAGTGGCCCTCTCAGGGCGAACTTAATTTTCTCCAGACCGAGGAAGCTCGCCATGTCCGATAGCCAGGCTTCCGATTTCAGGGGCTTTGAGTCCCTCCATGCCAACAGTATTCGTCGCCAGGCTACCAGGGAAGCAAAGGCCAGAACGTCGGCCTCTCTTTCCTCCTGGACTCCCGGGTCCTCCGAAACCCCCAAGATTGCCACCTCTGGTCTCATCACCACCCTTGTTTTCAGTACCCGGGACATAACGTCCGCGAATGCCTGCCAGTACCCCCTGAGTTTTGGACATGTCCAGAACATGTGGACATGGTTCGCTGGTCCTCCCTCCAGTCCAAAGAATTTACTCATCCGGGCCACTGTCATAGGGGGCCGGTGGACGACTTTGAATTGGATCAGGCTGAGCCTAGCGAATGTTGCGGTTGCGTTTACCCTACTCAACACCTCCGCCCATAAACCCTCTTCCATCTCACCCCCGAGCTCCTCTTCCCACTTAAGCTTCAGCTCCTCGATCTGAGTCTCCTCTGCTCCCATAAGTTCTTTATATGTATCCAAGACCCTCCCCTCCCCCACCCATCCACTGGACACTACCCTGTCCTGGATCCCCCTAAGTGGCAGGCGTGGGAAGGATGGAATCTGTCTGCGTAGAAAGTCCCGCACCTGCAAGTACCTGAAATCATTCCCTCCTGCCAGCCCAAATTTCTCCTCCAGTGCCCTCATGCTCGGGAATCTCCCTTCTAAGAACAGGTCCCCCATCCTCTCAATCCCAGCCCTCCGCCATATTCAGAACCCACCGCCCATATTCCCCGGGGCAAACCAGTGATTGTCGCAAATTGGGGACCAAACCGATGCTCTCACTTCCCCCACGTGGCCCGAGATCCGCAAAGTCGCCACCACTATAGGGCTGGTGGGGTACTGTGCTGGCGGGAGTGGCAAGGGCGCCCTAACCAGGGCTGCTAAACTGGTGCCCCTGCACGAAGCGGCCTCCATTCGCCCCAAACCGACCCCGCACCCACCATCCACTTCCTTATCATAGCTATGTTGGCCACCCAGTAGTAATTACTAATGTTTGACAGCACCAGCCCCCCTTCCCCTCAGTTCCTCTCGAGCATCACCCTCTTCACCCGCGGGGACTTTCCCGCCCACACAAATCCCATAATCATTTTATTGACCTTCTTGAAAAAAGACCGCGGAATGAAAATGGGGAGACACTGGAAGACGAACAGGAATCTCGGGAGGATCGTCATTTTAACCGTCTGCACTCTCCCTGCTAGTGTCAGTGGGAGCGTATCCCACCTCCGGAACTCGACCCTCATTTGCTCCACCAACCGAGATAAGGTCAACTTGTGCAACCGACCCCAGTCCCGCGCCACCTGTATCCCAAAGTATCTGAAACTGTCCCCTACTAACCTAAACGGCAGCCTCCTCAGCCGACCCTCCTGGCCCCTCACTTGGACTACAAACAACTCACTCTTTGCCATGTTCAGTTCATACCCCGAGAACTGGCCGAATTCCCTCAAGGTTCCCATGATTCCATCCATCCCAGCCGTGATGTATAAGAGCAGGTCGTCGGCGTACAGCGAAACTCTGTGTTCCCCCCCGCAACCACCCCCCCCCCCCCCGCACCCCGCCCCCCACCCTGTACCAGCCCCTTCCTACCCCTTCAGGGCAATTGCCAGCGGCTCTACTGCTAGGTAACAGCAGTCGGGAGAGGGGGCACCCCTGCCTTGTCCCTCGGTACAGTCTAAAATAGTCAGACGTCATCATATTCGTCCTTACACTAGCCTCCGGAGCCTGGTACAGCAGCCTAACCCAGTCGATAAATCCCTCCCCGAACCCAAATCGCCCCAACACCTCCCATAAATAGTCCCACTCAACCCGGTTAAAAGTCTTTTCGGCATCTATTGCCACGACTACCTCTACCTCCCTACTCTCCGGATCATCATGATCACATTTAGCAGCCATCTTAGGTTGGTCACCAGCTGCCTGCCCTTGATGATCCCGGTTTGGTCTTCCATGATAAAGTCCGGCACACAGTCCTCAATCTTAGAAGCCAAAAGCTTGGCCAGTAATATTGCCTCTACATTGAGCAGAGAGATCGGCCTATAGGACCCACATGCCTCCGGGTCTTTGTCCCGTTTCAGTATCAGGGAGATGATGGCCTGTGACATCGTCGGGGGTAAAACCCCTCTGTTTATAGTCATCATTAAACTGAATTCAAATTGCACCATCTGTCATGGTGGGATTCGAGCCCAGGTCCTCAGACTGCATAACCCTCGGTCTCTGCAGGACTAGTCCAGTGACAGTACCACTACACCACTGCTTCCCCTTACTGATGAGGGGAATGTGGGTTATGTAGTGAACAGAGACGTCCAAAAGCAATTAATAAAGTGCAATATAACAGGCTTGCCAGTAAAGTTACAGCTTATGGAATAGATTAGACAGAAGCAGCATGGGTACGAAGTTGGCTGAGTGACAGGAAACAGAAGGTTGAATTTTACCCATCCTCAGGAGGCAGGCTGGGAGGCATGGGGTTCAGTAAAACCGCAGGGAGCTGGGTAGGATTGGCTCCCCAATTGATTCCACCTTTGGGCATTTTACCGATGGTGGGTCAACAGTGCTCCATGAGGGCAGGCAGGAAATTTACATAAATGTCCTAAAGCGGCCATTTTACATTGTCATTTGCATTTTGAGAATGACTTCCACCATGTGGGCAGACCATCAACTAAATGGAGGCGGCATTTAGCAGTGACCTTGGGTGACGGTTCCATGGCCAAAGAAGCTCCATGGAGCAAAGTAGGCAGAGAAGTCAGTCCCTGCTCAACCAATCTCCTCCCTAATGACTCTCCGAACGACGCTGCTGAGCCTTTGGAGTTGACAGCCCTGCGGTTGGGCCAACAGCATCAGGAACTCGCTCACCATCCGTCATTAAATGGTGAGCCCAAAGGCAGTCAATTAGGAGAGGGCAGGAGTTTACATTCCTCTTGGATAACAACATGGCAGAAAGAATCAGCACAAGTGACACAAATGACACAGAGCAGGACATGATGTTGGAAGAGGAAGGAGGGGAAGAAGGTTCTCTCAGCAGGAGACCACGTTCGCCCAGCATGTTCAGGGAGCAATTTACCTCTCTAAATCTCAGCGAGGGACAGTGTGTCGGGCATTTCCTCTTCACCAAGGAGCTACTCATTGAAATTTGCCAACTGCTACCACCACAACTGCAGGGGGAGGAGGGCACTGCCAGTGATGGTGAGGGTGAATGTGAAATGACCGTTGATGGATCAGGCTCCTACCAGGTAATGTTTGCAGGGTAATGCTTGCAAAACCTTCCAGTTACTTTCCGCTGTTACGTAAGGAAGGCCACTGAATCATTGAATTATCCATGAGAACAGAATGTATTTTGTTTCTCTTTTGCCAAAGAGAAACAGCCTGGGTTTTGCAGGTTTCCCCATGGACAAAGTGCCACTGACTACATGTTGCACTTTGTGTCTGCTACCTTCCAACTTGGAGGTGTACTGCAACCAAAACAGATGCAATGGTATCCTGGCAACAGTCACGGTGTCTTCATTCTGTGCCAGCTTTATTTGATCTGCCATACGCGTCCAAGAGGTGGCGACTGAGCTCTGCGACCTACCTACTGGTGACGAGCCTCTTGAATCTGCCGTGTAATCCATGACCACTGTAGCACCGTCAATATGACGCGAGGCAGGTTGAGGTAATGTCAATTGAAGGCTTTATTAAGCAGAACTTTATCCCCAGCAGCGTGGTTACAGAATGCAACTGCTGAGGGAAATGGAGGGAAAAACTGGGTTCTTATACCGGCATTTCTGGGTGGAGTCCAGTAGGTGGCAGGTCCTATCAGAACCTGGCATCCCTCCACCAATAGCCTGTCGACACGTGGTGTACCGTATTACCCCTAATACATACCACTACAACCACTTAGGCAGCTAGTGAAAACCATGGAGCCACATGAAATGTAACAGGGGAGACTTCCGTGCACCGACATGCTGAAACAAGGTATATATGGCCCGGATCACTCTGAGGGATCCCTGCAGTATTCAGCAGAGCAGGTGCATGACAATCTCACCATCATGAGGTTGCAGCCTTTGCCATTAGCTGAGGAGGGGAAGCGAGAGGAGGAGGAGGAGGAGGGGGAGGGTAGTGGCAAAACACATACAACCATATTTTAATCAAGTTTCATGTGATCCCCATGTCCAAATGTGATGCCAGTAAGCACAATCCTAATTCCCTATTCACCAACAGTCGGACCCCTCACCTTCTATCTGTTACTGAGTGGTTGCATACCTCCGCAAGGGACCGAAAATTGTGTGGTGCAAGCCCCACTTGTAACTAGCCTGCACTTCAGAAAGAGAAAGATCACAACATCCTCTTGGTCACAAGGTCAAAATAAAAGACAATACTAAGTAAACATTCCAGAGCAAATTTATAAATGAGATCATTCTTGTGTTGCATGCAATTGTAAATTATTCACTTTTGCAGAATCCTTTCCTGGCCCCTGTGTGCCTTTTCCTGACCTTCTCTCTGCAGTGTGACCCGAGTGGCTGTGGCATGGCTGATGGGAGATGGCTGGCCATACGCAAGATTGGGGATGTAAGCTCTGGGGTTCCAAAATCTAGCATTAGATTGCAACCCCTTGCCATGAGTGACACTGGTCTGGGTTGGCTGGCTAATAGGCAACAGCAAGGGCCCTGACAGAGTCAGCAATGGGAGCATGAAGGATGTTATTTTGAGGCAGCACAGCAGGTTTGTTCTCCACAGAGCCAGTACCACTCCCTGGGGCTGGACCTCAGCAATCCTAGCACTCATTTGGAAGACTCATTGCTGGGCTGCAGAGAAAGCCTGCAAGCCCCTTGGAGACACTGGCATTTGCAGTCATGATGGTGTGAGTATGACTTCAGCCTAAGCATGCAGATCCTGAGTGGCTTTCGCGCAACAACCATGAGATTCTGCATCATGGTTGGGTTTGCAGTGAGCTAATGTAATTGACTGCCACCATCACAATGGAAAGGATTAAATCAAACTTGGTGCCATGCCATGTTAGTGCTGTTCTCCTTGACATTAATGGCAGACTCTCTGGCAGGATGGCTGATGCACCAAGCGTTTTATTGTGCAAGCCCAGCAGACTTCTGTAACCTAATCCATCGAAACGCTCCTACGAGCCATCTGCAATGGAAATGATGTGCAACCTCACCCCCTCTAGCAAGCAGACACATACCTGTGTTCCCTGCCCTGGCTATTGTGTTTCTTCCTCATTACTGTCGCCCTGCACTTTCAGCACTGCCTGGCTTACAACAATGTTGAACGTGCTACGGTGAGGTGAAGCTTTGAATGTCGGTTGCAGACTTGCTTGAAGGTCACATCGAAAGAGATCAACAGCAGTTATGTCTAGTGGTGCAGTTGGTGGAGTGTGGCAATTAGAGATACATTCACTGACAGTGTCACCCATCCATGTGAGGTTATTGAACTTCTTAAGCACTGCAACCTTGGGGCTAGACTCCTGGCATTGACTTTTTTTTTTAACAAACAATTTTAATGAGATATTTTTGGCATTACAAACAGCAACAGTATAAAAACAATATACAAAGAACAACAAACGTAGTGCAAACACCGACTCCCACCTCTACAAGACCCGCCTATTTAACCCCCTATTCTAGGCTACCCTAGCCCCCCCCCCGCTGATGATTAATTCTCTGCGAAGAAGTCGATGAATGGTTGCCACCTCCAGGCGAACCCTAACAATGACCCTCTCTAGGCCGAGAAAACTCACCATGTCGGTTAACCAGGTCTCTGACTTTGGGGGCTTTGAGTCCCTCCAAGCAAATAATATCAGTCTCCGGGCTACCAGGGAGGCTAAGGCCAGAACATCTGCCTCTTTCTCCTCCTGGACTCTCGGATCTTCCGACACCCCAAAATTCGCCACCCCTGGACTCATTGCCACCCTTGTTTTCAATACTCTGGACATGACGTCCGCAAACCCCTGCCAATATCCCCTAAGTTTTGGACACGCCCAGAACATGTGGCCATGGTTCACTGGTCCGCCCGCACATTTTACCTGTTCTCTACCCCAAAGAATCTACTCATCCGGGCCACTGTCATGTGGGTCCGGTCGACCACCTTGAATTGGATCAAGCTGAGCCTTGCGCATGTAGCGGCCGCGTTGGCTCTGCTCAACACGTCCGCCCATCAGCCATCCCCCATCTCACCCCGAAGCTCCTCCTCCCACTTACGTTTCAGCTCCTCGGTCTGCGTCTCCTCTGCCCTCATAAGTTATTTGTAAATGTCTGAGACGCTCCCCTCTCCCACTCATCCCCTAGACACTACCCTATCCTGGATCCCCCTTAGTGGCAGGAGTGGGAAGGATGATGCCTGCCTGCGCAGAAAGTCCCGCACCTGTAAATACCTGAAGCCGTTCCCTCTTGCCAACCCAAACTTCTCCTCCAGCGCCCTGAAGCTAGGGAAGCTCCCTCCCAGGAACAGGTCCCCCATCCTCTCAATTCCCACCCTTCGCCATACTCGAAACCCCCCATCCAAGCTCCCTGGAGCAAACCGGTGGTTGTCACATATTGGGGACCAAACCGATGCTCGCACTGCTCCAACATACCTCCTCCACTGACCCCAGATCCTCAAGACCACTACTACCACAGGGCTGGTGGAGTATCTCGCCAGCGGGAATGGCAGAGGTGCTGTTATCAACGCCCCCAAGCTGGTGCCCCTACATGAAGCTGCCTCCATCTGCTCTCAAACCGACCCTGCCCCTACCACCCACTTCCTTATCATAGCAATGTTGGCTGCCCAGTAGTAATTACTGAAATTTGGCAGGGCAATCCCCCCCTCCTCCCGATTCCTCTCGAGCATCACCTTCTTCACTCGCGGGGACTTACCCGCCCAGACAAAGCCCAGAATGATTTTGTTAACCCTCTTAAAAAAAGACCGCGGGATGAAAATTGGGAGGCATTGCAATGCAAATAAAAATCTCGGTAGGACCATCATCTTAACTGCCTGCACGCTCCCAGCCAGCGACAGTGGTAGCGCATCCCATCTCCAAAACTCGCCCCTCATTTGCTCAACCAACCGGGACAAGTTCAACTTGTGTAACCGGCCCCAGTCGCGCGCCACTTGGATCCCTAAGTACCTAAAACTGTCCCCCACTAACCTAAACGGTAACTCCCCCAGCCGACCCTCCTGTCTCCTTGCCTGGTCTACAAACATCTCCCTCTTTGTCATATTCAGTTTATATCCCGAAAACCGGCCAAATTCCCCCAAAGTCACCATGATTTCACCCATCCGTGCCTCTGGATCTGCTACACATAAGAGCAGATCGTCCGTGTACAGCGAGACCCTATGTTCCACTGCCCCCCCGCCCCGAACTAACCCTTTCTAGCCCCTTGAAGCTCTCAGAACAATTGCAGTGGCTCTATAGCTAACGCAAACATGAGTGGGGAGAGGGGACATCCCTGTCTTGTCCCCCCCGGTGCAGTCTAAAATAGTCCGAGGTCGTCCTATTTGTACTTACACTAGCCTCCGGGGCCTGGTACAACAGCCTAACCCAGTTTCATTTTTCACTGATAAAGCCCCTACCGAACCCAAATCGTCCCAACACCTCCCATAGATAGTCCCACTCCACCCGATCGAATGCCTTCTCCGCATCCATGGCCGCGACTACCTCAACCTCCCTACTCTCCGGGGGCATCATAATCACGTCGAGCAGCCTTCTTATATTGGCCACCAACTGCCTGCCCTTAACAAACCCGGTTTGATTCTCCATGATCACATCCAGCACACAATCTTCAATCCTGGAGGTCAAAACTTTGGCCAGCAGCTTGGCATCCATATTAAGCAGTGAGATCGGCCTCACTGACCCTCATAGCTCCGGGTTCTTGTCCCGCTTCAATATTAACAAAATAGTGGCCTGTGACATCATCGGGGGCAGCACCCCTCCATCCCTCGCCTCATTAAAAACCTTGACCAGCAATGGCCCTAATATCCACGAGCATTTCTTGTAAAATTCCACCGGATACCCGTCCTGCCCCGGGGCTTTACCCGACTGCATTGCCTTCAAGCCCTCAACTATTTCTTCGGCACTAATCGGGGCCCCCAGCCCATCCACCAGCTCCCTGCCTACCCTTGGGAAGGTCAGTCCGTCCAAAAAGCGTCTCATCCCCTCGGGCCCCGTGGGGGGTTACGAGCGATAGAGTCTACTGTAAAAGTCCCTGAACGCCCTGTTTAGCCCAGCCGAGTCCCCTACCAAATTCCTATCCCCATCAACCACCCTCTCTATTTCCCTGGCCGCCACCCTCTTCCTGAGCTGCTGTGCCAGCTTCTGATGGCCTTCTCCCCATGTTCGTAAAACCCCTCGCCTTTCTAAGCTGCTCCACTGCCTTGCCTGTGGACAACACCCCGAACTCAGCCTGCAGCCTCCGACGTTCCCTTAAAAGCTCCACCCCCAGGGTCGCCGCATACCTCCGATCCATCTGTAGGATCTCCTTAACCAGTCGGTCCGTCTCTGCCCTATCCGTCCTGTCCCTATGAACTCGGATCAAAATCAGCTCCCCTCTCACCACTACTTTCAGAACCTCCCAGACCACCACTGCTGAGACTTCCCCCGGGTCATTGTCCTGCAGGTAGTTGTGCATTCACTTCCTCAGCCTCTCACACAGTGCCTCGTCCGCCAGCAAGCCCACGTCCAATCTCCATTGCGGGCGCTGGAAGCTCTCCTCACGAACCTGCAGTTCCACCGAGTGTGGGGCATGATCCGAAATAGTGATGGCCGAATACCCAGTGTCCACCACCCCCGCCAGCAGATCCCTACTCAAAATGAAAAAATCAATCCAGGAATAAACCTTATGCACATGCGAATAAAAAGAAAACTCCCTCCCCGTCGGCTGCCTAAACCTCCATGGGTCGACCCCCCCATCTGCTCCATGAACCCTAACAGTTCCTTTGCTGGCACCCTCCCCATTTTTGAACACGGCCAGTCCAGGCCGGGGTCGATGACCGTATTAAAATCCCCTCCCATCACCAACTTGTACGGGTCCAGGTCAGGTATCTTCCCCAGTACCCTCTTTATGAATTCTACGTCATCCTAGTTTGGTGCATACACATTAACCAGGACTACCTTCCTCCCCTCCAGCTTGCCGCTTACCATGACATAACGACCCCCAGTCCGAGACTATGCTGCCCACCTGAAATTGCAACCGCTTATTGATTAAAATCACCACCCCTCTAGTCTTGGTGTCCAGCCCCGAATGAAAGACCTGACTGACCCAACCCTTCCTTAGCCTGACTTGATCCGCCACTTTCAGGTGTGTCACCTGCAACATCACCACGTCCGCCTTCAGAGCCCTCAGATGCGCGAACACACGTGCTCTCTTGACCGGCCCATTCAACCCTCTAACATTCAGGTGATCAGCCTAGTTGGGGGGCACCGCGTCCCCCCCCCCCCACCCTCCGCCGATCAGCCATCCCCTTTCCTGGGCCCGCCTCCAGCCCATGCGCCGCGCCTCCATAGGCCTGCCTCCTGCCAGCCCCCACTCCCGACCTCCTCTCTGTCCCGAAACCTAAGTCAGTCCCTCGTCAGCAGAGTAACTCCCCCCTTCCCCTAGCAACATCACTTTGTAACCTAACCACTGCCATATATTGAACATATACACACACCCCAGTGTGCTTCCGTAGACTAGCTCACCCAGCTAGCCTGGTGGCCCTCGCCTCTGCCGCCAAGAAGTCTCCCACCTATTGTTCCCTACTCCCCTCCCCCCCGCCCATCAAAACCACTTCCCTCATCAAACCGACCGCAAACAATCTCCCAATTACCATAGGGGACAACCCAACACGAAAAACCCACAAAGACCCCCCCCCCCCCCCAGTAGTGCAAATCAAAGTAATAAATAGCCCCCAGCAGCCACCCCCACCAAAACACCGAAAACCCATAGAACTGAATAACTTTTACTTCCCCCAACTTCACCCAAACTTAAAAGCAGAAGAAAAACGACAATCAAAACATATAAACATCACTCAGAAAAGTAACAACTTAAAACCAAAAAGTTCTCAGTTCAGCACCAGCCCTTTCTTCTTGGCAAAGTCCATCGCGTCCTCGTGCGTAACCCAAAGACGCGCCGCGTATAGCAGCCCAAATTTCACCTTCTTCTTAAACAGGATCGCCTTCAATTGATTGAAGCCTGTCCTTCTTCTGGCCACTTCCACTCTCAGGTCCTGATAGACACGCAATATGCTCTTGTCCCATTTGCAGCTCCGCGTACGCTTGGCCTACTGGAGAACATACTCCTTGTCCAAAAATCTGTGGAACCGGACCACCATCGCCCTTGGGGGTTCCCCCGGTCTCGGCTTCCTCGCCATTGCCCTGTACGCCCTCCAACGGTCGGGGAAAAGCCCCCTCCCCCAGAAGTTTCTGGAACATACTCGCCACAAATGCCCCATCATCAGCCCCCTCAGCCCCTTCAGGGAGACCAACAATTCTTAAGTTCTGCCGGCGAGCTCTGTCCTCCAGATCTTCCACCTTCTCCAGCAGCCTCTTTTGCTGATCCTTCAGCATCCCCACCTTTAGCTCGACCACCGTTTAGTGCTCCTCCTGGTCCGCCAGCGCTTTCTCCAGCTTCTGAACCGTCCGACCCTGAGCATCCAGCCTGCGCTCCAGCCGATCGATCGACTCCTTTATCGAGTCAAGACAGTCCCGTTTCTGTCTGGCAAAGCCCTCTTGGATGACCTGCATCAGCTCCTCCGTCGATGGTGGGCCGTCACAGCAGGATCCGGACATCAGCCATGTTGTCTTCAACCGCAACCTCCACCCAGCCTTTGCTTATCTTTTTATTTCTTCCTTTTCGGTCCCTTGGGGTTCTCCGTTCCATGCACCAATGTGTGGATCCAGAGCCAAAATATCTGCGCCTTCAAAGCCAAAACTCAAAACCACAATAAGTCGGGGAAACAGGTCCAAAAGTCTGGCCAGAGCAGGAGCCACCAAATGTGCGACTTACTCCCTCATAGCCGCCACCGGAAGTCGATTCCTGGCATTGTCATCCATGGGTGTGTGGTTTCCCTCCCTCCACAGTGTTTACCTAGAGCGCATCCTGGGCCCCTCTGGACAGATGATCGGCGGGATTCTCCGGTCGCCGATGCCAAAATCGCGTGTGGCGAACGGCCAGAGAATACCCATTTCCGACGGAAACGGGGGTGGCGCCGCTTTCACAATGCTCCGCCCCCTCCAAGGCGGCATACTCTAGGAGTACTTCGCGCGCTGTATCGATGGCCTCAGGATGTTGCCTGAGGCTCACCCCCGATGCTCCGCCCCCGACCGGCCAAGTTCCCGACGGCGTGGATCTCTCATGGTCTTACCTGTCAGGAACTTGACGTGGCGGCTGTGGACTCAGTCCAGTGCCACCACAGTCGGGGGAGGTCCGATCCGCGGACAAGGGGGACTTTGACAGGGGCTGGGGGTACTGCTGGGATGTAGTCTGGGGATCGCGAGCTGGCCAAAGATTTTGCTGGCCGGGTCCGCGTGCGGCCAGCGCCATGTTGCATGGCGTGGCCACTGCAGGCTGCCGACGTGCGCAAGGCGTTCACGGACCCGGCAATTCTCCGGGCCGCATCGGCAGCTTGAGCCGGGTGATCTACGCTGCCTTGCTGTTAGCCGCTAGCCAAACCGAGGATCGGTGGTCGTTTTGCACTGAATTTTTGGTCGTAAAAGGCCTCCATTCCCACGCCGGCATCAGGACATGGCCTGCGAATTGGAGAATCCAGCCTGATATCTCCACTTCCTGCATGAAGGTCTCTGGTGCAATATCTGAGAATCTCAATCTCACTTTCTGCCATGTTGAATCATTGATGAGTGTTCCCCAGGTTCTAAGACACTTTGGGAATGACTTCCAGTGTCTGCTTCAACCACAATATACCTCATCTTTCTGAAGTGCAGACTGGTTACAAGTGGTTCTTGCACCATGCAATTATCGACCCCTTGCTGAGGTATGCAACCACTCGACAATACACTTAGCACTGTATGGATGTTACAATCACTTAAATTAGTAGGAAATGTTTCCCCACTGCCTACATTACAATCAACAGGCTTGAGGTAATGCTGCACTGTGATCCATGCACTTGTTTTCAAGCACTGTCCCATTTTACAGCCCATCTGTCCTCCTAATCTATCCTCCTCCTCCTGCTTGTAGTTACTCCTGCCAGGAGATCTGCTGTCATGGTGTGCCATGATCATCTGTCTTGTGCCATCCTCACACACCAACTGTAGCTCATTGGTAACCACTCTGTGATGTCTGTCATCCAAGCACATCGCGCTCGACCCCTTTTTCTGCAGCCTTCCACTCTGACCTCTCCAAGAGATGTCTGCAGCTTTCATCGCTCCGATCAAATCTACAAAATACAGACACTTTCTTTTCTGCTTGCCTCTTTCTGGAGTTGTGTTTTCCCCCACAAGGTTTCCAAGCATCCAGGTATAACAGGCAGGAGATATTAACATAGCAGTGCTGTAAAACTGGCCAACCTAGGCCACAACTGTGTACGCAATGTCTGTCTTTTGTTACTGGCCATCACATTTTAATCCCTTACTTCTTCAGCCTCGGCAAAGAATTTCTGAGGTGTCATGTGATCCCCACTTTATTCTAACACACCCGTTTAATTTTTCCATCCTTTTACCTTTGAACTATGAGATGTGCCTTCATCAACCCCACATGCCTGGATCGGTGAACACAGATGAACTATCCTGCGCAAATGGCACATCATCACTTGGGTGGAATTACTATATTTTCTGGCATCAGAGGAGAAAGATCATCCCCTTGGCTACCAGGTCTTTCTGCATGCCTGGTGTAACAGTGCCACCCCGTTGTCATCAGCGCTGAGCTACCCTTTATAGAAAGTAAGCAAAGGAGAAGATTGCATATTTTATGGGCATAATCAAAAGTGTGACATGTGTACGCCTAATGTGCTGAAGCGAGCTGCATAAATGAGACAGCTCCACAATTTGTTGACTGATTTGGAATTAAGGCAGTAGGCCGTAAACAAGGCTTCAGAGATCTTCTGATATTATAATGATCATACCAAATGCTTCAACAAATATTTGGTCTCTCAGTAACCTTATTAACATGCACAACTTCATTTTAAAGACAACGACCTGAGAGTAATAAGCAATTGCGGGAATGGATGTACAAATGGCCTGCAACAGATATTACATTTGTACCAAAATCCTCTAATAGTTAAATTAGCTGACAATTAAGTGGCTGTAATAGGCCAATTATAGCATCATTTTTGTAATGCTGTGAAGTGATTTTGAAATGTAAAACAAGCTCGGACCGGCACTATCAGCCAGGCGAGCAAATTGATGCTGGAGTGTATCGATAGACCATGTGTGGGCGGTCACGTCACATCGTCCGGGTTCCAGCAACACAATGGTGCTGTTGCAATCAAGTTTATAAAGTACTGCCTTCACACATTTTCCCCGTGTCTGCGTGCGTCTCACCCCACAACCCAAAGATGTGCAGGGTAGGTGGATTTGCCATGCTAAATTCCCATTTAATTGGAAAACAATAATTGGGGACTCTAAAATTTAAGAAAAATTTAAGAATAAAGTACTGCGTGCGGATTAATAAAAAAAAGTCCTGCGTCCATCATTGCGTCTCACCTAACTAAAATTAACGGGCAGCATGGTGGCATAGTGGTTAGACCGGGTTTGATCCTGGCCCTGGGTCACTGTCTGTGTGGAGTTTGCACATTCTCTCCATGTCTGTGTGGGTTTCACCCCCACAACCCTAAGATGTGCAGGGTAGGCGAATTGGCCACACTAAATTGTCCCTTAATTGGAATCACAGTGAGCCAGGTCCTTGTAATGTAACTGACTTCTAGTTGACCTTTTTTCCACACATCAAATATAGAATTACAGAATTTACCTCACAGAAACAGACTATTCAGCTGACCTGCTAGTCACATTACTGTGACATGAGCTGCCTCCCACCTTATTTTAATTCATCTTATTACTTTCTCTTCTTTTTTCCTTCATATGATTATCTAGCTTCCCAACACTCCACAGCTCAACTGCTCAATGTGGTAAAAAAAATCTTTATGATAACCACTCTCTGGTTAAAGGGCTTTCTTCTGATCTTTTTTGGATTTACTGGTGACTATCTCACGTTTATGCCCCTTATTTTAGACTTGCCTGCAAGTCAAAACATCTCTACATCAACTCGATCAAAGCCTTTCACAATTTTAACAACCTCAATTAGAGATGTGGGTGCTGGTAAATTTGCCTTTGGCTGGCATAAGGTTTCTAGCAGATGGTGTATTCCTTGCCGAGGTATCCACTGATGTAATCATAGAATCCCTGCAGTGCAGAAGGAGGCCATTCGGCCCCTCAAGCCTATACCAACCCTCTGAAAGAGCATACAGCTGGCCCATTATCCCCACCCCTGTAACATTCGGATATTAAGGGACAATTCAGAATGGCCAGTCCATCTAACCTGCACACCACTGGATTGTGGAAGGAAGCCGGAACACCTAGAGGAAACTTACACAGACACAGGGAGAATGTGCAGACTCCACACAGTCACCCAAGGTCGGAATTGAACCAGGGTCCCTGGTGCTGTGAGGTAGCAGTGCTAACCATTATGCCACCATGCCACCCATAATGGTAAATCACTGTAGCCCAAGTATACAATAAATATTCAATAAATGTTCATGGGACAAATGTCAAATATTGACACTCAGAACTTGGTTACCAGTGTTCTAACACATGGGTATTCAGGTTAACACAGCTCACAGCAAAGTTTTCACACACTTGCCAAGAATGCAGCCATCATATCCACACATCACCATCCAGGACAAAAGAACCTGATTCCACAAACATTCACTCCCTCCACACTGGCGCACAGTAGCAGCCGAATGTATCATCTACAAAATGCACTGCAGGAACTCATCAAGGTTCCTTGTGCAGCACATTCAAAATCCTTGACCACTACTATCTAGAAGGACAAGGGCAGCAGATACCTGGGAACACAACCACATGGCTGTTCCCCTCCAAGTCACTCACCATTCTGACTTGAAAATATATCGCTGTTCCTTTACTGTCTCTGGATCAAAGTCCTGGAATTCCCTCCCTAACAGCACTCTATATATAACTACACCACATGGACTGCAGCAGTTCAAGGAGTCAGTTCAGCACCACCTCTTAAGGGCAATTAGGCGTGGGAAACAAATGCTGACCTAGCCAGCAAAGCCCACATCCCCTGAATAAATTTGAAAAATACTTTGAGGGCCTATGGCAGTGCATGGGCATTTACCAATTGATCATTGGCAAGAAGAAGAAATTAAACAAAGCTCATAATAAGTCACCCAATATATTCCAGGTGATAAATCTGCAGGGATATTTATAATGTAATGCTACAGTTATGGGGCAGGAATCACTGACCCCCCCGCCAGGTCGGAGACTCCCCTGCGGATGGGGTGAATCTCACTCCGACGCCGGCTGCTGAATTCTCCGGCCCAGTTTTCAGGCGGGGACAGGGTTCACGCCGCGCCGGTCGGGGGCCGTTGGCAACGGCCCCCCGGCAATTCTCTGGGCCCCGATGGGCCGAGCGGCCGTCGTTTCCTGGCCAGCCCCGCCGGCGTGAAATGGACATGGTCCATCACGGCAGGACCTGGATTGTAGGCTGGCTAGGTGAGTCCTTGGGGGGGCGCGGGGGGATCCAGCCCTGGAAGGAGGCCCCACGGTGGCCTGGCCCGCGATCGGGGCCCACCGATCTGCGGGCGGGCGTGTGCCATGGGGGCACTCTTTCCTTCTGCGCCGGCCTCTGTAGGGCTCCGCCATGGCCGGCGCGGAGAAGAACCCCCCCGGCGCATGCGCAGGAACACACTGGCCGGTCTGCGCATGCGCCAACTCGCACTTCCGGGGGCCCTTCGGCTGGTTGGCACGGCACCAACCTCTCCGCCGCCGGCCTAGCCCGAAGGATTCCGCACCTTCCGGTCGGCTTGGCACCAGAGTGGTTCGTGCCACTCTATGCATCAGGCCATCCGACCAGTTGCGGGAGAACCCCACCCTTGGACTTCACACTTACTGCAAGGTCAATGGGTTAAAATTCCCACTGTGTGAAAGATATAATAACTGTCAAAATGGTTTAACTTAATTTTATCCAAACATATTGAAACAGGTCATTGCTAACATTGCATAATTCAATTTCATATGGAAGTCACCTGGGCCTTAGTGCAAAGCAGTAATATTTTCAAGCGTGTATACAATGCCAAGAAGTAATAATCATGAATGTATAACCTGTGCCCAAGGAGCAATGGTTCCAAGTGTATGTACATTGGAGTGTATACCCAAGGAGCATTGGTCACAGTACCTTTGCAATGGATCTGTACTATTTTATCCCTTGAGAAATCTGCTAAGGTCTTATACTCAGTTGTAAAACTGCAAAAACTACTGAAAATAACATGAAAAATTGTAGTTGAGTGAACACGATTACTACATCTAACAATAGACTAAAAACAGATCAACTACTCATTCATGGACAATTAGTAAAGCACATATGATTCTCTGAAAGTTAATTAGCGATAACCATCCGCCCTGCATTGTTTCCTTTGTTGGAACTTGTTTATTCTTGGCTGTCAAAGAAATTTACTAATCTCTATTAATACCGAAATTTGTCATCAGCCCAAATATGTTAAATTGTGGAATTTACATTTTATCACACTTTGAGCTTGATGATTTGGAGCCAGTTCTTTCTGGTAATAGTGGTGTTTCTTAAAATTTTGATTCAGTGAGGATTTTTGGGGTGTTGGATAGTGTGGGCTTTAATCCGCTCGGTCATAATTTTGATCACTTTCCAATTCAGTGTCAAGTAAGCCTCTTTATAGCCTACTCCTCAGCCCTGTACTGGATATCCCATATTATGGACACAATTGTTTCAGAACTGAGAGAAAGTTGTCTGTTGCTTCTGCCACTGTACAAAACATTTTGGGCAATATTTCTACTGTTCACTCGGTAAACTGGCAGAGACATTTTTTCTTCCATTGTGGAGCATGCCTGGTCTTCATTACCCTCAATGGAATTGAACAGCAAATGGATTTCTTTATTATTCGTTCAAGAGATGTGAGCATTACCAGCAATGTAAAGGCTTGACTATTCAAACAGTGAAGGTGAAAATAGCCCCCTGTATGAGGGGTAAGTATAACATGCTCAGCTAACATGTGCCAGTTCACACAGATTGACTATCAGAGCTAAAGTGAAACCCGCTATCTGTTCTTTGGTCTTACTCCAATGTTTTATTTTTGTGATTAGCAACCAGTTTAGGTGGTGCGTATTCATTGCAGACACTCTTCTTATTGAAGACTGTAAAGGAATGGACTGTGATGTTAGTAATTGATGCAATTATATCAGAGTGTCATTTTCCTTTGGTGAAGTTGCGTGCTACACTCTGACTGATAGGCCACTATAAACTGCTGGGATGAAAAATATAGATTACATTCATATTAGATTTTGCTTCAGAAATCATAACTGGTGACCTTTTCATTCTGTGACTGTTAGGAAAAGAAAGATAGTTTTAAGGGATTTATATTTGTATTGGTAAACTTTAGAAATATAGTAGTTTTAAGTGTTCAATGTTTCTTTGCCTGGAAGGGTAAATCCTATCGTTAGATTCATGCTGGACAAAGGTGTTTACATGTGTGGGGGTTGGTTTCAAGTCCGACTTTGTTACTATTGCACTTAGAGAAGGCTACAGGGTGAAGAGTAAATAGGAGTAGCAGTGATTGCTTAACAACTGTAGGTACTTATCAGGTAAAAAAACCAAAAACTTTTAGTTTGAGCTGAATATGTTGCAGTTGGAGAAGGCAGGACACTAGGGAGTGAACATCTCTCAACTCTGCCAGAAGAAAGGCTGGATAGATGGGAGCTACAAAGCGGGAGGCTTCATAAAGAACCAGTTACTGTCCAGATAACCAAGGAATTGGGGCAGAAAGAGCGTCGTAAGATGACTGAAGTTAAGAGAACGGAAATAAAGGCCTTGGGTGACTGCCTGTGTGGAGTTTGTATGTTCTCCCCCCTGTCTGCGTGGGTTTCCTACGGGGGCTCCGGTTTCTTCCCACAATCCAAAAGATGTGCAGGCTAGGTGGGGTGACAGCGATATGGGGTTGGGGCGGGGGGGGGGGGGGGGGGGGGCAATGGGCCTAGGTAGGGTGCTCTTTCAGAGGGCCGGTGCAGACTTGATGGGCCGAATCACCTCCTTCTGCATGGTAGGAATTCAATGACTCTATGAACTAAAGTCTGTCATCCCTGGTATAATTCCATATCCCTAAGACTTTGACTTCCTTCTTAAAGTCTGATGCTCGGAAGTGAACACAGTATTGCAGCTGAGGCCTAACCAGTGATTTATAAAGGTTTTGACAAATATCCCTCTTCCTCTACAAATAAACCAAAGAGCACAAATGTTGCTTTGAACGGCCTTCTGAGCTTATCCTGTCACCTTCACAGATTTGTGCACATACTGGGAATGGGCATTCTGTGCAACGATTATCTGATCCTCAATGCCAGCTCAACACCCAGAAAAGTCAAAAATATAAAATATAAGCAGGAATTTGTAGAAACGCTCAGCAAATCAGCCAGCATCTGTGAAAAAAGGAACAGAGTCGATGGTTGGCATTTAATATTTGAGGCGGGGTTCATGTTCGTCGTCTGGAAAACCAGTCAGAGCCACTTGCCAAGCCTTTTCAGGAGGCTCAGTATAAGAATCTGACCTGAACTGCACATGAATTAGGCCTCATGCAGGTCAGAAATTCTGCCCACAAGGGCTTAGATCACAGAGACAAGTACTATCTGTGTTCTGTGCAAATGCAAAATGGTGGAGAGTTTGCAGGGAAGTTAAGGGCAAGAGTGGTCTCAGCTGTCTTGTCATTAATACACTACCAACCATGACCCACCCCTCCATTTTTAAAGTTCGGAGTGTTCTGAGTTAAAGTCCGCAAAAAGTGGTGCCAGATTCACTGACAGTACAGTTACTGAGCGAGTTGACTTATAGCTGGTGGGGTAGCCCTGATACATAATTCATTGCTGCTACTGCAAAATAATAACTTACCTCGAGAAATAAGCTACATGGAAAGAATTTCCCCTGAGCACAGCTAAAAAATGTTGCATGAAAAACGAGGAGGATGACACAGCTTCTGACTCTCAGAGGATCACTGTCCAGAAGGCCTTTCATCATAGAACAATAAATAAAAATTGGGAAGTCATGAATTCCACCAAGTTTGATATGGATTTAGACACTAGAGAATGACAACCAAGCTTTGCAGTTGCTGCACATCAAAGCCTGTCTCTTTGCGAACAAATGGGATATTCAAGGAATCTCATTTATCACTGAAATATCTGGGTGTAGATTCACTCGCAGAGTTCAGCCTTTGCACAATTTCTTTACCCCTAAGAGCTATGATATTCAGGCAACTGACAAGTGGGTGATTGGCGAATCATTGCCAGGACTAAGGCACACTTCAGTGATTACTTGTACAACATTACATAAATATAGAACATGAAACTTTATCTATTGTCAGTGTGCTGCCCTTAGTAGAATTCTCACAGGGATTTAAGATAAAAGCAGAAGTGGCAGGCCATTCAGCCCATCGAGCCTACTCCAAAATTCAATTGCCC
Source organism: Scyliorhinus torazame (assembly GCF_047496885.1). Lineage (NCBI taxonomy): Eukaryota > Metazoa > Chordata > Chondrichthyes > Carcharhiniformes > Scyliorhinidae > Scyliorhinus > Scyliorhinus torazame. The sequence continues at coordinate 126,943,026 of NC_092719.1, read as the reverse complement.
AACTCAAAATATCTGCCATTGTTCCCGATCCCATGATAACCCTTCCGACCTCTGAGTCAGGAATTTGTCGGCTCACTGAAACTCAGGATGTGGGGAATTCACAGAGGAGTCTGAGGGTAGACTGCAGTGCCAAGATTCTTCAGATACCCTTACAGCAAGTGTGCATCCAAAAAGTACAGAGAAGGAGGTTGGCAATGCCGCCAGCCACTCATGCCACATGGGGCGATGCAGTTATGTTGACAAGGAATGCCCTGATTGTGATGGGGATGGGGACGTGATTTCCTCCAGTGAAGGGAAGAGGAAATTTCATTTTAGACACTAGCAGGTTACAATGATCCATTCGGCAGAGGGGAAAAAATGACAAGTGAATGGAAGAAATTCTTACAAAGCGATGTAGGACTTGCACCACTAAAGTATCCACCGGAGACATGACAACAGTCACACTACTGTCTTTGAAAGTAGTTAATTAGTTTTGAAACTGTGGTAGCGTGCCCCTTTAGAGCGAGTCCTGGAGTGTCATGTGACCCAATCGGCCAATGGGGGCAGAGTGTGCAAACCCATGGTCGGGAAGTGCGATTTTCCCAGTTAGTTAGGAGTTTGGAGTCTTGGAACACAATAGCTTTCTTCATAGGTTAGTTTCTTCATTTATTAAACCTTCATTTGTGAATCTATCTGGTGGTCGCCCATCTATCAGCATATTATAGAAGCATTTTAAGATGGCCTTGAATATGAAACTTATTATTTCAATTATCATTCTTTCCTCCTTCACAGATAATGAGGGTGATTTTAATTCATGGTTGGAGAGGGGCGATAATTTTGACTTTGGGGGATAGTGTAATTATGGTCAATGAAAATGAATGTCAGCAACGACATACAACCGTCAGCTGGTCTGATATTGTCCATTCAACATGAAAATGATCCTTTACTCTGAGGGTTTCAGGAGTACAGAATACTTTGTCAAACAAAGTAATTGAGGTAGAGACCATTGAACCTTTTAAGAGAAAAACTGAATGAATTTTAGAAGCAGCAGAAATTACAGAGCTAAGAGAGTGAGAGAGCAGAATTGGACTCTGGACTACACTAGCAAAGAGCTAGCAGAGAGATAATGACCCAAATGAGCTCCTTCTGTGCCATAAACTCCTCGGGTTCCAGGAAACCTGCCAGCACTTAAAATGGAAATTTTCTGTAACTGTGTTAGATGTGGGTTAAAGCCAGAGTTTATTCACATATTTATAGAGCTCATCATAGGATTAGATTGCCTTTGCAGCACATGTTTGGACTGAAACCTGTAGAAGCTGTTCATCCTGGGTGTGTAGATCCTCGAATCCCAACCCCTTACTCCAGCAATTCATGGTTTAAGCCTTCTTAAGTGGACATCTTTGGATGAACAGGGCAAAATTCACCAATTGCGAAGTGCAGGAAGGTGTTGTGAGCATAGGTCTGAGACAAGGCTACAAGCCATCAACTCTTATCCCTTGCCCCATTAAAAGGGGTGGCACAACTTAAATGGAAGCTCTGACCCATTTATGTTACTATTCTTTCGAAAGGTGGATATTTTCAGGTGACATTAACTCTCAAAGCAATGTGTTGCATCTTAAATCCCAGAAAGGGATATTCAGACTATATGCCAGTGTTAGTTCCTTGAAAGAACTGTCCAATTAATCTCCTTATGGAGACCACTCCTCAAATCCCTACTGGTTCTCTTCCAACCATGTTAATTCTGTGTCCTCTGGATCCCGGCTGGCCTGCCAGTGGAAGTAAATTCCTGAAGAGTCTTACCGACTTGAATGGTTATCTCTGGGCAGGATTTTCCGCCTCCCTCCCGTGGTGTGTTTTCTGGTGCTGGAGGCGGCTCACCATTGGCTGCCTGAGGAATCTTCCAGTCCTGCCGATGTCTGTGGTGTTCTGCTCACCTGTCCTGCTGCCGGAGAATCCATCATGGGGGTGAGGGCTGTGTGGGGGGCGGGAGGATGGACGATCGTCTTCGACGGGCCCAGACGATCCGCTGCTGGGAAGGGCTGAAAAATCGCACCCTTTCTGTTTCTCTCACCACAGATGTTACCGGACCTGCTGAGTTTTCCCAGCATTTTCTGACCTTATTTCCGAATTTTGCGACCTGTCTGTGTGCAAAGTAACTCCTATGCTAATTTACATAAGATAATTAACTGCAAATATGTTCCACTTTCTTGGCCGTTCATGTTTTATAAGCCAATTATGTCTACTTGGTTGAAAAAAACTAGCACAATTAATTTTTATTGCATCATTTAGACTATAGCACTGATTATTAAAGTGTTGGGAAAGTGTACATTGATGCCAAAAATCCTACGATGTCTGCGCGCGTGACCTGACCTGACATATAAATGTTGCAGCAAGCTCCTTTTAATTATCAGAGGAGTCCGTTTGTTTGGAGATCCCTTGACACTATTTGAGTTGAATTGAATTTAAATTGAATTTGATTTATTGTCACGTGTAGCGAGGTACAGTGAAAAGTATTGTTCTGCGTACAGTCCAGACAGATCGTTACATACGTGAAAAAACACAGGGTATGAAAAAGCCCATAGAATCATAGAACCCCTACAGTGTAGGAGGCCAATTGGCCCATTGAGTCTGCACCTATCCTCCGAAAGAGCACCCTACCTCTGTTCACTCCCCTGATCGATCCCAGTAACCACACCTAACCTTGGGGCACGAGGGGCAATTTAGTGTGGCCAATCCACCTAACCTGCACATCTTTGGATTGCGGGAGGAAACTGGAGCAACCAGAAGAAATCCACGCAGACACGGGGAGAATGTGCAAACTCCACACAGACGGTGACCCAAGGGCGGAATTAAACCAGGGTCCCTGGTGCTGTGTGATAGCAGTGCTTACCACTGTGCCACCGCGTCGCCCTAATCCATGGAATCCTCTTGCTCCTAGCGAGGTTTGCCCTCACATCAGCAACATCGAAACTTCGATTTGTTTATCATTTACCTCTTTACTGACTGCGGACCTCAATGCATCATATTAGCTACTCACCTCATTCACATAATAGCAGCTGTACTTCAAAGCAATTTGCTGCATTCAAAGTGATTTGGGACAAAGCTCAGAGATATGGTAAGGCACTACATTCTTTCTTTATCAGTGAATGTTGCTTTGTGCCTTTGTGAGCAAGATGATAATGAATAAAAATTATTTAATTATTCAAGGCCGATAATGAATCTGAATATTCATATCCAACTAAGGAAGTTATTTATTTATATAGTGCAATCTTTGTTATGTACAATTCCACGTGGATATAATTTCATTAGCTATTCCACTCTCAAAGTGTTTGTCAGTATAAAATGGGGAAAAGTAAATCCATCTGAATCGAAAAGCAGAATACCAGTGGGTTGCTGGAAATCTGAAATAAAAACAGAAAATTCTGGAAAAACCCAGCCAGTGGGTCAGCATCTGTTTAGAGGCAGAAACTGAGTTTGATAACTCAGGGACGCAATCCAATGGCCACGCTGCGCCAGAAAAACAGCTCGCAGTTGCGTCATCCAGCGCAATCTCGCGAGACATAAATCTCGCCCATAGGATAATGCGGGTACAAAGAGATTTTGTGTCGAGAACGCGGGAGTTCTCTCATGTCAGAGCTGCTCAGTATCATCAATAAACCCTTGTTGTTGGTAGTTCCTGGTTGCCAGTTATTGAAACCTAATACTTCCATTTAACCTCTTGAGTTTGAGATCTTGATCCTAAAATACATGTTTCCTCAGTCAGCCGAAGACTGAGCTGGCACATTGGAGAAGATGATGAATTTCATCCTGTACATTTGCTTTCGTTGAGCGGAGGTTCCCAAGATATGTAAAATGGTCCACAATTTCCAGAAACTTGGCAGTCACCTTAAACAAGGGGGTGATGTGTTGTGCTGTAGGAGCTGGTTGGAAAGAATATTAGTTTTGCGGGTGTTTAATGAAAGGCCCATTTTCCCACATGCTGCAGAGAAGGAGACGACAATAACCTGGAGCTCAGTTTCTGAGTGGGCGCACACACAAAAGCTTCATTCGCATACTGAAGCTCAATGATTGAGATTGGAGTGGTTTTGGTTTTGGATTGAATCTACCCAGCGTAGTTTGAACAATTCTCCATCTGTCCTGCAGATTATCTCCCTGCCTGTGGGTAGTGACATATGGACAATAAAATGTCAGTATTTTGGCCATTTGACCAGAGCTGAAATCACTCCTGCTGGGCTAAACAGAGGGCAGTGGGAAGAGTGCAGTGCTTCACTGAGTGTTGTAGACAAGCATCGGTGGATGTTTGAGGATGGCACAATTCAGACCATGACAGCAGACCTCCTGGCAGAAGCAGCAACAGGCAGCGGCAGCAGCAGTGGGAGGTTTGCTGGAAGTGAGGGGTAGTGTTTCAGTGAGGAAAATGGAGAAGTGTGTTGCTGCGGTGACAGAACCTTGACTGACCCCAGTCTTCACTGAGATAGGGTCTGTGGTGACTGAGTTGGTGAGGATTGCGGCTTCAGTACCATCTTGGAGTAGGTAAGGATGGTGAGGTTGGTTGGTTGAACCAATGTTTGTGAGATTGTTGATGCTATGGCTTACATTTTTCTCAGTTTTGTCACAGTGATGATCAGATCCCCCAAAGTGCTTTACAGCCAGTGAAGTACTTGTGAAGTGTAGTCACTGCTGTAAAGTAGGAAACACAGCAACCAGTTTGTGAGCAGCAGGATCCCACAAACATCTTTGACATATAGGGCGTCATTTTCCGACCCCCCGCCGGGTCGGAGAATGGCCGTAGGCCGCCGTGAATCCCGCTCCCGCCGAAGTCTCCGGTACCGGAGATTGGGCGGGGCGGGAATCGGGCCGCGCCGGTTGGCGGGACCCCCCGCTGGATTCTCCGGCCCGGATGGGCCGAAGTCCCGCCCAGAAATTGCCTGTCCCGCCGGCGTAAATCAAACCTGGTATTTACCGGCGGGACCAGGCGGCGTGGGCGGGCTCCGGGGGTCCTGGGGGGGGCGTGGGGTGATCTGACCCCGGGGGGTGCCCCCACGGTGGCCTGGCCCGCGATCGGGGCCCACCGATCCGCGGGCGGGCCTGTGCCGTGGGGGCACTCTTTCCCTTCTGCCTCCGCTACGGCCTCCACCATGGCGGAGGCGGAAGAGACTCTCCCCACTGCGCATGCGCGGGAAACTGACAGCGGCTGCTGATGCTCCCGCGCATGCTCCGGGAAACTGTCAGCGACCGCTGACGCTCCCGCGCATGCGCCGCATTTCCGCGCCAGCTGGCGGGGCAACAAACGCCATTTCCGCCAGCTGGCGGGGCGGAAATCCCTCCGGCGTTGGCCTAGCCCCTCAATATTGGGGCTAGGCCGCCAAAGATGCAGAGCATTCCGCACCTTTGGGCCGGCGCGATGCCCGTCTGATTGGCGCCAGTCGGCGGACATCGCGCCATTGGGGGAGAATTTCGCCCCTGGATATGGCCCGTCAATTTGATATAGTGATATCGGTTAAGAGATAAATATTGGCTAGAACACTGGGGAAGATTTGAGGTGAGTCAGAAAATCGGTTTCCCAATGACGGGAATTAGTTTGGAATCTCCTTCTCCTGACTTTCAGGACAGTTAAAGGTGGGTCCAGTGTTCCGCAGAGCTAAGTCAGGAACCCCATTTGCATCGCGCGAATGCTCATTAAAAGGTAAACACATCGGAATCTTGATCCCACTCCAAATTAAGCGCCACGCCAGGGAATTTAGAATGTTCACTTTCACAACTGCACATAAGTGGCAGGCACCTGATGAGGGGGGCCAGTAGACGTTTGAGATCAGTAGACATTGCTTTCACCTTCCTTTCACACTGTCACTGAGAGATATCGACTACCCATAGCACGAGCTGTGCCAAGGTTGGGCACAGTGGAAGGGTGAGACTGAGGCAGGACTCAGCGGGAGGTGGCGTGACATTGTTGGGGGTGGCGAAATGGGGCGTGTGGGGTGGGGAGTCAAGGAACAAAGTGGAAGAGTGAATAGATGTTCGGGCATCTTTTAGGTATGGCGCCCGGACGTTGGAGCCTATGCGGTAACAGCAGGGTAAGTGACCCCCTGCCACAAGATTTGGTGCTCTCCTCGTGGATACCAAATTATTGAGCAGAACAATGCAAGACGGGCGGCATGGTGGTGCAGTGGTTAGCACTGCTGCCTCACGGCGCCAAGGTCTTGGGTTCAATCCCGGCCCTGGGTCAATGTCCATGTGGAGTTTGCACATTCTCCCAATGTCTGCGTGGGTCTCACGCCCACAACCCAAAGATGTGCAGGGTAGGTGGATTGACCACGCTAAATTGCCCCATAATTGGATTTTTTTTTTAAAGTTAAAAAAACGAACAGTGCAAGACCTCCCATATTGAGCCCTCCTACTCTCAGCGGAAGTCACTCCAACGTCCGTTCCCACCACTGGAGTTAGTCTCCAGAATGGAAAACTCTGCCCTCTGTATACAGGTGGAGAACTCAAAAACTTTCTTCACTGACAATCCCAATTTGGTCCTATTGTAATAGTTCAAGAAGAGCAGGGACTCTTCCCTGCATTTTGGCTAATGTTCTTTCGTTAACCAGCTAAATTAAAAGACAGATTGACATCATTCATCATCCTGTTACTTGTGGGATCCAGGTCAACATCTGCACTTTCTGAACTGAAGGATTATGTGCTCAGCTAACAAATCCAAAACTTTCCTGCCATAGTTAATGATCTTTCTCCACAACTGCAATAATCCTTTGAGACATCTAGGGCAGAATTCTCCCCCAACGGCGCAATGTCCGCCGACTGGCGCCAAAAACGGCGCCAATCAGACGGGCATCACGCCGGCCCAAAGGTGCGGAATGCTCCGCATCTTTGGGGGCCAAGCACCAACATTGAGAGGCTAGGCCGACGCCGGAGGGATTTCTGCCCCGCCAACTGGCGGAAATGGCGTTTGTTGCCCCGCCAGCTGGCGTGGAAATGCGGCGCATGCGCGGGAGCGTCAGCGGCCGCTGACAGTTTCCCGCGCATGTGCAGTGGGGAGAGTCACTTCCGCCTCCGCGCATGGTGGAGGCCGTGGCGGAGGCGGAAGGGAAAGAGTGCCCCCACGGCACAGGCCCGCCCGCGGATCGGTGGGCCCCGATCGCGGGCCAGGCCACCGTGGGGGCACCCCCCGGAGTCAGATCGCCCCGCGCCCCCCCCAGGACCCCGGAGTCCGCCCACGCCGCCTGGTCCCGCCGGTAAATACCAGCTTTGATTTACGCCGGCGGGACAGGCAATTTCTGGGAGGGACTTCGGCCCATCCGGGCCGGAGAATTGAGCGGGGGATCCCGCCAACTGGCGCGGCCCGATTCCCGCCCCCGCCCAATCTCCGGTACCGGAGACTTCGGCGGGGGCGGGATTCACGGCGGCCAACGGCCATTCACCGACCCGGCGGGGGGTCGGAGAATGACGCCCCTGTTTCCGTTTGGTAAATTTTTCCCCCAAGTGGGGACTTTGCACATCTGTCTGGTGGAGCCTGGCACAGACTGCCCGATAGGCCCAGAGGGTAAAGTGAGTCTGTGTGAAAGGCTAGACCTCATTAGACTGCACAGAGATCTGTGCATGGAGAAGGAGTAGCAGGAGCCCAGGCTGCTTTGTGCAGCCTGAAGAAATCACTCCTGCTCTTCTCCAGCCCTGGGAAGGTACAGGTAAATACCAGTGAGGTCCACTCAGTTGAGATGGAAGGAGTGCAGCTTAGCTCTGTCACTCCTCTCCAAAATGGCAAAAGGCGGTCTATTTGCATAAAAGGATGTTTATTTGCGTATTACAGGGCAAAAAGCTTGACTGACAGATGCTTCAGCCATGCAGCGAGAGGCATTGGGAAATAATGTGGTAGTCACAGTGTCCAAGGTGACTAAGGGGCACCCATCATTGTGTGGGACATTGTCACACTCTTTCTGACAAATGGGAAACCTCACAGGCTCCCCCAATATCTCTTCTGCGTGTGTGTGGAAAATGGTATACAACACACCCAAACGTAAGTCACTCTATTCAACCGTTATCCCTATGCTCACTGACCTGGATTGCCACCCAGTTCAACAAAACCTGCAGCGTTAAATTATTTCCCTTGTGTTCAAATGTCACCATGGTCTTACCCCTGTTTGTTTCTATATACTCTTTCCACCCTCCAACATGGCCTCAATTGATCACTTATGATCCACCAGTGATTTTAGCATTCGTTCCATAAAGCACTTCAAATTTCTCTCCTCCTTTAAGATGATATTTCAGACTTACTGCTGCCATGTTCTTGTAATTATATAAGTCCTTGAACTTATTAGCTCGTATAAGACACAAGGCACCAATTGTTCACAAGGGATTGGCTATGTATGTTGTGGGTTCATTTATTAAGACTAGGCACATGAAGACAGGCATACATTGTTGTACATCTTGGAGACATTTGGAGCTGTGTGTCTGTACTCTTCTCAAAGCAAAAAGTGAAACTACAACCAGATTATATGACACATTTCCCTTCAGTGATGTCATGCTAATATCCCTTAAAGTCATATTGCGCCAACAGCTTTGAACTTTTGCTCAACTATCTTAATGTTCCCATATTTGCGTGGTGTGAGGTTTGAACTGATCACTCCCCTGTGAAATGCTTTGGCACATGATGTTAAGTGAGCTATAGAAATGCAAAAGCAAAATATTGGGACTGTTGGTAATCTGAGATAAGAACAAAAGGTGCTGGAGATACTCATCAGATCTGTCAGCAATTGTGGAGAAAGAAGCAGAGTCAATAGGGTAAATGTTGTTATCGCTGTGCAAATCCCAGTGATAGGCCTAAAAGTGAGTAGTGACATTGCTGCACCGGCCTGCAGGACCCAGTGGTGCAAGCTGCCACCTGGATCACTACCACTCTTTAAAACAGGTGTCCGCCCAAGAAGCCGCTCACCAAACAGAAGCCCAGCAGATCAGAATCCCGAAAGGGAACGATAGCCGCTGCTAGGTCTGCACTTGAAGAAGAACACATAATCGAAGGACAGCACCCTGCCACCCAGCTAAGTGGAGCCTGGTGTCACCTAGGTTTGGCTCAGCCAGGCAGCAGGATCTGGTGAGCGACGTTGGTTGGTGACAGCGGGCAGCGTGTTGCCACAGGAGACAACCACTTCTGGTGGGGGGGGGGGAGGGGCAACGTCCACAGGACAAAGACTGCCCGAATTGGAGCCCCCTCCCCGCTGAACTGAAGCACCCACCCTGCCACCACCAAGCCTGCTGGGTTGTCACCATGCTTTACCTGACAGTTTTCCCATGTGGTTCAGGGCCAACCCATTGCTTTAAAATTCCCATGGTGGTGGAAAGAGGCCCATAATTGGACACTTCGGTGGCTCAATTGGCCTCTTGATGGGTGGGCTAACTGCCACCTTCGCCATCACTGATCAGAGGGCATGGAAGACGACGGGCACTCTTTTCCCACCTAAATTGTAATTTTATGAGTCATGCAAGCTATGATGATAGGGGGAAATTTAGCAAGGATCTCTAATCCTGAATCTTAGTGTATTTGAGTTGAGCTGAAGGTCAAATGATTATATTTGAGTCGCTGGAGATCGGTGTGACTATTGTGTGGATTAGATAGCTTAGTATATTGTGCTACGCTTATCTCTGAGATATATCTTCGATGTCAACAAGGTGAAAGGATTGACATCTTTATCTCCTTATGAATTTGAACCAAGCCGTGCTGCTTGTCTGCACCATTGTGGTCATCTACATATGGTGAAGTAATGGGCATCCTCTGGCTCTATAATCATTGATCCCAAACACCTCGCCCACCTACACAACCCTCCATGTCACTGTTGCTTGCATAAGATTCCAGGGGAAGAAGATATTCAGCATTTTCTAGCCTACCTGCAGCAATTCTGAACGACACCCACAAATGTGCTGAGACAGAGGCAACGTTAGACTCACCAATCAACCGACAGGCTCAGAGCCCAGGCATTAAGGAAAGAACTGCCTATCTCATCAAGTTAGAAAGAACCCATCCTCTCGGTTAGATCTGTGGAATATTAATACTTTAAACCACATCGCCATTATACCATTGTGCTTTATTTCTGCCAGCCTGTTCAATTTCTGATCTAAGATGGCCTTTTAAGCTTCTGACAATAACATCTATTTGTGCAAGATTCACAACACCGTTTTATTTGATCTTCGCGAAATCTCATTTCATTCGATGACCTTCAGTTTTTTTTCATCTTTCCTCTGTAAAGGGAGTAATGGAGCTTTTTATTTCCTTTGTACAGTGATTGGTGTGATGATTGCAGATTTTCATGCTTAATTAAGATGACTAAGCAGGGAACGGCCTGGTTTGACACAGATTCTGAGCAGGCATTCACTATGTTCAATGTGTGACGGCCATAATTAAGTCACGTACATCACTGATCCAAAGAATATTACCAGTCTATGTGACACAGCTCCGGTCAGTTAATTTGGAGAGTCGGATGGGAATGAAAGTGCTCAATTTATTATATCATTCCCATTAAGCAAAATCTATCAGTGCGGTATTATATGTTCTGAGAATCAATGAGGACCTGAAGACACATTTCTCCCAAGGACTGTCCCTATTAATCATATCCCCTCTCCTCAACTCATATTAGCTATGCATCGTAGAACAAAACTATAACCTCAATAAAATCACTCAAAATTACATTATTATCATAAAAAGATTAACACCTTTGTTAAAATAATGGACAGAGGAATATCATACCAGTGTGCTAACTGATTGTCAATATCGCAGATAATAATTTCTAGCCGCGGGTAAGGAAGACATTATAAGGAATGACCCCATGTCACATGCACACAGGTGGAATTCTCCAGTCCGCCAGCTGCGTTTTCCTGGGTGGTGAGCCCTCAACGGCAGTGGGATTTTCCCTTCCCACCACCTGCCAATGGGATTCCCCATTATGGCTGCCCCATGCTGCCGGGAAACCCGCGACAGTGGGTGAGTGCTGGTGCAACGGGGAATCCCGCCGGCGGATTGAAGCATTGTTAAGCTGTGTGTATAATTTTGTTCCGGGAAAATGGTTAGAATATTTTCTGTTCTGTTTTGTGTTTGGTTAAATTAAGTGAAAGTGGGCGGCATGTGGCGCAGTGGATAGCACTGGGACTGCGGCACGCAGGACCCGGGTTCGAATCCCGGCCCTGGGTCACTGTCCGTGTGGAGTTTGCACATTCTCCCCATGTCTGCGTGGGTTTCACCCCCACAACCCAAAGATGTGCAGGTTAGATGGATTGGCCACGCTAAATTGCTCCTTAATTGGAAAAGAAAAATAATTGGCTACTCTAAAAAAAATTTTTTTAAATTAAGTTAAAGTACAACAAATATGTTGCATATTTTCAAAATTATATGGAAGTAAATTCACTGTAAAGGCGGCACATACTGAAACATATAAAATACCTGGAGGCTGTTGTGTTTTCAAAATGATTTAAAGGCATTAACCTCTCATAAGGGATTGTGTAAATATGTTATGGGTTAATTTTGTAAGACGAGGCACAGAACAACATATATACACAGATAAAAAGCTTGAAGACATCAGCAGCAGAGTTATATGTGCTGTGTTCTGCTCACAGGTCAGGCTGAAACTGAGACTGGATCACATGATACATTTCCTTTCCAGTGATGGTGTGCTGTTATCCATTAAAGGCACATTTACCTCCCTCTGGCCAGTTGGAGCATTAGTGGACTGAGCCACATATCACCATGTTTCCACTGGAAGTCTGACCACCACAATCTTCAGGAGTGACCTGAGATTGGTGGCAGAAGAACATGTTTGTTTCCTTGCGATATAAAAATTGGAGTCCTGTTTTTTTAAAAAATGATTGACTCTTGGGATGTGAGGAACCCGTGAAAGGTCATCATTTATTTCCCATTCCTAATTGTCATTGAGAAGGTGGTGAGAAGGCCTTCTAGAACTGCTGCAGTCCATGGCGTGTAGGTACACTCACTGTGCCATTAGGGAGGGAGTTCCAGGATTTTGACCCAGTGACAGTGAAGAGACGGTGATATATTTCAAAGTCTGGATGGTGTGTGACTTGGAGGGGAACCTGCAGGTGGTGGTGGTCTTGTCCTTTTAGGTGGTAGAGGGTGCAGATTTAGACAATGCATTTGAAGGCACCTTGATGAGTTGCTACAGTACATCTTGTAGATAGTATGCAGTGTAGCCATCGTGCAGAAAATTAATGATTAAGACGGATGGAGTGTTGATCAAACAGGCTGCTTTGTCTTGTATGGTGCCAAGCTTTTTTATTGTTGCTGGCACTGCATTAATCCAGGTAGGTTGGAGGATATCCCATCACACTCCACCATATGCTTTATAGAAGGTGGTCAAGGGCAGCATATGGCGCAGTGGTTAGCACTGGGACTGCAGCACTGAGGACCCAGGTTCGAATCCCGGCTCTGGGTCACTCTCTGTGGGAAGTTTGCACATTCTCCCAATGTCTGCGTGGGTTTCACCCCCACAACCTAAAGATGTGCTGGTTAGGTGGATTGGCCACACTAAATTGCCCCTTAATTGGACAAAAAAGAAATAATTCGGTATTCTAAATTTATTTAAAAAATAGAAGGTGGCCATGCTTGGGTGAGTTAGAAGGTGAAGGTACATCTTAAATTTCAATGGTATCTTTATGACAAAAAGTCCATTTTAAGCACATAGGTCGGAATTCTCCACCCCACGCCGGGTGGGAGAATCGCTGGGGCGCCGCGCGAGGCCCGCCACGTCGCCGCGGCACCCGCACGCGATTCTCCCACGCCCCCCAAACCGGCGCGGCAAGAATCACGGCTGGCCGCTAGGAGAATTGCGGTTCGCCTTTTGTAACGGGCGAGCGGCGATTCTCCGGCCCAGATGGGCCGAGCGGCCTGCCCATCACGACGGTTTCCCGCCGGCGCCGTCCACACCTGGTCGCTGCCGACGGGAACAGCGCGGGAACGCTGGGGGGGCGGCCTGTGGGGGGGGGGGGGGGATTCCTGCACCGGGGACGGTCTCAAAAGGGGTCTGGCCCGCGTTCGGTGCCCACTGATCGGCGGGCCGGCCTCTCTGAAGGAGGACCTCCTTTCCTCCACCGCCCCACAAGATCCATCCGACATCTTCTTGCGGGGCGGCCTCGGGGAGGATGGCAACCGCGCATGCGCGGGTTGACGTCACTTACGCGGCACTGGCCGTGTCATTTACACGGCGCCAAGGCCTGGCGCGCGTAAATGATGCAACGCTGCTACTAGCCCCCCGGGGGCGGGAGAATAGGGGGCTGGGAGCGTCCTCCGACACCGGAGTGAAACACTCCAGTTTTCACCCGGCGTCGGGACTTAATCTCCCGATGGGAGAATTGCGGCCCCAATGTCTGTGATCAAATACACTCTGAACCCAAGTTAGTGTCTGTGGATTCTTCCTCAGAATTTCCCCAGTGGGTGATCACATCAGTGTTTTCAAACTTCACTCCCAAAAACACGCTTTCAAATCCTCTCTCAAAATAATGCTTTCCCTTAGTGGTTTTCCAGGTTTTCAAACAAAGATCCCGCTCCACTTTTAACAGCGATCCATGTCCACAATTTCATGCCAACCCCTTTAGGATTTTGTTCATCTTAACTGCTTTTGCACAAACTCCAAGATCCAGACATTGATTTCCATAGCTATTTCCACGAACGATCCACAGGCTGTAGGACAATCTCACAAAACTGCAAATCACTTCAGATATCTCTGTGGCATTTCAGCCTTCTTCTGAGCTCTATCTGTCTTTACTAAACAGTGCCCTGTTCTGGTACCTTTAACTTCAGACTTCTTGGTAAATTATCTTCAGTTCTCTCGTTTCCTTAACGAGCTGCTCTCCAGGGGCGAAATTCTCCGTTATCGGCGGAAAGTCCGCCAATCGGCGCAAAAAACGGCGAAAATCCGACTTGCGTCACGTCGGAAAAATGGGTCGAAAGTCTCCGGCCCGAAATGGGCTAGCAGCGACGTAACGGGATCCGCGCTTGCGCACGGGGTTCACGCCGTGCAGCGTCATACGCGCCGCACGGCGTGACGGCTCATAAGGCCGCGCTGCTCCACCCCACCCGACCTAAACACCCGACCGGAACACCCGACTGGGTGGCTGGCCGCCGCTCAGCCCCGAGGTTCGAGTCACGGGATGTGGAGGCGCTCCTGGACGCAGTGGAGCAGAGGAGGGATGCCCTGTATCCCGGACACGGCCGCAGAGTTGCCCCACGCCACAGCCGGCGTCTGTGGAGGGAAGTGGCAGAGGCCGTCACCGCTGAGGCCCTGACACCACGGACAGGCACCCAGTGCCACAAGAAGGTGAACAACCTCGTCAGAGCAGGCAGGGTGAGCCTCCCCATATCCCCCCTCCCCATATCCCCCTCCCACATATCCCCCCACCCCCATATCTCCCCTCCCCATATCCCCCTTCCCCATATCCCCCCTCCACATATCCCCCCTCCCCATATACCCCCTCTTCCATATCCCCCATATCCCCCATATCCCCCCTCCCCATATCCCCCCTCCCCAATATCCCCCCTCCCCCATATCCCCCATATGCCCCCTCCCCCATATTCCCCCTCCCCATATCCCCCCTCCCCCATATCCCCTTCCCATATCCCCCCTCCCCCATATCCCCCCTCCCCATATCCCCCCTCCCCCATATCCCCCTCCCCCATATCCCCCTCCCCCATATCCCCCCTCCCCCACATCCCCCCTCCCCCATATCCCCCTCCCCATATCCCCCCTCCCCCATATCCCCCCTCCCCCATATCCCCCATATCCCCCTCCCCCATATCCCCCCTCCCCATATCCCCCCTCCCCCATATCCCCCATATCCCCCCTCCCCATATCCCCCCTCCACAATATCCCCCCATATCCACCCTCCCCCATATCCCCCCTCCCCATATCCCCCTCCCCCATATCCCCCCTCCCCCATATCCCCCTCCTCATTACCCCCCTCCCCCATATCCCCCCTCCCCCATATCCCCCCTCCCCCATATCCCCCTCCCACATATCCCCCCACCCCCATATCTCCCCTCCCAATATCCCCCCTCCCCATATCCCCCCTCCACATATCCCCCCTCCCCATATACCCCCCTCTTCCATATCCCCCATATCCCCCCTCCCCATATCCCCCCTCCCCAATATCCCCCCTCCCCCATATCCCCCATATGCCCCCTCCCCCATATTCCCCCTCCCCATATCCCCCCTCCCCCATATCCCCCCTCCCCATATCCCCCCTCCCCCTTATCCCCCTCCCCCATATCCCCCTCCCCCATATCCCCCCTCCCCCATATCCCCCCTCCCCCATATCCCCCTCCCCATATCCCCCCTCCCCCATATCCCCCCTCCCCCATATCCCCCATATCCCCCTCCCCCATATCCCCCCTCCCCATATCCCCCCTCCCCCATATCCCCCATATCCCCCCTCCCCATATCCCCCCTCCACATTATCCCCCCATATCCCCCCTCCCCCATATCCCCCTCCCCATATCCCCCTCCCCCATATCCCCCCTCCCCCATATCCCCCTCCTCATTACCCCCCTCCACCATATCCCCCCTCCCCCATATCCCGCCTCCCCATATCCCCCATATGCCCCCTCCCCCATATCCCCCATATGCCCCCTCCCCCATATTCCCCCTCCCCATATCCCCCCTCCCCATATCCCCCCACCCCATATCCCCTCACCATATCCCCCCTCCCCCATATCCCCCTCCCCCATATCCCCCCTCCCCATATCCCCCTCCCCCATATCCCCCCTCCCCCATATCCTCCCTCCCCCATATCCCCCCTCCCCATATCCCCCCTCCCCATATCCCCCCTCCCCCATATCCCCCATATCCCTCTCCCCATATCCCCCCTCCCCATATCCCCCCTCCCCCATATCCCCCTCCCCATATCCCCCCTCGACAATATCCCCCCATATCCCCCCTCCCCCATATCCCCCATCCCCCATATCCCCCTCCCCATATCCCCCATATCCCCCCTCCCCCATATCCCCCCTCCTCATTACCCCCCTCCCCCATATCCCCCCTCCCCCATATCCCCCCTCCCCCATATCCCCCCTCCCCAATATCCCCCTCCCCCATAAGACCATAAGGCCATAAGACATAGGAGCGGAAGTAAGGCCATTCGGCCCATCGAGTCCACTCCACCATTCAATCATGGCTGATTTCAACTCCATTTACCCGCTCTCTCTCCATAGCCCTTAATTCCTCGAGAAATCAAGAATTTATCAACTTCTGTCTTAAAGACACTCAACGTCCCGGCCTCCACCGCCCTCTGTGGCAATGAATTCCACAGATCCACCACTCTCTGGCTGAAGAAATTTCTCCTCATCTCTGTTCTAAAGTGACTCCCTTTTATTCTAAGGCTGTGCCCCCAGGTCCTAGTCTCCCCTGCTAATGGAAACAACTCCCTACATCCACCCTATCTAAGCCATTCATTATCTTGTAAGTTTCTATTAGATCTCCCCTCAACCTCCTAAACTCCAATGAATATAATCCCAGGATCCTCAGACGTTCATCGTATGTTAGGCCTACCATTCCTGTGATCATCCGTGTGAATCTCCGCTGGACCCGCTCCAGTGCCAGTATGTCCTTCCTGAGGTGTGGGGCCCAAAATTGCTCACAGTATTCTAAATGGGGCCTAACTAATGCTTTATAAAGCTTCAGAAGTACATCCCTGCTTTTATATTCCAAGCCTCTTGAGATGAATGACAACATTGCATTTGCTTTCTTAATTACGGACTCAACCTGCAAGTTTACCTTTAGAGAATCCTGGACTAGGACTCCCAAGTCCCTTTGCACTTCGGCATTATGAATTTTGTCACTGTTTAGAAAATAGTCCATGCCTCTCTTCTTTTTTCCAAAGTGCAAGACCTCGCACTTGCCCACGTTGAATTTCATCTGCCATTTCTTGGACCATTCTCCTAAACTGTCTAAATCTTTCTGCAACCTCCCCACCTTCTCCATACTACCTGCCCCTCCACCTATCTTTGTATCATCGGCAAACTTAGCCAGAATGCCCCCAATCCCGTCATCTAGATCGTTAATATATAAAGAGAACAGCTGGGGCCCCAACACTGAACCCTGCGGGATGCCACTCGTCACCGGTTGCCATTCCGAAAAAGAACCTTTTATCCCAACTCTCTGCCTTCTGCCTGACAGCCAATCGTCAATCCATGTTAGTACCTTGCCTCGAATACCATGGGCCCTTATTTTACTCAGCAGTCTCCCGTGAGGCACCTTATCAAAGGCCTTTTGGAAGTCAAGATAGATAACATCCATTGGCTCTCCTTGGTCTAACCTATTTGTTATCTCTTCAAAGAACTCTAACAGGTTTGTCAGGCACGACCTCCCCTTACTGAATCCATGCTGACTTGTCCTAATCTGACCCTGCACTTCCAAGAATTTAGAAATCTCATCCTTAACAATGGATTCTAGAATCTTGCCAACAACCGAGGTTAGGCTAATTGGCCTATAATTTTCCATCTTTTTCCTTGTTCCCTTCTTGAACAGAGGGGTTACAACAGCGATTTTCCAATCCTCTGGGACTTTCCCTGACTCCAGTGACTTTTGAAAGATCATAACTAACGCCTCCACTATTTCTTCAGCTATCTCCTTTAGAACTCTAGGATGTAGTCCACCTGGGCCCGGAGATTTATCAATTTTTAGACCTCTTAGTTTATTCAACTCTGCCCCCTGACTCTCCGGAATTGTTGGGATATTACTCATGTCTTCTACTGTGAAGACTGACGCAAAGTACTTATTTAGTTCCTCAGCTATTTCCTTGTCTCCCATCACAAAATTACCAGCGTCATTTTGGAGCGGCCCAATGTCAACTTTTGCCTCCTGTTTGTTTTTAATGCATTTAAAGAAACTTTTACTATCATTCCTAATGTTACTGGCTAGCCTACCTTCATATTTGATCCTCTCTCTCCTTATTTCTCTCTTTGTTATCCTCTGTTTGTTTTTGTAGCCTTCCCAATCTTCTGACTTCCCACTACTCTTTGCCACATTATAGGCTTTTTCTCTTTTGCTTTGATGCATTCCCTAACTTCCTTTGTCAGCCATGGCTGCCTAATCCCCCCTCTGATAACCTTTCTTTTCTTTGGGATGAACCTCTGTACTGTGTCCTCAATTACTCCCAGAAACTCCTGCCATTGCTGTTCTACTGTCTTTCCCACTAGGCTCTGCTCCCAGTCGATTTTCGTCAGTTCCTCCCTCATGCCCCTGTAGTTACCTTTATTTAACTGTAACACCTTTACATCTGATTCTACCTTCTTTCTTTCAAATTGGAGATTGAATTCTACCATATTATGATCACTGCCTCCTAAGTGCTCCCTTACTTTAAGATCTTTAATCAAGTCTGGCTCATTACATAACACTAAGTGCAGAATGGCCTGTTCCCTCGTGGGCTCCATCACAAGCTGTTCCAAAAAGCCCTCCTGTAAACATTCAATGAATTCCCTTTCCTTGGGTCCACTGGCAGCATTATTTACCCAGTCCACCTGCATATTGAAGTCCCCCATGATCACTGTGACCTTGCCTTTCTGACATGCACTTTCTATTTTGTGGTGCATTTTGTGCCCCCGGTCCTGACCACTGTTAGGAGGCCTGTATATAACTCCCATTATGGTTTTTTTGCCTTTGTGGTTCCTCAACTCTACCCACACAGACTCCACATCATCTGACCCTATGTCACTTAGTGCTATTGATTTAATTTCATTCCTAATTAACAAGGCAACCCCGCCCCCTCTGCCCACTTCCCTGCCCATATCCCCCCTCCCCATATCCCCCCTCCCCCATATCCCCCCTCACCCATATCCCCCCTCCCCCATATCCCCCCTCCCCATATCCCCCCTCCCCATATCCCCCCTCCCCCATATCCCCCCTCCACCATATCCCCCCTCGACCATATCCCCCATATCCCCCCTCCCCCATATCCCCAAGTGAATCCAGCCCTAACATTAACCTCTGCAATGCACGCGCAACCGATGGCGTGCATTCATATACCTGCCTAACAGTGTCGCCTTTTACCCCTGCCACCACCCCCCCCCCCCCACCCCCCACAGGAGAAGCGCGCACACAACAATAGGGAGCATGTGAGGACTGGAGGAGGCCCCGCTGATGAGAGGCCACTGACCGAACACGAGGAAAGGGCCCTGGAACTGGCTGGCGGACCTGAGGACCGGGAGGTTGCTGATGCAGAGGTCGGGGGCGTACTAGCAAGTGAGCCACCAAAAGCCCGTCCCCATATCCCCCCTCCCCTATATCCCCCTCCCCCATATCACCTGATCACTGCCTGATGTCTAACCATGCATGCTTCATTGTGTATCGCAGGACCAAACATCCAGGCACCCATCCCCGCATTGCAGACCGCCCGCAGGATGCCCCTCGGAGGCCACGGGAGACAGAGAGACCAGGACCCTCCAGCATGCGATGATCGCAGGATGCCCCTCGCACACCACGGGAGACGGAGAGACCTGGAGCAACAGGGAGACGACACCCCCGTCACGTGCGGGAGCAACCACCCAGCGACGAGGGGGGCAGCCACAGGCCCCCGTCACATCCGAGCCAGGACACCACTACCCAGGACACCACTACCCAGGACACCACTACCCAGGACACCACTACCCAGGACACCACTACCTGGGACAGCACTGCCCAGGACACCCCTACCCGGGACAGCACTACCCAGGAAGATGAAATGCCGGACAGTGACTCAGAGTGGATGGGTGGAGACGGACCACCACCCCAGAGTGGGATGAAGAGCACGACACAACGCCACTGCTGTCACCAGCACCCTCCACCATCGCAGAAACACTCACCTCGGTTGGGCACTTTAGTGATGAGGCGTCTGCTACACTCACTGGTGCGCACAACACAGCCGTCCCGGTACAGCAGGTGGGGGTAGGAGCAGCAGAGGGGCCGGGCGGATGGAGGGCAGCCCAGCCCAAGCGAACATCTGCCGCCCAGATGGATCCCGGGTTCCTGGAGTTACCACACCCACACATAGATCCGATGCAACCACCGACCCGGAGACGAGCGAAGAGGGTGACGGCCAGCTTGCGGCGGCTGCAGTCGCAGGTGGAGGAGTCCACCCGCGTCCAGGAGCTGGGAGTGGTGCCGGTCATGCGTGCCACCCAGGCCGACACCGCACGGGTGCCGTCCGCGGTGGAGGGAATGGGTGCGACGGTGTCAGACATGGGGAACGCTTTGCGAGGCCTGGGGCTTTCCGTGCAGGCGGCGTCTGTGGCCCAGGACATGGC
Source organism: Scyliorhinus torazame (assembly GCF_047496885.1). Taxonomy (NCBI): domain Eukaryota; kingdom Metazoa; phylum Chordata; class Chondrichthyes; order Carcharhiniformes; family Scyliorhinidae; genus Scyliorhinus; species Scyliorhinus torazame. The sequence goes on along the minus strand of NC_092719.1, from coordinate 126,922,778 downwards.
TTCCCTCTCACAGGAGGCCATGAGCCAGTGTCAGCGCCAGATGGCAGAGGCGCTCAACACCATAGCCCAGTCTCAGCAGGCCATAGCCCAGTCGCAGCAGGCCATGGCCCAGTCTCAGCTGGCCATGGCCCAGTCTCTGCAGGCCATCGATGAGGGCATCGGCGCCAGTGGCCATGTGCGAGCCGGCATCGCACTGTCACAGACAGGGTTTGCCAACCCCCTGGGCTCCATGGCTGCAAACCTGCAGACCCCTGTCGATACCAGCACGGGCCTCCAGGACTGGCAGCGCCAGATGTCGGGGGGGGCGTCGGATGGCCAGTCCGTTCGCATCCCCCACCCATGTAGAGGCCTGGGGGCCATCAGGCACCCCGAGGGAGGAGGAGGTGGTGTGGTCTGTCCAGGCTCCCCCTGTAGGGAAGGTCCCGGAACACCGCGACACCTCGGACTCCCCCCCTTCCGTCCCAGGTGCATCGGGTGGGCAACGGGCAGGACAGGCTGGCAGCTCGCCATCCCAGTCGCCCGGGCTGCAGCCTGGCCCATCTAGGCCAGGACGCCCCAGGAAACGGCCGCCAAACGGATCCAGTGTCAGAAGGCAGGAACCACAGGAGTCCACCTCCAGTTCTGCTGTACCGCCTGGGGAACCACGTAGACGTAGTCAAAGGGCCCGTAAGGCCAAACAATTAGACACTGAGTAAGTTGGCACGGGTGCAGGGCACAGATGAGTTTTAGGGGCTAGGGCACGTGCATGAACTCCTTTGGTTATTAAAGTCAATGTTACACCTACAGAAGCTGCCTTTGTGCTCTGTCCAAAGCGTGTGGGGGTGTCATGTACGTTGAGCGCAAGTGTGTGTGTGAGGGGTGGTCTTACCTCAGCCCCAGGTGAGTCTGCCCCCTCCCCCCTGGGCCGCCTTCAACATCCCCCCGGGCAGAGGACGGGACCGTGCGCTGCAGTGTCACAGCCGCATGCAGGGATGGTCCGGGTGGATGGTGGTACTGTGGCCATGGGTCAGATATAGTCCAACGATGTGGAGCCAGGAGCTCACCGCAGGGCGGGTTGTCATCATCCTCCATGGCCTGCAATAGACACGCGTCCACCCGCAACTGTGTGAGCCCGGCCCGTTGTGCCGCAGGTGGATCGGCAATGGGGGGGGGGTGGTGTGCATGCGGGTGGGGTGGGTGGGGTTGGGGAGGGGGGTGAGGGTGCTGGGTGGGTGGATGGGTGGGGGGTGTGGGTGGTCGGCTGTTGCCATGGTGTGCGGTCTGTGGCCATACTACCCGATTCCCACGCCCATCTAGTCAGTGAAGCGGGCGGCTATCAGTCTGTCCCGTGCCCGCTGTGCCAGCCGGTAACGGTGGACAGCCACCCGCCTGTGTCTACCCCGTCTGCCCTGACGATTACCCCCATCCCCCTCATCTGGGAGGACTGCGCCTCTTCCTGCTGCTCCTCCACTCCGCCCTCCTCTGCCTGCGGCACATCGCCCCATCTGCTGGGCTATGTTGTGCAGGGCGCAGCACACCACAATGATGCGGCCGACCCTATCTGACCGATACTGGAGGGCGCCCCCAGAGAGGTCCAGGCACCTGAAACGCATCTTCAGCACGCCAAAGCACCTCTCTATCACTCCCCTTGTCGCTACATGGGCATCATTGTAGCGGTTCTCCGCCTCATTGCGTGGCCTCCGTACAGGCGTCATCAGCCACGATCGCAATGGGTAGCCCCTGTCGCCCAGCAACCAGCCCCTCAGCCGGGGATGGCGTCCCTCGTACATTCCGGGGATGGATGACCGCGACAACACGTATGAGTCGTGTACACTGCCTGGGTAACGGGCGCAGACATGCAGGATCATCATGCGGTGATCGCAGACCACCTGTATGTTCATCGAATAGGTCCCCTTCCTATTGGTGAACACGGCCCTGTTATCTGCAGGTGGCCGCACGGCGACGTGCATCCCATAAATCGCGCCCTGGACCATGGGGAACCCGGCCACGGCAGAGAAGCCCACGGCCCGGGCATCTTGGCTGGCCCGGTCCACAGGGAAGCGGATGTAGCGGTGCGCCATGGCATATAGGGCATCTGTCACTGCCCGGATGCACCGATGCACCGATGTCTGCGATATGCCGGACAGGTCCCCACTCGGTGCCTGGAATGACCCCGTTGCATAAAAGTTCAGGGCCACCGTAACCTTGACGGACACGAGGAGAGGGTGTCCCCCGCCAGTGCCACACGGTGACAGGTGTGCCAGCAGGTGGCAGATGTCTGCCACGGTTCCCCGCCTCATCCGGAGTCTCCTCCTGCATTCCCGGTCCGTGAGGTCCAGGTATGAATGCCGGGGCCGGTACACACGGGGCGCCCTCGGGTGCCTCCGTTGCCGTGGGGCCGCGACGTCCTCCTCCCCCTCCTCGTCCTGTCGGTCAGGTGTCCCTCCAGCCTGGGCGGCTGCCGCCTGTCCCTCTGCGGCAGCCTGCGCCGCCTCTCTGGCACGCTCCTCCTCCTCCTCCTCATCCAGGGCAACATAGACATGGGCGGCTGCCGCCCCGGCGGCCAACATCGCTGGATGATCGGAAAACATGACGACCTGGAGGGGGGGGAGGGGAACGACGACATGTCATCATTGCCCATATCCCCTCCTCCCCCCAGCCAGGTGGCATGGACCGCATGGGTCCAACTGTTGGAGGCTGGCACCTGGCCAGGTGGACCAACTCACTTGCCCTCGCATCCCCCTCCCCGGCACGGACCCCCCATCCCCCTCCCCAGCACGGACCCCCCCCCCCCCCGGCACGGACCCCCCCCCAACCTCCTCCCCGGCACGGACCCCAACTTCCTCCCCGGCACGGACCCCAACCTCCTCCTCGGCAAGGACCCCCCATCCCCCTCCCCGGCACGGACCCCCCCATCCCCCTCCCCGGCATGGACCCCCCCCCAACCTCCTCCCCGGCACGGACCCCCCCAACCTCCTCCCCGGCATGGACCTCAACCTCCTCCCCGGCACGGACCCCCCATCGCACTCCCCGGCACGGACCCCCCCAACTCCCTCCCCGGCACGGACCCCCCCAACCTCCTCCCCGGCACGGACCCCCCCCCAACCTCCTCCCCGGCACGGACCCCAACCTCCTCCCCGGCACGGACCCCAACCTCCTCCCCAGCACGGACCCCCCATCCCCCTCCCCGGCACGGACCCCCCATCCCCCTCCCCGGCACGGACCCCCCTCCCGGCACTCCCCCGGAGCCCAGCCCACTCTAACCACTCCCCCCCCGCCGCACACACACACACACACACAACCCGAGACACACCTCTCCTCACACATTCAGACTGCGGCCACGCCATCGCCTGCCCAGAGCCAACCCCCCAGGCCGTCACTCACCTTCACGCTGGTCGGCGTGAACCTGGAGCACAGGGTCACGCCGATGAAAAGGAGGTTTAATTTACTTCAACGTGAACGGTCATTACGTCGACGGGACTTCGGCCCATCCGGAAGGGAGAATATCGGCAGGCCGAAAATCGGCTGCCTTGCGCAGACCCGTGCCATTCTCCGACGGCAGCGGCGCCTTTCTCCCTTCGGAGACTTCGGTAACCGGCGGGGACGGGATTCACGGTGGCCAACGGCCATTCTTCGACCCTCTGGGGGGTCGGAGAATGACGCCCATGATCACTATACGTGTTTTCTTAACCATTACTCCATGGTATGGATTTTCCTCTAACAAAGTTAAGAGAGATGTTCTCTCACTCTAGCCTTCTAAACCGACTGCTTCTGGTAAATCTGTAAGAGCTGCCTTCTCTCTCATTATATACCTTCAACTGCATCCAAATTAACTAAACAAAACCTTAAACGTTTTTTCACCTTATACAAGGCCCCAGTTACCAACCAACATCTACATGCTTACGCATTTTATTTATTCTTCATGCCGTAGCCCTCCTCCTCCTCCTCCAAGTACAATAGAGCCACAGTTGGAAATTAACCAACCCCCAAACAAGAAACACCTTTGTCCAGCATGAATCTATCTATAGGTTTTACCCTTCCAGGCAAAGAAACATTAAATTGAACGCACTTAAACTTGGACCTTATTTCTAATGTTTACCATTGCAAATAGAAATTACTTAAACATAGGAACATAAGAATTAGGAGCAAAAGAAGACAATTCAGCCCTTTGCGCCTGCTCTGCCATTCAATCAGATCATGGCTGATCTCTTCCTGGTCTCAAATCCACCTCCCTACTTGTTCCCATATCCATTAAATCTGTTTTTAAAATCAGAAATATATCTATCTCCTTCCTGAAACCATTTAATGACTCAGACTCCACCGCATCGTGGGGCTGCGAGTTCCACAAATTCACCACCCTCTGCGGGAAGTTGTTTCACCTCATCTCAGTTCTAAATCTCCCACCTCTCAACCTATATCTGTGACCTCTCATTCTATATTGCCCCACAAGGGGAACATTTGGTCTACGTTTACTTTATCAATCCCTTTTCTTATTTTATATACCTCAATCAGATCCCATCTCATCCTTCTAAACTCCAGTGAGTATAAGTCAAAACTGTTTAATCTCCCCTCATAATTAACCCTTTCTTCCCCGGAATCAATCTGGTGAATCTCCTCTGAAATGCCTCCAATGCACAACATCCTTCCTCAAATAAGGAGACCAACACTGTATACACTACTCCAGATGTGGTCTCACCAACACACTATACAACTGCAACAACATTTCTCTACTTTTATACTCCAGTCAGTCTTTTTGCAATAAACTCCAACATTCCATTTGTCCTTTTAATTACATGCTGTTCCTGCATACCGACTTTCTGCGATGCATGAACAGACACTCAGATCCCTCTGCCCAGAAGCACTTTCAATCTGCTTTCCATTTAGGTAATAACTTGCCTTTCTATTTTATAAGCCAAAATGGATAACCGCACATTTATCCACATTAAACTCCATCTGCCAGATTTTGGCCCAATCTCCTAGCCTATCTGTATCCATCTGTAAAATCTTTATCTTCTCTTCACTGCCTACTTTCCCACCTATTTTAGTATCATCCTTAAAGTTTGCTGTGTTACATTCTGCCCTTGCTTGCAGATCATTAATATACATTGTAAATTGTTGAGGTCTGAGGACTGACCCCTATGGCACCCCGCTCATTTCAGTGCAGCTAGCCAGAGGACATATTTATCCAGACCCTCTGCTTTCTGTCAATCAGCCAAAATTCAATCCAATCTAGTATTCTACCCCCAATCCCCTGCGATCTCACCTCTGGATTAGCCTTTTATGAGGCACCTTGTCAAATGCCTTCTGGAAGTCTAAATATACTACATCTACAGGTTCCCCATGATCCATCTTTCTGGTTCCGTCATCAAAGAACTCAAGCAAGTTTGGCAAGCTTGACTTACCCCTCATGAAACCATGCCGGCAATGGTGGATTGAGCTTTGTCTTTCCAAATGTTCAGTCATCTCCTCCTTAATGATTGATTCCAGCAACTTCCCCTCCACAGAGGTCAAGCTAACCTGTCTATAGTTTCTTACTTTTTGCCTCTCTCCCTTTTTGAACAGGGCATCACATTAGCATGTTTCCAATCCTCTGGGACTCTTCCAGAATCCAGGAAATTCTGAAATATCATAAGCAATGCATCCAATATCTCTGTTACCACCCTTCATACCCTAGTGTGCAGGCCAACAGGTCCCAGAGACTTATCTGCCTTTAATTCCATTATTTTATTCAATACGGTCTCCCTAGTGATCGTTTTTGCACCAAGTTCCTCAGCATTAACTGCAGTTTTTGGAAGATTTTTATTATCCTCTACCGTGAAGTCAGGGGCAAAATATTGGTTCAGTGCCTCCACCGTCTCTGTTCCCCATTACTACCTCACCATTATCATTCTCTAAAGGGCCAACATTTACTTTAGCTATTCTCTTCCTCTTTATATACTTAAAGAAGCTTTTGGTATGAGTTTTGTTTTCTGCTAGTTTCCTTTCATAGTTTATCTCAGCCTACTTTCCTATTTCCTTATTTTCCAAACAAGTGGAAATGGTTAAATTCTCTCTTGTTTGACATGGTCATTGCCTGGCACTAGTATGGCGTGAATGTTAATTACCACATGCCAGCCCAAAACGGAACGTTGTCCTGGTCTTGCTGCATATGGACTGCTTCAGTATCTGAGGAGTTGTGAATGGTACTGAACATTGTACAATCATCAGCGACCATCCTCTCTTCTGACTTTATGTTGGAGGGAAAGTCATTGAGAAATTAGTAGAAGATAGTTGGGCTTGGGTCATCACCCAGAGGAATTCCTGCAACAATATCCTGGGACTGAGATGACTGGCCTCTATCATTCAAAAACATTTTCCTTTGTGTTCAGTATGACTCCAACCAATGGAGATTTTCCCGCTGATTCACATTTAAGTCAATTTAGCGAGGACTCCTTGATGTGACGCTTGGTCACATACTGCCTTGGGCAGTCACTCTCACATCACCTCTGGAATTCAACTCTTCTGTCATATTTGAACCAAGGCTGTAATGGGGTCTGGTGTGGGTGCCCTGGTGGAACACAAATGATGGTGGATTTTCAGGCCATTCCCACTGGTGGGATTTTCAGGCCAGTCCTGCCGGCGGTGTCTTCTGGTCTCACCGATCGCAACTCCTGCCATGTGTTCCCTGGTGTTGGAGGATACAGACAACGGAAAACCCCGTTGACAGTGGCTTGGCCGGAAGATCTCATCACCGACCAATGGCGGAGAACCTCTGTCACCGCAATACATGCCATGGTGGGGGGCAGAAAATCCCACCCCGAGTGTCAGTGAGCAGGTTATTTCTGAGTAAGTGCCTCTTAATAGCACTGTTAATGACACCTTCCATCACTTTGCTAATGATTGAGAATAGACTGATTGGGTGGTAATTGGCCTGATCGGTTTTCTCCTGCCTTTTCTGGACGGGACATCCTGGGCAATTTTCTACATTGTCAAGTAATACTGTGTTGAAGCTATCATGGAGCAGCTTGGCTAAGGCCACAGATAGTTCTAAAACACCAGTCTTCAGTACTATAACCAGAATGTTGCCAGAGCTTTTGCAACTTCCTGTACCTTCATCCATTTTTTGATCAAATTAGCTGAATACTGGCATCTGTGATGGTGAGAACCTCATGAGGAAACCAAGATGGACCATCCACTTGACACTTCCGGCTGAAGATAGCTGAAAATACGGCCGACTTAGGTCAGCTGTTTTCTTTGATGCAGTCAGATGTAGAAGATGTTGCAATTATTATGAAATCTCGATTTGCTGCAGGGTTTTTGGTAACGTTGATTTCTCAACTCGGACAATACACTTACCTCAAAAGAGAGAGAGAGAGAGCGAGTATGAAAGAGAAAGTGATAGAGGTTTTAGCCTGTCTCTTCTGCAGAAGTCTATCTTGCAATTTCCTGCAGTGGCTGCAGCCTAGCCTACTGTATTTCACCCATTATGTATTTCCAAAGGATGCCTGTGGATACCCAGCACTTTGCATTTTGATATCTTTCCCTCAGGCAGTCACAAGTTTCGATGTGTTCTCTGAATTACAGAAAACATCTCTCTCTTCACACTCCCCTGAGAGTGTCTTGTTTGTTTATTCACCTTCATCATTATTCAGTCTCATTTGAAATTGCAAAACGTCCAATCAGTTGAAAGTGGAAAAGACGTATTCTCCAAAACTGCTTTGTGGCAATGTGTGTTAGACAACTTTAGTTTCACTTAACATTGGTACTTAATATACGTTTATTAGCTTACCAATTTCTCATGTATTCACAATAAATTGTCAGAAATGAAAAATAAATTTTAATTATAAGCATCATGAAAAAATCTTGGGTTTCTTCCTTTGAACTTTCTAGAACTGGAATCATACACAGATTACATGACTCACCATCTCACACAAAAGAAAATGATAAAACTCACACTCGGCACAGGTGGTTAGCACTGCTGTCTCACCATGTCAGAAATATGGGGCGTCATTCTCCGACCCCCCGCCGGGTCGGAGAATGGCCGTTGGCCGCCGTGAATCCCGCCCCCGCCCCCGCCGAAGTCTCCGCTCCCGGAGATTGGGCGGGGGCGGGAATCGGGCCGCGCCGGTTGGCGGGACCCCCCGCTGGATTCTCCGGCCCAGATGGGCCGAAGTCCCGCCCAGGAATTGCCTGTCCCGCCGACGTAAAACAAACCTGGTATTTACCGGCGGGACCAGGCGGCGTGGGGGGCTCCGGGGTCCTGGGGGGGGGCGCGGGGCGATCTGGCCCCGGGGGGTGCCCCCACGGTGGCCTGGCCCGCGATCGGGGCCCACCGATCCGCGGGCGGGCCTGTGCCGTGGGGGCACTCTTTCCCTTCCGCCTTCGCCACGGTCTCCACCATGGCGGAGGCGGAAGAGACTCCCTCCACTGCGCATGCGCGGGAAACTGACAGCGGCCGCTGACGCTCCCGCGCATGCGCTGGGAAACTGACAGCGGCCACTGACGCTCCCGCGCATGCGCCGCATTTCCGCGCCAGCTGGCGGGGCAACAAACGCCATTTCCGCCAGCTGGCGGGGCGGAAATCCCTCCGGCGTCGGCCTAGCCCCTCAATGTTGGGGCTAGGCCGCCAAAGATGCGGAGTCTTCCGCACCTTTGGGCCGGCGCGATGCCCGTCTGATTGGCGCCGTCTTTGGCGCCAGTCGGCGGACATCCCGCCGTTGGGGGAGAATTTCGCCCCTGGTTCAATTCCAGCCTTGGGTGCCTGTGTGGAGTTTGCACATTCTCCCACTGGCTGCGTGGGTTTCCTCTGGGTGCTCTGGTTTCCTCCCACATTGAAAAGATGTGCAGGTCAGGTGGACTGGCCATGTTTAATTGCCCCATAGTGTCTGAAGGTCAGGTGGGGTTACAGGGATAGGGCAGGGGTGTGGGCCTGAGTGGGGTGATCTTTCAGAAGGTCGGTGCTGACTTGAAGGGACAAATGGTCTCCTTCTGCACTGTAGGGATTCTATGGTTTCCATGATCAATGCAATGTGTAAACGCCTGACAGTTTGACACCGAATTGGGTTTTGCATGCATGTATGGGAATATAATTTTCAGAGGGAACCAGCATGCATTATGTAATTTAAACTGGCCAGTTGTACTCTGAGTAACAGATAGATTTAGGGCTGGATTCTCCGCACCCCGGTGCCGAAATCGCGGCTAGTGCGGGGGGCAGGGAATCCATTTTCCCGCACGGAATCGGGACCGGCGCCGGTTCCCTGATTCTGCAGGCCCCGAAAAGCGGCGTACTCGGACAGTATGCCGCGCCACCTAGGACCTACCTGGGGCCATTGCCAGAGGCCCACTCCGCCATTCTCCGCCCCGACGGCGTGGATCTAATATGGTCGGGATACTTTGGGGCGGGCCGATCGGAGGGCAAGGGGGGCCTTATAGGTAGCCGGGAAATGTTTGTGCGGACTGACAGGGCCAGGCACACGGCCGATCAGGGGGATTATTTTTAGGGCCCAGCTCCGCCGTCTGAGTCCGCCATGGACCACGGCGTGGCCACTGGAGGCCACTGCCGTGCGCATGCGCGGCCTCCGACCCGCAAGTGTGGGGGCCCATATCCGCAGCAAAAGTTGTTTTTTGCTAGACTGGGCTGGTTTAGCTCAGTGGGCTAGACAGCCAGTTTATGATGCACAACAAGGCCAGAAGCGCGGGTTCAATTCCCGTACCAGCTGAGAATTCCGAATTCTCCCTCTGTGTACCCGAACAGGCACCAGAATGTGGCGACGAGGGGCTTTCTAGCTTTTCTGGCATGAAACTCCACAGTTTTGACGCCGGCATGGGGACATAGTCACAATAATGGAGAATCCAGCCCTTTAATTATAAGTCATCAGCCCCATTTTTCGCAAGGGAAGAAGAGCATTGTCTTGAAGAATAATATGAATTACAATCAAACCAGATTTTGAAATATCAATTAAGGAGGATAAAAGAAGTAAATATGAAGAATAAGCCAAATTTGAGTTCCTTGCTGTCAATACTTTGACGGCTCAGTGAGTTTACGCAGTGAGTGGTGAAAACCGACAAGGAAAGTCTCAGATTCAATCTGCAGCTTACGCTGATCTCAGCCTGGATGGTGGCAGGGGCTGTCCAGTGATGTCTCAATAAAGCCCTGAGCATGTGTTCTGGAATCAGGTAGAATGACATCTCGATAAAGACATGAGCCTGAATTATTTGGATGGCGGGGGTCCCGCTTCCTGCCGCTTGAAGAGTCTACCACATCTGGGTGCGCCGCACCACTTCATGCTCGAATGAGCATTGTGACTATCGGCGGGCCATCCGCCCTCACACTGGAGGAAGTCCTGCCTTTGAGAGCTGCCTGTTAACCTGGTTGGCTGTCAGCTCTCCAGCTCCTGGAGCGACAGCGCTGCAGTGGACAGAAGAACTACAGAAGGACTATGGAGCCGAGGCCCAGGTAAGTTCAGAAGGTCACATGGTGGCCAGGGTTGGAGGCGGAAGGTGGGGTGGGGTGCAAAGGGACCAATCAGGATCTTGGAGGAGAGGCCAGGGCAGGGATGGGGTAGGCGTGGCTAACTTCAGAAGGGGCCTTCTGATGGAGGCTCGCCTCCCCCCACTTCCATCACATCTCCACCCGACTCCCCGCCCCACCTCACAACTCCTCCCTGCCCAAGATCTACTACTTCTTTTGATTTTCAGCCTTCCTTCATGCAAGATCAATCCTCCTGCCAGCCTAAAGGTTGAAGCTAAGTGGGAAACATCCCTTAAGTGGTGAATAATATGCCACTTAAGGGCCTCAATCTGGGCAAGGCAGGTTTCCCATATTAGGCCCTGCCTATTCCAATGTAAAATCACTGTATGGTTGGGGCAAGGAATCCCATCCCTTCAATTTCACACTCCCCCCGCCGCCTCTAGCTAAAAGAACAAAGAACAAAGAACAAAGAAATGTACAGCACAGGAACAGGCCCTTCGGCCCTCCAAGCCCGTGCCGACCATGCTGCCCGACTAAACTACAATCTTCTACACTTCCTGGGTCCGTATCCCTCTATTCCCATCCTATTCATGTATTTGTCAAGATGCCCCTTAAATGTCACTATCGTCCCTGCTTCCACCACCTCCTCCGGTAGCGAGTTCCAGGCACCCACTACCCTCTGCGTAAAAAACTTGCCTCGTACATCTACTCTAAACCTTGCCCCTCTCACCTTAAACCTATGCCCCCCTAGTAATTGACCCCTCTACCCTGGGGAAAAGCCTCTGACTATCCACTCTGTCTATGCCCCTCATAATTTTGTATACCTCTATCAGGTCTCCCCTCAACCTCCTTCGTTCCAGTGAGAACAAACCGAGTTTATTCAACCGCTCCTCATAGCTAATGCCCTCCATGCCAGGCAACATTCTGGTAAATCTCTTCTGCACCCTCTCTAAAGCCTCCACATCCTTCTGGTAGTGTGGCGACCAGAATTGAACACTATACTCCAAGTGTGGCCTAACTAAGGTTCTATACAGCTGCAACATGACTTGCCAATTCTTATACTCAATGCCCCAGCCAATGAAGGCAAGCATGCCGTATGCCTTCTTGACTACCTTCTCCACCTGTGTTGCCCCTTTCAATGACCTGTGGACCTGTACTCCTAGATCTCTTTGACTTTCAATACTCTTGAGGGTTCTACCATTCACTGTATATTCCCTACCTGCATTAGACCTTCCAAAATGCATTACCTCACATTTGTCCGGATTAAACTCCATCTGCCATCTCTCCGCCCAAGTCTCCAAACAATCTAAATCCTGCTGTATCCTCCGACAGTCCTCATCGCTATCCGCAATTCCACCAACCTTTTCGTCGTCTGCAAACTTACTAATCAGACCAGTTACATTTTCCTCCAAATCATTTATATATACCACAAAGAGCAAAGTTCCCAGCACTGATCCCTGTGGAACACCAGTGGTCACAGTCCTCCAATGAGAAAAGCATCCTTCCATTGCTACTCTCTGCCTTCTATGGCCTAGCCAGTTCTGTATCCACCTTGCCAGCTCACCCCTGATCCCGTGTGACTTCACCTTTTGTACTAGTCTACCATGAGGGACCTTGTCAAAGGCCTTACTGAAGTCCATATAGACAACATCCACTGCCCTACCTGCATCAATCATCTTAGTGACCTCCTCGAAAAACTCTATCAAGTTAGTGAGACACGACCTCCCCTTCACAAAACCGTGCTGCCTCTCACTAATACGTCCATTTGCTTCCAAATGGGAGTAGATCCTGTCTCGAAGAATTCTCTCCAGTAATTTCCCTACCACTGAAGTAAGGCTCACCGGCCTGTAGTTCCCGGGATTATCCTTGCTACCCTTCTTAAACAGAGGAACAACATTGGCTATTCTCCAGTCCTCCGGGACATCCCCTGAAGACAGCGAGGATCCAAAGATTTCTGTCAAGGCCTCAGCAATTTCCTCTCCAGCCTCCTTCAGTATTCTGGGGTAGATCCCATCAGGCCCCGGGGACTTATCTACCTTAATATTTTTAAGACACCAAACACCTCGTCTTTTTGGATCTCAATGTGACCCAGGCTATCTACACACCCTTCTCCAGACTCAACATCTACCAATTTCTTCTCTTTGGTGAATACTGATGCAAAGTATTCATTTAGTACCTCGCCCATTTCCTCTGGCTCCACACATAGATTCCCTTGCCTATCCTTCAGTGGGCCAACCCTTTCCCTGGCTACCCTCTTGCTTTTTATGTACGTGTAAAAAGCCTTGGGATTTTCCTTAACCCTATTTGCCAATGACTTTTCGTGACCCCTTCTAGCCCTCCTGACTCCTTGCTTAAGTTCCTTCCTACTTTCCTTATATTCCACGCAGGCTTCGACTGTTCCCAGCCTTTTAGCCCTGACAAATGCCTCCTTTTCCTTTTTGACGAGGCCTACAATATCTCTCGTCATCCAAGGTTCCCGAAAATTGCCGTATTTATCCTTCTTCCTCACAGGAACATGCCGGTCCTGAATTCTTTTCAACTGACACTTGAAAGCCTCCCACATGTCAGATGTTGATTTGCCCTCAAACATCCGGCCCCAATCTATGTTCTTCAGTTCCCGCCTAATATTGTTATAATTAGCCTTCCCCCAATTTAGCACATTCATCCTAGGACCACTCTTATCCATGTCCACCAGTACTTTAAAACTTACTGAATTGTGGTCACTGTTACCGAAATGCTCCCCTACTGAAACATCTACCACCTGGCTGGGCTCATTCCCCAATACCAGGTCCAGTACCGCCCCTTCCCTAGTTGGACTGTCTACATATTGTTTTAAGAAGCCCTCCTGGATGCTCCTTACAAACTCCGCCCCGTCTAAGCCCCTGGCACTAAGTGAGTCCCAGTCAATATTGGGGAAGTTGAAGTCTCCCATCACCACAACCCTGTTGTTTTTACTCTTTTCCAAAATCTGTCTACCTATCTGCTCCTCTATCTCCCGCTGGCTGTTGGGAGGCCTGTAGTAAACCCCCAACATTGTGACTGCACCCTTCTTATTCCTGATCTCTACCCATCTAGCCTCACTGCCCTCTGAGGTGTCCTCTCGCAGTACAGCTGTGATATTCTCCCGAACCATTAGCGCAACTCCGGCTCCCCTTTTACATCCCCCTCTATCCCGCCTGAAACATCTAAATCCTGGAACGTTTAGCTGCCAATCCTGCCCTTCCCTCAACCAGGTCTCTGTAATGGCAACAACATCATAGTTCCAAGTACAAATCCAAGCTCTAAGTTCATCTGCCTTACTCGTAATACTTCTTGCATTAAAACATATGCACTTCAGGCCACCAGACCCGCTGTGTTCAGCAACTTCTCCCTCTGCTCTGCCTCAGAGCCACACTGTCCCTATTCCCTAGTTCTCCCTCAATGCTCTCACCTTCTGACCTATTGCTCCCGTGCCCACCCCCCTGCCATACTAGTTTAAACTGCCCCATGGTTACCATTGCCTGCATGTGTGCGCTACTATTAAAGGTCACACGATGAATTGAAACAAGAAAACAGTCCTATACAGTTGACCTCAAGGTCCCTTTGTGCAAGAGGGGAAAACTGAGCAAAGTAAGCACTCCTGATTATCAGGGCCAACCTGAGAACAAATAAATGCACTAACTAACATGTGCCCTATGCTTGCACATGAACTAGGCAAGGTTTAAAGGGCAAGTGGTATCCATGGAAGCTTCAGGGTGGAACATTCTAGACTACATGCACATAACACCTTGCAGGCCGTCCTGGTAGATGAAGCTCGAAAGTGGGAATGTGCAATGGGAAGATTTAATCTTATTATGACACCTTGCACTCGTGCATGGTCAATTCCAGCCTCACAGGATCCGGAGTCCTAACATTAGTGAATTAACCAATAAGCCACTGCTCCAATGAATTGGGCGGCACGGTAGCACAGTGGTTAGCACTGTTGCTTCACAGCGGCAGGGATCCGGGTTCGATTCCAGGCTTGGGTCACTGTCTGTGCAGTGTCTGCACATTCTCCCCGTGTCTGCATGGGTTTCATCAGGGTGCTCTGGTTTCCTCCCACAAGTCCCGAAAGACGAGCGTGTTATGTGAATTGGACATTCTGAATTCTCCCTCAGTGTACCAAAACAGACACCGGAATGTGGTGACATGGGGATTTTTACAGTAACTTCATTGCAACGTTAATGTAAGCCTACTTGTGACACTAATAAAGATTATCATTACTTACAGGCACCAGATTTGTGTGTAAAACGTTTTTAAAAACTGTTTATTTATAACAAAAGAAGAGACAAACATGTAATGGTAATAATAGAACAACAGTCTGTTAATCTACTTATTCCTCTAACACCGTCCCACACTCCAACGACACACACACACACACAAAAGACAGACATACAGTGGGGGTAGGGAAGGATCAAAATATTGGGGATTAAACTGGCAATGAGAGATGAGTACCTTTGCTGCTAAGGTTGTGGTCTTTGCAGGTGGTGATCTTCTCAGGAGGTGAAGTGTTGAAATCCACCGGTTGGATTGGCACTTCTAGTAAGTGCCGTCAATTAGAACTCGCAGGCTGTAGAATTTCCTCTGGGGAGTCAATTTCACTTGACTGACCACACCAGATTAGCTCTCAGTCCTACTGAAACAATCTTAGAATTCTCTGCCTGAGAATTTAAAAGAGGGTTATCTGTCCACTCTGCTCTTTCTGCGGGTCAAGATTAACTGTAGTGAAGAGAAAGAGAAAAGGGGTCTTTTCTTCCAGACCTTAGTGATCTCAGGAGAGAGCTATCAGCACCCTGTCTTTCTCAGCAGAGGTTCCCAGGCTTTCACAGGCCTGGCTATAGAGACTGCCTGCAGCTTTTTAATCAGAGGTTAAACTTTCACAGGCTTGGCTAGAGAGTGTTTTAAATCACCAGTCTTAGCTGATAGAGAGTGTGGCCAAACCTGCTCCTTCCCAGGTCTAGACAGAACTGTTTGGAAGATGGAGTTTGCGCCCCTTCTTCCAGAATCTTCTGAAGCGATCTGCCAATCAAAATCGAGGACTGGATCAGTCTTGGTATTTCAGAAGAGTTGATTGGCTGCTAGCCAATTCCACCAAAATGACATCACTGGACTATGCCACATTGCACACTGCACTGAGGGGAGTGCTTGGAGACAGTCAAAATATCACATTAGACCAGGGGTGGGGGAGGTTCAGGGTAAAGCCAAATTCTGCAGTTTAAAACCAAAATCTGCAGAATGGAGGAATCCAGCATAACAGAACATAAAGGGGATTACAGAGGAAAACAAGATTTAAACATGAGGATCCTTACAATCTCCAGAAAGGTTAGGTGGGGTTACGACAATAGGGTGGGGGATTGGACCTGGGTAGGCTGCTCTTTCGGAGGGTCAGTGCAGATGCAATGGGCCAAATGGCCTCCATCTACACTGTAGGGCTTCTGTGATTCCATGATTCTATTGTTTTCCGACAGTTGAAGTTCCAAAGGCAAGCAAACTAGAGAGAGAGAAAAAAGAAAATTACATGACTGCTGTCAGCAAAATTAGCCTCTTCCAGTGATTAAAATGTTCTGACAGGGCAAAAGAATTATAGTTTTGAGACTGCAGTGACATTTCACTGAAAATATTCCCAGAAAATCATCTTTAGTTCTTCTCAGTTGGCGCAGTGAACAAAGAAACTTATCATGTCGAACATACGCTTTCGTCTTGGTCTTTAGTGGGGATGAATCTGCAGGATAGAAAATAGGCCTCTGTGTTGGAGGCTACAATTTTTGTGGCTTTTTGATGGGTGTAGATCGGATTTGCTGAACTTTTGACTCATCTGCCTGTCGTGATTGGCCTGATGTGAAGTGAAGTTGGTGGCTGGCGGTGAGTCAGTAGCACGAAGCTGCCCTGGCGTACAGCACCAATTCATGCTCATTTGTCAGCTTTAATAATCCAGACAACCAGAAATACAAGAATACAAGGAATGCAGGGATGTCCCATTCCTTCTCAGCCACTTCACCGGTTGTGAACTCCACTGGGTTTAAAGGTCTACTTTATTTTCAAATACAAAGTGATGTTGAAGAATCGAAGATCGTAAGGAAGAGAAAAACCCGGCGGGATGGTGGTTCGCATGGTGGTAGGGGTTTACAGAGTCGGTCGGGACTGTGCCGTAACTTTGAACAAAACACAAAATTATCGCTTCAACTGGGCCAACAGGCCAAACATGGTCGGCATGATGTCATAACTATAACAAGACACAATAACTGAAAACTGGGCCAACGGGCCAAACAGGGTCGACATGATGCCATAACTATAACAAGACACAATAACTGAAAACGTTGAGAGTTAAAGTGATTCGATGAGCCGGATGGGCGCCCTGGTCGTCCTTTCCGATCGTCTCGGGCGTGGTGGTGATGGCGCTGGCTCGAGTCCCGTCGACTCTGGGAGCGTAGCGCTGTCCCCTGTGTCCTTACTCCTGGGCGGGTCTGGGAGGAGAACCGAACCCCCCGGGAAGGGGGTGGCTGCAGGATGAACCGGCGGGAGTGAGGAGGTGGTGGTTGGTGTTGGGGGGGTGTGGGTAGCTCCGGCGGGCGCCAGATCTCGCAGGGAGACCGTGTCCTGTCACCCATCGGGGTACTCCACATAGGCGTATTGCGGGTTGGCATGAAGGAGATGCACCCGTTCCACCAACGGATCTGACTTGTGCGCCCGCACATGTTTCCGGAGCAGAATGGGTCCCGGAGCTGCTAGCCAGGTCGGAAGTGGCGTTCCAGAGGAGGACTTCCTAGGAAAGAGGAGGAGGCGCTCGTGAGGCGTTTGATTCCTGGTGGTGCACAGCAGGGACCGGATAGAGTGAAGGGCATCCGGGAGGACTTCCTGCCAGCGGGACATTGGGAGGCTCCTAGACCGGAGGGCCAGCAGGACGGCCTTCCAGACCGTTCCATTCTCCCTTTCTACCTGCCCGTTCCCCCGGGGGTTGTAACTGGTCGTCCTGCTGAGCAGGAATTGACGCAGTTCGTCACTCATAAAGGAGGAACCTCTGTCGCTACGGATATAGTCGGGGAAACCGAACAGTGTAAAAATGGTACCGGGGGCTTTAATGACAGTGGACGCGGTCATGTCGGGGCAGGGGATGGCGAAAGGGAAACGGGAGTATTCGTCAACGACGTTCAGGAAGTACGCGTTGCGATCGGTGGAGGGGAGGGGGCCTTTGAAATTCAAACTGAGGCGTTCAAAGGGTCGCGAGGCCTTAACCAGGTGTGCTCTATCTGGCCTGAAAAAGTGCGGTTTGCACTCAGCGCAGATCTGGCAGTTTCTGGTGACTGTTCGGACATCCTCGACGGAGTAAGGGAGGTTGCGGGCCTTAAGGAAGTGGTAGAAATGAGTGACCCCCGGGTGGCAGAGATCCTTGTGGTGGGCTTGTAGACGGTCCACTTGTACATTGGCACATGTGCCGCGAGATAGGGCATCGGATGGCTCGTTCAGCTTTCCGGGACGATACAAGATCTCATAATTGAAGGTGGAGAGTTCGATCCTCCACCGCAAGATCTTGTCGTTCTTGATCTTGCCCCGCTGTGCATTATCGAACATGAAGGCAACCGACCGTTGGTCACATGTGGATTGCTGGGGGGGCTGGGTCTGTGGTCCCGTTTCTTCCCCGGAGATACGGCGACCCCGCAGGACTTGCACACCGTCACGTAGTGGCCTTTCTTCCCGCAGCTTTTGCAGGTAGCCGCGCGGGCCGGGCATCGCTGCCGAGGGTGTTTCGGCTGGCCGCAAAAATAGCAGCGGGGCCCCCCCGGTTGGTCTGGTGTTTTGGCCGCGCAGGTTTGCGGGGGTGGGGGGGGGTGTCGGAGAGTCGACCGCAGCGGGGGTCCACGGAGCCCAAGGGGCTGTAGTGCGGTCGGGGGCGTAGGCGCGGGCGTTACGCGAGGCCACATCAACGGATGCCGCCAGGGCCCGAGCTTCTGTAAGTCCCAGAGATTCTTTCTCCAGAAGCCTCTGGCGGATCTGGGAAGAGGCCAAACCTGCCACATACGCATCGCGGACCAGCAGCTCTGTGTGTTCACTCGCTGTTACCGCTGGGCAGTTGCAGTTTCGACCCAGGATCTGCAGGGCGTTATAAAACCCGTTCAGCGATTCCCCCGGAAATTGCTGTCGTGTGGCGAGCTGGTAGCGAGCAAAAACCTGGTTGGCGGGCTGGATGTAGATATCCTTCAGCGCGGCGATGGCACCGGTGAAACCGTCCTCGTCCTCGATAAGGAAGTAGATGTCAGGACTCACCCTGGAATAGAGGACCTGCATCTTTTGTTCGTCAGTCGGTGTGCCGGGGGTCGTTCGGAGGTAGCCCTCAAAGCATGCCAT
Source organism: Scyliorhinus torazame (assembly GCF_047496885.1). Taxonomy (NCBI): domain Eukaryota; kingdom Metazoa; phylum Chordata; class Chondrichthyes; order Carcharhiniformes; family Scyliorhinidae; genus Scyliorhinus; species Scyliorhinus torazame. The sequence continues at coordinate 126,903,988 of NC_092719.1, read as the reverse complement.
CCAGTGTTTGAAGATAGAGGCCGAGTTAGCTGCTTGGGGTGCGATGCGCAGGCACTCCGGGGTGATTCGGAGCTCCATGTTCCCACGTCGTTTTCTTCAATTTAAATTCTGCTTAATAAATTGTAGCACCGTCAATATGACGCGATGCAGGTTGAGGTAATGTCAATTGAAGGCTTTATTAAGCAGAACTTTATCCCCAGCAGCGTGGTTACAGAATGCAACTGCTGAGGGAAATGGAGGGAAAAACTGGGTTCTTATACCGGCATTTCTAGGTGGAGTCCAGTAGGTGGCAGATCCTATCAGGACCTGGCATCCCTCCACCAATAGCCTGTCGACACGTGGTGTACCGTATTACCCCTAATACATAACACCACAGACGCCAGGAGTGTGATCGAGCCGTGCTTCAGCCTCCTGCAGATGTGGTTCAGGTGCCTGGACTGCTCTGGGTTGCCTGCATCGTGCACGGGATACCCTGATCACTTCCAGGTTCACCAACTAAGCATGGAGGCGGACTGGCGCCGGTACGGATGCCGGCATCTGGTGCAGGGTGGGGTTCAGCCACCCTCTGGGTAGGGGGTTATGTTGAGTTACGGATGTGTGGGACGGGGGTTAATACCAGGGGCACAGTCCTGCCTACTCACCCTGAAGAGGTTGTGCAGTTTTTTCCAGCACTGCTGGCAGCTCCAGACGGTATTGTCAACGGCGCTCTTGGCCTCTGCCACCTGCGCCCAGTCACGGTGAATGGCGGCGGCTGGCAGCCTCCTTCCCAGCCCGGGGTAAAGTGTCATGCACCTCTCCTCCACGGCGTCCAGAAGAGTCTAGAACTCTGCGTCCGAGAAACATGCGGCTGCGCGTCTTGGTGCCATCTTGTTGGTTGGGATGGTGTGTGTGAGTGGTGTATATGTGGCTGCATCTTGTCAGCCTCCCGAGTGTCAATCGCAAAACTGGCGAATCCGCACCGTTTCTCATTAGAATCAATTGTGTTCCACGTGGTGCCGGTGCTAGCCCCTTAGCGGTAGCTGAATCGGTCCAGGTGCGGCACTGATTTTGCTGTCGTGGAACTCCGCGAATCCTGTCCCAGTGTCAATTCGTCTCAGAAATGGACAATTCCGCCTTTTGTCTTTCTTTATCTTGTCTTTTTTTCCTTTGATAAATAACTTTATTTAACTTCAAAAATGGTCAAACCCCGCCCATTCTTTGCCCCTTTTCTCTCCTGAACTCGGTTCTTTCTCTAATTTCTCTCTGATCTCCCTTCATGCTCCCTCTGAGTTCATCTTGTCCATGTAAGCCTCTTCCTGCTCCCTCAATTCTATTCCAGGGTGGAACTGCCAAGATTCCATGCTGGTAGTGCCAAGATCCCTGGGTGCTAGGGGGGCTGCCAGGGTACCACACTGCCCTGTCCCTGGCCACCCGAGGGTGTCTAGTGGCTTGTGAGACCCCCGAGTTGCAGTCACGTCTGGTTTGTGTGAACTCAGCACTAAACGGTGCCCTGGCGAGGTCTCACAGGCCTGGCCATTGACTCCCAGGTGCTGGGTGAATCCTGGCATCTGGGAATTTAAATGAGCCACTAGCTGATTTGGGGCTCTTGCAGGATTCACCCGTTGTGCCGAGATCCACGCTGGGCGCAATGGGGGTCAGTGAATCGCACCAAATATCTCCTCGTGTGTGCCATACTTCATTTTATAAATATTCTCCTGTGAAATGAGAATTCACTAAAGATTCATTAAAGATACTCTCTAAATATAAGCTGTTGCCAGTGTTGGGACAAGGCAGGATTGGGACAATTGCTGCCTCAGCTGAGTGGTCCCTACTTCATTCCTTTCAATTGTCTTGCCTTAATTGGAATTCTCTCACACAAAAATGTCCAGCTTAAACAAAAGCAGCAAAGTGTATGACATCTCAGCCTGGTTAGTTGGCTGAATTGTCAGTCTCACAGAAACCTGAAAGAGTTACTAGAATTCCCAATCTTTTTCAGTGCCGACGGATGACTCAAATTGAGCCTGCGGTGTTCCTTCCCTCTGTATGACTCAGTCACTCATAATTTAAATTACATTCATCCAGTAACCTCTTGAAGCTAGAGCTTAAGTTTGAGTCAACAAGAAAAATACATTCATCTTTCAGGGAATACTGAAGAAACCTTCATCTTTTGTATGTAACGGTAGAAGTCAAGTGAGGGAGAAAAATAATGAAGGTGGCTGTATCTGTTTCATTAGATTGACAACAAAAAATGCTGGAAAAACTCAGCAGGTCTGGCAGCATCTGGGGAGAGAAAAACAGTTAATGGTTCGAGTCCAATATGACTCTGCAAAGACTCTTCTGAGAGTCATAAGACCATAAGAAGACCATAAGAAATAGGACCAGGATTAGTCCATTCACCCCTTAGAACCTGCTCCACCATTTAAGAAGATCATGGCTAATCCAATCATGGATCATGGACTCAAAACAACTTTATTTCTCCCTCCACAGATGCTGCCAGACCTGCTGAGTTTTTACAGCATTTCCATTTTTATTTCCGTTTTCCTGCATCTGTAGTATTTTGTTTTTATCTCATTACATTCCCTTCCCTTTCTTGAAGAAAATGTGGACAAGAAAATGATCATTCTCACTTCATTGCTCCACATCAACATATTTTTCTGAACAGGTTGTAGGATATTCCTCAAACTTAATTGCCTATCATAGTTTAGAACAATAATCTCTTTGAGCAAGTTGAACAGGAGCACACAAAACAACAGGGGAGCTTAGCTCAACCTCTCGAACAGATATTCCACTTCAGACTGACTGTGGATGGCATTGCAAGAGCTAATGAACTGAAGGTGGGACAGGACAAACTACAGGATTAATTGCAGGCTGTGTATTTTGCAGCAAAGGAAGCGAACAGCAAAGAAACTAAAGTTAATTTACAGAGTAATGCTATCAACTCTGGCTGGGAAAAGTGGTGTCACTATATGCAATCATTCCCCTTTGAGTCGAATTGTATTCGCCTGAACTGCTAGAGTAGTCACAGGCAAAGTTACCATCCTTTTCATTTCCCTTTACTACTGAGTTATTTGTTTTTCCTGTCTGCTGGTTACAGCCAGCACAGGAGAAGACATTTTGTGTCCAGTTCCCTCTTCAGTAAACATGTGGAATTGGTTGTACAACCATCAGCTGCATCTCCTCATTTACAACGACTGCTATTAGAGAGGAAGCTCCATTGAAGACGTTGTGTCCCGTTCCGAACAAATGTACATATTAAAAAGTAAACAAGGAAAGGCATGAGTGAACACACAGAATTACTGTTGTTATTGTAAAAGTTCGAGTCTCCTTTATTTGTAAATCTGAAAACAGAACATATCCAAAAAACACACTTTATATTAACCTCATCGACCTTCAGTGCGGGAACTCTAACTGATGTGCCGGTGAGGCAAAAATCGTGGCCGTCGCCGGGCGTCCGCGGCATGTCGTGCTCCAGTGCATCGACAGCGGCGTCAGTACATTCTACTCCGCACACACAGTGAACACCATTAGCATATCATTAACGGGCTTAATCCGGTATTCTCCGGGGCCTCTGCTATTCTTCTCCTCGACGGCATTACCGACGGCAAGATTCACTTGTGTGGTAGTCACCACTGTTGTATTATATTGTATATATGGGTATTACGGTAAGGACCCTGTACTACAGGTACGGGGGTAGATCCCTGCCTGCTGGCTCCGCCCAGGAGGTGGAGTATAAATGTGTGTGCTCTCCGAACAGCAGCCATTTTGTAAGCTGCTGTAGGAGGCCACACATCTCTGTGTAATAAAGCCTCAATTACATTCTACTCTCATCTTGTCGTAATTGATAGTGCATCAACTTGTGTTTTTAAAAATCAGGAAACAGGCGCTGTGGCTGCTGAGGGAAAGAAAGGAGGTAGGACATGTTCACAGAGGCATGACTGTGGGCTGTCGACCCTGCTGCTGGCAGGGCTGGCTGTGGGGGGGGGGTGTGACCAGGTCGGTGTGAATTTCGCCTGGATCGCGGTGTCCAGGAAAGGACCGACGCTGCTGTAGTCTGCAAGGCAGCCATCCTGCTGTGCACCACAGTAACCGCCCACCATGGCCTGTGGTTGCGCAGAGTGACGCTGACCATATGGTTGCGCCCACCCCACCAACGCCACACCCCAAACACCCCCACGGCAGCAACCCCCTTCCCCATCCCCCCACCACCGGGTGCCACCTGCTGGCAGGGCATCAAGCAGCCCACCAGATGGCGGATGTCCGCAGTAGCCCCTACAAGCCAGCCAACGGTACCCTTGCCAGCAGGGACGGGTGTCAGCGTCAGCGGCTCCTGCGGTGCAAGGCACCGATGGGGCCAATGGTGTGGTGCAGAGGGCAGAGTGAATGGGTAACAGCTGGGGTGTGCGTGGGGATGAGGTCAGTGGGAAGGGGGAAGGGGGACATGTGGGGGCAGGGGCTGAGTGCAGGTCTGGGCAACCATGTACACATTGGACCTGGCTGGGCACTGGGTTACGCACTATGGTAACATGTCTGCCTTTCAGCCCATGCAGACAATGGACTTCGGAATCCAACCCGGAATGATGGCCTTCATCCGATCCGCCACAGCCCTGGGGGATCCACTGAGGCTGCACCAGCAGGAGCTGCTTGGGGAGAACCCTTCCCCAGAGGAACCAGAGGCAGCAAGTGAAGATGGGGAGGAGGCCACCCAGCAGGCAGAGGAGGAGGTGGGACGGAGGCGTCGCATTAGGCCTCATGCACCTGTCATTCGAGGACCATACCGGACGGAGCTTGTCGCCAAAGACTCCGACTGAGCAGAGAGGCAGTGCGACATATCTGCCGGATCATGGTGCACCTGGAACCACAGGGGTATGGTGGAGTACCCCCCCTTCCTGGTGACTGTACTTTAACGGTATGGGTTTCTTCCAGGCACTGAGTAGGGTCTATCTGGGATATCACAGACCTCGGTATACACGTGCATCCGTGCATCATGGAGGCCCTATATGCAGTTCTGCACAATTTGTCAGCTTCAACATGGGCTGAGCCCACCAGGATGTCTGGGCTGTGGATGCCCCAAGTCCAGGGTGATCGAAGGGATGCATGTCCCCCTCGAAGCAAGGGGCCTTGAGTGGCTGATCTTCACAAATCGAAAGGGACTACTCTCCATGAATGCGCAGTTGGTGTGCGGCCACAGGATGCTCATCATAAACGTCTGTGCCCGGTACCCGGGCAGTGTGCATGAGGACTTCATCCTGGCACTCTTAAAACCCCGGGTGAGGGGTTGCCTCCCAGGTGACAGGGGTTATCCGCTGTGGTTGTGGCTGATGGCGCCTATCTAGAGGCCACAGAACAATCGTAGACCCTCTACAACAACGCCCATGCAGCATCTGGGGGCATGATCGAGCGGTGCATCAGCAGCTTGAAGATGCAATTCAGGTACCTGGGCGGCTCCAGAGGGGCCCTCCAGTATCACGCTAGGAGAGTCTACCACATTGTGGTGGCCTGCTGCATCCTCCACAACATCACGCAGCAGAGAGGCGACATGCTGGAGGAGGAGGATGAACGGCACGCTTCATCCGACAAGGAGGATGTGGAGGAAGGCCAGGATGGGCAAGGCAAGAGGCCCAGGCAGGCATTGAGGTTGCATAACACGTGAGCCAGGCTCAGCGTGCACAGGACACTCTAACTACCTCCAGATTCACTGACTAGAGCACTTGGTCGAGGGAACGAACAGGGAGGAGGAGGAGTGGGGTACCGAGGGGATGTGCTGGGTCCAACCTGAGGTCCCTGGCCCATGACTACCTCAATGTGCGCCCATCCTCCCCCTTCCCCCCCACCTCCCCCTTCCCCCCCACCTCCCACTTCCCCCCACCTTCCCCCCCCCCCCCCCGCCCGGCTCCCCCGGGCCACTGCGCCCACTCTGCAGATAGCTTAGCCTAGCCCGGCACAGCCATCTCATTCTGGGACTGTGCCACATCACTCAGGGACTGTACCACTTCCCTCTGGGACTGATGCCGGTCAGCCAGCACCCGGGCAATGCTGCCACTGCCCTCAGCCATGACCCGTTGTGAATGGGCCAAGCTGTGAAGCACCGCTGCAATGTCCAGGTGGCCCTGGTACATAGCTGCCTGTGACAGGGCAGCCCTGTCATGGGCCTGGACCACCACCTGCACAAAATGCCCCAGGCCTTGAACAACCTGACCCATGGCCGATACCTTCACCCCCCAAGGCCTCCATCGTGGTTGCCACCCATGCGATGTTGGCCCAGGTGACACACGTTGTTGACACTGCCTCCTGGCCCCTGCACGCGGTTGGACTCCTCCAACTGCACTTGCAGGCCTTGGGTGGTTGCTGACAGCTGCTCATTTAATCCCTGTCTCTGAGTCTGCATCTCCATTATCGATGGGGCTGTCCTTTCCAGAAGCCCAAGACACTTATGGGCCACACTCCAACCGTCTGCCCCCTCGGGGGTTCATCCCTCCAGCTGATGTACCACAGCACATGTATGGTGTGCATCAGATAGTGCCCCAGGAGCCTCTTCACAAAAGTGCCCAAATAAGGTGAGTGTCTCTGAGGTGGTGGAGGGTGTTGCTGACAGCTATGACGGGAAGTTAGTGTCTTCCTCGGACTGGTGCTCCAGGGTGTCTCGGTCTGGCTTTTGGGGGCTCACGTCACTGTCCATTGCCTCCTCATCGCTGGAATTTGCTTGGGGTTGGAGTTGGGGGTGGGGACACCAGAAAGGCCCACCTCACCTGCAGGTGATCCTGTAAGACACAAGACATGACGCATGATTGGATCGCGGGTTGGGAAACTGCAACGTGGCAGGGTCTCACTTGCTTGTGCGATGTCATCCTCCGCCTCAGCGATTGCTCTCTCTCTCTCTGTCCACTGACCAGGTCCAATGCCCGCCGCTCTGCGGCAGTGAGGGGTCGCAGGTCCAGCGGTCCCTCTCCGGTCTTCTCTCTCCCTCCGGTCTTCTCTCTTCCTCTCCAGTTATATGCCGCCTTCTCCTGTCGTGGTGGTGGTGGCAGAGAGACAGAAAGCGCACAGTGATAGACAGTTGGATGCAGGCAGCACAGGTGGTGGGCAGCTGGTGGCCTTCGTATCCAGGACACCCAGCCATGGAGGCGGTATGAGTGCTGGCATGTGGTGCAGGGTGGGTTGCGCGTACATTGCCGGCAGGTGGAATTCAGTTGCCCTCTGGATTGGGGTGTTACAAATGTTTGGGGCGGAGGTTTCCATGGGCACAGTGCTGCCTACTCACCCTACCCACCTTGAGGAAGTCGTGCAACTTATTTCCGCACTGTTGTCCGGTCCATGCGGTGGGGCCAACGGCACTTATGGCCTCTGCCACCTGCACTCAGGCCCATGTACAGTGGCGGATGGCAGCCACTTTCCCACCCCAGGAACAGGGTAGCCTGCCTCTCCTCCACGGCGCCCAGTAAGATCTCAAGCTCCGCATTCGCAAACTGGGGTGCCTCTCTTCTTGCTGCCACCTTGTTGGCTGGGACAAGTGTGTGTGTGGGGATTGGAGTGCTGATATGCAGCTGCTGCTTGTCAGCCTCTCGAGTGTCAATCCTGAACCCATTGAATCGGACACCATTTTTCATTGGAATCGAGTTCCATGTGGCGCTGGTGCTAGCCCATTAACAGATCATGAATTGCTCCGGGACTGGCACCAATTTAGTTATCGTAGAAGTCCACCGATTCGGTCCCGGCGTCAATGCGGTTTTTGAAACGGAGAATCCCGCCCCTGTATTTATTATTCAATGCCACTTCTTATTCATCTAGCCACTTTGTTAACCTAGGCTCAGGCTATTGTAATGTAAGTTTATCCGTCGTTCCAAAAACACAAATTAGCTGAAATCCGAAATACAATCGGTCCTATGGGTTTCAGATAATATCTGTCATAATATACACCAGTGTATCATGGTGCAGACACACACTGATGGACACACAGTGGGGCCAATCAACACACACAACACCGCAGCCAATCACCAGTTAGAGCACACACACTATAAAGACAGGGGGCATCAGAGTTCCCGCTCATTCGAGCTGCAGCTAGCTAGGAGGACAGAGCACACAGCCTGTAACACAGACATTCACCATGTGCTGAGTGCATCGACAGGGAAGGACAAGGCAGAGGTCTTTAGTTAAAGCTAGTATCGTGTTAACCCACAGTCAGAGTATGTTACAACAGTTAATGATTCAATAAAATAGTGTTGCACTATTTCAAGTGTTGGTGACCTGTATGTGTTCCACGGATCCAGAGCACCCAACACAACATGATACCAGTTGAGGGATAGTTCTTAGACCTACCTGCAAGTGATCTGCCTTCCGCCAGCATTCCGTCATCCTGCAACATGGAGACCATCAGCCCGCCGCCGCCGCTCCGCATCGCCGGCAACCTAGGGGCCAACTGGAAGATATTCAAACAGCGCTTCCAGCTCTACCTTGAGGCCACAGACAGGGAGGGCGCCTCGGATACCAGAAAGGTTGCTCTCCTCATCTCCACGGCCGGAGACCATGCCATCCACATTTTCAATTCTCTCACCTTTGCGGATGATGAAGATAAAACAAAGTTCAAGACGGTCCTGCTCAAGTTTGATACTCACTGCAGCGTCGAGGTGAATGAAAGTTTTGAGCGCTACATGTTCCAACAGCGTTTGCAGGGTGAGGATGAACCTTTCCAATCCTTTCTCACGCACCTCCGCATCCTTGCACAGTCTTGCAGCTATGGGCCCACCTCCGACTCCATGATACGCGACCAGATCGTTTTCGGTGTTCAGTCAGACCCCCTACGACAGCAGCTCCTCAAAGTAAAACAGCTCACCCTAGCAACCGCCATTGAAACCTGTGTCTTACACGAAAACGCCACGAGTCGGTATTCCCACATCCAAGCGGCTGAAGCGGCGCGGCAAGGTCCCCACGAGTCGGAACGGGTCCAAGCGATTGAGCAACTCCAGGGCCTCAGCCTGGATGAGGGCAGCCTTTTCACGCGCTTTTCGCGGACTCCCGCGCTTGCGCGCACCAAACGTGGGGACGGCGACGTCGAAGAACGTAATGCACAGGCACGCACCACGCACGACCGCACCGCGCATGCGTGATGGCGCATCGAACGTGCTCACGCTACGACGTGCGGCAACTGTGGCTCCGCCCATTTAAAACCGCAATGCCCTGCCAAATCTCGACAATGCCTAAGATGTGGCAGACTTGGCCACTATGCTGCCTTCTGCCGAGCAGCTCAGCCTGCAAATTCATATCGCTTCAGCCAGCCCCGCAGGACTGTCCGGGCAATTCAAACCACGGTCACCAAGTCCGATGCGGACCTCCCACACAGCAGTGACACCGAGGACCCGAAGGCGCCTTTTTGAGTCGGTGTTGTGACAAAAGACAGGCTGTCCCCGAAGCAAAGACACCAGCCGCTGTCGGTATACAGCATCGATCCAGACGATGAGTGGTGTGCCACCCTGACGGTCAACCGGTCCCAAATACGATTCCGCCTGGACACTGGTGCCTCCGCCAATCTCATTGCATGGTCTGACTTCCAAAGCCTTCGTGTCAAGCCAGCCAGCCTTCCATCAGCCTGCCAGCTTTTGGTTTACAATGGCAATGTCATTGATGCCAGCATCTCGTGCCAACCTGAAGTGACACACAGGTCGCGCAAAGCCATCCTTCCTTTTGAAATCGTGGGCTCCTTGAAAGCCTCCCTGCTTGGCGCGCAGGCATGCAAGCTGTTGAGCCTAGTTCAGAGAGTTCACTCTCTCTCTCCTGATGACACGTCTGCCTTTCAGGACACTGACTTCAGGGTGCAACTCGACGCCATCATCGACCAGCACCACGACGTCTTCGAAGGAATGGGCACGCTCCCGTACACCTACAAGATCTTTTTGAAACAGAATGCCACGCCTGTGGTGCACGCACCTCGCAGGATCCCAGCACCCCTAAAGGACCACCTCAAGCAGCAGCTGCAGGACCTCCAGGACCAAGGAGTGATCTACAGAGTCACGGAACCAACCGACTGGGTCAGTTCCATGGTATGTGTGAAAAAGCCTTCCGGCGAATTGAGAATTTGCATTGATCCCAAGGATCTAAATCGCAATATCATGAGGGAGCATTATCCAATTCCCAAGCGCGAGTTGGGTGTGCGGCCGGATGCAGACAAGGTGGCTGCTATCACAGCCATGAAAACGCCAGAGGACAAGAAGGCGGTGCTCCGATTTTTGGGCATGGCCAACTTTTTAGGGAAGTTCATCCCTAACCTCGCCTCTTATACCACGGCTTTCAAGAACCTGGTCAGGAAGACGACAGACTTCCAATGGCTCCCTGCCCACGAGCGTGAATGGAGGGAACTCAAAACCAAACTCACCACGGCCCCGGTCTTAGCTTTCTTTGATCCAGCAAAAGAGACCAAAATTTCGACAGATGCCAGCCAATCCGGCAGTGGGGCAGTGCTCCTGCAACGCGATGAGGCCTCATCATGGGCCCCCGTTGCATATGTGTCACACGCCATGACCCCCATGGAACAGCGCTACACGCAGATAGAAAAGGAGTGCCTGGGCCTTCTGACCGGTGTGGTTAAGTTTCACGATTATGTGTACGGACTTCCCCAATTCACCGTCGAGACCGACCATCGCCCGCTGGTCAATATAATACAGAAAGACTTGAACGACATGACGCCTCGCCTCCAGTGTATTCTTCTCAAGCTCCAGTGATACGACTTCCAGCTGGTATACACCCCAGGCAAAGACCTCATCATTGCTGACGCTTTCTCCAGGGCAGTCAACACTCCGTATGACCCAGTGGGATTCGTCTGCCAGGTTGACGCACATGTGGCCTTCGTGGCCTCCAATCTACCTGCCCCGGATGAACGCCTCGTCCAAATTCGCCGCAAGACGGCGGCTGACCCTTTGCTACAGCGTGTCATGCGCCACCTAACAGACGGGTGGCTCAAGGGCCAATGCCCTCAGTTCTATAATGTCAGAGATGATCTGGCGGTAGTAGACGGGGTTCTTCTGAAACTGGACCGCAATGTCATCCCGCATAGCATGCACCAGCTCGTCCTGGAACAGCTACACGAGAGCCATCTTGGCGTGGAAAGGTGCCGCCAATGGGCCCGAGAGGCAGTGTACTGGCCCGGCATTAATGACGACATAGCCAACACAGTGCTCAACTGCCCCACATGTCAGCGCTTCCAGCCAGCCCAACCACGTGAGGCCCTGCAGCCCCATGAGTTGGTCACGTCATCTTGGACCAAGGTGGGCATCGATCTGTTCCACACGCTGGGTAGAGACTATGTCCTGATTGTGGACTACTTTTCAAACAACTCGGAGGTGATGCGGTTGCACAACATGACATCGTCTGCAGTCATCCGTGCCTGTAAGGACACTTTTACTCGACACGGCATCCCACTCACGGTTATGTCGGACAATAGCCCCTGCTTCGCAAGCCAGCAATGGGCCAACTTTGCCAGGTGGTACAATTTTGCCCATGTGACATCCAGTCCCCTGTACCCCCAATCCAACGGCAAAGCGGAGCAGGGCGTCCACATAGTCAAACGGCTCCTCTGCAAGGCTGCCGATGCTGGGTCCGATTTCTACCTCACCTTGCTGGCCAATCGCTGTGCCCCACTGTCCACTGGCCTGTCGCCAGCCCAGTTGCTCATGGGTCGCACCCTGAGGACGACGGTGCCATCCATTCATGGTCCAGACCTCGACCACGTTCCGGTCCTTCGACGGATGCAGCTGTCTCGTGCACAGCACAAGGCGGCTCATGACTCCCGTGCAGCTGATCTCCCTGCTCTGGCTCCAGATGACAACGTCCACTTCCATCTTCCGGATGGTGGCTGGTCTGCAACCGCTGTGGTCCATCGGCAGGTGGCCCCCCGCTCGTTCCTGGTTCGTCTACCGGATGGCTCCATTCTACGCCGCAATCGGCGCGCCCTTCATCTTGTTCCGCGCTCGCTATGTGATCCTCCACTGTCGCCTCGCCCTCCTGCTGACCCTGCCATGGACTATGCAGAGATCCCGGTCACTCTGCATCCTCCTCACTCTGACGCAGTCCAGCCCGCTCCTCAGCTGGCGGCTCCCGACCCACCCTTGAGGCGGCCAACCAGAATTTGTCGCCCATCTCAGAGACTTAATTTGTGAACTTTGTGGACTTATGGACTTTCTGATTTGTTCTGTTCTTCCGTTTAATCGTTTACGTGGTTTGTATATAGTGTTCATCTCGTTATTCTTGTGACATACTGTTTTTCTGCACCAGGCAACCTTCCCATGTAAATAGCTTAGTTCTCATGTACATAGTCCTGTAAATATTTCGCACACACGTAGTCAAGGACATTCTCACCATACACTATTTATTGCCACACAGGTACATTCTTTTCTAAAAGGGGGGATGTCATAATATACACCAGTATATCATGGTGCAGACACACACTGATGGACACACAGTGGGACTAATCAACATACACAACACCGCAGCCAATCACCAGTTAGAGCACACACACTATAAAGACAAGGGGCATCAGAGTTCCTGCTCATTTGAGCTGCAGCTAGCTAGGAGGACAGAGCTCACAGCCTACAGCACAGACATTCACCATGTGCTGAGTGCATCGACTGGTAAGGACAAGGCAAAGGTCTTTAGTTAAAGCTGGTATCGTGTTAACCCACAGTCAGAATATGTTACAACAGTTAATGATTCAATAAAATAGTGTTGCACTATTTCAAGTGTTGGTAGCCTGTATGTGTTCCACGGATCCAGAGCACCCAACACAACAATATCGACCTGTATTCAGAACCTAGAGGAATGTGCACGGTACCAGGTACCAGGGGAAACAACAACAGCAACTTGCTGATCTACAATTATCTTTACAGGAGTATAATCAGACATAAATTTACAATAAACCATAGAAAGAGATATAACATAGAACCTAGAATATACAGTGCCGAAGGAGGCCGTTCGGCCCATCGAGTCTGCACCGACACACTTAAGCCCTCACTTCTACCCCATCCCCATAACCCAATAATTCCTCCTAACCGTTTTGGACACGAAGGGCAATTTAGCATGGCCAATCCACCTAACCGGCACGTCTTTGAACTGTGGGAGGAAACTAAAGTACCCGGAGGAAACCCACGCTGATACGGGGAGAACGTGCAGACTACGCACAGTGACCCAGCGGGGAGTCGAACCTGGGACCCTGACGCTGTGAAGCCATAGTGCTATCCACTTGTGCTATCGTGCTGCCCCCACTTGTGCTACCGTGCTGCCCATAAGAAAGAGATATTAGGGGTAGGTGACCAAATGCTTGGTGAAAGCCCAGGTTCTAGGAATATCTACAAAGAGAGGAGAGAGGTGGAGAGGCAAAGAGGTTTGGAGGTGGGGAATTCCAGAACTTCGAAGCTTGGAACCCAGTCAGTTGAAGGTATGTACTGTACACAGTTGGACGAGCAGAAGAAGTGGCCTTGCACAAGGACCAGAATTGCAGAAATGGAGGATGCTTGGAAACCTGTTGGACTAGGAAAGGTTACAAAAAGACATTGGGGCAAAGCCATGGAGAGATTTGAACGGGATTGACTGGAATAGATAGAATAGGTGAAGCATTGATTTGGCAACAGGAAGTTTGTCTGGATATTTCTTTACATCAATTTAGGCTTTCACATCAACAGAGAAGATAACACTTCACCTTCAATCTAGCCATGAATATATTAAAGTTGGTTCGCTTTTCTCACCTGCCATTCAGCCCTTAATATGGCATTTTCTCAACTTACATTTGAGAGAGCAATATTAGATTTCTGGTATTAACCAATGTACACAATTACTATTAGTTTGTAAAAATATGCTTGAACATTGCAGGAGTCAGAGCTTAATGACAAGGTTTGAAGAGATTTAGAAAATTGCATCCTATAAAATATTCAGCTATTAATCCCATGGTTAAGTACTCGTTAGAAATGCCGTACTCTGGAGATGTGGACTATGCACACACCAGAAGGAGCTTCTATTTGTGAATTTGTTCATAATTTTAGCACATATAAACACTAATCTCAGTTGCAAAGAACAAAAATTAGCCTGTGGTTTTCCTTTTGCTCAGTGGTAATTTTCCACACAGTGTCATATTCGAAGTATTATCCTGGCATTATTTGATTGACATCGGTAGTAATTTTGCAGTCACTATTCAAAGCAATGACAATAGACAGTGTAATACACATGAGTTGTCACTGAAATGCCCACATTGTTCATGAAGCAGTCGAAAGCCCAAGAGGACCAATGTCTGTAAAATAAATGAAATGTTGCACTGTGCAGATAGCATGGTAATGAGTTTAATATTTTTTCACTTGATGGAAAGATGCTAATCTCACCGGAAGCCATTGCGTGGGAGTAATTCCATTTGTATTCAGATCCAACAAAGCTGCAATGATATCTGAAATTAGAAAATAATTAATTGATCTTGATCAGTCTGACAGCAAGATATTTACGGCTGGAATGACACAACGAAGAAATTCACAGGGACAATTTAGATTCTGAATTAAAGTCATTGACCAATATGTACTGTGTAATATCCCATTTCGAATTGAGTGACACAGGATTTGCTATTTACACTGAGAACTATAACCCATCTATTCAATCTGATTCACAAGCACGGTGGCAGTCACAATTTGGAAAGGAAAGGTATCAAGTTAACTCTAAATTTGGGAGGGTGGTGTTTTTTTAACACAAATAAACTAGCACAAATTTCACACTTTTAATTGTTGCAGTGGTCTTTAAGATCAGGAAGTAAAATTACAGATACATTGAGCAGTCACCCAACTTTATGATAGCCAAGCATTATTAAGTAAAATCTTGTGCAAATGTGATCACATAGGCAGGTCAGAGTTGAGTCAGACAGAATGATTTTTAGGATCTCTCAGTTAAGTTTGTGAAATTAAGAGGGAAGTTTTCCCATCGATAACCAGACTTTTGCCAGCTTGTATCAATTCCATTTAGATGGGTTGCTTCTCCTTCAGGTGTGCAAGCTTACATCAGATGCTCTCATCTTTCCTCTGTACGAGGAGTTGGGGGTTCAAGACTCACTCCAGCCCCCGATGAGGTGTTAAATCACAATCCCACCTGAATGTTAAAGTTGTTCAAATTTCCATGGTAATCTGTAGAAAAATATTTTTCTCTCAGTCAATAACTGCAAGGATAGATTAATGGATCATTAGTTTCATCGCTGTTATTGGCCCCAAGGCTTAACACTTCGTGTGATGTTTCTGTGATGAGGGTACTGAAAAAAGGACTCAAATTGGTGTGCATTATTATCTGATGCAATATAATTTTATTTACAATATGATTATTACAATCTAGCTACAGCAGATCTGGTGGAGATATGCATGAAAATTTCCGACTGCCAGCTCGTTCTCATGGTTGTAGCATAGAGCTGAGCAGTATTCACTCATCTCATGTGTGCAGTCGGCCTACTGTTCCTAAATGCAGTCTGTTCCTCTTAAAGGGAAATTACACTGAGTTACTAGAAGCTGCTGCTGCTGGGTGCTATTACTGCTATTACTGTGAGTGGCCAATGGGCTGCTGGGTAGGAGATATCATGTGAAGATGTATTCATTGACCTTGACCACCTGCATAAAGGCATTAGACCTCTTGTGACACTGTTGTCAGTTCTTTGGTCTGGACACCCTGACCACCTGTATTACTGCATTTTTAGTCAAGAATGATGGAAGACCAGAGCAGAGACATGGATGCCGATGCAGCTCTGGATGCCTTGGAGTTGGAGGGGCTCAGGAGGACGTGTGTCATGATTTTACATGGGGGCAGGATGTTCTCACAGCAAGGACAACAGTGCCACAAGAGGTTTAATGTCTTTTCTGCGGGTGGTCAAGGTCAATGAATACACCTTCACATGATATCTCCTACCCAGCAGCCCATTGGCCACTCACACTATATAATGTATCACACCCCCAGCATTCACCTTCAATAATCCTTGGAATTCAATATTGATGCCGAATGTCCAGACATACTAACTCACCCTCACACCTGTACCAATGCTGCCAGCCTCACACCCACTATTCACTGCTTCAACATATTGCCAGCTATTAAACTGTGACAGGAGCATCACCCAAAAACACTCATTGATATTCCTCCCTCCCTATTGGAGGACAAAGTGTCATGCAATCGAAAGAAGCACAACAGAGTAGGTGCGAAACAAGGATACTTCCATCTCCTGAATCTTAGGAGGGAAATGTTCTCTGCAGTATGAGTCTGGTTGTGACACAGTCCGTCCTATCTGATGTTGTTGAGAACATTGAATATGATGATATGCTTTTCTGAACTCCCAGTAGAATCTCATTCTGCTCCACAGCATGACAAGCAAGTTACCAATATTGTCACCGTGGACCTCTTTTCCAGCCCATCCTCTACAGCTAACATAAACCTCTGTTTAATTCCTGCTTTTAGACACACAAAAGAATACTTCCTGTCCTGCCACTGTAACCTTAGGGTGATGAGAGAGAGCAACATGACAGCACTGATGAAGAGGCCCCATCATTTGATCTGAGACACACAGCACCCAGCTTAGACACGTACCTTAAAGACTAGCGTAGAGTTTGAATCCGTGGTTTTTTAAAATTAATTTTTATGGGATGTCAACTTCGCTGACTAGGCCAGCATTTGTTACCCACCCCTAATTGCCCTTGAGAAAGTGGTGGTGAGCTGCCTTTTTGAACTGCTACAGTCCATTTGTTGTAGGTACATGCACTGTGCTGTTAGGGAGGGAGTCCCAGGATTTTGACTCAGCGACAGTGAAGGAATAGCGATATATTTCTGATCAGGATGGTGAGTGAATGGGAGGGGAACCTCCAGGTAGAGATGTTTCCATGTGTCTGCTGTCCTTGTCCTTCTAGATGATACTGGTTGTGGGTTTGGAAGGTGTGCCTAAGGAATGTTGGTGAGTTCCTGCAGTTCACCTTGTAGATGGTACACACGGCTGCTACTGTGCGTCAGTATTGTAGGGAGTGAATGTTTGTGGATGGGGGTGCCAATCAAGTTGCTGCTTTGTTCTGCATGGTGTCAAGTTTCATGAGGGCTGCTAGAGCTGCACGTATCCAGGAAAGTGGGGAATATTCCATCAGATTCCTGTGGTGAGTTACAGGACACAGGTTGGGCTACAGCCAGGGCAAGGGTAATGAATGGTTGATTGCCAGCTCACAGACAAACTCTCTGTCTTGTTGTGCTCTTGACGTAGCATAAGCTGCTTCCTTGATGTGCACTCTGACAAAGGAAGGTTCAGACTTGGAGATAGATTTAACACGTTTATTACTGTTAACGATTCTCCTACTTGGATTCGACTCTCCTGTTAATCCTGCTATAGCTACTCAGACTGACGAACCAGTCTGCTACAATCCACGTGGTGGGTGTGATGTTCAATCAACCCTGTGTACTCACTCAGTGTCTCCACTGGAAAGAGGAAGATCATGTGTGCTGTGTCCTTATATATGGGTTGGTGTAATACCCTTCTGTGGTAGTGTCACCTGGGTGTGTGTCTTGAATGCCCATTGATCATGTCCTATCTTACTGGCCTATTGCTTGAATGTCTATGTGTCATGTCTCTGGTGCTCCCTCTAGTGTCTAGCTAGTCCACATGTATTTACATTAACCCCTTGTGTATTTACAGTGATGCACATCACCACATCCCCCCTTTTATCATGTTACATATTTTCTGTACAGTGTTAAAGAAAATTGAACAAAAACAGGTAGATAAGTGATGTTATGTACAAGTTATGATGACTGTGATGACTATACAATAGTATACAAGACCAAATAATAGTTGAGATAACTTTGAGAATAAGCCAATACAAAATAAAAGTTATGAGTCCAATAGTTCATGAAATTATATGGTCTGGTATGGAAGTGTCAATGGTGATGTTGGCATTCCACTGTGGACGCCGTCAGTGTCCTGGTGTTTGGTCATCGGGAGGTGTTCAAGTGTTCAAATCACTTCATTGACTGATTTGGAGTCTGTTTCTTTTTTTTTTCGATGCTTATGGTAGCAATCCTTGATGGCATCTGTCCTGAAAGCTGGGTTGCCTGTTGGTAGAATAGCAAACGTGAATTGGTAAGATGCATCGTCCTGCCATGGTATGTCATTGTACTGAGCTGAGCAGTAACAGTGTCCCTCATGGGCAGAGTTGTACTATGTCGTACCAGTCGTAGTTCCATTGTTACTGTTTTTGTCGTGCTTGCTGTCGACATTGTTGCCGCTGGTACGCTTCTTGTTATTGTCTTTGATGTTGTTGTTGTGGTGGTTGGTTGTGTTGCCGTGTTTGCTGCGCTCAAGGACCACACTCTGTGGATAATACGAGTCCATCACATAGTTACTCGTGTTACTGTCCTTTGTGGCATCTGTTGTTTCCTTGAGCGTGCCGTCACTGAGTTCGCGGCGCTCCCCGTCTGGAGTCATGTCCAGCTTACCTGAGTCAGTTTTGACATGTCGATGCTCCCCGTCTGGAGTCTGGTCTGTTTCACCTGAGTCAGTTTTGGCTTGTCGATGCTCCCTGTCTGGAGTCTGGTCTGTTTCACCTGAGTCAGTTTTAGTTTGTCGATGCTCCCCGTCTGGAGCCCTTTCTGGTTCACCTGAATCAGCTTTGGTTTCTTGCCGCTCCCTGTCCGGAGTCACTGCAGGTTCACTTGAGTCAGCTGAGATTTCTTGATGCTCCCCGTCCGGAGTCAAAACATTCAGGAATGCATTTGCTTGTGGAGAGGCTCGAGCGAATGAGGTTTGAAGTAACGTGGTGTCACCGGAGTCACCAGTAGTTTCACTGTGATTGTCGAGTGCCTCCATACATTCTAGCTGAGGTCTGTCACGTTGCACATCTTGTATGGGAAGTGGGATGCCGTCGTCACTGGTCGTACATACAGTGGGTAGAGCCTCAGTGTCTTCTTGTCGTTGACTTGAGCTGGGTAGACTGTCAGAGTTTTCTTCTAGTGGCTCAGATAATCTGGGTGGACTGTCATAGTCGCCTTGCTGTACACTTGAGCGTGGTAGACTGTCATAGTCCTCTTGTTGTTCACTTGAACGTGGCAGACTTGCATCGTCTGCTGCTGGTTTCTCAGAGGAGGTTGCTAGACCCTCATGGTCTTGTTCATGCAAGGACTGCGCCCTGGAGTCTTGCATTCTTTCCACCATGGAGTCTGTCCATGAGTTCGCTGTGGAAGCTTGTGTCACTCCCTCTGTGGAGTCTTGCAGCGTTCCCTGTGTGGAATCGTGCATTGGTCTCGCTGTGGAGACTGTCATCACTTCTTGTGTGGAGGCTGGGACCCTTTGTGGTGCGTGAACCACACTGTGTATGGAGTCGGGGACCCTTCGTGGTGCGTGGACCACTTTCTGTGTGGCAGCAGGCCACTCTCTGTGGGCTTGTACCGCTCTCTGTCTCTTGGCATCAGGCCGCAGCATAATCCTGCACTCACGAGTCGGGATGTCATATATGCTTGGCTGAGGATTCCCCAATCCGAAGAACTCATCGTACGGGCCTTCAATGTACAACACCTCTAGTTGCGGTTCAGATTTGGTACTGGGGTAGCTACCTCCCAAGATGAAATCTTCGTCTAAGCCTTAGTCTTCTAGGACCATATCATCACGTTTTGTGTCGGAGCTGGCATTGGGTTTGCAATGTCCAAAGAAGAATTCAAGGTCTGAGTCATAGTCTTCCAGGGCTGTAGCGACTCTTTGGGCAGTGCTAACTGCTTGTTGCAGGGTTCTGCGGAGGTTAATTTCAGCTACTGGTCGAATTTCAGGCATTGTGCTGTCGTTCCAGGCGGAAGAAGCTGGTTTTGAGGCTTTAAAAATGTTTTGGGACATTTCCCCTTTAAGTGGGCATGGTTGGGGGCCTCTGACGTCACGAAGCTTGTGACGTAGGTCGTAGGAAGTGTGTGCGCATGTGCAGATCGCAGGCACTGGAATGTGGCAATTGGGGGCTTTTCGCAGTAACTTCACTGCAGTGTTAATGTAAGCCTACTTGTGACAACAAATATTAATATTAATAATAATAAGGAGGTCATTTAGGAGTCTGGTAACAGCGGGGAAGAAGCTGTTTTTGAGTCTGTTCATGCGTGTTCTCAGACTTTTGTCGCTCCTGCCCGATGGAAGAAGTTGGAAGAGTAAGTAAGCCGGTGGGAGAGATCTTTGATTATGCTGCTCACTTTCTCTCGGCAGCGGGAGGTGTAGATGGAGTCAATGGATGGGAGGCAGATTCGTGTGATGGACTGGGCGGTGTTCACGACTCTCTGAGGCTTTTTACGGTCCTGGGCTGAGCAGTTGCCATACTAGGCTGTGATGCAGCCCGATAGGATGCTTTGTATGATGCATCTGTAAAAGATGGTAAAAGTAAGTGTGGACATGCTGAATTTCCTTTGTTTCCTGAGGAAGTACAGGCGATGTTGTGCTTTCTTGGTGGTAGCGTCGACGTGGGTGGACCAGGACAGATTTTTGGTGATGTGCATACCAAAGCGGCGGTGCTTGGAATGACTTTTACTTGTTTCTTATTTTCATAGTTTATATTTTCTAAAAAACGTTTTAAATTAAATGTTAAACTTTGCTGCATGGTCAGATTAAGATTCCTTTGTCTATGAGGTCATAAAAACCTTTCTCTTCCTTTCAGTTGAATCTTGTATGAGTAATGTGCAATATTCCAATTAAGCTGATTAATGATTTTAAATTAATTGATAATGACTTAAGAATTTCATGACAAAATGCTTCACAACTTGGACATTTCCCTCTGCTAAGTGAGACAATTATATCATTAGAACCAAAATACAATACTACAGATGCTGCAAATCTGCAATAAAAAGGGGAACACTCAGCAGGTCTGGCAGCATCAGTAGAGAGAGAAACATCAGTGGCGGGATTGTCCGAAACAGCGGCTAAGTGTTGACGCCAGCATAAACACCAGAGCGTTTCACACCGGCGTCAGCGGGCCCCTTGGTCCAGCGATTCCGTGGCCAACAGGGGGCCAGCAGGGCGCCGGAGTGGTCTGTGCAGCTCCGGCTGCCGATACGGGGCCCTGCACTTCCGGCCGCGGGTCAGCGCATGTGCGCGGCTGACGCCTGTGGCGGCGGCCCTGAGCAACATGGTGGACCCACACAGCGGATCGGCCCACACAGTATAGGCCCTGCCAAGATCACGTGCCCCTGTCGATCTGTGGCCCCCGATCGCAAGCATTGCCGTCCTGGAGGCCCCCCCCCGGTGAAAGATTCTCTGCCCCCCACCAGGGCGGCCGTGGACTGAGTCCGCAGCTGCCACCGAGTGCCCGCCGGGTGGAACCATGTTACAACCATGCCAGCGAGAACTCAGCCAGCTGCCGGCAGAGAATCACCATGGGGGCTTCTTTCGATGGCCCCTGACCGGCGCCGCGTCGACCCCGCTCGTGCGACTGGCAGCGATTCTCCGGTCCGTGGAGAATTGCGGGAAGCCGTCAGACCTGATCGCGGGTCTGACGCCCCATTCTCCGTCCCCGTGCCGGGCGCGGAGACTCGTAGAATCCCGGCTCTGGTCAATGATGTTTCATCGGAACTGGAAACAATTTATTCACTGATCAAAATTCAAATACAGATTAGGTGACCGTTTTGTGGAACACCCCTGTACGGACAACAAGCATGACCCCTGAGCTTCCAGCTACCCTTCAGTTTAATTCTCCAGCTTGCTTCCACTCTGACCCCTCTGTCCTCATCTCTCACAGTATTCCAATTAAACTCAACATGAGTTTGAGAAACAGCACCTTACCTTTCAATCAGGTACTTCTGAATCCATCACTGAGATCAACAGTTTCAGATAATAAACCTCTACCCAATTTTCTTTTCCTTCTTTGCGGCCTTGGTTTTTCGTTCTTGTTTTTCTTTATTTTCTGCTTTAAGGCAGCAGTGGTTCGTGACTCTGCCATTCACACCTCATCTGTGTGGTATCCTCTGCTTTGTTTTACATGGATGGCTTGGATGTGTAGTGTTGAACAAAGAACAACAAGCTTTGTTGACAAACAAAACCAATTTCTAACACTATTAAATCAGATTTGTACGTATTCCTAAAGTATAAGGTCACTGAATTGAACTATGCTATCTCTAACAACAAAACTCTCAAATACACAACTGATCACCTTCATGCCCAACCATCTTCTACTGCCCAGAATCCCAGAAGTCACATGATATATAAACATTTCTGACCTGTGGTTCTCTCTAGTGGTAAGATGTATTATCACTAACTTCTTAACTCTTTACATCCCAGTCAATATACATATCATGACACTCTGGCCACAATACTTGTTTCTTTGCTTGTTCCATTATCCTTTAACTTTGCATCTTTAACCCTAATGTCATTCAATCATTTCAGCTTTCACCCTGTCACGGATCTGTCCTATCGATTTTATTTTCACCATTCTTCCCCACAGCCCCATTTGCTTTAAAAACAGTTAGAACCCAAACTTTTCCCAGTTCTAATGAAGGGTCATGGACCTAAAACGTTTCTCCCTCCACAGGCTCTGGCAGACCTGCTGAGTGTTCCTTCCTTTTTCATCGTATATCAACAAAACATTTGCACCTAACGTTTTTCAAAAATTGCTCAGAAATTTACTTTGGACAAAATGTTAATCTGAATCTCCGTCTGCCAAAGTGAACTTGTAGCGTACGTTTTATCCATGTTTTGGTTACATTTCTGTCCACATACTTTCACTCGGAGACAAACTGAATTTCAGACTGGCGAGGCACGTATAAAACGTTCCGGTGTTAATCGTGTGGGGATTAACAACAGTGTCTGATAATTAGCTGCACTGATGTCTGCATTTTATGTTCTGCATTACCTACGTAATAGGATTCATCTCGTACAAAATCCCAAATAGAGCTGAGAGCTCTGGGAGTTGTGTGTCATCACCCAATGTGAGCTTCCATGAGACCGAATCAAAAATCGAGACAATTATAGCAGAGCAATCTATGTGCGAAACCCTCTAGCAATGTTGTAAGTCTGCTCAACTTAGAGCAGTAAGACCTGAATAGTGCCAAATGTCTACTGTGCGAGTACATTACAGAGGCCACAGAATAGCCAAAGAAAGAATGCGAACCTGACTGATCTTTGCTATATTTTTCAAGAATACTGGTCGTCGCAATGTTGAGGCAATATTGTGAGGTGGTGAAAGAAAAGCTAACGGGGATTGTTTTAAAGTGATAGGTTAGCTACGAAAACAAAGCCCCATCATTATTTCAGAATGCTGCACATTGAGTGTTACTGACTGGTGGTTTGAGTGAAAGGAGATTGTGGTGGGGTCAAATGTAGCAGCAGTAAATCGTCAGCACTCTTTGAATTTGTTCAATTATTAATATCGATTCAATGTTGCTACAATCTAAATAAGCTGCTACACTCCCTAATTCATAAAGTTCTGAGCTTTTACTTTTTCCGTGGGTACTCAGCAAAAAGGAAAGGTTGTGAGCCTCAGATACATTCCAGCAGATGAATGGGAACAAACACTTTTATAAAATGCAATCAGAAAAAAGTCTGTCCATTAAGAAACAGAGATTTACCGGGTATGTCTTCTCCTGTACCATATGGGCTTGATTATCCTCGAGAGAGGATTTCAGACTGGTAATGGAGCCCGGCTGATTACAGAAGCCCTGGAGAAGGTGTTAAAAGATTTACAAGAATGGCAGTAGAAGGGAGAGGAAATGTCGGGAAAGGCCAAACAGGATAGGGCTCTTTCTCCGAGACAAGAAAAGGCTGACAGTGTGTCCCTAGAATGGCCTTTAAAATCATGAATGAGTTTAATGAGCTAGAATTGAGGGAAAATATATCCAGCTGCAGGGAAATTCACAACTGGGTTGCTGTTAATTTAAAACAGTCACTAATAAATTCAATGGGGAATTCAAGAAAAGCTTCTATATCCAGGGAATGTGTGTGTGTATATTATATGTAATATATACATGTTTATTTCCTCGTATGAATGTGGAAATTAGTAGTATCAGGAACAGATGAAGCAATTTGCAAAGATACCATTTATGAGAAAGCTAGACAAACACGTGAGAGAGAACAGAATTGAATGACACGTTGATGGGGTTAGACAAAGCAGTGTTCAGAGGAGGTTCATACAGAGGACTAACATTAGCAACTAACTGTGGGCCTAGGTGACAGAAGCAGAAAATGCTGGAAAATCCCAGCAGGTCTGGCAGCACCTGTGGCGAGAGAAAATAGAGTTAGCGTTGCGAGTCTCCATGACTGTTCTTCACCGAAAATTCCGGAGCCCTTGAGTCATGCTTTCGAAATCTCAGTAACGAAAACTGCCTCTGAAGGCGATTGAGCTTTTACATATACAGCTGCTTTCGTGAGCTGCAGATGTGCACACTGTCCCATCCCCCCTGGTGAAAATGATGGTTGCCGGCTTTAGTAATAATAATAATAATAGTCACTTATTGTCACAAGTAGGCTTCAATGAAGTTACTGTGAAAAGCCCCTAGTCACCACATTCCGGTGCCTGTTTAGGGATGCCGGTATGGGAATTGAACTCGCGCTGCTGGCCTTGTTCTGCATTACAAGCCAGCTGTTTAGCTCACTGCGCTAAACCATCCCCTAAGGGGCTGTATTTTGGCAAAGCCGTGAAGCCCTTTGGACTCTGTGAATATTCAGGCTTTTGTGTTGCATGATCACATTATAAAGTACTTTGCTCCTGAATTAATTAGTTCAAAGTGTGCTCACTACTAATGGGCCAGCAAAGCTGGCGACCATTTTACACACAGCTGGATCTCATATTAACACTTCATCCGTAAGACAAACAAGATGGACTTCCAATTTGCAAAATACTTCCATTAGACACTTTGCAACCTTCTGGTCTTCACGTTGAGTTTAACAACTTTAGATCTCAAGCACCACTCAGCTTTCTCTCAAAAGTAGGTGCTGGTGATGAAGGGCAGCACAGCCATGAGAAATTGCTGGGCTGTAAACATTATATAATTTTATGATTTGAATGGAGGGACACTTCAGCAGGATATATTGCAAATCTACCCATCTGATCTTTTATTCAGCACACTGCTCAGGCCCTGTGGTTGAAAACATTGACATTCATGAATTCATCAGGAACATTTCATGGTGTTGAAGGACATTTGCGAGCATAACAATTGGAATTATAGATTCTGCCAGCACAGAAGACCATTCAAGTTTATTGTGCCTTTGCTTGCTCTTTGAAAGCTTCATCCAATTCGTCCAATTATTCCTCTTCTTTTCCCCATAGCCCTGCAATTCATTCTTTTTTCAGTATCTTTCCAATTCTGTGTTGAATACTATTTTTGAAGCTGCTTCCCTTTCAGGCAATGTATCCCAGAGCACAACAATTCACTGCTTCAAACAAAATCACCGAAGTGCCTCATCCATGGCAGTGTTCAATGGGACAACTTTACAAATACCTAGATTCGCAAAGCATACACTAATAATAGTGTTATAAGATGAGTTTCATTCCATTCTGCTTTATTGAAATAATTGTTTATTTAAAGTGAAGTCTCACTGCATTCACTTCACTACAGTGTTAATTTGGGGTTGAAATTACAACTCCGTCCACCCAGAAGCAAATATTGTGATGTTCAGCGTTATAACCTGACAAGAGGCCCAGGGATCTGCAATCTCAGAGTCCCTGTGGCCTCACCTGAGTATGATCTACCTAGATGAGGTAGGTGGAGCCACCCCCTTTAACTAGGGGCCTCTGAGACATAAATATCCTGGCCCAGCTGTGGGCCGGGCGCGGGAGACCTTTCGGGGAGCAGATGGTGTGAATATATAAATAAAATAAAACAAAGTTTTTCTACCGTCGTCACTTCAGCGTGGTCGCCTGCTTAGACTTTACACTGGCGACGAGGGTAAAGTGGAGCTGCACGAGGCGCCACTTCCTCCGGACTAGGCCCACCTCGACTAGGCCTAAGGAGGCTTCCATCCAGGCTTCGGGAATGGCACTAGTTGGTAAGCTAGAAGCAGTCAATGCCAAGACAGGGGGCTAGACCCAATATAATGCATGAATGAGCTACTTTTTCGACTAAACAACATTGTCAGGGTCGACATGTAAACAGTGACTTTCCCTGCAGTCTGTGGCGCAGGCACCTACAGCATCATCAACAGTTTGACATCTGCAGATTCACCCGACACACGCCATTTTGCAGACTTAGTTTCCCTGGTAGGCAACCATTTTGATCCAAAACCGCCACTGATTCTGCTCCGTTTCCATTTCCATAAAACCAGGGAGAATCTGTTTCTGAATTCCTGGCCCTTTTACGGAAACTCGCTGAGTTCTGCAAGTTGGGCCCAACATTATCTGATGCGCTCAGAGAATAGCTGGTCTGCGGTATCCGTGATGCAGTGACCCAAGAACACTTATTGGGGGATCACATCTTGACCTGACGACAGCAACCAAAATAGCTTTGTCCCGGGAGGGTGCAGAACGTGGTGTCCAGGAGCTTCAAGGAATGGTCGTCCTCAGCCTAGTACGCCCAGTGGACTGCGACGCCCCCCTTCGCGTGCTGGAGTTCAGGATTCCCGCTATTGGAGGTGCACCCCATGAGACCAGGAATAGAGGAAACACTTAAACTTCCCACACTGGAGACTCCCAACCGGCAAGATGGATGCACAGATACCCAGAGAAATCGACGAAACGGACGCCAAGGAGGAAGCCCGCCCACTGCCACAACCTCGATTACCATCCCAGAGGACGGACCGATTTCATGGATGACCAGGCGGAGAGGCCTACCATCTTTTCTGCATCTCGGCACCATGGGTGGCACTGATCCAGGTGACTGTCCGGATCAACAGTTTCCCAATACAGATGGAGCTCGATACTGGGGCCGCAGTCTCAGTAATCAGCCAACGCAATTACGACCGAATCATCTCGGGCATCCGCGTTTGGGATTGCGGGACACTGATGCTTGGCTGGCAACATAAATAGGGGAACCTTTGGAGATTGAAGGCACCTCGGAAGCCCCCGTGGAATATGGGGCACAGTCATTGGTGGTAATGAAAGGTTCAGGCCCAAAATTGCTGGGGCGGGTTTGGCTGAAATGTCTCTGGATGGACTGACAAGAAGTGTGCTGCATGTATCCGGGTGGGCCGGATCGGCATTGCCACACTTTCTGGGGGAATTCCAAGAAGGGCTCAGTAACATCCGAGGAGTTTCCGCCAAGACCTCAGTGGGCCCCAAGGCTCAGCCAACTTTTTTTAGGGCCCACCCATCTCCTATGCATTGAAACCAAAGGTATATGTAGAATTGAACCATCTGGAGTGTTTGGGAATCATCTGCCAGGTGCAGTTCACGGATTGGGCTGCGCCGGTCATCCCAGTAATGAAGTCTGAGGGTCTGTCCGCGTTTGCAGATATTACAAGATGACAATCAATTGAGCGTCCCATCTGAACTGTTACCCAGTGCCCAAGATTGAGGATCTATATGCACGGCTCAGTGGAGGGCATACCTTCATCAAGCTCAACATGACCCATGCTTATCTACAGGTGGTTCTGATCCCGGCCTCACGGAAATACGTGACCATCAACACACACAGGGATTTGTTTGAGTTCACCAGGCTGCCTTTTTGAGTTTCTTCAGCATGTTCCATATTCCAACGAGTGATGGAGAATATCCTCCAAGGATTACCACAGGTAGCTGTTTACCTGGATGACGTGTTGATCACTGGTTCATCCAATGGGGAATGCATGAAAAATCCAGAGGACGTAATCCGTCGATTCAAAGCAGTTGGCGTCCGCCTGCGGCATGAAAAATGCATATTCCACATGAAAGAGGTGGTCTACATAGGCTACAGTGTGGACAATAATGGGTTGTACCCAGTAGACAACAAGGTATGGGCAATCCAGCAGGCCCCCTTGCCAAAGAATCCTGCAGAGCTCCGTTCTTTCTTGGGCATTATGAACTATTACGGCAAGTTAATCCCAAATTTGGCAACAGTGTTGGCCCCTCGGCACCTGTTATTAAAGAAGGGCCAACAGCAAATGGGACCCGCAGCAGCAGATGGCCTTCGATGAAGTGAAACACAACAATCATCTTCACATCTGCTGACTCATTTCGACTGGCCAAAACCTTTATTGTTAAAATGCGACGCCTTGACTTCCGGTGACGGCGGGCGGGAGTCGGCCGCACAATGGAGGGCTCCCGTTCGAGAACGGCATTTTCGGGGCTTTAAGCCCGGTCCCAGAGTCCACGGAGGCGGCATAAGCAAGGAGAAGGCACGGAGGAGGCACAGTGAAGACACAGGAGGAAAAAAGAAAACAAAGACAAATGTCGAGGGTGAGCAAAAAAACAGCCAAACAAAAAACAGCTGAAGGTCCGTCGGGGAGTGGAAAGGTCACCGCGGGGTCACCAAGGAAAATGGAGGCTGGAGCACCAGGGAAGGCCGCACTGTTTACGGCTGAAGAAATAACTAAGGTGATGGCTCCGGAATTTGAAAAGCAGTTGGTGCAGATTGCGAAATGCATGGAGATGGTGAGGAAGGAGATGAGGGAGGTTTTGAGTGTGCTGGTGGAGGAGGCGGTTTCCCCGGTGAGGACGGAGGTGGCGAGCGCAGTGGCGGAGGTGCGAGAGCAAGGGGAGGCGCTGAAGGAAGTGGAGGAGACGTTATTGCAGCACGGTGATCAACTTGCCTCGCTGGGGAAAGAGATGCGGAAGGTGATGGACACTAACAAGGATCTGCGAGGAAAAATGGAAGACCTGGAAAACAGATCCAGGCGACAGAATTTGAGGATTGTGGGGCTGCCCGAAGGAGTTGAAGGACCGAAGCCGACTGAGTATTTTGCCGCGATGCTGGCAAAACTATTGGGGGAGGGGGAGGATCCCTCCCGATATGAACTGGATCGGGCTCATCGGTCGTGGAGGCCTGTACCAAAGGCGAGTGCGCCACCAAGGGCAGTGACTCTGTGCTTCCGCAGGTACAGTGTGAAGGAGAAGGTCCTGAGCTGGGCCAAGCAGAAGCGGGTGGTGCAGTGGGCTGGAGCTGGTATACGTGTATACCAGGACTTTACGGTGGAGCTGGCAAGGAGGCGGGCTGCCTTCAACCGGGTGAAGAGGGCACTGTACATTAGCAAGGTGCGGTGCGGCATTGTATATTGTAGACATGTAAAATGGCTGCGTTCCGATTAATCTGGCCAAAACCCAGTTTAAAACGGCTAACCCGAAAGACTGCTGGGAAAAGCAGCCAAGAAGACACAAGCAGGCAGCTGCAGACAGGTTTGCATATTCAGCTCTGGGAACGTAGCCCAGATCGATACTCAGGGCTATCAACAGCCCATCAACCCAGGTATCCGCAGTTGAATTCAGGACTGTTTACACCTAATCTACTCAGACATCCACAGTTAAATCGGCTATCCCCGGGAACAATTGCAACAGATTAGCAATTGAATACCGGGCCAGACCTGTCGGCACCTGCAGTGGCCGAAACAAAGACAGGCGAGCAACCACCCCCCAATCGAGGAATCGCCTCACCATTGGACACATCGACCCCAGAGATTGGGGACAGAATCCAATCACTTGGGACTCAGGGTCAAGGGCCGCCCTGGGAGGCGGGAAGCCCCTCGGCCCTATAAAAGTGAAGGTCCAAGTTCAGATCGCTCTCTCTCTCATCTTCGCCTGCTCGAGACCTTCGCAAGACCAGCCACCGGCAGCAGTAAGTTTGAATCCAGCGATCGCTACCCGGTAGAGACACCTAGCCACCGACCTGTAGCAGCCTTTTGAATCCCGCGGGCCAGATCTGATTGGACAAGCCATTCGTTTCCCTGACCTGGTGGGCTCTTCCTAAGTTAAGTATTGGCCAGTAGTGATAGGTTTGTTATATAGAAAGTAGTATTAGGGTATTAATATTGCTTGTTGTATATAATAAATGACCGTTATTTTAATCCTTACGAAGCGGTGTGCTGTGTTATTAATCATAATCTGAACTTGGACCACGTGGCGGTATCATAAAGATACCTGGCGACTCATGAACAAAGGTGACCTAAACAGAGCAAATAGACTAAGGTTAAAAAGAGCAACATAATTGGCGACTCCGCCGGGACCCGACTTAGAAGTGGAAAACCACTCCGGGAGAACCCCAACATTTTGAAGTAGAATCCAATCGGAAACAAAACAAAAAAAAACCCACAAGTGTTCAAGCGGTTCTGGTTAATAATTCACAATTCGGAAGTGTGTATATGCATGCGTAACTAACAGGGTTATAAGGCAAAACTGATAGATTTTTTTGTTGCGTCAAAACTATCGGCAGTTGGTATTTCGGAAATTAGCGCAAGCCGTACCCGCATCTACCACACCACCTTAGCCCCCTGTTCCAAATTCGAACGTAACGAGCAGATAAGAGAGAGCCATGCAGGCAATGCAAGCGATGCAACGCCTCATGAACCCCGAAGATTTTGCTGTCGCACCAGTCAGCAGCGTAGGAGCGGGACAGTGTCCCGTTTGGGAAGTGGAAATCCGCAAATTTCTGCAGGGCAAAGGATGGCCCGTGTGGAAGGATTTCTGCAGTAACGACGACTCAGGTCCTGGAAGTATAGGGCATACTTGGTGGGAGAACCTGAGTGAGATTCACAGAAAGAGTTTAGCAAAAGTGCGCAAGCTGATGGCAATTGTGTCCTGTCTGGCACAATTGCGAGGCACCGAGGAGGTCGTCAGGACGCTCCGCAAAGAAATAGAAGGCATACATCGGATAAGTATAACCGATATATGCGAAATTGAGAAAGAGAACCAGGAATTGAAAGGGAAATTAGCAGCAAAAGACGAAGAGCTGACGCCAAACGGGGTCACCAATCTTGTCTGGCGCACTTGAGTAGTTTCCAGTCACAATATGAAAAGGCTTATCAGGACCTGCAGCGTGCAGTCCTGGTAAAGAAAGAAACAGAAAACCAGTTAGAGAAGCTCCAGAAACAATGCAGTGATCTCAAGGCAGCCTTGAGAGCGCTTCACGCCACAACAACGGAACAAAGGCAGAGTACTTTAGACCATGCAAAGTGCCAAAAGCAGGTTGCAGACTTGAAAGCACTGCTTTCTGTCCAAAAGGGATTTCAAGAAACCTTTGGGGAAAGTTTAGAACAAGAAGACGGCCCTGATTGGGAAGAATTGCAAGAGACAGCGCAGAGATATGTTCAGGGAGCATGTGCACAGGGAAAACCCCAAAGGAGGAAAGCACCCCCACCCCCCACACAACAGATAATACAGGCTCCCATGAACTCTGTAACAACCCACCGCACCGCCACAGCAGACGAGGCGGAGGTCTTATATTCCAACTCCCTCACAGTGACCCAATTACGGGACGCGTGTGCCAAAATCACACCGTTCCTCCCCGCTTCAGACCCACACCATTTCTTTGCCACCGTCAAACACCAGGCGACCATGTATGGCCTGGATGAGAAAGAGCAGGTAAAGCTCACGGTCCTCAGCTTAGACCCATCGGTCGCAGCAGCCCTTCCTGGCCCACAGAATGTAGGAGGAGGCACCCTTGCAGAAATGCATACCGCCATCCTGGATGCGATCGGGTACAACCGGGGCGACCCCGTAGACGGTCTGAATAAATGCAGACAGAAAAAGTCTGAACACCCCACAGCGTTCGCAGGACGCTTGTGGATTCAGTTTGAAGCCGTTTTCGGCAACGTAGATCGTGCCCATTTGTCCCCAGACAATATGGCCAAGTGGACCCGCACCCTTATCTCCCATGCCACGGAAGCAGGACAGAAGGCCTGTAGCAATTATGACCCCTCGGACGAGGCTCATAATGAGAAGTGGGTGGTCAAGAGTTTGTCCCGCGTTTGGGAACAAGCGGCTCACGGCAAATCAGCCACTAGAACCCCCGAGGAAAACCAAGCCGCCGCAGATGTGCAGGCAGTAAGAACCACTCTCCACAATCCCAAACCGCAAGAGTGCTACAATTGCGGACACTTGGGACATTTTGCTAAGGAATGCAATGGCCCTAAGAAACCACAGAGAGCCCAACAAACAGGCACTCCCAATAAGAAAAAGGCAGAGCCCATACATAGCGTTAGCGCCCAGCCCGATCAGACAGACGCGACCGGAACGGCATGACGGTGTATAGGCTCCCCCAGCTGGGTCTGCGATACCCTTTGGGATAGGTCAGGACGACCCGTAGTCGCAGCAAAGGTTCGGGGACAGCCAATCGAGTTTCTCTGGGACACAGGAGGGTCCCGCACAACCTTAAATTCCTCCACCCTTGGTAAGGACACATGGCCCACCACATCCACTATCACCCTCAGCGGCTTCACAGGCCACTCACAATAGGGACACATCATGACCCCTGTACCCATCCAGATCGGAAATATTAATACAAAACACCTCGTAGTGTTAGTCGACCTGCCCCCACCAGCAGAGCACATTTTAGGGATCGGTTTTATGAACGCACACCACCTCTCCTTCGATCCAGTCAACCAGTGTGTCTGGAAGATGGCGAAATCCACTAGAGCCCCCGCAACACTCAATATAGGGGACTACATGAACACACTCAGCACGGACCGACAGGTTAGGGCAGTCCTACAAAAGAACAGGGCAGCATTTGCAACCCACAAACACGACTGTGGACGGATGACCGGTTCCGTACAGATAACCGGACCGGACCCTAGACCCCAAAAACAGTACGGATTTCCCCTAGAAGCAGAGGGAGAAACCCTAAAGGTCATAGAAAGCTTATTAGAGCAGGGCGTCCTAAGATCGGTAGCCTCAACTAATAATGCCCCGATTTGGCCAGTGAGGAAACCCGACGGATCATGGCGCTTGACCATTGATTATCGGGAACTCAATAAAGTCACCCCCGCAGCAGCCCCCACCTTTGCAACAAGTCCCGAGACCATGCTCAAACAGGGACTCCATGCCCGATATTTCACGGTTTTGGACGTCAGTAATGGATTCTGGTCCATTCCATTGGCAACGGCGTGCCAGTACAAATTTGCCTTCACTTTCCGAGATCAGCAGTACACGTGGACATGCCTGCCACAAGGCTTCCACAACTCCCCCTCCATTTTCCACCGACAGCTGGCAAATGGACTAGCAAAATCTTCTTGCCCCGAATGTCTGGTACAGTATGTAGACGATCTACTACTGCAGACAGACACAAAGGAAGAGCACATTGAGCTTCTGTCCGAACTCCTGGAATTACTACACTCCATTGGCTGTAAAGTAAACCCCAAGAAGGCCCAAATATTGGAAGAAAAGGTGATATATTTGGTTACTATCTTCACACACGGCAAACGCGAGATCGAGCACAAAAGAAATGACTCAATCGCTAAATTGCCCCTTCCCCAACACGTGTCAGCCCTCCGGTCATTTTTAGGACTGGTTGGCTGCTGCTGAAACCACATTGACGGTTTCGCCAGCAAGGCAGCGCCCCTCTCAGACCTCCTAAAGAAAGGAGCCCCCTGGGAGTGGCTTCCGCAGCATACGGAGGCTGTGGAATCACTAAAACAGGCACTCATAGCAGCCCCCGCACTACAAGTTCCCGACCCGCTTTCCCCTTTTGCCATAGAGGTAGCGACCACAGACCGCACCCTTTCAGCCGTGCTCCTGCAGGAACGGCACGACCAGCTAAGACCCGTAGCTTATGCCTCCCGAATTTTAGATGCTGTGGAGCAGGGATTTTCAGCCAGTGAGAGGTACCTGCTCGCAGTTTTCTGGGCAGTCCAGTACTTCTCATACATTACCGGACTGAACCCCATCACCATTTTGACCGAGCACACCCCCACATAACGTTTACTGGACGGACGACTTAAAGATGGTACCGTCAGCCAAATCCGCGCTGCTAGGTGGACCCTTCTCTTACAAGGACGGGACATCACAGTAAAACGGACAAAGACTCACACATACTTAGCGGACAATCTACAATACCCCGGAACCCCCTCATGAGTGTGAAACCATCTCGCCCCACCATAATGCAGGCCCTTTTATAGCCCGAACACCCCCCAGAAAACTAGCCACTCCATCTCAGAACCCCCCTCACCCGGACACGTGTGACCCCATCAGGATTTATGTGGATGGATCTTCCACAATCCTGGATGGGCAACGCATAACAGGTTGCGGGATTTACATGGAGGACGCGCAGGGACGCGCCCTCGAAGAAATCGCATTAAAATTGCCCGGGCACTTAGGCGCGCAGGCTGCAGAGCTTGCGGCCATCGCCTACATTGTAGACCACCCAGATTCCTTCCCCAGCCCAGCAGACATATATTCAGACAGTCTATACGTCTGCAACAGCCTCACCGAATTTCTGCCCCTCTGGGAAACAAGAGGATTTGTTTCAGCGGATGGAAAACCCCTCCCCTCAGCCCCATTACTCCGCCATATTCTGGAAAAGGCCAAGAACAGGACTTTTGGCATTATAAAAGTCCGCAGCCACCATCGTTCTACCCCCCCTGGAAATGTAAAAGCCGACGCGCTGGCTAAGGCAGGATCCAGGCATGGGTACTTTTGGAAGCCCCCCGGGAGCGCCCCAGTGAGTGCGCCAGTGAGTGCAGTTCAGGTCGCGCAGACTAGGATCGAGGATCTAGTAGCGGCCCAGAAGCAGGATAGCGCTCTCTCTGAGATCGTGAAAGGGAAGTTTCCAGCCTCATACGAGAGGTTCCGGAATACCATAACCACACATGATGGTGTGGTGCTAAAAGACAGCCTTTACGTAGTTCCTGAGCAAGATAGGAATCAGATGATCTGTCTATTCCATGATGGCCATGGACACCAGGGAATAGAACCCACCACAGCCCACCTCAAGCAGCTTTGTTGGTGGCCAAATCTTAAAGAGGATGTATCCCATTACATCGAAAATTGCCTCATCTGCGTGCAAAACAACCCAGATAGGTATGCCAAAAAGGCCCAACTCAGCCACACCCGCCCCGTTAACGGCCCCTGGACTAACCACCAGATCGATTTTATAGGTCCATTGCCCCCTTGCAGGAATGGCTATAAATATGTTCTGGTGGTCATTGACACTTTTACAAAGTGGGTGGAAGCATTTCCAGCCCGCACCAACACCGCGAAAACCACCGCCAAAATCCTAACCCACCACATCTTCACAAGATGGGGACTCCCCAACAGTATTGAATCGGACCAAGGTTCTCACTTTACGGGACGGGTCATGCAGAACGTCCTCACGATATTTGGCATAACCCAAAAATTTCACATTGCGTACCACCCTCAGTCGAGTGGTATAGTGGAGCACATGAATCGGACCCTAAAAACCACCCTTAGAAAAATGGTCCAGCAAAACAACACCACTTGGGATTCGGTCCTCCCCTTTGCGCTGATGTTTTTGCGTAACACTGTTTCCACCTCCACAGGTTTCACCCCACACACCCTCATGACTGGACGCCCCATGAAAGGACAGAATACTTGCTAGGTTTAGACCTAACCAGCCCCGAAGTCACGGCCCTCACCCACGAGAAGGCCGTGGAACAACTACTTGCAAATATAGAAACGGCTCAGTTAGCAGCCGCTGTTAAATTGGGCACTAAAAGAAAACAGAGCAAGGCCTGTTTTGCTAAGGCAGTACATGCCACGGAGTACAACATAGGACAGCAAGTAATGTTGTCCGTGTACAACCCCAGCATGTTTCTATCTCCAAAATACTCGGGTCCCTATTCAATTGCGGACAAAATAAGCCCGTCGGTATATAAAATTAAATACCAAAATGGTAAGACTGCATGGTTTCACATAAACCAGCTCAAGGTTTATGGACCACAGTCAAACCACTCCCACCACGTCATGCTTGACGCAGCCGACCAAACCCCGCCCACATCCAACGTCACCACACCCACCCCTTCCACGTCCAGCCCAGACACGGACTCGCCACCGACTCCACCCACGAACTTTACGCTCCGCCCCGGGACGCCCACAGACTGCAGCAGCACAGGCAGCGACTGTGACTCTGACGACAGCCACAGCACGCCTCCCTACCATCCTGGTTCCACACCCAGCAACTCCGACATCGACTCCAGTGACCCCTTCCTCATCATCTACTTAAATAAACCCCACCACCGACCACCAAACTACACGGACGACCCCGACTTTGTCCCCACCCAACTCGACACCACTCATTGGCACCGCGACAACTCCTGCAGACTCGTCCGCAACGACGACGACGATCCCAACTCACACCACGCAGCCCTTTCCGCCCTGATCCACTCCAGAGTTTGGCATACAGGAGACGGTGACGACCTCGGGCCTGACTCCGCCAACCCTTTTGCGACCCTGTTCGCAACCGAGAACTGAGGTGTCCACATGATGATTTAAAGGGAACACTTGGTGAAAAGTGTTGTCCTTTCTGATGGAACCTGCAGAATGTTTTATGTTGTCTGTCTGTTTGTTAAATGTTGTTCGTCCGACAGGAGAATTCTCTCACCGCCCCACACCCATTCACCTGAACTTTTAACTTTTCCCACTGACCCCCACCTCGGCCACACGCCCATTCGGCCGATACCTCTGAGGACTTGCCTCAGACACCCGATCGTAGCTACTCTTCTGATTTGATGGTAGAATCAGAACAGTAACCCCACCATGATGACTACATTTCTATCCGTTCTTTGGTCGCTCAGGCAGTGGAGAAACGGCGTGAGACCCGCCCTGCCTGGGGACCCCCCCCCGTTGGTCAAAAACGCTCGGGTAGGGAAGATACGGTATTGGTAGCCGTCCTACCCGGGGACTCCACCCAAATCGTACCCGTCGCGGCCCACACGCACCTCATTCGAACTTTTCTTTCAAAAACCATTTTATTTTATTTAGGCAACCTTTGGGTTGCTGCCACATGCTATTTACATCCTAGAGCAGTTGGATGATAAAGTTAGCACTAGTCCACCATTGGGAAGTGTGCCGTGTCCAAACATTTGTTTTGAAAAAAAAAATGGGGGGAGAGTCACATACTGTGACCAATTATAAGGGTTTAATTGGCCCCAAGAAGGACAGACACACTAACACACCAGATATTAAACCGAAGTATTTACACACACTACGCTTGTCTTACAGAACTCCAGAAGGTCCAAGTCCGGAGAAAACCAGTAATCAGGAAAAGGAAAGAAATAAGACAGCCATGATGACTCCTTTCTTCGTGCTCAACATGCTTATTATGGACCTTTGGTTGCGCGGGAACGCGGACCCCATTACTCCAAACCCCCCTGCCATTAACGCTTTACTGCCCCGTAGTACCGAGGGCCCAGCCACCAACCACGCTGCATTATCCTGGTGTGCCAAGTTCATAACTTGATACTCCCTATCATACATCATTGAGGCACTGTTGGCATTGGCTATACTCAGTTGTGCAGTACAGACCATGCACCTCCGCAAGTGGAAAAGGAGAGCGTACCGCGCTCGAACCCTGGTCTATCGGATCCGATCCCCGATATTCGGCTATGACCAGACCCCAGACCCCCACGACATATGAATAATAAAACATGCACTGGCGGTTTTTTTTTTTCCTGTAAATAAAAAGAGAATGTGTGGAAATGTATGATCCTGAGCTTGACTGCCAAGCCAGGAAAGAATATATTAAATGTTGTAATTGTCATTGTATAGAGAGATAAGACTGTAAGTTTGAAGAATTGTTTAGGTAAAATGAGAGGTTCCCAGTTTATTTTTTTCCAGACACATGCCCCTGCCTGACATACCGCCCTCAAGAATTGTTTAGGTAAATTTTTGTGCATAGCTAGGGTCAGAGTAGTGGCCATGTGGGAGGTGCCCCCCCCCCAGTCGGGAAACGAAGAGGACAAAATTGATGTGATCCTTCACGCTTCGCGTTAGGATCACAAGGCGGGATTGTAGCCATGTAAAATGGCTGGTTCCAATTAATCTGGCCAAAACCCAGTTTAAACCGGCTAACCCGAAAGACTGCTGGGAAAAGCAGCCAAGAAGACACAAGCAGGCAGCTGCAGACAGGTTTGCATATTCAGCTCTGGGAACGTAGCCCAGATCGATACTCAGGGCTATCAACAGCCCATTACCGAGGTACCCGCAGTTGCATTCAGGACTGTTTACAACTAATCTACTCAGACATCCACAGTTAAATCGGCTATCCCCGGGAACAATTGCAACATATTAGCAATTGAATACCGGGCCAGACCTGTCGGCGCCTGCAGTGGCCGAAACAAAGACATGTGAGCGACCACCCCCCGATCGAGGAATCGCCTCACCATTGGACACATCGACCCCAGAGATTTGGGACAGAATCCAATCACTTGGGACTCAGGGTCAAGGGCCGCCCCGGGAGGCGGGGAGCCCCTGGGCCCTATAAAAGTGAAGGTCCAAGTTCAGATCGCTCTCTCTCTCATCTTCGCCTGCTCGAGACCTTCGCAAGACCAGCCACCGGCAGCAGTAAGTTTGAATCCAGTGATCGCTACCCGGTAGAGACACCTAGCCACCGACCTGTAGCAGCCTTTTGAATCCCGCGGGCCAGATCTGATTGGACAAGCCATTCGTTTCCCTGACCTGGTGGGTTCTTCCTAAGTTA
This sequence comes from Scyliorhinus torazame, assembly GCF_047496885.1. Lineage (NCBI taxonomy): Eukaryota > Metazoa > Chordata > Chondrichthyes > Carcharhiniformes > Scyliorhinidae > Scyliorhinus > Scyliorhinus torazame. The sequence continues at coordinate 126,865,546 of NC_092719.1, read as the reverse complement.
AGTATTGGCCAGTAGTGATAGGTTTGTGATATAGAAAGTAGTATTAGGGTATTAATATTGCTTGTTGTATATAATAAATGACCGTTGTTTTAATCCTTACGAAGCGGTGTGCTGTGTTATTAATCATAACCTGAACTTGAACCACGTGGCGGTATCATAAAGATACCTGGCGACTCATGAGCAAAGGTGACCTAAACAGAGCAAATAGACTTAGGTTAAAAAGAGCAACAATATCCAGCGAAGCTGAGGGTGACTTACAAGCTCAGGGACTTTTATTTTGGAACGGGGGAAGCAGCGGAGGAGTTTGCGAAAGCAGGACTGTGGCAGAACTGACAAATTGAGGAATGGCCATGTGCCGATGTAACCTCATGACTGTATTTTCTTCTTTTTTGTATCACTGCGCGCGGGTGTAGAGACTAAAGGAGCCAATGTGGTATATATTTGGACAAGGGAAGGCACTGGACTTTCACTCGAAATGAGGGTTCTTTGGGGTGTAGGTGGATAGGCGGGGTTTGTGTGCTAAAAGAGGATCTTTGGGCTTTCCTAGGGCTGGGCAAGTGGGAAAGGGACCCGGGCGGGGGGCCTCCACGCTGGCCGGTTTAAGCCGGCCAGTGAACGTGAATGAGGTGGGGGGAGGGGCTGCGGCCATCGGAGCCTGGCAGAAAAGGGTCCGAGTGGTCTAGCCGGGGTGGAAAGTTGGGGGGAAGGAACCGAGGTTGGGAGGAGGAGTTTTACAAGAGGCAGTGGACGGGAGGAGCTGGAGACCTGAGGTGTGGGGGGGGGGGGGGGGGGGGGGGGGGGGCGGGGGGGGGGGGGGGGGTGGAGAGCTGTGTAAGATTAAGGGTGACTACGGGTAATCCCTGATTCCTTTTTGTCATTTGTTTATGTAAACATGCGGGTTGAGGTTTGGGGGTTGGTGGGTAGATGGGATCGTTGTTATTATGGGGACTGACATATCTTGCTGATTATTGTTTATTGTTGATGGATGTAAATGTGGGAGAAAATGTGAAAAAGGAGGAGTATAAATCTTTTTTTTTTTAAATGCGACGCCTCACCTTCCAGCATCGGGACAGTCCTGGCACACCGACTGGACGACGGTATGGAGTAACCCATTGCATTTGCTTCACACACCTTGGTGGCGGTCGAGCAACATTGTGCTCAAGTAGAGAAAGAGTGTTTGCCGCGGGTTTTTGGAGTGAAACGATTCAATCAGTATGTCTACATTCATTTAAAAAAGAAATTAGTGGACCCAATTCATTTGTTTCAATTAAGGGGCAATTTAGCGTGGCCAATCATAGAATCATAGAATCATAGAATTTACAGTGCAGAAGGAGGCAATTCGGCCCATCGAGTCTGCACCGGCTCTTAGAAAGAGCACCCCACCCAAGGTCCACACTCCACCCTATCCCCATAACCCAGTACCCCCACCCAACACTAAGGGCAATTTTGTACACTATGGGCAATTTAGCATGGCCAATCCACCTAACCTGCACATTTGGACTGTGGGAGGAAACCGGAGCACCCGGAGGAAACCCACGCACACACGGGGAGAACGTGCAGACTCCGCACAGACAGTGACCCAAGCCGGGAATCGAACCTGGGACCCTGGAGCTGTGAAGCAATTGTGCTATCTACAATGCTACCGTGCTGCCCACCTACCCTGCACATCTTTAGGTTGTGGGGGCAAAACCCACGCAAACACGGGGAGAATGTGCAAACTCCACACGCACAATGACCCAGAGCCAGGATCGAATCTGGGACCTCAGCGACCTTATGATGCAGCAATGCTAACCACTACACCACCATGCTGCCCTTGTATGTCTCCATTCATGGCAACATGTACCATATGCCCCTGTAGGGTTTGTTCAAGGAGGATCGGGCAATCCCCCAGTGGCGTCTGCTCACATTCAGCGCATTAGGAATACGTTAATTAGGGAGTGCATCACAGCTGTAGAAAAGGAGGTAATCAAGGAGGGTTTGTCTAGTGAGTCAGTCTGGGTGGAAGTCAGAAACAAGAAAGGAGCAGTAGCTTTATTGGGAGTGCAAATGGTTTGGATGGAGCAGATTTTGTCCGGTGTGTCCAGGAAGGATTCCTGACTCAATGTGTAGATAGGCTGACTAGGGGGGAGGCCATATTGGATTTGGTGCTTGGCAACAAACCAGGCCAAGTGTCAGATGTCTCGGTGGGAGAGCATTTCAGTGACAGTGACCACAACTCCTTGACCTTTACCATAGTCATGGAGAGGGATAGGAACTGACAGTATGGGAAGGTATTTAATTGGGGGGAGGGGAAATTATACTGCTTTAGACAGGAGCTGAGGAGCATAAATTGGAACAATATTCTCAGGGAAATGCACAACAGTAATGTGGGGGTTGTTTAAGGAGCACTTGCTGCGAGTGCTGGATAGTTTTGTCCCACTGAGACGAGGAAGGAATGGTAAGGTGAAGGTGCCTTGGATGACAAGAGAAGTGGAGCTTCCAGTCAAGAGGAAGAAGGAAGCCTACATAAGATTGAGGAAGCAAGTATCTGGCACAGCTCCAGAGGGTTACAAGTACGATGGGAGTGTACCTTTAAGAAATGGGTGTTTATCAAATAGCAGCAGTGATGTCATTGTGTGGGTGGAGCTGGGTTGTGTCTGGCTTTTACTTTCGTTTTGAGCTGGAAGTTGTTTGTGGCTTTGTGTTTTACTTTCGTTTTAGGCAGTTGAAAGCTGAATTCAGACAAGGAAGGTTCATTTTGTCTCTCTCTCTATATGTTAAAAGGTGTCCAGATCACTTGATAATTTAAAAGTGATAACTGTCTTGTATAAAGAATTTATACCTACTGCTTTGTTAAATATGGTGTTTAGCTTATGGATGTTGTTAGGAATGTTATTGAGGGTTACCTATAGAGTACTGTATCTGTGGGAGGTATTTGTGTTGGTAGTTGATAAAATGTTTACTGTGATTATAAAATGTTAACTGAATTCATAGAATAAACATTGTTGTGTTTAAAAGTACTTAAGGTCTCAATTGCATAGAACATGGAAAGTAGGCCCTTGTGTTCCTCATAACCAAAATCTTTTAAAGGTTGTGGATCAGGTAAACTCCATGATATACTTTGGGGTTTTCTAAACCCTGGCCCATAACACCAGGTAGCCAGGAAGGGACTCAAAATGGAGAGCTAGAAGGGGGCATGAAAAAGCCCTGGCGGAAAGGGTTAGGGAAAATCTCAAGGCATTCTACACTTACGTGAGAAATAAGAGGATGATCAGATTGAGAGTAGGGCCGATCAGGGATAGTGGAGAAAACTTATGCCTAGAGTCTGAGGAGGTAGGGGAGGCCCTAAATGCATATTTTGCTTCAGTATTCACAAGAGAGAGGGACCTTGTTGCTCGCAAGAACAGTGTGAACCAGGTTAATAGACTCAAATAGACATGTCAGGTCGGAGAATCGCCGGGGGGCGGCGTGAATCCTGCCCCCACCTGCCGCCGATTTCTCCGACACCGGAGATTCGTCGGGGGCGGGAATCGCGCCGGTCGGCGGGCCCCTCCCGGCCCGCGATGGGCCAAAGTCCTGCTGCTGTAATGCCTGTCCCGCCGGCGTGAATTAAACCACCTCCCTTACCGGCGGGACTAGGCGGCGCAAGCGGGCTCCGGGCCCCGGGGGGTGGCCCCACGGTGGCCTGGCCCACGATCAGGGCCCACCGATCCGCGGGTGGGCTTGTGCTATGTAGGCACTCTTTTACTACGCGTCGGCCGTGTAGGTCTCCTCGATGGCCGATGCGTAGGTGACCCCCCCCCCTGCGTATGCGCGGGGATGATGTCAGCAGCCGCTGTCGCTCCCGCACATGCGCGGACTTCCGCCGGCCGGCGGAGTCCCTTCGGCCCCAGCTTGCGTGGCCCCAAAGGCCTTCCACGCCAGCAGGCGGGGCGCCAACCACTCCAGCGCTGGCCTAGCCCCTAAAGGTGAGGGCTTGGCCCCTAAAGGTGCGGAGAAATCCGCGCCTTTGGGGCGGCCCGACGCTGGAGTGGTTCATGCCACTCCACCCCACTGGGACCCCCCGCCCCGCCGGGTAGGGGAGAACCCCGCCCTGTGTCCCCGTGCTGGCGTAAAAATGCTGGAGTTTTACTCCTGAATTCCTGGAAAAAACTCAAACAAATTCTTAGCCCTGCAGGGGGCTAGCAAGAACCCGAAGTGAATCTCACAGCTTTTGCTGCAGATACAGTCCCCCGCACTTCCGGGTCAGAGGCCGCGCAGGCGCACGGTGGCGACCTCCAGCGGCCGCGCGTGCTCCATGCCGGACACAGACCGCCGAGCTAGACCGAAGAAAGAGACCCCCCTGTTCGGCTGCGTGCCCGTGCCTCAACCCACCGCACATTTAATCCCCGGCTGCCTATAAGGCCCCCCCCCGGTCTCCGATCCGCCCGCCCCTGACCAGGGACTGAGTCCGCAGCCGCCACGCGAGCATCCCGACCAGCATTAGGTGGTCAGTGCCATGCCGTCGGAATCTCGGCCGGTCGGGAGCGGAGGATTGGTGAGCGGGCCTCTGGCAATGGGCCCCCGGCGGCGCGGCATACTCCCGGTGACGCCGATCTTCAGTGCCCGGAGAATCGCCAGACCGGCGCTGGGCCCGATTACGGCGTCAAACTGGATTCTCCGCTCCGGCACCGGCCACGATTATGGCGCCGGACTGCGGAGAATCCAGCCCAGGATTTATGATTATTTAGAAACACATAGTTTGGTTAAAGACAGTCAGCATAGCTTTGTGAGAGGCAGGTCATGCCTCACAAGCCTCATTGAGTTCTTTGAAGATGTAACAAGACACATTGATGAAGGTCGGACAGTGGATGTGGTGTATATGGATTTCAGTAAGGTTCCCCATTGTAGGCTTGTTCAAAAAGTTAGGGGACATGGGATACAGGGAAATTTGGCTGTCTGATACAGAATTGGCTGGCCAAAAGAAGACAGCGTGTGGTAGTGGATGGAAAGTATTCCGGCTGGAGATCGGTGACCAGTGGTGTCCCACAGGGATCAGTTCTGGGACCACTGCTCTTTGTGGTGTTTCTAAATGACTTGGATGAGGAAGTGGAAGGGTGGATGATTGGAGGAAGGTAAAGGAGAGATGTCAGAGGTAAGTTCTTTACACAGAGAGTGGTGGGTGCGTGGAATGTGGTGGAGTCAGAGTCATTCGGGACTTTTAAGCGACCCTTGGACAGGCACATGGACAGCAGTAAATTGAAGGGGTGTGGGTTAGGTTGATCTTAGATTAGGATAAATGGTCGGCACAACATTGTGGGCAGAAGGGCCTGTACTGTTCTGTACTGTTCTATATTCTATGTATTGGAACATCGCCCAGAAATGAAGATTCCAGACGCGGACGCCCTCGCCCACCTTCCTATGCCCACCAGTGCGCCAACATCAGCAGCGTCAGATGAGGGATTCACAGCCATATACGTTATGGACTCTTTACCTGTTGCAGTGGCCCGGACAAAGGCATGGATAGAGACAGACCCATTATTGGCCAGGGTACGCCACATCGTGCTCTACTACGCCACGCATCGCGCCCTCCCAGAGGATCTGCGTGCTTTTACCATAAAGGCAGCCAAACTCAGTGTGGTGGATAGCATCCTGCCAGGTGGTCGTCCCCGAGCGAGGCCAGGGGTAATTCTTGCAAGACCGCCACAGTGGGCATCAGGAGCATCTAAAATGAAAATGTGGGCCTGAGACTATGTGTGGTGGCCCGAGATGGACACAGATATCGATAAGTTAGCAAAACAATGTACACGGTGCCAAGAACACCAAAAGCTCTACCCTGCAGCTCCACTCCATCCATGGGAATGGCCGGGCCAGCCATGATCTCTATGTAGATTTCACGGGGCCTTTTCAAGGGGCAATGAATTTAATTATTGTGGATTCACATTCAAAATGAATGGATGTCCACCGAATGATCACAACAACATCACGAGCCACCACCAAGCGGCTCAGGCAAACCTTCAGTATTCTTGGGGTTCTATAGACAATGGCATCGCCTTGACAAGTTCAGAATTCACTGATTTCCTTAAACAAAATGGGATCCGTCATGTCCGAACCGCGCCTCAGCTCCAGCCTTCAAATGGTTTGGCCAAACAGGCAGTGCAGCATTTAAACTAGGGACGTGGAAGCAGACCTCAAGTTCCCCATAAACCTGCCTCGACCGTTTCATTTTTTACTACAGGACCATGCCACATACCACTACCGGGGGGGGGCACCCACAGAAGTTTTGATGGGACGTTGACGGCGCATGCAGTTGAGCCTCATTTTACTGGACACCGGGGAAGGGATCTGCGACCAACAGAAACAAGTCAAAACGAGACGAGCCACACCATCTGGGAATTTATTGTGGCCCAAAACTTTGCAGATGGAGCATTGTGGATCCCAGGAACGGTAATAAAATGGTCAGGTCTTGTCTCATACTTTTTGTGGTCGCAGACTTAACTGACACAGTATTTTGCATATATCACAGGCCTTAACCCAGTAATGATTTTAACTGAGCACATCCCAACGCAGCTATTGTTAGATGGTAGGTTAAAGGATGGTTCAGTCAACCAGATTAGAGCAGCTCGCTGGGCACTGTTGTTACAAGGAAGGGCATTACAGTTAAACGTACAAAAACCCACACATTTTTAGCAGACAACCTTCAGAATGCAGGAACCCCACATGAGTGCCAGATCATAGCAGCCCAACACCACACAAGACCCTTTATTCCGAAGTCACTACACACACGAGCAGGCATCAGAACACAGAATCCCTAGACCACGGACGCTTTAAAGATTTATGTAGACGGTTCCTCCACCATTGAGAATGGAAAGAGAATAACTGGTTGTGGAATTTATGATGCACTGGGACGCGCATTAGAGGAATTATCTTTAAGATTGCCCGGCCGCCGAGGATCACAAGCAGCCGAATTAGCAGTTATAGCACATGTAGTGCAGCACCAAGATTCCTTTCCGACCCCAGCGGACATATATTCGGACAGTTCTTATGTGTGCAATAGTTTGACAGAATTCCTGCCCCTGTGGGAATCTCGAGGATTCGTATCCGCTGATGGTAAACCCCTACCCTCAGCCCCAATGTTGAAGCATATCCTTAAGACAGCAAAAGACCGCACATATGGCATAATCAAAGTGAGAAGCCATCATCGTTCCTCCCCACCCGGTAACGTAAAGCCTTAGGTAAGTCAGGATCACGACACGGACACTTTTGGCAACCCCCCGAAAGTGAACCGGTACACGCAGTCCAGGTTTCTCTGACCAATATCGAAGATTTAGCCCAGGCCCAAAAGGCAGACTACACTCTTAAGCAAATTTTAGACGGTATCTTCCCAGCCCCCTACGACAAATGCAAGGACTCGCTGACGGTACAGGACGGCATAGTTTTGAAAAATTGAATTTATGTGGTCCCCATCCAGGACAGAAACCAGATAATTTACCAGTTTCCTGACGGACACGGACATCAGGGGATAGACAATACCATTGCCCATTTAAGACCTTTGTACTGGTGGCCCGATTTAAAAGCAAACGTCACGCATTATGTTGAGAATTGTTTAATCTGTGCACTGAACAATCCTGAAAGATACTCCAAGAAAGGACAACTCAGACACACCCGACCTGTTAATGGCCCATGGACAAATTTACAGCTCGGCTACATTGGTCCCCTCCCCCCCCCTGCAGAAAGGGTTTTAAATATGTATCAGTAGTAATCAACACCTTTACAAAATGGGTAGAAGCATTTCCCTCCCGGACGAACACAGCGAAAGCCACAGCTAAGATTTTGACCCAACAGATATTTACACGCTGGGGTCTTCCCCGCAGCATTGAGTCAGACAAAGGTTCCCATTTCACCGGCAGCATGCAAAATGTCCTAATGATTTTTGGAATCAAGCAAAAATTTCACATAGCATATCACCCCCAATCCAGCAGCATTGTTGAACGAATGAATCGCACCTTGAAAGCGACCATTAGAAAAATGGTGCAACAGCATAAGACCACATGGGACATAGTCCTCCCATTCGCCCTTATGTTTATTAGGAACACAGTATCCAGTTCCACAGGTTTCACCCCCCACACTCTCATGACCAGATGGCCAATGAAAGGAACTCAATATTTCTTAGGTCTCGATTTGGCAAGCCCCACAGTCACCGCCCTCACCCATGAAAAAGCAGTCCAACAAGTCACGGAAAATATTAAAGCAGCACAGCTCGCTGCAGCCCCTCTGTGTACAAGATAACGTACCCCAATGGTAAAACTGGTTGGTTCCATATCAACCAGCTCAAAGTCTATGGAACCCAATGTAGCCACCCCCAGCACATCTCCCTAACAATAGCAGACAATTCCGCCCCGCCCATCAACAACCTAGTCCAACCTTCCCCCAGCCATGACAGCACATCCATGCCCACAGACCCGAACTTGTCTCCGCCCAGAAGTACGACTTTCTATCTTGAACTTGATTCAGACGATAGCGCCAGCCACCCCGAATTATAAAACCGGCCGCCCTAAAATTCGGCTAGTTAAGATAAGCCTCAACCTCCCATGGTTGTCGACGAAATTGTCCGCCCACTCCAAGCATCGACCACAAGCTGCAAGAGTCTCTGTCCTTTAAAAATGTGCATTTCTTGTCTCTCCAAAAAGGTTATTCCCAACAAAAAATGAGGGAGTCACACATGGTGACGATTCTAATGGGTAATTGAAGTTCAGGAGAGAAAAACAAACAAAACGAGATGTTAACCAACGATAATAACAGATAATATGCTTGCACCGCCAGGAATATACGAAGAACGAGAACAGAAGACACGATGAAGACAGGACTGATGACCTCCATTGTGATCATCGCTGGACTCCGACAACTGCGCTCGTTACAAGCTTCTGTACCCTTCACCACACCAGCCCCCAACATGACCACACAACATGATACCCCTAGCCCGGACACCACACCACACCACACATAGAGATAAACACTGATACCCTCACTTGGTGCAAAAACATTGTTAAATGATATTCCCTTTCCTACACAGTAGAGGCCCTTCTGGTGATAGCGATAATCTGCAGTGTCATCCAGACACTTAGACTCCGCAAATGGCGAAAAAGAGCCTCCCGCTCCCCGATATATACTCCCAGCCCCCTTCTTCAGAATTCACGCAACCCAACAAACAATGTAACCACCGATAAAAATAAAGATTGTACACCTCTGTAACGTTGATAAGTTAAGTAGAAATGTGATGCTGCCGTTAGTTTAAAAATATTGTATTGTACATAAGTTCATTTTCATATTTGCCAGCAGCGTGAGAGTAGCTTCGATAGTAATAGTTAGATATTCCCTTGTGCGAATAAGTTAAATATGTAATAGTTGAATGTTTTATAGTGACCCCTTAGAGATTATGAATGTATGATGTGTTAATAAAACTTAGGTAAATGCTCCAAAACATAGGACAGAGTAGTGTAGAACTTGTCCTTGACCAAGGGTAACCGGCACACCAAGGACGGATGAGGGATCAACAGTGTGATCCACCACGCTTCGTGTTCAGGATCAAGAGGACGTGATGTAGCCATTTCAGATGGCCACCTGCAAAGGACCATGGGAATTATGGCCAACCCAGGACTCAGACACATTCAGAGCTTGTGTATGTATTTGCAACCCAGATAGCTAGACGTGATCGAAACCCCCACTCGTTGCATTCTATTGGCCCATTGCCCCAGAACAAAAAGACTGTACTCAGGTAACCGATACAGACGCAGACTAACCGGTGCCACTCCCTTTGCTCAGAAAGCCCAAACAGCCAAGGTCAATGACCGCTCAGGACACGCCGAGCCATCAAGGTACCCGCCCCTTTATTGGCCACAATCGAAGGCAGTGATCGAAGCCTGTCAAATTATTGGGTCCAAAGCTAAGGACCGCCCCAAAGAGCGCGAAATCCCAGAGGGATAAAAAGAGACATAGCCATGTGTTCGGTCTCTCTTGACCCGGCCTACGCCTAAAGCCAAGTGTAGTATTACAACCAGAAGACAAGTTCAAGACCAACGATCGCTACCAGACGGATGAACCCAGCAGAAACGAAGCCACTTCTTCTACCCAACCACGCAAGACCCGAACAAAGGCCTTGTTCACCTGCAAAGAGCCGGTTGCCCTGAAGTTAAGTACAGGTTATTGTAGTTGTTAGGTGTAGTTTAACTTGTAGTGTTTTATGTTGCATGTCGAAGTAATCCTTGTGTGTAAATAAACGATCTTTGAACTTGAACTGACTAACTGGTTGTTTGGTCTTTGATCGACATCCGGTAAAGCCTTGTGGTGGTATCATTTGATACTTAGCGACTCCAAAAAGCAATATTATCATTAATCACTGCCATATCTAGTGAATTTGGCAACATTATTGGTGACGCTGGTGGGATAGTATTCCACTCATTAAAAAGAGCAACATTATTGGCATCTCCGGTGCAAATTGGCAACATTATTGGCGACTCTGGTGGGAAATTGGCAACATTCTGCAGCGAGCCTCCGAAAGAGAACCCTACCTATGCCCACTCACCCGCTCTATCCCAGTAACCCCATCTAACATTTGGAATCTAAGGGGCAATTTAGCATGGCCAATCCACCTAACCTGCACATCTTTGAACTGTGGGAGGAAACTGGAGCACCCGGAAGAAGCCCACCTCGACAAAGGAAGAACTTTCAAACTCCACACAGTCACCTGAGGTTGGAATCGAACAGGTCAGCATGGTAGCACAGTGGTTAGCACTGTGGCTTCACAGCACCAGGGTCCCAGCTTTGATTCCCGGCTGGTTCACTGTCTGTGCGGAGACTGCATGTTCTCCCCGTGACTGTGTGGGTTTCCTCTGGGTGCTCCGGTTTCGTCCCACAGGTCCCGAAAGACGTGCTGGAATATGGCGACTAGGGGATTTTCACAGTCACTTCATTGCAATGTAAGCCTACTTGTGACACTAAACATTATTGTTATAGTTCCCTTGTGCTGTGAGGCAGCTGTGTTAACCACTGTGCCACTTTGCTGCCCTCATGTCCTTCCCCAACCAGGATAAAACACTGGAGCCCATGGCAATAATAGTAGCAGCAGGAGAACAGGAACCTTTCCATATTACTGTGGTTCTGTTGGAAAAAAGTGCTGGTTATGGGGAGAAGCTGGAAAAACTGCGATGTTCCACCTTTGGGCAAAGAAAGTTAAGCGAAGATTTACTGCAGATGTTCTAAATCATGAATGGTTTTGATAGAAGAATAGGGGAACTCTTCCCAGTGGCAGAAGGGTTGATGACCAGAGGACATAGATTTAAAGTGATTCACGAAAGAACCAGAGATGACGAGGAAGTTGTTTTCCATGCAACGATTTGCAATCTGGGATGCACTGTCTGAAAGTGTTGTTGGATAAGATTCAATAGTAACAAAAGAGACTTGAAGAGAAATCATTGGGTGACAGGGCTATGGGGAAAGAGCGGTGGTATGGGATTAATTCAGTAGTTACACCAAAAAGCGGAAATGGCATAATTGGTTGAATGGCCGTCGCCTATGCTGTATCCTTCTAAGATTCTGTGATAAGCAATGTAAAAGCATGGTGGCTGTATTCAATCAAGAATAGTATCAGAAATGTAGAGTAGAGGGTCAACAGCGTTCCAAAATAATAATAATAATAATCTTTATTGTCACAAGTAGGCTTACACAAACACTGCAATGAAGTTACTGTGAAAAGTCCCGCGTCGCCACACTCCGGTGCCTGTTCGGGTACACAGAGGGAGAATTCAGAATGTCCAAATTACCTAACAGCACATCTATCAGGACTTGTGGGAGGGAACCGGAGCACCCGGAGGAAACCCACGCAGGCACGGGGGAACGTGCAGACTCCACACAGACAATGACCCAAGCCGGGAATCGAACCTGGGACCCTGGAGCTCTGAAGCAACAGTGCCACCCACTGTGCTACCGTGCTGACCCCGTGCCTGTGAATAATGTCTCTGAGGGACAGCTTTGATTTTGATTTGATCTATGGTCATATGTACCGAAGTACAGTGAAAAGTATTTTTCTGTGGCCGAGGGAACGTACACAGTACGTACATAGTAGACACAAGAATAATCAACAGAGAACATTGACAAATAGTACATCGACAAAACAGTGATTGGTTACAGTGCGGAACAAGAGGCCAAACAAGCAAACAAAGCAAATACATCAGCAAAAGCAGCATGGGGCATCGTGAATAGTGTTCTTACAGGGAACAGATCAGTCTGAGGGGGAGTCGTTGAGGAGTCTTTTAGCTGTGGGGAAGAAGCTGTCCCTATGTCTGGATGTGCGGGTCTTCAGACTTCTGTACCTTCTGCCTGATGGAAGGGTCTGGAAGAAGGCAATGCCTGGGTGGGAGGGGCCTCTGACAATGCTGTCTGCCTTCCTGAGGCAGCGAGAGATGTATACAGAATCAATATGGGGGTGGCAAGTTTGTGTGATGCGTTGGGCTGAGTTCACCACAGTCTGCAGTTTCTTACGATCTTGGACCGAGCAATTGCCATACCAGGCTGTGATGCAGCCGGATAGGATGCTCTCTATCGCACATCTGTTTGTGAGAATCGATGCAGACATGCCAAATTTCTTTCGCTTCCGTAGGAAGTAGAGACGTTGTTGGGCTTTCTAGACTGTTGCATCAACGTGAGTGGACCAGGACAGACTGTTGGTGATGGTGACCCCCAGGAATTTAAATCCTGGTGTGGCAACTACTCGGTCCAAGACCTTAAGAAACTAGAGAGTCGTAAACACAGCCCAGTCCATCACGCGAACTTGCCTCCCAACCATTGACTCGGTCTACACCTCCCACAGCCTTAGGAAAGCGGGCAACATATTCAAAGACCCCTCCCACCAGGGTTAGTCTCTCATCAAACCTCTTCCATCGGGCAGGAGATGCATAAGTCTGAGAACACGCACTAAAAGGTTCAAAAACGGCTTCCTCCCCATTGTTACCAGGCTCCTGAATGACCTTCTTATGGACTGAACTGATCTCTCTACGCATCTGCTCTACTGATTACACTACACTCTGTATGCTTCACCCGATGTCTATGTCTCTGTATTTACTTTGTGTATTTATTGTATGTCCTATGTTTTTCATGTATGGGACATTCTGTCTGGACTGTATGCAGAACAATACTTTTCATTGTACATGTGATAATAAATCCAAACCTAAATCCAAATGTGGATGAAGAAAGGAAGAGATCACTTTATAAGTTAAATGTACACGAGTTGGAGCAGAAGTCACTCCTTGAGATGTGTTGATAGGGTTGAAATCGGTAACAGTGAAATCAAACAGTGATGGTGCCATCAAATTATGTCACAGAGAGAGGTTGGAGTATTTATGCAGAGGTCAACTGAGGTTTATACCCTAAAGTCACAGTACAAAGTAATCCCCATGTTGTGAGCCGGGTTTTAGCTGAAGATATTGGCCTGTTACCTTCTCGGAGTGGCGATCGCCAGTGGATTGCCATTTTCCCACCTTGCTGGCACAGGCCGGGCGAGACTGAGGAAGTAAAGCACGTCCCTGGCTGCAGTGGCAGGAGAAGTGCAAAGGGGGCGGAGTCAAGGAGGACACGCCCCTTTTGCAGATGAAGTTAAAAGTCCCAGGTGAGGGATGGGGAATACCGTCAGGGTTGTGATGCCTAGTCATTGGAGGGTGTGAGGGGTCGTCTGGGGGTCAGGGGTGTGAGGGGTGTGTCGTGTGGGGCTCAGTCTGGGTGTTTAAAATAGTTACTCTGAAGTAAGGTGTGTTTTCAGAGTATCTATGAGGGTAGAACTGGCAGAACCATCTGAAGTTAGTGATTTAAATCGCTTCGTCAATGGTTCCCAGCTCAGCACAATTTTCCAGGGGAAGTTAACCCTTCTGAACAATTGCTGGATAATGCCTTATTTGGGAACTACTCAGAGGGATTCCCCAGTGCATCGTTGGGTGCAAAATCTAATGCAAGGGGAGCCAGGATGTTATGGCCCATTAAATTAGGAAAGATGGTAGAGTGGGCACACAACCTGATGGTGACAGGTTCAAGCGTCTCAGAGTGGGAAAATAAGTTAAAGATAGGGTAGTATGGCATTCTGGAGGAGAGTTGCAGGGATAGACATTTTGAAAGGATGGGAATCTAAGTAAAGTGGCCTATTGATGATATCCGCAAAACATTCACTGAGGAAGGATTGCCGTGGTCAGGAATTAGGCTGGGAAGAGTTGAAGGGTATGGACTTTGAGTTTCATGAAGGAGATAAGCCTGATGATTGGGAGGGACTACAAGGTTGGGGGGATGGGAATGGGGGAGGAAAGGGGTGGCGGGGGGGGGGGGGGGGGGGGGGTGGTGATCTCGGTTAAATACCAAAAGGTGAATAGATGGCTTTAATAATCGAGGTGAAAAAAGTTCATGCGCCTCTCACAATGGCATTGAAGATAAAGATGGAAGCAAAGGTGATTTACAAAGGTGCAATCATGTTCTGTATGGTCAGTGGAAACAAAATCAACTTTGTTGCTCCTGTATTATATAATTTGATGAGGAATGGATGTCACTGACACAAGTCAAAAGATTACTTGCACCATTTTTGGCGGCACGGTGGCGCAGTGGTTAGCATTGCTGCCTCACAGTGCTGAGGACCAGGATTCGATCCCGGCCCCAGGTCACTGTCGATGTGGAGTTTGCAATTCTCCCCCTGTTTGCATGGGTCTCACTCCCACAACCTAAAAGACGTGAAGGGTCGGCGGATTGGCCGCGTTAAATAGCCTCTTAATTGGAAATAAAAGAATTGGGTACTCTAAATTAATTTTTAAAAAGAACCACATTTTTTTCAGATATATATTTCCTCTCAGTAATATGGAATAAATCAACTATCAATTACTCGTTATTTATTAGTTTCTTAAGATGATAGACACCTCAAAGCGAACAGAATGCTGGACAAAAAAAAGCAACAAAAAGGCATAGTTGCCAAGGTGCATAAACACTCAGTTTTATGGACATCATACAGCAGTCCACCTACACTAGTACTGTAAATGTTACAATGATATGTACATTATTTTATCCATTAATTTGTTCCGTTAGCCACCATTATCTCCTGAATATATTTCAACATAAACATTCCTCTGTGGCTCATCGGTAATTTGGAACAAGGCTGTATCATGCTTTCATTCAGCAGAGGGCTCTCACCTCACAACCTGTGACTTGATTCAGCATTTGAGTGGTTGCATCTGAATCATGTCTCTGTTATCAAAGAGCTAATTAGACTCGAACAATGTGCTGTTATGGGAAATGTGTGCAGGTTAGAAGTAAATTCACATTATAAATGTGCCCTAAGATGTGCAAGAGTGATAAAAGGCAAACGGAAGATCAAGGGGGAAAAAAAGACGATGTTGGAATTCCCCAGTGAAAGGCAACCTTTAAACATAAAAAGAAGAGATGAACCTCCCTAGTTATACAGGTATCTGCGCCTACTGAGAAAAACGTAAACACAACATCAGATATCTCCCAATGTCGCTCAGTATCAAATGCTGCTTTGCAAAACCTCTGTGAAGTGTCTTGATTCATGATATAATCTGTTTCACTGGCGTTGGTTCGGAGATAAATATTGTCTGAGACATGTTGAGGCACTTTTTGCCCTTCTTTGAAATAGTGCCATGGAAGTTATTTCCCTCTAGCCTGAAAGGACAGACTGATGGCCGGATTCTCTTCAAGGAGACAGGAATGGGTACTTGGGAATTTTCCCCACCTCCACGAACCTGCGCACCCTATTTTTGTGTCAGGGAAGCGGGCATGGACTGGAGTCAGGCCTGCCACCTCTGCCCCAAGATGGTAATAGAGGTGGGGGGCTGGCGAGGCTGTTAGGTTTGAAGGCCCATTTCCATTTACTGGCTCATCGGCCCAGTTGTATTCATGGCTGTTAAGCCCTCTAGTCTCCCCCATCAAACATCCCCACCCACCTCCATGCTCCCCTTACTCCCTCATTTCTCCTATGACTTCTCCATGGCCCCCTCAGTCACCAATTCAGAAAATCATCAGTGTGAAAACATTGGAAATATATTGGATGCTCACATATATACATCGAATGGAATTTTACAGTCCCTCCCGCTGATGAGATTTTCCAGTCCAGCCACAGTCAGTGGGTGCTATACCTTTGCTCCCAGGACAGTGTCGTTAAATTCCGTCCATAATTTCAGTATACTCTCTCATATTAGGTGCTCATATAATGCAGTGAAAAGTTTTAGAGCTGGGGATGCCAAGCTTCAATCTGTTAGCACTATGCTGCAGAGATGGAGTAATTCTATCATACTAACACAAGCTAATGGCTGGTGACAGAGTTAAAGTGATTGGTGCATATCTTAAATCTGATGTCTATGCAGAGATGATAGAGTTAGTATGTGTGTAACGGTTTTTATTTACAGTGTTTTAAAATGTCTGCTCTGTGCTTCTTGCAGATTCCATCCCTTTGGACAGCTTTGTTTACTGTTGCCTGAGTCCTCGGCCACGCTTAACCAATCAAGCACAAGGAGCATCAATTGTAAACAGACTTACCTAATCAAACACAGAACAATTGAACAGTACAGCAATCACTGCAATATTGTATTTGTACTTCCTTCATAGTTGCAAATGGTATGCAACCTGGGAAAGAGGAATAGGAACATAATATATAATGGCTTAAAATACTTAAATATCTCAAAATATATACCTAGCATGTATCTATCTGATATTGACATGCTATTGGCAAATGGAATTAGTTTGGTGTGTTGGATGGACTTCAATGTGCTTATATTTCTGGGAACTCAACTGCAGAATAAAAAGCCCATCAGAATTTTCTACATCTACTCCATTGTACTGGCAAATAAGATATGGTGAAGTTCTACTCCAGTAAATGCAATTGGCTTACATGCAGCCGTATGTTCACAGGCTGAGGTTTCTTGTCCTATCTATTTGAGATGAAAGTGAACAGAAATGTAGGAACTGAGATGAGCCGTCTGCTACTACTGTTGTCAACAAGACTACTCGCTTGCACGTCAGCTATCAAGTCCCAATCGAGTTTCTTGTTTGACAGCCAAGATATCTCCAGACATTGATTGCCTGTCAGTTCAAGAACACTTATCTGCTTTCCTGTCTTCTCTCTCCCTCCTAGCTCTCCATCACATCAATGAAATTAGCTATGCCATCCTGTCACTCCTGCACTGACCTAGCTAGGCCGATGCGTGTATTTGTATCAGCTGAGAGAGATAAATGAGCAAAAACAAAAGGCATGGCTGTTGTCACTTTGATTTGATGCTTCACCTACATGATTGATTTTGAAAGGGAATCAGAGGACGTGGTTCTGTTCAACCAAAAAAATATCTAAGTGGCATTTTCGGGGAGTTTGACTGGGTTCCGATAGGTTTTTGAGTGAGATCCAGACCAGTATTGAACCACACATAGGGTGCAATTTAATGGACGTGTTGTGCTTAAACGAAGGCACAATGAGGCTGCTAAATTGCGAGAGAGGTCACAAACGAGAACCATGGCTGTCACTGACTCAGTCATGCCTTAGACACCACTACTCACGCTGCCGGCCTCACGAATCAGGCTCACCACTGTGGTGGCCACCCTTAGAGTATTGATCTCAGTGCCATGCATTGCCAGCATCATGTCCTGTGTCTATAGCCTCTGGGACTCCTCCAATCAGTTGTGGACCTTGTGGAGGGTCGCTAACATCTCCCCCTGAATCTCTGAATCTCACGGCCGCGTACTAGCGTCTGCATCAGCTCCGGGTAAACCTGGTCCAGAGGCTCAGCATCTGACTGGGATCCTGCTGGGTCCTGAAATCAAACAGATCTCCGACTGCTGTCTCGCCTTGGTGTTCCTGCCTCCACCTGATGTGCATCAGCAAATGTGTGGTGCTCACCAAATTGTGCCCCGAATGCCTGAGCATTACTGTCGCCCACCAGGGTGTGTGTCTCTACCCTGGTGGAGGATGGGGATGACACCTGTGCTGCGAATATGGTGTTTTCCTCAGAGCTCTCCTCCAAGGCGTTTTCATAGAAGGCGGGCGGTGGGGGGGGGGTTGCAGGGGGGACGATAACGGATGGGTTGGCACCATCGGATGAGGATCCTGCGAGAGAATGGACAGGTCGTCAATGAAATCTTTGGATCTTCACTGTCTTCAGGTGATGTCCCGGAGGACTGGAGAATAGCCAATGTTGTTCCTTTGTTTAAGAAGGGTAGCAAGCATAACCCAGGGAACTACAGGCCAGTGAGCCTTAGGTCAGTGGTAGGGAAATTACTGGAGAGAATTCCTCGTGACAGGATCTATTCCCATTTGGAAGCAAATGGATGTATTAGCGAGAGGCAGCACGGTTTTGTGAAGGAGAGGTCATGTCTCACTAACTTGATAGAGTTTTTCGAAGAGGTCACAAAAATGATTGATGCAGGTAGGGCAGTGGATGTTGTCTATATGGACTTCAGTAAGGCCTTTGATAAGGTCCCTCAAGGCAGACTGGTACAAAAGGTGAAGTCACACAGGATCAGGGGTGAGCTGGCAAGATGGATACAGAACTGGCTAGGTCATAGCAGGCAGACAGTAGCAATGGAAGGGTGCTTTTCTGATTGGAGGGCTGTGACTAGTGGTGTTCCGCAGGGATCAGTGCTGGGACCTTTGCTGTTCGTAATATATATAAATGATTTGGAGGAAAATGTAACTGGTCTGATTAGTAAGTTTGCAGACGACACAAAGTTTGGTGGAATTGTGGATAGCAATGAGGACTGTCAGAGGAGACAGCAGGATTTAGATCATTTGGAGACTTGGGCGGAGAGATGGCAGATGGAGTTTAATCCGGACAAATGTGAGGTAATGCATTTTGGAAGGTGTAATGCAGGTCGGGAATGTACAGCGAATGGTAGAACCCTTGTGCCCATCTGGGATGGCCACGACCCGATTACAAAATGGACACTTGCAAAGAACGCAGGGTACATTGAACAATACTAAGAAACGAGCAGGTGCAAGCTCTGTCTGTTGATTAGAACCTTATGCTCTCAGACAGGACAGAAACTGCTAAGCCAGCTACATATTAATGAGCCCTCTCCGGGGACAAAAGGAAAACATTTGGATACACAATGTTAAGGCAGACAACCCGGCGCCAGAAGAGACTCAAACAAAGCAGACCAACGGTCACCAGGACACGCCCAGCGATCAGGGAACCACCCCTCTATTGGAGGAAGATCAATATGAATGATTGGGGAAAGACCCAATTAGTTGAGGCCAGGTTCAAGGCCCGCCCAAAAGCGCGCAAAGCCCTTTTTAGTATAAAAGGAATTCCCCAAGGGAGAATCTTCCTCCTTTGGCTTTGGCTCTCAGCGAAGAGAGAGACCAGCCTAGCAGCTACAGCAGACCAAGTAAGTTCCAAGTCAATGCACGCTACGAGATAGATGCTCCTAGTTGCTACCCTGTAAACAGCTCAACCCAGCAGCCTCAGAACCGAGCAACGGCCATTGTTCCTCTGACTGAGTGGGCACCCGAAGCTAAGTATAGGCTTTAGTAATCGTGGTAGTTTAGTTTGTAGAGTTTATGCATGAGTAGATTTGACTGTGTGTAAATAAATGAGCATTGCTTTTGAACTTACTAACTGGTGTATCGAGTCATTGATCAGTATTCGGTTCTGAACCTTGTGGCGGTGTCAAAAGATACCTGGCGACTCTTGAGCAAATGTAATTAAACAGAGCCAAATTAAGAAACAGCTAAAGTTAGCAACACCCTCAAGAGTATTGACAGTCAGAGAGATCTAGGTGTACAGGTCAACAGGTCACTGAAAGGGGCAACACAGATGGAGGAGGTAGTCAAGAAGGCATACGGCATGCTTGCCTTCATTGTCCGGGGCATTGAGTATAAGAATTGGCAAGTCATTTTCCATCTGTATGGAACCTTAGTTAGGCCACACCAGAAGGATGTGGAGGCTTTAGAGAGGGTGCAGAAGAGATTTATCAGGATGTTGCCTGGTATGGAGGGCATTAGCTATGAGGAGAGGTTGAATAAACTCGGTTTGTTCTCACTGGAAAGAAGGAGGTTGAGGGGAGACCTGATAGAGGTATACAAAATTATGAGGGGCATAGACAGAGTGGATAGACAGAGGCTTTTTCCCAGGGTAGAGGGGTCAATTACTAAGGGGCATAGGTTTAAGGTGAGAGGGGCAAGGTTTAGAGGAGATGTACAAGGCAAGTTTTTTACACAGAGGGTAGTGGGTGCCTGGAACTCGCTGCCGGAGGAGGTGGTGGAAGCAGGGAGGATAGTGACATTTAAGGGGCATCTTGACAAATACATGAATAGGATGGGAATAGAGGGTTTACGGACCCAGGGAGTCAATTGATTTTAGTTTAGACGGGCAACATGGTCGGCACAGGCTTGCAGGGCTGAAGGGCCTGTTCCTGTGCTGTACTTTTCTTTGTTCTTTGTAAGTGAGGACACCCCTCAATGGAGTCGCTGAGGGCCCCCCTTTTCAGACCCCCTCACTCCGCCTTTCAGGCCTTGCCTGCTTTCAGGACCCGCCTGATTTCAGGACCACCTTCACCCCCTTCAACCTTTATGATTCCCCTTTATACCCCGTTCACCCCTCACCCCCCTTTCATGACATGACCCCCTCAGGTCCAAATCCTTGGCAGTGTCAACCTGGCATCTGGGCACCTTGGAATTGCCAGACTGGCACCCTGGCAGTGCTCCTGGCACTCTAGCAGTGTCAGCCAGAACCCTGGCAGTGCCCAGTTGGCACTGACAGGGTGTGAGAGGGAGTACTAAGGTACTCCCTGCCCTGTCCCTGACCACCAGGGGAGTTCCAGTCGCCTCCAAGATCCCCACGTGGCCATCACACCTGGTGTCTGTTTGTGGAGACCAGCACTAATCGGTGCCTGATTGAGGCCTCACCGATGTGGTCGGTGACTCCCGGCCTCAAAACAATTGTGTATATTTAAGTGCGCCTAATGGCTCATTTAAATATGATTATCAGCGAGAGCATAATCCAGATAGTGCAGAGATAGAATGATTCAGATAGAGTCAATTGATTTGCACAAGGTTTCACGCCCGGCATGAAGCCTGATTTGGGCCTCTCCCGCTATTCACTCATATCATCTGGCTCCACGCCAATGCAGTAGTAGAATCATACCCAGTGTGGTATTATCATATCAGCATTACAAGGGTTAATGTAGTGTTGAGAATAGCCACTACAGGAAGCTGCAGATGCAACTATATAAGGCAGTGATACTAAACCTTAGGGGAGGAATGTATGCAGAAGACAACTGGTGAAGGTCATAAGAGCAGATAGTGTGAGTAATGTTAGATTATAGTTTATACCAGTAGTGAGATTAGCAGTAGATGAGTGTAGTTAGATGTTATTGATCAATTGTGTATTCTTAAGGACGAAGTAGCGAATCCCAGTTTTAGGAGTGTAAATAAAACCATAGCTTTGTTTAAGTATAAGCTATACTGTGGTCTTTGTGAACACCATGCCAACCATCCTGAAATAAGCAACACAAAGGACACCACACCCAGAATCACCTTCACAGAGGTCTCGTCGCAGCAAAACTTGTTTAACAGGACTGGACATTCATACACTTCATCCTGGAAACCTAATGGGCAGGAATCACATAGCAGCCAATAGTGTACTGCCACCATCTTGGAAAAGACCAACAAAAAATAAATCCACTTTCGTTGCCCTCTAAGCAGGGTTCAGGCACTTTCCGGAGAGAGGGTTGAGCACCTGTCTGAGTCCCTTCTGTAAAACTGGTTTACTGGAGGTAGCCAGCATCAGTACCAGTACACCAGCTTTACTTTTTCCTTACACAGAGCTCTTGATAGGCAAATGCTGAAAATGTACTTATCCAAATGTGGAATCAGTAAATGGTGAGTGATCACCGTGACCCTACATTCAAAGCACACATGCTGTCTGTCACCACTACCCCTGAACCCTGATCACGGATGCTACCTCTTCACCCCCCCAACCCTCCCCCCGGACTTTGCAACCTCAGAACTGATCACCCACTTTATCAGTTGTATTCCTTCAGTCCACCTTAACGATTTACTTGATGACTGATTCCGATTCTGCAGTAGAACAATCTTCCACTATACTTCATTACTGAGCTGCCTGGACAATGTCGACAGGACAATGATAATGAGACTTGAGGTCCAAATTGCATCTGGTACCGCATGTGTAGGCATGGTCCCTAAAAGCAGCAATGCTCATATTTCTATGCCTTTCACTTTGAAATCCTTAATACCTTGATACCCTCTGAACTGAGATGTCTTTGGACCTCCTCCTGCCATGAGGGAAAGAATTGTGATGGAGCAGAGGGGAAAATACCGATCTTCCACCATATCAAGGGTAATTGGCAGAAATCCCCCAAAGTGCAGAAGATTTGGAATATTTGTGTAAGAATTGTGCACCTTGGTGTCTACCTGTCTAGTTGTCTAGCTATTAAGAAGCATGAAGTGAATGTGAATATCAGAGACCTGCAATGTACTTTCAGACTCTAAAATGTGTGTAGAAAGCAGGTCTATAACAAGTAGTAGCCTTGCCAGTAACATAAGATGCTGTGATGCATGAAAGAGAAATATTTATGGTTTCAAGCTACACTGCTCAGTTGTCTCAATGTTGGAACATGCTGAAATAATGCTAACAATGTGTACTGTTGCCATAGCTTCCAGCACAGCATATAGTGGCTGTGTTGTATGATCTGGTAACTTGTCCTTTATGGTTCAATAACATGCCTTTATTTTTTCGAAATGTCTCCGTCATTTTACCCTTGCCTGGTAATGAAATGAGCCGGATTCTGATCTGTGTAGAAGCAATCTTCCCCATTGTCAAGGTCTGTACTTCATGCAAGTCTAAATCATCATCTCTGTTTGAAATTGGACTGGATATTTGCAATTTGGAGATAAATTATCTGCAATTCATTGAAGGGGCCAAGATGACAAAGCATATCGATAATTACCAGTCAGTGCATACACATAATTGCCTCATTGAAACATGCTTCTGGAGAGAGGAATCTTTGAACTTGAGGGAACATGAACAGTATGTGGCTGGATAATTGGGAAACTGCTGCTTGTGTTTCTGTGGTGCTTCTGTAATCTCATAACATATTGTGAATGATCCACCGTAAGTACATAGACTGGCAGATGCCTCGGCTGTTATTAGAACAGCTTTGCTACCCGCTCAACAGAGGTGCAGAAAGGCATTTCAGATTGCTTTCTCACTATAATTATCTTTGATATACAGTGCTACCATGGTGAATAATTCCAATGTAAAAGTTGAGTAGCTGTACAACACCTCGGCCTGGCATGTGATGTGTAATCATGTGCACACAGTACAGTGTTTTGTGATACCTTTTCACTAAGATGATGTGCTGGCAAGCCTTGCTCATACAACATACCAAAGTCTTTTTAATACATGGCTCAGTATTGTTGGCAGAATTTCATTTTGTTCAGAGACAACTGCTCGCTTCTAAATATTTCTGCTTCTCAAATCTCTAGCCATGGTCGTTACAGAAATCAACAGCTTGGTTCCAGAAACTGCAGAGAAATTCTGTCCATTGAGAGCATGCCAGCATAGTCACAACGGAATGAACGGCCTCTTTCTATGCTTTGATCTTCAGTGAGGCCATTGCAGATGTAATTTTGAAGCAAACATGTAAAGACGCATATAAACCAGTCGGATTTTCTATAATGTTATTTACTGTGTTTTGTATGAATGACTTGACAGTGTTACAACACTTTCAACGCTAGAATGGTTTTCCAGTTATCCCAAAATTAGCAGCACTTTGGTATTCTTGTTCAAGTCATAAAACCTTTCTCTCAACATGGTTCCCAAAGCCATTCAGACTGTTTTCAGCTTTTCATTACCTTTTGCCTTTGTTAAATCTAAGTCCCTCACTCCCAAATGATCATTGAGCAGACACTCTTTTCCTAAAAGTAGCTTTACAAATCTGCTGTGAATTTTAAATGTTCTGTATATCAATGGACCAAGTGGTAATTGATCCATGTGGACAATGAAGGGAGACCTCTTGAAGATGCAATGATATTCTATTCCTTCCCACTTGCCTTTTGTGACTAATCCTTCAGAAGTGGAAACCCGAGTATATTATATCAAGTTGTTCACCTTGTCCTACCATTGACACCTTGGGAGAACAAATGGTTAATATGTACCTTAGCTTGGACATCATTCTGCAAATTGTGGAGGAGATGCCTTGACTTCAGCTTTATCGACAATACACAGTCACTCCGTCACAAAAGTGCAGTCAGAGCATTTTGGGGGGTTTCTGATCCAGGAGCTGGTTTACAGCAAGCCACCTTCACTTTGATGCCTAAATGTGGATTGTGCGGACTCTCCTGTGAGCCCCAGCTACAAAGCAAAAGCACCTACTGAACTTATAATTGATGAAGATTATTTCTGGGCCTGTCCTCTATGAATTTCTCCAACTATTTGAATAAAGAATCTAGCTTTGTGCACTTTGCTATTGTTCTTTTCTGAATTATACCTTTTCATTTCACAAAGGCAAACTACAGCCTGACGTACTTCACATGTTTTAAGATTTTAGAATTAGCTTTTGCTATATTGATATACGGCTTATCATTGTTATCCAGTGAAGAATTTGCTCCATGATAACACTGCTGCAGTCTCCATTATTAAACACTTGTTATATTTATAAAACACAATTTAACCCTCAGGGTATTAGAATGTGAACAAGCATATCATTAGATAAGGCCATTCAGTCTATTCTGTCTTTTCTATTAGGCACCACATCCAGTTTAGTGCTATACTGATCTTGTATAGTCTCATGGGTAAGGTTAATAAACAAGAAACATTTATGCAAAAAGAAGTTAACAAAGCTCAAGAATATCAGCCTAACATTGTCAATCCTGATGAATTAGAACGGTAACCAGAGATGAAGGACTTCATGTAAGTGGAGAGAGCAAAGAAACTGGGATTGTTCTCCTGGGAGCACAGGTTACAAGGGAGATTTATCAGGGGTGTTCAAATTATGGGCGGAATTCACCCATGCCCTCACTGGTGGAATCAGTAGCAGGCGGGCGGGGGAAGTGTCTGGGGGGTAAGGGGAGGGGTGGGGAGAATTTGACAGGAGACCCAAAAATAGGTTTTGCACCAGCGTGAATTTCCCATGGGATCTTCCGACAGTGCCTGCCAAGGCGGATCGGGAATTCTGCTGGAGACCACTGTAAAACCGATTTTCATCCCATTAATGACATACAGATGAAGGCCCGACTGGAATATTGTCCTCATACCCGTTTCTCCGGGATGCCAATGAGGTAACAGTCAGGTCCAGAACACGTCTGGACTAACGTGATGTGCAGAAATCAGGACTTACCTGAAGAAGGCTTGGGGCTGCCTCCAGAGTTCAGGGTGTTGGCCGCCAGTGAGCCTGGACCCTGGAAGACCACAACAGTAGGTGAGGGGAGGATCTACAGATGGATCTTCCAGCTTCAGTGTCATTGAGGAGGCCCATCTTCCAACCTCAGTGTTCCAAGAGGTGCATCTTTCTCCTTCAGGAGGTCCATCTTGTTTCAGCAGGAGGCCCAAGTTCTTTTTTCAACATTGGATCAGTGTTGATACCTGCGTTTTTACAAAGGCACCCAGATATGATGGGAAGATGCGTGTCATCAAGCCTGCCTTGCTATGGAATATGGCAGAAAACACCCAGATGTTTTCTGGGCCGGAAGCTATAGCATGATTTCCCATTGGACTACACAGTAGGAAACACTCCCCGTCCTCAACACCCACACTGGGCAACCCTGGCCCAATTGCGCGCGCACAAAAAATGCCAGCTTGGCACCTTGGCAGTGCCAGGCTGGTACCTTCCCAAAGGGCTTGCAGCTGGGGGCCTCCGATACCCTTGGAGACCCCCACAAGTTCTGTTCCGTCTGGTCCCTGTTTATGAGGATCCGTGCCAATCGCCACTCACCCGACGTCCACAAGGTGAAAGGATTGAATCCCAAAGCCTCAGGTACCTCAGGAATCTGCACATTAGAGAAAGGCTTACTGCCTTGCTCTAATAGGCAGATTTGCCAAAAGGTGATCCCGCCCATTGATTCTCCTTGCAACGCCTCGCGAGATTGCGTTGAATCTCACGAGGCGTTGCGAACCGGATAGATCCCAGAAGCGGGGTCTCCCGGCTTTCGCCGGCCACGCTGTGCCGTGGCTAAATGTTTTTCCAGCACAGCGTGGCTAGAGGATTGCACCCTTAGTCCCAGATGAGAGAATTCCGCCCTCTGAGGGAGGAGGTAAGGAGGAACAATTAGCAAAAGGATCAGTAATCTGAGATTGATTTAAGACAACCAACAACAAAAAGAATAATAATAGGGGAATTTTCCTTATACAGTGAGTTGCAGTGATCTAGGTAAATTGTTCCTACGGAGAGCTCGCACAGACACGATAGACTGAATATCTCCTTCTGCTCTCGAACAATTCCGGAATCTGCAATGTACTGCCTGAAATGCTGGTGGATGCAGATTCAACAGTAATGTTCAAAAGGGAATTGGATAAATATCAAGAAGGAAAATAAAACAAGGCTCTGAGGAAAAGGTGGGCGAGTGGGATTAGTTGGGTAGCTTTTTCAAAGGATTACACAGGAGAGATGGGATAAATGGCCTCCTATTATATGTGGTTCAACAAATTGCATTCTTTAATGATGTTCATTGTGATAACTGAGGTGTTAAATGGGTCCAAGTCAGATGGTGAAGTCTGAAACAGGGAATTCTCTGGTCGTTGCAATTCACTTTTCCCACTGGCAGCACACCTACGCCCATGGAGTTCCCGGCAGCAGCTGGTGGTTACAATGGTAAATCCCATTGACAAGCGGCGGGGAGATAGAATCCCACTGCCAGCAAGTGGCATGTGGCTGGGGGACCATCGAATCTGTCCAGGATCTTTTCCTTGTCAGTAGGTTTAGTCACAGGATGCAACATTACAGATCTCCACCTCCTAACTACTAATCCTGTTTTCCAGCTGACACTTGTTATACTCTTTTGAATAGCAATGAAACAAAATAGACAAATTAACAAATAAACTAATTAAATTGAGAGCCCCAAAAGGGATCCGGAAAATGAAAACAAAGCATTTAAACAAAACTTAACAAATCAAATAAAAGTGTTGTTTTGGGGGCTGATGATACACTCCAGACCTTGTGGTATGCACCAGTTGTGGAAGGCCTCAAGTGTACCACATGCACTCTCTCCAGGGACACCCGAGCATGAATGTTGCCACGGAAGAGGGGTAGACAATCGAGCTGAAGAACAGCCCGGTTCCTGGACCTGTTCATGGTCACTTAGCCAGGCCCAGCGGCAACCCCAATGGAGGAT
Source organism: Scyliorhinus torazame (assembly GCF_047496885.1). Lineage (NCBI taxonomy): Eukaryota > Metazoa > Chordata > Chondrichthyes > Carcharhiniformes > Scyliorhinidae > Scyliorhinus > Scyliorhinus torazame. Next base: position 126,838,212 of record NC_092719.1, on the reverse strand, counting down.
CTCAGCCCTCTCTGCCCCCTCCACACCAGGTGGCCAAAGAGCAGTAGTGTGGGGCTAAGGTGCTGATGTGTTGGGTAGGCTGGGTCGAGGTGAACTGCACTTGATACAGTGTAGCGAGAGACAGACCTCCAACACTTGATAAAATGCAACACAATTTTATTCAACATCCAAACTATTATACATGTTCAACTGTGGGTCCACACTATGCTAACTTGACTGGAGACCTGACACTAGCCTGACCAGACTAACTTAGCTACCACATGGTGTAGGCACTGGCTAGCTCACGAGCTCTGACTGTCTCAGAGGCTGGGTCCCGAGAGAGCGGGAAAACTGGTGCCCTCTGGCTTTATAGTGGTCGTGTCCTGTCTGGTGATTGTCTGCTCTGTTCTCTGTACTTACTGGTCAGCCTGTGTGTCAATCACTGCCTGTCTGCACTCCATTGTATACATAGGTGTATATTATGACAGGTGCAACCAGAATTTGAGGAGCAGCCCCTTCAGAATATCAAAAAGATGCTGCAACATCACACAGTCTATATATACGTGGAACACAAACTCCTCCCGGCTCCAGCGAATACAGGCAGCCAAAAAGTCCATATACCATCTTCACCTTTTGTTACTGCTGCATGCATCACCTTCCACACTAAATGTCTGATGGCAAAAGGAAGGACTCCCACGTAGAGAGCCCTCTACTGAGGGTCACTGCCATCTCCAGACAGCACGACTGAACACCACGGTGTGGCCGAATGATTTGCGAGAGTGAGGATGTGAAGGTTCAGTAGCAGTAGTCAGTACAGGAAACCCCTCCAGGCAGATCGTAAAGGCAAAGAGGGAATTTCCGCAATGCGGCTCAAATTGTGGTGCTCAAATTCAAGATGGTGACTTTCTTTATACTCTTTGAGTGAGCAGCAAGATAAACAAATGGGCAGATTAACTAATTGACATTCCCTTAAATGTACACTGTAACAAAATGAAAATACTTCTAAAGGAAGCTTAACATATCAAATTAAAATGTTGGGCTGTATACTCCGCCGCCTGCCGCCGGTAGCGGGGTCCCCAGTGCGGCGGAGAATCGGGCATCGGGGAATGAAATTGGAATCGGCGCCAGGCGTCAATCTAATCATGATGCTCCGGCCCCTCATTGGTGGTGGGATCAGGGGGTTCTTGCCCACGTGCCAGTGGGAGGATGGTAATGGGTCCTAATGACCCTCGCGATTCCACTAACGCCCCTTCAAGCTTCAGTGATTCTGAAGTGCTGAGCTGGAAATTGACAGCACTTAACTTTCTCTGATGTGATTGATGTTTGTAAACATCCAGGGGCGAAATTCTCCGCTATCGGCGGAATGTCCGCCGATCGGCGCAAAAAACGGCGCAAATCCGACTTGCGTCACGTCGGAAAAATGGGTCGATAGTCTCCGGCCCGAAATGGGCCAGCAGCGATGTAACGGGATCCGCGCTTGCGCAGTGGTTCACGCCGTGCAGCGTCATGCGCGCCGCACGGCGTGACGGATCATAAGGCCGCGCTGCTCCCCCCCACCCGACCGGAACACCCAACCGCAACACCCGACTGGATGGCTGGCCGCCGCACAGCCCCGAGGTTCGAGTCACGCGATGTGGAGGCGCTCCTGGACGCGGTGGAGCGTCCCCCCTCCCCCATATCCCCCCCTCCCCATATCCCCCCCTCCCCCATATCCCCAAGTGAATCCAGCCCTAACCTTAACCTCTGCAATGCACGCGCAACCGATGGCGTGCATTCATATACCTGCCTAACAGTGTTGCCTTTTACCCCCCCCCCCCCACAGGAGAAGCGCGCACACGACAATAGGGAGCATGTGAGGACTGGAGGAGGCCCCGCTGATGAGAGGCCACTGACCGAACACCAGGAAAGGGCCCTGGAACTGGCTGGTGGACCTGAGGACCGGGAGGTTGCTGATGCAGAGGTCGGGGGCGTAGTAGCAAGTGAGCCACCGACAGCCCGTCCCCATATCCCCCCTCCCCTATATCCCCCTCCCCCGTATCACCTGATCACTGCCTGATGTCTAACCATGCATGCTTCATTGTGTATCGCACGACCAAACGTCCAGGCACCCATCCCCGCAGATACATACCGCCCGCAGGATGCCCCTCGGAGGCCACGGGAGACGGAGAGACCCGGACCCTCCGGCATGCGACGCCCGCAGGATGCCCCTCGGAGGCCACGGGAGACGGAGAGACCCGGACCCTCCAGCATGCGATGCCCGCAGGATGCCCCTCGGAGACCACGGGAGACGGAGAGACCCGCACTCTCCAGCATGCGACGCCCGCAGGATGCCCCTCGCACACCACGGGAGACGGAGAGACCTGGAGCAACAGGGAGACGACACCCCCGTCACGTGCGGGAGCGACCACCCAGCGATGAGGGGGGCAGCCACAGGACCCCGTCACATCCGAGCCAGGACACCACTACCCAGGACACCACTACCCAGGACACCACTACCCAGGACACCACTACCCGGGACACCACTACCCGGGACACCACTACCCGGGACAGCACTATCCAGGAAGACGAAATACCGGACAGTGACTCAGAGTGGATGGGTGGAGACGAACCCCCATCCCAAAGTGCCATGGACTCAGAGTGGGACGAAGAGCACGACACAACGCCACTGCTGTCACCAACACCCTCCACCATCGCAGAAACACTCACCTCGGTTGGGCATTTTAGTGATGAGGCGTCTGGTACACTCACTGGTGCGCACAACACAGCCGTCCCGGTACAGCAGGAGCAGCAGAGGGGCCGGGCGGTCGGAGGGCAGCCCAGCCCAAGCGAACATCTGCCGCCCAGATGGATCCCGGGTTCCTGCAGTTTCCACACCCACACATAGATCCGATGCAACCACCGACCCGGAGACAAGCGAAGAGGGTGACGGGCGGCTTGCGGCAGCTGTGGTCCCAGGTGGAGGAGTCCACCCGCGTCCAGGAGCTGGGAGTGGTGCCGGTCATGCGTGCCACCCAGGCCGAAACCGCACGGGTGGCGTCCGCGGTGGAGGCAATGGGTGCGACGGTGTCAGACATGGGGAACGGTTTGCGAGGCCTGGGGCTTTCCGTGCAGGCGGCGTCTGTGGCCCAGGAAATGGCTGCCCTCTCACAGGAGGCCATGAGCCAGTGCCAGCGCCAGATGGCAGAGGCGCTCAACGCCATAGCCCAGTTTCAGCAGGCCATGGCCCAGTCTCTGCAGGCCATGGCCCAGTCTCAGCAGGCCATGGCCCAGTCTCTGCAGGCCATCGCTGAGGGCATCGGCGCCAGTGGCCATGTGCGAGCCGGCGTCGCACTGTCACAGACAGGGTTTGCCAACCCCCTGGGCTCCATGGCTGCAGACCTGCAGACCCCTGTCGATACCAGCACGGGCCTCCAGGACTGGCAGCGCCAGATGTCGGGGGGGGCGTCGGATGGCCAGTCCGTTCGCATCCCCCACCCATGTAGAGGCCTGGGGGCCATCGGGCACCCCGAGGGAGGAGGAGGTGGTGTGGTCCGTCCCGGCTCCCTCTGTAGGGGAGGTCCCGGTACACCGCGACACCTCGGACTCCCCCCCTTCCGTCCCAGGTGCATCGGGTGGGCAACGGGCAGGACAGGCTGGCAGCTCGCCATCCCAGTCGCCCGGGCCGCAGCCTGGCCCATCTAGTCCAGGACGCCCCAGGAAACGGCGGCCAAAGGGATCCAGTGTCAGAGGGCAGGAATCACAGGAGTCCACCTCCAGTTCTGCTGTACCGTCTGGGGAACCACGTAGACGTAGTCAAAGGGCCCGTAAGGCCAAACAATTAGACACTGAGTAAGTTGGCACGTTTGCAGGGCACAGATGAGTTTTAGGGGCTAGGGCACGTGCATGAACTCCTTTGGTTATTAAAGTCAATGTTACACCTACAGAAGCTGCCTTTGTGCTCTGTCCAAAGTGTGCGGGGGTGTCATGTACGTTGAGCGCAAGTGTGTGTGTGACGGGTGGTCTTACTTCAGCCCCAGGTGAGTCTGCCCCCTTCCCCCTGGGCCGCCATCAACATCCCCCGGGCAGAGGACGGGACCGTGCGCTGCAGTGTCACAGCCGCATGCAGGGATGGTCCGGGTGGATGGTGGTACTGTGGCCATGGGTCAGACATAGTCCAACGATGTAGAGCCAGGAGCTCACCGCAGGGCGGGTTGTCATCATCCTCCATGGCCTGCGATAGACACGCGTCCACCCGCAACTGTGTGAGCCCGGCCCGTTGTACCGCAGGTGGATCGGCAATGGGGGGGGGAGGTGGTGGGCATGCGGGTGGGGTGGGTGGGGTTGGGGAGGGGGGTGAGGGTGCTGGGTGGGTGGATGGGTGGGGGGTGTGGGTGGTCGGCTGTTGCCATGGTGTGCGGTCTGTGGCCATACTACCCGATTCCCACGCCCATCTAGTCAGTGAAGCAGCGTCTATCAGTCTGTCCTGTGCCCGCTGGGCCAGCCGGTAACGATGGACAGCCACCCGCCTGTGTCTACCCCGTCTGCCCTGACCATTACCCCCATCCCCCTCATCTGGGGAGGACTGCGCCTCTTCCTGCTGCTCCTCCACTTCGCCCTCCTCTGCCTGTGGCACATCGCCCCTCTGTTGGGCTATGTTGTGCAGGACGCAGCACACCACAATGATGCGGCCGACCCTATCTGACCGATACTGGAGGGCGCCCCTAGAGAGGTCCAGGCACCTGAAACGCATCTTCAGCATGCCAAAGCACCTCTCTATTACTCCCCTTGTCGGGACATGGGCATCATTATAGCGGTTCTCCGCCTCATTGCGTGGCCTCCGTATAGGCGTCATCAGCCACGATCGCAATGGGTAGCCCCTGTCGCCCAGCAACCAGCCCCTCAGCCGGGGATGGCGTCCCTCGTACATGCCGGGGATGGATGACCGCGACAACACGAATGAGTCGTGTACACTGCCTGGGTGACGGGCGCAGACGTGCAGGATCATCATGCGGTGGTCGCAGACCACCTGTACGTTCAGCGAATAGGTCCCCTTCCTATTAGTGAACACGGCCCTGTTATCTGCAGGTGGCCGCACGGCGACGTGCATCCCATCGATCGCGCCCTGGACCATGGGGAACCCGGCCACGGCAGAGAAGCCCACGGCCCGGGCATCTTGGCTGGCCCGGTCCACGGGGAAGCGGATGTAGCGGTGCGCCATGGCATATAGGGCATCTGTCACTGCCCGGATGCACCGGTGCACCGATGTCTGCGATATGCCGGACAGGTCCCCACTCGGTGCCTGGAATGACCCCGTTGCATAAAAGTTCCGGGCTACCGTAAACTTGACGGACACGAGGAGAGGGTGTCCCCCGCCAGTGCCACGCGGTGACAGGTGTGCCAGCAGGTGGCAGATGTGTGCCACGGTTTCCCGGCTCATCCGGAGTCTCCTCCTGCATTCCCGGTCCGTGAGGTCCTGGTATGACTGCCTGGGCCGGTACACACGGGGCGCCCTCGGGTGCCTCCATTGCCGTGGGGCCGCGACGTCCTCCTCGTCCTGTCGGTCAGGTGTCCCTCCAGCCTGGGCGGCTGCCGCCTGCCCCTCTGCGGCAGCCTGCGCCGCCTCTCTGGCACGCTCCTCCTCCTCCTCCTCATCCAGGGCAACATAGAAATGAGCGGCTGCCGCCACGGCGGCCAACATCGCTGGATGGTCTGAAAACATGACGGCCTGGTGGGGGAGGGGAACGACGACATGTCATCATTGCCCATATCCCCTCCCCCCCCAGCCAGGTGGCATGGACCGCATGGGTCCAACTGTTGGAGGCCGGCACCTGGCCAGGTGGGCCAACTCACTTGCCCTCCCAACCCCCTGCCCAGCAGGAACCCCCCCGCGGCACGGACCCCCCCCCCCCAACCTCCACCCCGGCACAGACACCCCCACCAACCTCCACCCCGGCACGGACACCCCCATCCCCCTCCCCGGCACGGACCCCCCCCCCCAACCTCCACCCCGGCACGGACCCCCCCCCCACAACCTCCACCCCGGCACGGACCCCCCCATCCCCCTCCCCGGCACGGACCCCTTCCCAACCTCCACCCCGGCACGGACACCCCTATCCCCCTCCCCGGCACGGACCCCCCCCAACCTCCACCCCGGCACGGACACCCCCATCCCCCTCCCCGGCACGGACCCCCCCACAACCTCCACCCCGGCACGGACCCCCCCCATCCCCCTACCCGGCACGGACCCCCCCATCCCCCTCCCCGGCACGGAGCCCCCCCCAACCTCCACCCCGGCACGGACCCCCCCATCCCCCTCCCCGACACGGACCCCCCCCCAACCTCCACCCCGGCACGGACACCCCCATCCCCCTCCCCGGCACGGACCCCCCCCAACCTCCACCCCGGCACGGACACCCCCATCCCCCTCCCCGGCATGGACCCCCCCACAACCTCCACCCCGGCACGGACCCCCCCATCCCCCTCCCCGGCACGGACCCCCCCATCCCCCTCCCCGGCACGGAGCCCCCCCCAACCTCCACCACGGCACGGACCCCCCCATCCCCCTCCCCGGCACGGACCCCCCCCCCAACCTCCACCCCGGCACGGAACCCCCCCGACAACCTCCACCCCAGCACGGACACCCCCATCCCCCTCCCCGGCACGGACCCCCCCCAACCTCCACCCCGGCACGGACACCCCCATCCCCCTCCCCAGCACGGACCCCCCCACAACCTCCACCCCGGCAAGGACCCCCCATCCCCCTCCCCGGCACGGACCCCCCCATCCCCCTCCCCGGCACGGAGCCCCCCCCCAACCTCCACCCCGGCACGGACCCCCCCATCCCCCTCCCCGACACGGACCCACCCGCAACCTCCACTCCGGCACGGACACCCCCATCCCCCTCCCCGGCACGGACCCCCCCACCCAACCTCCACCCCGGCACGGACCCCCCCCCCAAACCTCCACCCCGGCACGGACCCCCCCATCCTCCTCCCCGGCACGGACCCCCCTCCAACCTCCAGCCCGGCACAGACACCCGCATCCCCCTCCCCGGCACGGACCCCCCCCCCCCAACCTCCACCCAGGCACGGACCCCCACCCCAACCTCCACCCCGGCACGGACCCCCCCATCCCCCTCCCCGGCACGGACCCCCCCCCAACCTCCACCCCGGCACAGACATCCCCATCCACCTCCCCGGCACGGACCCCCCCCCCCAACCTCCACCCCGGCACAGACACCCCCATCCCCCTCCCCGGCACGGACCCCCCCCCAACCTCCACCCCGGCACGGAACCCCCCCATCTCCCTCCCCGGCACGGACCCCCCATCCCCCTCCCCGGCACGGACCCCCCCCCTCAACCTCCACCCCGGCACGGACCCCCTATCCCCCTCCCCGGCACGGACCCCCCCCCAACCTCCACCCCGGCACGGACACCCCCATCCCCCTCCCCGGCACGGACCCCCCCCCCCCAACCTCCACCCCGGCACGGACCCCCCCCCCACAACCTCCACCCCGGCACGGACCCCCCCATCCCCCTCCCCGGCACGGACCCCCCCCCAACCTCCACCCCGGCACGGACACCCCTATCCCCCTCCCCGGCACGGACCCCCCCCAACCTCCACCCCGGCACGGACACCCCCATCCCCCTCCCCGGCACGGACCCCCCCACAACCTCCACCCCGGCACGGACCCCCCCCATCCCCCTACCCGGCACGGACCCCCCCATCCCCCTCCCCGGCACGGAGCCCCCCCCAACCTCCACCCCGGCACGGACCCCCCCATCCCCCTCCCCGACACGGACCCCCCCCCAACCTCCACCCCGGCACGGACACCCCCATCCCCCTCCCCGGCACGGACCCCCCCCAACCTCCACCCCGGCACGGACACCCCCATCCCCCTCCCCGGCATGGACCCCCCCACAACCTCCACCCCGGCACGGACCCCCCCATCCCCCTCCCCGGCACGGACCCCCCCATCCCCCTCCCCGGCACGGAGCCCCCCCCAACCTCCACCACGGCACGGACCCCCCCATCCCCCTCCCCGGCACGGACCCCCCCCCCAACCTCCACCCCGGCACGGAACCCCCCCGACAACCTCCACCCCAGCACGGACACCCCCATCCCCCTCCCCGGCACGGACCCCCCCCAACCTCCACCCCGGCACGGACACCCCCATCCCCCTCCCCGGCACGGACCCCCCCCCCCAACCTCCACCCCGGCACGGACACCCCCATCCCCCTCCCCAGCACGGACCCCCCCACAACCTCCACCCCGGCAAGGACCCCCCCATCCCCCTCCCCGGCACGGACCCCCCCATCCCCCTCCCCGGCACGGAGCCCCCCCCCAACCTCCACCCCGGCACGGACCCCCCCATCCCCCTCCCCGACACGGACCCACCCGCAACCTCCACTCCGGCACGGACACCCCCATCCCCCTCCCCGGCACGGACCCCCCCACCCAACCTCCACCCCGGCACGGACTCCCCCCCCAAACCTCCACCCCGGCACGGACCCCCCCATCCTCCTCCCCGGCACGGACCCCCCTCCAACCTCCAGCCCGGCACAGACACCCGCATCCCCCTCCCCGGCACGGACCCCCCCCCCCCCAACCTCCACCCCGGCACGGACCCCCACCCCAACCTCCACCCCGGCACGGACCCCCCCATCCCCCTCCCCGGCACGGACCCCCCCCCAACCTCCACCCCGGCACAGACATCCCCATCCACCTCCCCGGCACGGACCCCCCCCCCCAACCTCCACCCCGGCACAGACACCCCCATCCCCCTCCCCGGCACGGACCCCCCCCCAACCTCCACCCCGGCACGGAACCCCCCCATCTCCCTCCCCGGCACGGACCCCCCATCCCCCTCCCCGGCACGGACCCCCCCCCTCAACCTCCACCCCGGCACGGACCCCCTATCCCCCTCCCCGGCACGGACCCCCCCCAACCTCCACCCCGGCACGGACACCCCCATCCCCCTTCCCGGCACGGACCACCCCCCCAACCTCCACCCCGGCATGGAACCCCCCTCCAACCTCCACCCCGGCACAGACCTCCCCATACCCCTCCCCGGCACAGACCCCCCCAACCTCCACCCCGGCACGGACACCCCCATCCCCCTCCCCGGCACGGACCCCCACCCCCAACATCCACCCCGGCACGGACTCCCCCCAACCTCCACCCCGGCACGGACCCCCCCATTCCCCTCCCCGGCACGGACCCCCCCCCCAACCTCCACCCCGGCACGGACCCCCCCCACAACCTCCACCCCGGCACGGACCCCCCCATCCCCCTCCCCGGCACGGACCCCCCCCCAACCTCCACCCCGGCACAGACACCCCTATCCCCCTCCCCGGCACGGACCCCCCCCAACCTCCACCCCGGCACGGACACCCCATCCCCCTCCCCGGCACGGACCCCCCCACAACCTCCACCCCGGCACGGACCCCCCCCCATCCCCCTCCCCGGCACGGACCCCCCATCCCCCTCCCCGGCACGGAGCCCCCCCCAACCTCCACCCCGGCACGGACCCCCCCATCCCCCTCCCCGACACGGACCCCCCCCCAACCTCCACCCCGGCACGGACACCCCCATCCCCCTCCCCGGCACGGACCCCCCCCCAACCTCCACCCCGGCACGGACACCCCCATCCCCCTCCCCGGCACGGACCCCCCCACAACCTCCACCCCGGCACGGACCCCCCCATCCCCCTCCCCGGCACGGACCCCCCCATCCCCCTCCCCGGCACGGAGCCCCCCCCAACCTCCACCATGGCACGGACCCCCCCATCCCCCTCCCCGGCACGGACCCCCCCCCAACCTCCACCCCGGCACGGAACCCCCCCCACAACCTCCACCCCAGCACGGACACCCCCATCCCCCTCCCCGGCACGGACCCCCACCCAACCTCCACCCCGGCACGGACACCCCCATCCCCCTCCCCGGCACGGACCCCCCCCCAACCTCCACCCCGGCACGGACACCCCCATCCCCCTCCCCAGCACGGACCCCCCCACAACCTCCAGCCCGGCAAGGACCCCCCCCATCCCCCTCCCCGGCACGGACCCCCCCATCCCCCTCCCCGGCACGGAGCCCCCCCCCAACCTCCACCCCGGCACGGACCCCCCCATCCCCCTCCCCGACACGGACCCACCCGCAACCTCCACTCCGGCACGGACACCCCCATCCCCCTCCCCGGCACGGACCCCCCCCCAACCTCCACCCCGGCACGGACCCCCCCCCCCAAACCTCCACCCCGGCACGGACCCCCCCATCCTCCTCCCCGGCACGGACCCCCCTCCAACCTCCACCCCGGCACAGACACCCCCATCCCCCTCCCCGGCACGGACCCCCCCCCCAACCTCCACCCCGGCACGGACCCCCACCCCAACCTCCACCCCGGCACGGACCCCCCCAACCCCCTCCCTGGCACGGACCCCCCCCCAACCTCCACCCCGGCACAGACATCCCCATCCCCCTCACCGGCACGGACCCCCCCCCCAACCTCCACCCCGGCACAGACACCCCCATCCCCCTCCCCGGCACGGACCCCCCCCCAACCTCCACCCCGGCACGGAACCCCCCCATCTCCCTCCCCGGCACGGACCCCCCATCCCCCTCCCCGGCACGGACCCCCCCCCTCAACCTCCACCCCGGCACGGACCCCCCCATCCCCCTCCCTGGCACGGACCCCCCCCCAACCTCCACCCCGGCACGGACACCCCCATCCCCCTCCCCGGCACGGACCACCCCCCCAACCTCCACCCCGGCATGGAACCCCCCTCCAACCTCCACCCCGGCACAGACCTCCCCATACCCCTCCCCGGCACAGACCCCCCCCAACCTCCACCCCGGCACGGACACCCCCATCCCACTCCCCGGCACGGACCCCCACCCCCAACATCCACCCCGGCACGGACTCCCCCCCAACCTCCACCCCGGCACGGACCCCCCCATCCCCCTCCCCGGCACGGACCCCCCCCCAACCTCCACCCCGGCACGGACACCCTCATCCCCCTCCCCGGCACGGACCCCCCCCAACCTCCACCACAGCACGGACCCCCCCCATCCCCCTCCCCGGCACGGACCCCCCCATCCCCCTCCCCGGCACGGACCCCCCCCATCCCCCTCCCCGGCACGGACCCCCTCCCAGCACTCCCCCGGAGCCCAGCCTACTCTAACCACCCCCCACCCCCACCCCCGCCACACACACACACACAACCCGAGACACACCTCTCCTCACGCATTCAGACTGCGGCCACGCCATTGCCTGCCCAGAGCCAACCCCCCAGGCCGTCACTCACCTCCACGCTGGTCGGCGTGAACCTGGAGCACAGGGTCACGCCGATCAAAAGGAGGTTTGATTCACGTCGACGTGAACGGTCATCACGTCGACGGGACTTCGGCCCATCCGGAAGGGAGAATATCGGCAGGCCGAAAATCGGCTGCCTTGCGCAGACCCGTGACATTCTCCGCGGCAGCGGCGACATTAACGCCCCGCCGACTTTTCTCCCTTCGGAGACTTCGGCAACCGGCGGGGGCGGGATTCACGGCGGCCAACGGCCATTCTCCGACCCTCTAGGTGGTCGGAGAATGACGCCCCAGGTTTCAGCACTTAAGAACGTAAGAACTTGGAGCAGGAGTAGGCCATCTGGCCCTTCGAGCCTGCTCCGCCATTCAATGAAATCATGGCTGACTTTTTGTGGACTCAGCTCCACTTTCCGGCCCGAACGCCATAACCCTTAATCCCTTTATTCTTCAAAAATCTATCTGTCTTTATCTTGAAAACATTCAATGAAGGAGCCTCAACTGCTTCACTAGGCAGAGAATTCCATAGATTCACAACCCTCCTAAACTCAGTGCTAACTTAGAGTGAAGAAGATGAATGAAGCAAGGCTAACAGCTGTTTTGTGGAAGCTTTCGATTACCAGAAATGAATGAAAGACTTGCAGCTAATAAATCTGAGGGGTTTAAATACAGGTCACAGCTGGTTCCTTTCCAGGAATTGAAACATGGTGCTTCTAGGTAACTATTTCACTGCCCTTTCTGGACTGCTCTCTACCGTCCAGACAGAGGACTCTTTTCTGTGTGTGTGTGTGTGTGTGTGGGGGGGGTTCCTTTAGTTAGGGGGTTCCTTTGGAGGGTATCTCTATTCAGTGGGTCCCGGGGGGGGGCTCCTGTAATTGGAGTGTCCCTGTGGGGGGGGGTCGCCCTATTTATGTGGTCCCTCAGGGGCAGGTTTGGTTGACCCCCCTATTTCGGGGAAGGTGGAGCACCCAGAAAATCTGGGGGTGGGGGACAGCTTTGCGATGCGTGGAAAGGGTGGAGGGCTGATTTGCGGTGTGCGGGGGTGGTGGTCGGCAGTCGGACCTTTGGGCTGCCCGCTCACAACGGCGGCCTGATAGCGGGATTCCCTTGGGAATCCCTCGTATTCCTCGCCATGCATAAATTTACATGGTGAGGAATAGTGAATTGCTCAGTGATTCAGCTCCCAGCAGGAGCGCGAATCATGTCCTATTCAGCTCCGGTGGGAAAACTTAGGGCGGGATTCTCCGTTCCCCGATTTTGTAATCGGCGATCGGGTGGAGGATCCCATTTTACGGCTGAATGGTTGGCGGTGCCTGTTTTCAGATGCTCCGCCCCCTCCAAAACAACATCATTGAGGAACATGCAGCACGTCGTTGGAACAGCCTCAGGACGTTACCTGAAGGCCCTCCCCCAATGCCCCCCCCCCCCCCCCCCCCGATGGGACGGGTTCCCGACCGCATGGGGGACGTGTGGTCTCTGCGGTCGGGAACCTGGCCTGGCGGCTGCGGACTGTGTCCAGCACCGCCACAATCGGGCGGGACCCCGGCTTCTGGCCGGGGGGGGGCTTCGGCGAGAGCTGGGGGGGACTGGTGGGGGTTGGCCTGGGGGTGGCGAGGGGATGTCCTGGAAGGCACTATCTGGCAGGTCAGATCCGCTCGCTTCCAGCGGCATGTTGTGCGGTGCGATCCCTGCAGGTCGTCGCCGTGCGCATGCACGACCACGGACCTGGCAATTCTCCAGGTGTCTATATCGGGAAGGCTGTGCGATTTACGTGGCGTGGCTGCTAGCCCCTCACCGGTCGGAGGATCAGTGCTGGGACCTCGCCAGTTTTTCCCACATAAAACGCCATGGGTCTGCCAGACAAATCCAGCCCTTAGTCTCCCAAATGGAGAATTTTGCCTGTTCCTTAAGGGGCTGATTATGCATTCCAGTCCCTGGGGTACCACTGGTCACAGACAGCTTCATATCTACTGGTGAACACTTCCGGCTCTGTCTCCAGGCTCACCCCGGTGCTAATGTAGCCATGGAAGTGAGGCAGACGTTGCAGCTAAATGACCCTCTTAATCTCCCTGCATAGACCTGTTAATGGTAATGTTAGTCAGCCAGTTCCTCGATTGAAAGGGGGAGGACTCCCAAGTTGAAAGCCCTCCACTGAAGGCCCCCACCACTGCTGCATGGCAGTACAGAATGCCAGGGCATGTTCGGATGGTAGGCAAGTGCAGGGATGCGAAGGGAGTGGAGTATCAGCCTGTACAGGAAACTCCTCTGTCCAGAACAAAAGGGCATGGAAGAGGTTTCTGTGAGATGGCTCAAATTGTGAGGCCAAGGTTCCTGAGGGTGACCCCCACACTGCTCTTTCGAATAACCAGCAAAATAAAGTAAAATGAGTCAAACTCGCAAATTAATAAGTCAAATCAAAGTGATAGCCCCTTCAAGGGGCACTGCAACAAAAGACAAAATCTTAAAGGAAACTTATCTAATCAAATTAAAATATTATTTTGGGGACTGGTGAAGCACTCGTCCCGAGGGCACCCACCTGTCGCAGAAGTGACTCTCTTTATATTCTTTTAAATAAAACAAAAACAATAAATTCGAAAAGAATGACAGGGGTGAGAGCCCCTCGTGGGGCACTGTAACTAAAACAAAACATCATAAGGATGGGCCGAATGGCTTTACATCCGCTCCTAGGTCTTATGGTCTTATGGAAACTTAACGAATTAAATCAAATGTCATTCCCGGGGCCAATTATGCACCCAGTCACCATGGCAGAATTGACTCTCTTTACAGGTGTTGTCAGTCCTTAATCGAACAATGCCCATCACCTGTGTATCTTTAAGAATCAATCATTAAGAAGAGGCATTAAATAAATATCCAGAGCTATTTGTAAAATGCAATTAGACGTTTTCCTCCTTCCTGATGCCTGACCAAATGCCAATTCATATCCCACTAATTAACCTTGAATATTCAGGGTGACATTATCTTATGTTCTGCCAATAGACATTCTGTATTTATTGAACTGATTAAGCAATGACTGAGAGTTTCCTCTGCCTCTTCAGTTATATTGAAAGACTACTGCCAAAGGAGACTGACATAAACATACTTTCGCAATGCTGTCATGACAGCTTACAGTCGCAATTTGGGCTCCACAGCCGATAACAGAATCCTTTATTGACAATGTCACTGATGATAAGCATGTCCCATTATTATTAGGTATGATTGAATTTACTTGGGTCTATAATCAACTAGAGACTTGACTTGTGGAGATGTCAGGGACAGCTTATTCCTGCTCACTTGCAATATCTCAATATTTCAAAACTCAAAGCACCTATTTCCTCTTAAGAATTTCACTTGTTTAATAAGGACACGGGGAGTCCACACAGAGTAAAATAAGAAAGAAGAGTTTTATTTACACAAGTAATATGTACTCTACCGGATAGATCCCTGTCAGGCAACCAGTGAGGTTGGTGTCTTACTGGCCGACCTTATATTGTCATGGGAGAGTACCTTTAAGAAATGGGTGTTTAAGAAATGGGTGTTTATAAACATAGCTGTAGTGGATGTACCTTTAAGAAATGGGTGTTTATCAGTGATATCAGAGTGTCAATGAAGCTGGGCTGTCTGTCTGCTTTACTTTTGTTTTAGGCTGTTTGCTACAGGGTGTGGGTAGTTTCATTTTGAGCTGGATAGCTGCAGGCAAAGCAAGGAGCTGTATAAGGATCTCTCTCTGCAAATTAGACCGTCTCCAGATCAATTGGGTGATTTCAAAGTGCTGACTGCTCTCAGTATTGAATTTAAACCTGATCTCTGTGTTAAAAATGGTCTTTTGTCTTATGGATGTTAATAAGGAAGGATTAAGGTTTACTTGTAGAATATTGTATCTGTGGGAAGGATTGGTGTTGATAGTTGTTAAGATGTTTCCTGTGAGTTTATAAAGTGTTAACTGGTTTCATAAATAAACATTGTTTTAATTTTAAAGTACTGTGAATCTCTGGTGCATCACACCAGTAAGGTAGGCCCGTGTGCTCCCCATAACCACACTCTATTAAAGGTTGGGGGTTGGGTGAAGTCCATGATACACTTTGGGGCTCTCTAAACCCTGGCCCATAACAAATTGGGGGCTCGTCTGCGATAAAAGTCTATTTATTGGATTGGCTTAGTGAACTTAAAGACATTGAGGGGTGAGCATATTGTGGGTGCTTTTCAGGTGTGGTATTCCAGTTTAAGTAGGGAGTGTGTTGTGTACGATGGCTCTTTCAGAGGCTCTGAGGTTTTTGGGGGTGGAGACGGACACACGCAAAACCTTACGGACAGAGACTAAAAACAGGCATTTAGAGTTGACAAAAACATTGCTGTTAACATTACCTGACAAAATGCGAAAAGATTAGGTAATTATAGCGGTGGCTAAGCATTTAAAATTGCCTGAGATACAGTCTGACTCACTGGAAATGGCAAAAATTCAGTTAAAATTAAACAAGTGGAACATGAGAAAGAATTAAAGCAGCTTGAATACGAAAGAGATAGAGAGAAAAAAGAGAGAGAAGAAAGGAAAAAATAAAGAATAGCCCTAGCAGAACAAACAGAAAGAGAAAGGGAGATACAGATCGGGGAAAAAGAAAAAGAGACAGAAAGAGAAAGAGAGGAACAAGAAAAAGATAGAGAGGAAATGGAAAAAGAAAGAGAGTTTGAACTTCAGAAAATGGCTATGAAACATAACAGTCAGTTAAAATTGGAGGATGTAAAGGGGAAATGTACAGTTGGATGATAGTGATGAGGATAGTGAGAAAGAGCGTCACAGTCGATGGCTTGGTGGGGATCTATTTAAATATGGCCAAGCATTGCCAAGGTTTGATGAGAAGGAGGTAAAAGCCTTTTTCATTTCATTTGAGAAGGTGGCTAAACAAGTGAAATGGCCAGCAGGCATGCGGGTATTACTGATTCAAACAAAGCTGGTAGGTACGGCTAGTGAAGTGTTTGCATCACTACCGGAGGAGGTATCTGGGACATATCAAGAAGTGAAGAAATCCAGCTTGGGTGCATGTGAACTAGTGCCTGAAGCCTACAGACAAGGGTTTAGAAATTTAAGGAAAGAATTTGGTCAAACACACATGGAGTTTGAAAGGATCAAACAGAGAAATTTTGATAGGTGGATAAGGGCTTTGAAAATAGACCAAATGTATGAAGCTCTCAGAGAAATTATACTTTTGGAGGAGTTTAAAAATTCAATTCCTGATGAGAACTCATGTGGATGAGAAGTGGGTTAAAACTGTGAGATCAGCAGCAGAAATGGCAGATGATTATGAATTAGTTCATAAATCAACGTTTGGTTTATGACATCAGTTTCAGCCTGTGAGGGATAAAAACTGGGGAAAAGAGAAATACTCAAGTCGTAGAGGTAAAGGAGATCTGATGGGCGATAATAAGGAGAGTGTACCTCAGATTAAAAATGAAATCCAGGAGGTGGAAGAGAAATGAAAAGTTTCAAATGTTTTCACTGTAATAAACTAGGCCATGTAAAGTCACAGTGTTGGTGGTTGAAGGAAAACACTGGGAAGGCTGATGTGGTAAAACAGGATAAGACAGGGGTTTGTTAAAGTGGTAAAGGAAAGCCCAAGTGATGCGAAGGAGGTGTAAAAGATTGTACAGCCTGATCAAGACCTGATTGATAAGAAGGTGCCAGATGTCTTTAAAGAATTTACTTGTGTGGGTAAAGATTACTCATGTGTACCAGAAGGAGCAGGTAAAGAAGTCACAATTTTAAGAGATACGGGAGCTAGTCAATCTTTAATGGTAAGGGATGAGGAGTTATGTAGTTTGGGAAGAATGTTGCCAGAAAAGGTGGTACTGTGTGGAATTCAGGGTGAGAAGAGTAGTGTTCCATTGTATAAGGTAAGGTTGGAAAGTCCAGTGAAGAGTGGTGAAGTGGTAGTAGGAGTAATAGAGAAACCATCTTGTCCAGGAACACAGTTTATCTTGGGTAATGATATAGCTGGATCACAGGTGGGAGTGATGCCTACGGTGGTTGATAAGCCAGTGGAAAATCAGACAACTGAAATGTTGAAGGACGAATATCCTGGGATGTTTCCGGATTGTGTACTAACAAGGTCGCAAAGTCACAGGTTAAGACAAGAGGAGAAATCAGAGAGTGAAGATAAAGTTGAAGTTCAATTAGCAGGAACAATTTTTGATCAGATGGTTGAAAAAGAACAAGAACAGGTGGAGGATGAGGCGGATATTTTTAGTTCAGGAAAATTGGCGGAGTTACAACAGAAAGATATAAAAATAAAATGGATGTCTCAGAAAGCATACAGAAGAGGAATCTGAGTGTACACCGGAGTGTTATTACCGTAAAAATAATGTCTTGATGAGGAAATGGAGACCTTTACATATGCAGGGGGATGAAAAGTGGGCAGACGTTCATCAAGTGGTATTGCCAGTAGGGTATAGAAAGGAGGTGTTGCGAGTTGCAAACACCCATTTCTTAAAGATACTCTCACTTGACAATATACATGAGTGAATTGAGATAGGCCGCCCGAGTGGGGAAGCCCGTATTCCACAAGGAGCACAGGGAAGACAAGCATTCCTATCCCGTAAGTTCCATGTGGGATAATACAGCTTGCTCATTACATAATCAAAGATTCCTTTTCCTTTCTCACCAGCCACTACAAATTAACTTTCCAGTGCACTTTTACACATTATTAATCCTCATTTTAGTTTCATTCTTTATGATAATAGTTTCTATAGTGGCCACAGAGGTCTCAAAATGAGAGACGTAAAGAAACTTATTTTATTACAAAGTTAGCTCTATGCACAGTACACTCCCGGTCCCAGCTGGGACTACTCATGCTCGGCTCCCATCTGGGCCGGCTTCAAGACAGAGTCCATTACTCGGCTGATGCCCCTCAGCGGGAAGCTCATATTCTAAGAAACTCACGGGGGGGCTAATTGGTCCCGCCCCGTAGGTATTGTGTGGGTTGTAACAGTTTCTTGACAACTCTTAAATCACTCTTTTTAGAGCCTTTAGTTTATTTTTGGATCACTGTCATGGTTTTTTGGAATATGAGAGGAACAAGGAGCACAGTGCATGAAGCAAAGTGCCTCATACGGAGAAAACACCTGCAAGTATGGGGCTAGTTGTGGTGCTTTAATATTCATGGTGTCAGCCATGGCATGGTGGTGAGCTCTCTTGCTTTATTGTTAGTAGCTTGTGGGTTCAAGTTCACATCAGAGCCTTAAGCACAAAGAATAGGCAGGCATTCAAAATGAGGGAGTATGGTACTGTCAGAGGTTCCACCTTTCAGATGAGACATTAAATCAAAGTCCTATCTGATCTCTCAGGATGTGAAAGATCTGATGGCAGGGAAGCAGAATTCTCCTCGGTGCCCTGGCCAATATTAGCTTTGTGACTAAAATAACAAAGTTCGTCTGGATATTATCATGTTGCTTTTTGGGAAAGTTTGCTGCGTGAAGTTTAGCAGTTTGGTTTCCTGCATTTGAATAAACACTACCCTTCAAAATTGCAGACGTCGGATTTCCTGGGGTCATGGAAGACACTCTATAAATCCAAGTATAAAAGCAAAATACTGATGATACTGGAAATCTGAAATAAAAGACCAAAAAATGCATGTCAGGCAGCACCAATAGAGAGAAACAATTTTAATGTTATATTTTGTTATCTAATCTGCCCTGCCCTCCTCCCGACTGTAGACCTTCCATTAAGTTTTTTTCTGTGCTCACCATCTTCCACTGGCTCAAAACATATTGCATGCCATTGTTTTTCAGTCCTGATGCAAGTTCATCTCTACTGAAACGTCAACTCCATTTCTCTCCACAAAAGCTGCCTGAACGTTGAGTATTTCCAGTGTTACATGTTTATCGGTTTGCTGCACAGAACAATGCAGAGATAATTCAAGTGCTACATCCAAATAGTTTATTTACAGAACTTCTAAACATCTCAGAATTTATAAGAGTTTCAGCACATATGGGATGGGATTCTCTGTTGCCCGAGTCCGAAATCGTAATCGGCGATTGAGTGGAGAATCGATTCTGACGCCGAAACCGGGGCCGGCGCCGATTTGGCGCCGGTTTCCGATTCTCTGCCCCTCCAAACCAGTGTCATCGTGATGTGAGCTGCTGGTGGCTGGTTGGGGGAATGGTATGGCGGACTGTGGGGCGCGAGGGGGGGGGGGGGGGGGGCGGCTGGGGGTACCCATATGGCAGGTAACACTCTGCAGAACCAGGGACCAAGGTGGGTGGTCAGCGGGGTGCGCAGCAAGATGGCTGTCTTGCAGGCTGCGGCAATGGTGGTCCTTGCCTGGATACCGCCCCAGTCCCGTCGGGGTCACCCGGTACCATGGCTCTTCCTCGTGTTCCCCCCCACTGCCCCCGTCAGCCACCCAGGCCCTGGCATGGCCCTCCTCCCATCCCAGCCAGACTGGCCAATGTCTGGCCCGGCAGCCCACGGATTCCGCCTCTCCCGTTTGACCTCCTCTCTCTCCCTCATCAGGCACGGCGCCAGTTGCATGATTTTCAAAAGCACAAGTGAACGTCACCATTGGGAATTCTCCCCGGTGGAGGCGGAGGATAGCGGAGAACCCGGAGAATACTGGGTCAGGCCCGCTAAAGATATGTCAAGGGTATTTACTGTATGTGCGGAGTGGAACGCATTGACACCGCTGTTGAGGCACCGGAGAATTGCGATTTGGCATCCACCTTGATTTAGGCGTCAAAACCAATTCTCCACCCACTCACATCTAGGTTGAGATTCAAACCCCACACCAGTGAAAGGATTCAAATGGGTCATGAAGACCCATTTTCATCCTATTAACATGCAGACACCAATTCTCTGGGCCATCGTGATCCTCTGGTCCTCTAGGTCGGGATTACGTGAGCGAAAACTGGTGCAGATTTTGAGAAACGTGTACCTGACGCTGTGGTCCGCACCATGGGCCAACTGGGTAACTCATTGAGAGAGTTGCCCCCAATGCCCATCAGAGAGTCACAGTCCACCTGCACAATGCAGGGCCTACCCACCCCATCCCCACCAGACTCGCCCCGACTGCAACCCCCCCCGCCCCCCCCCCCCCCCCCCCCACCAAACACCCCTAAATAAAGAGACCATCCAGAGACCCCCTCAATAAAGAGACCCCTCCACATCAAACAAAGTTAGGTGCTTTCCATTAATCTTCCTTCACGGTTGAGTGACTTTCAAGTGGTCAGCTGTGAAACTAGCAGGAAGCTACTAACTTTGTTTGATGTGGTCCAGGAGCTGTCAATCAAAGCTTGCTGTTTATAGATGTGGTTAGTTTTGCAGTTGGTCACTTCAAAGTCCTTCAATAATGAAGGGAGATGAATGGAACAATGTTGGCTGCGGAGTGTGTGCGGAAGCTGTCAATCACAGCTTAGTAAAATTAATATTGAGGAGAAATGAATGAATGGTTTGCAGATCAAGGTCTGGAGTGTTGAAACAGCTGACTGGTTCTCTCTTTCCAGGAATTGACAGGTGCAGCTTCCTGTGTCTGAGCCAGCAGGTGTACTGTCCAAGTGAGTTTTGAAGCAGTGATTTTTTTTCACTTATCTGTCTGGACTGCTCTCTAGCTTCCAGACAAGGGTCTCTCTTTTGTGGGGCTTGTGGGGGGAGTCTCTTTATTTAGGGGCTATTTAGGGGGTCTCTTTATTTAATGTCTGGGGGATCTCCTTAATTAGGGTTCTCCGGTGGGGAGTGGGAGTCAGGTCACTCCCATACTAGGGGGAGGAGGGTGGAGGGAGATCCAGAAAATGCTGGGGGAGGGGAGCTTAATTATGCTGTGGGGGCCCAGCCGTTAGACCTCACTATCCTCCGGGTGCTCTGTGTTCCTCCTAGAAGTCCCGAAAGACGTGCTGTTAGGTAATTTGGACATTCTGAATTTCCCCTCTGTGTACCTGTAATGGAACCTACGAGGGAACAAGCGGTCCTAGATCTGGTCCTGTGTAATGAGACAGGATTGATTAATGATCTCATAGTTAGGGATCCTCTCGGAAGGAGCGATCATAATATGGTAGAATTTAAAATACAGATGGAGGGTGAGAAGGTATAATTAAACACTCGTGTTTTGTGCTTAAACAAAGGAGATTACAATGGGATGAGAGAAGAGCTAGCTAAGGTAGACTGGGAGCAAAGACTTTATGGTGAAACAGTTGAGGAACAGTGCAGAACCTTCCAAGTGATTTTTCACAGTGCTCAGCAAAGGTTTATACCAACAAAAAGGAAGGACGGTAGAAAGAGGGAAAATCGACCGTGGATATCTAAGGAACTACGGGACAGTATCTAATTGAAGGAAAAAGCATACAAAGTGGTAAAGATTAGTGGGAGACTAGCGGACTGGGAAATCTTTAGGGTGCAACAGAAAGCTACTAAAAAAGCTATAAAGAAGAGTAAGATAGATTATGAGAGTAAACTTGCTCAGAATATAAAAACAGATAGAAAAGTTTCTACAAATGTATAAAACAAAAAAGAGTGGCTGAGGTAAATATTGGTCCTTTAGAGGATGAGAAGGGAGATTTAATAATGGGAGATGAGGAAATAGCTGAGGAACTGAACAGGCTTTTTGGGTCGGTCTTCACAGTGGAAGACACAAATAACATGCCAGTGACTGA
Source organism: Scyliorhinus torazame (assembly GCF_047496885.1). Lineage (NCBI taxonomy): Eukaryota > Metazoa > Chordata > Chondrichthyes > Carcharhiniformes > Scyliorhinidae > Scyliorhinus > Scyliorhinus torazame. The sequence continues at coordinate 126,816,316 of NC_092719.1, read as the reverse complement.
TGGAAATGAGGCTATGACAAGTGAGGACCTTGAGACGATTGTTATCACTGAGGAAGTAGTGATGGGCAAGCTGATGGGGCTAAAGGTAGACAAGTCACCTGGCCCTGATGGAATGCATCCCAGAGTGCTAAAAGAGATGGCAAGGGAAATTGAAAATGCACTGGTGATAATTTACCAAAATTCACTAGACTCTGGGGTGGTCCCGGCGGACTGGAAATTAGCAAATGTGACACCACTGTTTTAAAAAGGAGGTAGGCAGAAAGCGGGTAATTATAGGCCAGTTAGCTTAACTTCGGTAGTAGGGAAGATGCTGGAATCTATCATCAAGGAAGAACTAGCGAGGCATCGGGATGGAAATTGTCCCATTGGGCAGACGCAGCATGGGTTCATAAAGGGCAGGTCATGCCGAACTAATTTAGTGGAATTTTTTGTGGACATTACCAGTGCGGTAGATAATGGGGAGCCAATGGATGTGGTATATCTGAATTTCCAGAAAGCTTTTGACAAGGTGCCACACAAAAGATTGCTGCATAAGATAAAGATGCATGGCATTAAGGGTAAAGTAGTAGCATGGATTGAGGATTAGTTAATTAGTAGAATGCAAAAAGTGGGGATTAATGGCTGTTTCTCTGGTTGGCACTCAGTAGCTAGTAGTGTCCCTCAGGGATCAGTGTTGGGCCCACAATTGTTCACAATTTACATAGATGATTTGGAGTTGGGGACCAAGTGCAATGTATCCAAGTTTGCAGACGACACTAAGATGAGTGGTAAAGCAAAAGGTGCAGAGGATACCAAAAGTCTGCAGAGGGATTTGGATAGGTTAAGTGAATGGGCTAGGATCTGGCAGATGGAATACAATGGTGACAAATGTGAGGTTTTCCATTTTGGTAGGAATAACAGCAAAAGGGATTATTATTTAAATGATAAAATATTAAAACATGCTGCTGTGCAGAGAGACCTGGATGTGCTAGTGCATGAGTCGCAAAAAGTCGGTTTACAGGTGCAACAGGTGATTAAGAAGGCAAATGGAATTTTGTCCTTCATTGCTATAGGGATGGAGTTTAAGACTAGGGAGGTTATGCTGCAATTGTATAAGGTGTTAGTGAGGCCACACCTGGAGTATTGTGTTCAGTTTTGGTCTCCTTACCTGAGAAAGGACGTACTGGAGGGTGTGCAGAGCAGATTCACTAGGTTAATCCCAGAGCTGAAGGGGTTGGATTACGAGGAGAGGTTGAGTAGACTGGGACTGTACTCATTGGAATTTAGAAGGATGCGGGGGATCTTATAGAAACATATAAAATTATGAAGGGAATAGATAGGATAGATGCGGGCAGGTTGTTTCCACTGGCGGATGAAAGCAGAACTAGAGGGCATAGCCTCAAAATAAGGGGAAGTAGATTTAGGACTGAGCTTAGGAGGAACTTTTTCACCCAAAGGGTTGTGAATCTATGGAATTCCCTGCCCAGTGAAGCAGTTGAAGCTCCTTCATTAAATGTTTTTAAGAAAAAGATTGTTTTTTGAAGAATAAAGGGATTAAGGGTTATGGTGTTTGGGCCGGAAAGTGGAGCTGAGTCCCAAAAAGAGCAGCCATGATCTCATTGAATGGCAGAGCAGGCTCGAGGGGCCAGATGGCCTACTCCTGCTCCTGGTTCTTATGTTCTTATGTTCTTACGTACCTGAACAGGTGCCGGAATGTGGCGACTAGGGGCTTTTCACAGTAACTTCATTGCAGTGTTAATGTCAGCCTACTTGTGACAGTAATAAAGATTATTATTATTATCGGGCCAACCACTTAAAATGGTGGCCCAAGAGTAGGATTCCTGAGAGAATCCCTCACCATCCTTGCCATGCAAACATTTACAACACTAAGGATTGGGAATCACTTCCTGATTGCCCTCCCAGCGTGAGTGCAAATCAGGTGCAATTCAACTTTGGCAGGAGAACATACAGAGAATCCTTTTCTAGATCTACCATTTTGATGTTGTCATTCTATGTGATCAACTTGATGAGGGGGATAATTAACATCACTCGTAGGAAAAGGAAATGTATCCTCATAATCATTGACCTCGTATGTCAACTAGTCCCCTCATCTGACTCGAGTCTTGTTACATCTTGTGTCCTGGCAAGGTTGCCTCCATGTGTATGTATCCTAATATCCATCTTTAATCCATCATTCTTGCTCAAAGGACACTGGCATATGTGCTGTTACATTGCTGGCGAGTATCTGTTCACAATATGGATAAATCTTTGCCTTCACTCCAGTATGTGTCTTTTTATGAGTGTAAGTCCATTAACTGTTGGGTATCAGCAAATGTCTTTACCCAGAAAGAGTGTCCAGAATAAGGGGCGACATTCTCCGACCCCCCGCCGGGTCGGAGAATCGCCGGGGCCTGACGTGAATCCCGCCCCCGCCGGTTGCCGAAGTCTCCGGCACCAGAGATTCGGCGGGGGCGGGAATCGGGCCGCGCCGGTTGACGGGCCCCTCCGCTCGATTCTCCGGCCCAGATGGGCCGAAGTCCCGGCAATAAATTGCCTGTCCCGCCGGCGTGGATGAAACCACCTTTTGAACGGCGGGACAAGGCAGCGTGGGCGGGCTCCGGGGTCCTGGGGGGGGCGCGGGGCAATCTGGCCTCGGGGGGTGCCCCCACGGTGGCCTGGCCCGCGATCGGGGCCCACCGATCCGCGGGCGGACCTGTGCCGTGGGGGCACTCTTTCCCTTCCGCCGCCGCCATGGTGGAGACCATGGCGGAGGCGGAAGAGACTCCATCCACTGCGCATGAGCAGGAAACTGTCAGCAGCCGCTGACGCTCCCCGCATGCACCGCCCCGAGATGTCATTCCCGTGCCAGCTGGCGGGGCAACAAAGGCCGTTTCCACCAGCTGGCGGGGCGGAAATTCCTCCGGCGTCGGCCTAGCCCCTCAATGTTGGGGCTCGGCCCCCAAAGATGCGGAGCATTCCGCACCTTTGGGGCGGCGCGATGCCCGTCTGATTGGCGCTGTTTTGGGCGCCAGTCGGCGGACATCGCGCCGTTTCGGGAGAATTTCGCCCAAGGTCTCACACATCTGGCACAGGAATAGTCCCTCTGCCAAGAATGTCTTTTTATGGTTTGTGTGCACATTTATGGCAGCAAATCCTTTTCTGTAAGGCCTTGACTGAGCTCTCCTTAATATAACCTGACGCTTTGCCTTTCGCCATGGCATATACGCGTTGCACTTCACTCTCAGGAAAAGATCTTCCTTGTGTTGAAACGATGAAGCCTTCTTCTTTGATGACATGCACATATTTGCTAATGGATTCCAATTGGAGCCTGTTTTCCTGCAATGGAGGCAGCTGGCCATTGTCCGCCGGTGGGGTCTTCCAGTCCTGCCGATGTGTGCGACGTTTCGAGTATACTGCCAGGGACCCGTTGCGTGGGGTTGCCTTTGTTGAGACAGGAAAATCCCACCGGCGGAAGGACCGGAAAGTCGTGCCCTGAAAATTTGGAGCTGTGGTCAAGGGTGGGAAAAAATCCACAGCTCTGGCTTAAAGAGATCCTCAACCAGCCCAGGAAGGAAAATCAAAGCTAATTTCTTATGGAAGGAGAAGATGCTGGCCCCAGTTTAAATTACATCCTCGATCAAAAAAAAAATCTGTTCAATGCGAAGTTAAAGACCATTACACAATAATGAGCTTGGAAAATTCATGTGACAGATATTGCTACTTACATTGAGCACTCTTGATAGATGCTCATCCAGGTTATTGGCAATGCTAATTAATTCTGCTCTCTTAGATACTGAGCCATTTACTTTCTATATTGGTTTGACCACTGGATTTCAGATTAAATGTACCTGCATTTGCACCATCAGGTCATTCTTCCTTGGATATATTATGTGACATGACAGTGTAGACTAATCAGAGCAGTGAGACCCAGATATAAACAGCACAATTTAAAATTTAAAAATCAATATGAATACAAATCTCGTGCACGTGACTTGCGTAATCAACTGCCCAGGAGAGAGGAAGTGTCTGGACAATATTTTAGCACACTGTTGGTACAATGGAGGGAAGTATAAGCCCTGAAAGTTTTAGAGAACTGTATGTTAATGAACTGCAAGACAAATAAGCAGCATTAATCGGGGTCTGGTCCAGGCACCAGTGGAAATGAACAAAGGTATGTTTGGTGAAACTGGGGTGAATATTGCACTCCCTTATTGATGTGATTGAAGGTGGGTGGGTGCTTGTAAAATGTAGTGCGAGGCCTGCTTGTCCTGCCTGTTCCCAATCAGTCTTCCATCTTACAGGTACTGATTTTAAGAGTGGGGAAGCCCCCCCACCTTTGGGCGTAGTCTGCCAGTTAGGCCCCGCCAACACCCTGCAGTCCGGCCTCCCGCTCCTATTCTTTGAGTACTGGCTGCACTTCCCCAGATGGGGTGGAAAGTCTTACCCAAAGCCAATTAATACCCCATTGAGCACAGAATTGGGCTGATGCTCAGCGGTAGTTGTGACAATATGTATATTAACTGGTAAATGAAGGGTTAAAAATTTAATGTAAATGCATCCAACCACTAGGTGGTGATCAAGAGCATACATGTGAATCACGTGATACCCTTGATTCAGGGAGTAGGTGATTAGGCGGGATACAGAGTAGTTATGTTTTGAGAAGCTCTGTAGATAGAATCATAGACTTAGTGTATTTTGTAATATTTATATGTTAGTGAGTAATTCAAATCTATTTAGTTGTAATGTTAATAAATTCGCTTTGTTCAAAACATAGCTTGATGTTCCTTGTGAGACACTACACTTCAAAGCCATCCTCATCCACAAAGCAAAGAAAATCACAACAGTGTTGTGGAGTCCTCTAAAGTAACACGCCTTGACAAAACAGGAAGAAAACAAAGATTTGGGTTGTTTATGGGATACAAGATCTCCACTCCTTGAAGCGTCTCCCTCTCGAATTGCATCCAGGTCAGGGTTTTTATACTTGCGATCTAACCCCCTGGAAAGCCCAGCACCTCGTTACCATGTGAGTTCGTACTCAGTGGAGGTCACGGGGAATCTGATAGTCCTGATGCTCCACGAGGGTTATAACACCTGTCATGTGAGAGTACCTTTAAGAAATGTGTGTTTATAAATGGGTGTGTATATAAATATCTGTAGTGAGAGTACCTTAAAGAAATGGGTGTTTACTACTGCAGTGATGTCAGAGAGTGGGTGGAGCTGGGCTATCTGTCAGCTTTTTACTTTCGTTTTTGAGCAGGCTGCAGGGTGTGTTTTAGTTTCGTTTTCAGTGTTGGAGCTGAAGCCAGACCAAGTGTACTGCTGTTCTCTCTGCCATCAAAAGACTATCTCTTGATCATTTGGTGAATTCAGAATTATAAATGTTCTCAGTAGTGAATGTAAACCTAATGTGCTCCTGGTAAAGGTATTTTAAGTCGTATGGATGTTAAAAGGAAAGCTTAAATAATTACTTCATGTTGTATTCTTTGGGGGTTGTATTTGAATTAATGATTGCTAAGATGTTCACTGTATATTTTAAAAAGGTTAACTTGAGTTCATAGAATAAACATTATTTTGTTTTAAAAAATACTTTTCCGTTTCTGCTGTACCACACCTGAAGAGTGGGCCGTGTGCTCCCCATTCCACAATCTAGTAAAAGTTACGGGTCAGGTGAACTCCATGCTACACTTTGGGGTTCTCTAAGCCCTGGCCCATAACACACCCCTCAACCCCCAAGTCCAGAGATACATCAATATCCATGACCTTGAGCGATTCCAAGGGTCTTCTAGTCATCTTAATCCTGGGACGATCGTCGGGGGCCGAACGTGTGACCTTGAGCGATTCCAAGGAACTTCTAGTCATCTTAACCCTGGGATGTTCATCGGGGGCCGGAGGCGTGTACCAAACCAGGGATGGGCATTACTGTGCGGAGAGCGTTGCCAGGATCATCATTATGGAGGCGCCAACACAAGGGATCCGGTGGTGGCAATACGTTCATGTCAGTCTCAGAATCGGTATTCAGTGGGACCTTGTCCGGCATCTCGGCGGCCTCGCTGTCCAAAACTGTCTTCTCCACAGCAGGTAAGGCCGGGGCCAATGGCGGCAGCTGGTGTGAATGCAGTAACTCTAGCTGGGAGCGGTTTTGGTCTGAAACCTCCGGAATTGGATCTGGCATCTCAGGGATGCACCCATGAAGGTGATCCACGTGCTGATTCGATCACGCCTCTGTGCCCTCAATCAATAAGAGACTGGTGCTGTACGGGCTAATATGACGCCAGGGATCCATGTGGCGCCTTCCCCAAAGTTGTGGGCATACACCAGGTGTCCTACAGCGAAGATACATAAACACACACTCCAGCCTGCATTAGCTGTGGCTCTATTCTGGCCCTGGAAGATTTTCCTGCCAATGTCCGGGAGGACCAAACTCAAACGTGTACGAAGGCGATGGCCCATCAGCAATTCGGCTGGAGCGACCCCCATCATTGTGTGCAACATTGCCCAGTAGCAAAAAAACAATTTCGCCAGCCGAGTCTCCCAGTATCCTGCCTTTGAATATCTGGACTGCGTGCTCCACTAACCCATTTGAAGCCGTGATGGTACGGGGCGGTGTGTACGTGTTGTATGCTGTTTGCAGTCATGACTCTGCACTCGTCAATGCTGTCCCATTATCCGAGACCAGAACCTCTGGTACCCCGTGCGTGCTGAAAGATAGCTGCAGCCAGTTGATGATGGCTCCAGCTATCATACCATGCATTTCATGGATCTCCATTCACTCTCAGTGAGCATCTACGATGATGATAAACATTGCTCCCTGGAATGGTCCTGCAAAATCTATGTGGTGGTGGGACCGTGGAAGGCTTGGCCATTCCCAAGGGCCACCTTCTCTACATCCGCCTCAATACCTGACCACCATACTTAGCTGCAGGATAGTATCTTCTTTTCTGACACCCCAGGGTGTCCATTATGGAGGCCCTGCTCGGGAACCACCACGTATGTTCCTCACAGGATTACACCATCCTCGATGCTTCACTTGGATATCTTGTTAGTGTTCACCTTCAAGCCCCTGGCAAGGTGTGGTGTTGGGCCCCATACTGGTTGACATGCCGTACCCGGGACATCTGCGGATCCAGACGGGGGACGCAATTGACCGTCATTTTGTAGTCCCACAGAGGCAGAGAGAGCCATTGGCTTATTCACCGACATGACAAGCACCGCCCAGTCAGATGCCCAACTCCGTGTCCACTTTCGACCAAAATGCATACGGGACAGGCCGGGTGCAGAAATATCTCGTTGGGGCATTCGGGCCGATTCTGATGCGGACCACAGGCTTTCTGAGGTGCCTAACCCCTCCTGAAACACGGTCGGGAACCTGGCCACGACCCCCTCAGGGCCATGTGGGTACATTCGGCAAATCCTTTGCCAGTCCAATCTGAGAACGTGCAGCCAATCATGTCCCAACAAACTCTGGCCGCTGCCATTTATGACCACTAATGGAAGGTGTGCCATCTTCTGCCCGTATTCTACCGGGACCGCGGAGGTACCCACAATTGCCAGAGGTCCACCAGTGTCTGTAGCGAGGCGGGCATTGGTGTCCCAAAGGATCAGCGTTTGGAAACCAGAGCGAATAGGGTCAAAGCTTTATTTACGATGTACAAGATCTCCACTCCCCGAAGGGTCTCCCATGCCAATCTGCACCCAGGCTAGGGTTTTTATACCAGTGATCTAATCCCCGATTAAGGGAAGCCCCGCCCCCTCGCTACCGGGGGAGCTTGTATTCAGTGGAGGTCACAGGGAGTCTGATAGTCCTGATGTAGTGACCTGCACAAGGGTTGTACCAAGTGTCAACAGTGAAAGAACAGCACATTCCAGGGAAAGAGCTAATTCGCTTTTATATCAACCTTCCAGTAACTTGAATGTAGGAAATCAAGCACCCGTGGTTTATCTTCCTGCATTTATGTCTAAAGTTTGCCACAGGGTTCGGGAATCCAGGCAGTTACTGAAGAGGTGGCACACACAGAGGAAGGAGCAATGGGAAATAAAATTACAAGTCGGCCACAGTTTTCAGCCTCCATATAGTTAAAAAAATATCAACCCATTGCAGGTAAAATGCTCAATAAATAATCAGAGAGCTACAGGGGAAGATGGTGCAAACAGGAGATCTTAATGAACATGGCTGATTGTAAACTGATTGGTCACTAACACATCTCCCACTGCAGCAACCAGACCAGATTATCTGATAAGATCTGAGTGATTTCACCAGCTCTGACTGATCTGCTCTTTAATGTGACCTTTGCAGTTCGTAAGAGAAGAGATGCCAGTTATATTAATGTTCGATTGCATCCAAAGCAACAACTTGCTTAATCACTTTCATCTCGCAACCGCCAAAAATCTCTTTGCTTCTCCAATTCCCACATATTCTACATCCCTGATTTCCATCGCTGCATTATTTGTGAGTGTATCTTCAGTTGCTGAGGCCCTCTGCTCCCGAGCTCCTTCCCTAATCCTCTTCAGTTCTCTATCTTAATCTCCTCTATTAATATGCTCCTTAAAATATATCTCTTTGACCAAGCTTTTGGACATCTGTCCTAATGGGCAATGATGTTATGACATTGATGTGACGCTGTCAGGCATGAGGCCATTTGAAGCTTCACTCCCCTCCCCTTCCAGCAAACTTTAGGGCAGAGAAAGCAAATCGTGCCTGTGCACGGCACACACTGAGGCTGCCTGTGTATTCCTTGTTCACTCCCTTTCCTTCCTAGCAAACTGTAAATCAGGAAAAAATAATTCTGGATGTGCTTCATAGGTTTTTCCTGGCAGAGGCTCCACTTCATGGCTACCAGTGCGACCTCGGAGCTTGCCAGCCAAAAATTGAGGAATAGTGGAGGGCCTTCAAAGCGATTTTTCACAGTGCTCAGCAGAAGTATATACCAGTGAAAAGGAAGGACTGTAGGAAAAGGGATAATTAGCCGTGGATATCGAAGGAAATAAAGGAGGGTATAAAATTGAAAGAAAATGTAGACAAAGTGATTAATATTAGTAGGAAACTAGAGGATTGGGTAATCTTTAAATATCAACAGAAAGCCATGAAAAAAGCTACAAAGAAAAGTAAGATAGATTATGAGTGTAAACTAGCTCAGAATATAAAAACAGACAGCAAATGTTTCTGCAAATATATAAAATGAAAACGAGTGGCTAAGGTAAACATTGGTCCAGATGAGAAGGGGGATTTAATAATGGGAAATGAGGAAATGGCCGAGGCATTGAACAAGTATTTTGTGTTGGTCTTCACAGTGGAAGACACAAATAACATGCTAATAAATGATGGTCAGGAGGCTATGGCAGGTGAGGACATAGAAACGATCATTATTACTAAGGAGGTAATATTGGGCAAGCTAATGGGTTAAAGATAGACAGGTCTCCTGCCCTGATGGAATGCATTCCAGGATACTACAAGAGGTAGCAGGGGAAAGAGCAAAGGCGCTCGTGCTAACTTACCAAAATTCACTGAACGCTTGGGCAGTTCCGGCAGATTGGAAAACAGTAAATGTGATGCCACTGTTTAAAAAAGGAGGTAGACAAAAGGCAGGTAACTGTAGGCTGGTTAGCTTAACTTCTGTAGTGGGGAAAATGTTTGAATCTATCATCAAGGAAGAAATAGTGAGACACCTGGATAGAAATTGTCCCATTGGGCAGACGTAGCATGGGTTCATGAAAGGCAAGTCATGTTTAACTAATTTACTGGAATTCTTTGAGGACATTACGAGCACGGTGGGCAATGGGGAACCGGTGGATGTGGTGTATCTGGATTTCCAGAAGGCTTTCGACAAGGTGCTGCACAAAAGGCTGCTGCATAAGATAAAGGTGCATGGCGTTACGGGTAATGCATTAGCATGGATAGAGGATTGGATAATTAACAGAAAGCAAAGAGTGGGATAAATGGGTGTTTTTCTAGTTGGCGGTCAGTGGATAGTGGTGTGCCTCAGGGATCAGTGTTGGGTTTGCAATTGTTTCCAATTTACATAGATGATTTGGAGTTGGGGGCCAAGTGGTATGTGTCAAAGTTCGCAGATGACACTAAGGTGGGTGGTAGAGCAATGTGTGCAGAGTGATATAAATAGTTTAGTTAGTGGGCAAGGGTCTGGCATATGGAGTACAATGTTAGCAAATGTGAGGCCATCCATTTTGGTAGGAATAACAGCAAAATGCACTATTATTGAAATGATAGTGTGCATGCGATGCATAAATCTGTAACATTGCCTGCAAAGCCACAGGACTGACTTCACTCTGGCACGCTGATTACTTGGTTCCAGATCAGGGATTATGGCTGCCTTTCTCTTTGCTCTCCTATTCCTACCTGACTGCCAAGGCCGGACTTCACTTCCTGCACTGACCAACTCAGTTCGTCAGTGCAGACAGAGATCGGGCTGTCATTTTTAAATGCCGCCTTGATCTCTTAGCCCCCCTTAGACTCCCCACCGCGGCCTCCGGACTCCACCCCAATGCCTCAACGTTATGGGATCCTCGAGCCCCCTTACCCCACTTCATAAAAGCAAGATACCTCGAGGCACTTCTGCTGGCACCCGAGCACCTTGGCATTGCCAGTCTAACATCTTGGACTGCCACCGGGGTACCTTGACACCGCCAGCTTGACATCTTGGCGCTGCCACCCAGGCACCTTTCCACTGCCTGGGTGGCATTGCCAGGGTACCCAGGTGGCAGTGCCAAGGTACGAGGCTGGCAGTACCAAGGTGTCCGGGGACAGCGGAAGTGCCAAGGTATTAACCTGCAAGAATCCAACCACCCGAGGCCTTCTGATGGCCTGGGAGACGCACCCAGGTATCATTTTTGTGGACCAGTGCTAAACGGTGCCATGGCGAGGTCTCCCTGATGTGGACCTAACTGCTCATTTATATATGTAAATCTGGATCTCATCCTCGCTGGGCGAGATCTAGATCATGACGCCTCGCTAGATCTCTCGAGGCTTTCCGAGCATTACAAATCTCACTAGAGGCTTCCTGTCAGATTTAGCAGCCTCGTCGCATCCCCGAGTCGATACAGGAGGCCGTTCAATCGTGCCCTAAATTAATATGTTTGGAAATCAAAACAGCTGTGATTTTTATCCTGACTCTTCCATGTTGTCCAATAGATTCTTGATAAAGAAGGTCTTCTTACCTGCTGTAATATTCTATCATATGCACGATTCATTTGCCCTTGCACTGGAGAACTTCCCTGCTAAGTTTTGCAATGAAATATGTAGTTTCTGCTACTTTGACTGGACATCATCAAGGCATGTTTAAGCGTTCATTGGTGACCCGGGAACAGTATCCTGTACCTGCAAGTCATGTTGAAACTTGACAGAATATAATTTTTTAAACTCTATACCTTTCCATAGGTCTGCATAATCAATATAAAATTTCCATGTTAAATCTGCTCCACATTAACATGTTGAATGGACATATCAGGTGTGTGGTGATGTGCATCACTGTAAATACATGTAAGCTAGCCAGACACTAGAGGGAGCACCAGAAACATCACACACACACACTCAACCAATAGATAAGTTAGATAGGAGGCAACCAATGGACATTCACGATACGCAAGGAGGTGACACGACCACAGGGGGGCATTACACCAACCCATATATAAAGGACACCACACACATGATCTGCTTTTTGGCCAGTGGAGACAGTCAGTGAGGAGAGGCACAGGGTTGATTCAATATTACACCCACCACGTGGAAGACAGCAGCTGGTTAGTCAGTTTCGGTAGCTATCATCGGATTAGCAGTAGTGTCGAACTCAAGTTATAAAAGTGTACATTGTGTAAATAAATGTGTTGAAGTTATCTACACATCTCGACCTTCCTTTGACAAATGCACACAAGGAAGCCGCTTATGTTACAAAGGAAACATAACAAAACAAGGTGGCTATCCAATTTATAACAGAGTAAGTTTTGTTAAATTAGTCTGCATGACTACTGACATATTTAATTACCTTTGTTGCTTGTAATTTTTAATCATTGCAGACTTTAGGCAAGTAATGTCAACTTAAACACATGTACGAGGTCTCCCTGGAAATCTAGGCCTCTGGTGAATGAATTGATACCAGTCCAGAACCAGATATCCTGTCACCACCTGTGAGCATCGGTGAAATGAGTAACAAATAATGTATAAAAATATATGATCAGTGAATTAATCTCCCATGTTACAATTTTGAGCGAATACCTCTCTCCTGGAAGATCATTGACAATGATTTTTGCAGCAGGATGTGATCCATTTGAGCACATTGGTGATTCATAAAGGTTTTAATCAGTTTGAAAGGCAGAAATGAGCACGAGATATCCAGTCACATATGCCCAGCTCTGCAGTGTAATGTTCTTGCAGAAGACGTGTCCCAAGATGGTCCCCAGTGCATTACTTTTAATGAATTCATAAAGACACTGTTTGTAAACATATTTGTTAAAACTAATATGTGGGAGAAAATGCCTGGAAAAGTCTCACTGGATTTTAGAAAGCTAAGAAGAGTCTACATCATTAGTGGCTTTTTAAATACACAGCTTCTTTGGTAAGAAGAATAATACTATGAGAGGTCAATGTTTAAATGCACGTTTATCCTGATGCGGTATATTTAAAGACATTTTCTTGGTTCATCGAATCCCCTGGATTTATTTTATTGCTGTCAACACAGCTTATTATTCATCTTGCTGCAAGATATGCTGACTTTTTTTGTCACTTTTGCTACACTCCTGTGATGAACGGTTACCGCCTTGTCATCATGGAAGGTGATGTCCCCTTTAAGACCGGGCTTGGAACGCTGGGGACTCTGCCTCTGGCTCCGCCCATCTGTGAGCCATATATAAGGGGCTGCCTTGTGGGCTGTGCAGCAGTTGGCACATGTCTCAGCTCTAGCATAGTTCTTGGTCTATTAAAGCCTTCTTTACCGTTGACACTCTAAGCGTCATTATTGAGGGTACCTCAATTTAATAGACTAAACTAGATCAGGATGGACGCAGGCCTAAAACCAGAGAAGCTCAATCTGGAAGCACGGACACTGGAGGCAAAGGAAATTTTAAAATACTGGCTGCGGTGCTTCGAGGCCTACCTGGACTCCGCAGAGATTCCCATCCTGGGGCCACGCAAGCTGAGCCTACTCCACGCCCGGGTGAGTCACAGAATCTCCGCCACGCTCGAAAAGGCGACGACTTATGAAGAGGCGGTCGAGTTACTCCGCAAGCAGTTTGTCAAACCCATCAACGAGATACACGCCAGGCATCTGCTCTCTACCTGCCGGCAGCGCTCGGGGTAATTGCTAGACGAATTTGTCGAGAAACTCACCGCGCTTGCCAGGGACTGTGACCATCAGGATATGACAGGGGAAGTCCATATGAACCTGCACAACAGAGACGCTTTCGTGTCCGGCATCCGCTCGACCTACATCCGGCAGCGGCTGCTCGAAAACGGGGCAAAAGACCTCCAGGACACGCTAACGCTCACCTCCTCGCTGGAGGTGGCCCTACATAACTTGGGTACGTACCCCGCGGACTCTGCGAGCCCCCCCGGACTTCCTCAGACTCAGCCGTATTACAGGCATGCGCCACGCGGTGACCCACTCACCATGGGGGCATACTGTGCTACTTCTGCGGACAGGGCCAGCATCCACACCCACGCTGCCCAGCTATCTCCGCGATCTGCAGCGACTGCAGGAAGAAGGGGCATTTTGCGATCATCTGCCTGGCCAGACCCAGGGGCCAGAAAAACAAAGAACAGCCGGCCCGAAAATCAGGTTCTCAGGCCCGCAGGCCTCGCAATGCGTCTGTGCACCAAACCGACATGCCCCCTTCTGACGCGTCATCAGTCTCGTGCGAATCATGGGAGCAGCCATCTTGTCGGCGGCCATCTTCTCGACCCGACAGGTGCGACCGACAGCGGCGGCCATTTTACGAGTCCGACTCGGCTGAGGACTCGGACTACCCGCGAGTGGGTGCGATCATCCTCGACCAAACTCGACCAAAGTACCTGCAGAACTCTATGATGCAGGTCCAGGTCAATGGGCACGACACTGCATGCCTCTTCGACTCCGGGAGCACGGAGAGTTTTATCCATCCTGAAACAGTAAGGCGCTGCTCCCTGCGCACCCATCCCGCGTCCCAAACCATAGCCCTCGCATCTGGGTCCCACTCGGTACAAATCAAGGGGTACTGTATTGCGGATCTCTTGATTCAGGGCGCCAAATACACCCGTTTCAAATTTTATATCCTCCCTCACCTCTGTGCCCCCTTGCTGCTCGGACTGGATTTCCAGTGCAGCCACCGAAGCCTAACACTGAAGTTCGGCGGACCCTTGCCCCCACTCATGGTATGCTGCCTTGCGACACTGAAAGTCGCACCCCCTTCGCTATTCACGAACCTCACTCCCGACTGTAAGCCAGTCACCACCAGGAGCCGGCGCTACAGTGCCCAAGGTATGACTTTTATCAAGTCAGAGGTCCAGCGTTTACTGGGAGAGGGGGTCATTGAGGCTAGCAACAGCCCTTGGAGAGCGCAAGTGGTGGTAGTCCGGTCCGGGGAGAAGAAACGGATGGTCGTGGATTATAGCCAGACCATAAACCGATTCACGCAGTTTGATGCATACCCCCTTCCTCGCATCGCGGAAATGGTAAATCGGATCGCCCAATACCGAGTCTTTTCCATGGTCAACCGCAAATCCGCCTACCACCAGCTCCCCATCCGACCAAAAGACCGCCCCTATATTGCCTTCGAAGCAGCCGGCCAGCTCTTCCACTTCCTCAGGGACCCCTTCGGTGTCACAAATGGGGTCTCCGTCTTTCAAAGGGCGATGGACCAAATGGTGGACCAGCACGGTTTGCGGGCTACATACCCGTACTTGGACAATGTCACCATCTGCGGCCATGACCAGCAGGGCCATGACGCCAACCTCAAAAAGTTCCTCCAGACCGCCCGAGCCCTTAACCTGACCTATAACGAGGAAAAATGCGTTTTCCACACCACCTGGCTAGCCATCCTCAGCTATGTCGTGGAAGACGGGGTCCTAGGACCCGACCCCGACCGCATGAGCCCCCTTAAGGAACTCCCTCTCCCCCGCAGCCTCAAGGCCCTCAAACGGTGCTTGAGACTTTTCTCTTATTACGCCCAGTGGGTCCCCAAGTATGCGGACAAAGCCCGCCCACTCATAAAGACCACCATTTTTCCCCTCTCGGCTGAGGCTCAATTGGCCTTCAACCGCATCAAGGCCGACATCATCAAGGCTGCTATGCATGCGGTGGACGAAACCATTACTTTCCAGGTAGAGAGCGATGCATTAGACATCGCCCTGGCTGCTACCCTCAATCAGGCAGGCAGACCAGTAGCGTTCTTCTCCCGAACCCTCACCGCCTCCGAGGTTCGACACTCTGCAGTCGAAAAGGAGGCACAAGCCATTGTGGAGGCTGTGCGGCGCTGGAGACACTACCTCACCGGTAGGAGGTTTTCCCTCATCACCGACCAACATTCAGTCGCCTATATGTTCGATATCACGCAACGGGGCAAAGTATAAAATGATAATATTTTGAGGTGGAGGATCGAACTCTCCACCTACACGTACGATATCAAGTCTTGTCCAGGGGAGCTCAACGAGCCCCCAGATGCCCTGTCCCGCGGCACATGTGCCAACGTGCAGGACGACCGCCTGCATCCCATCCACAATGCCACCCGGGGGTTACCCGGCTCGTCCATTTTATCAAGTCCCGCAACCTACCTTACTCAACCAAGGAGGTCAAGGCCATGGTCAGGCCCTGCCAGATCTGTGCGGAGTGCAAACCGCACTTCTACCGGCCAGACAAGGTTCGGCTCGTGAAGGCCTCGGGTCCCTTTGAGCGACTGAGCTTGGACTTCAAGGGGCCCCTCCCGTCCACCAATTGTTATGCCTATTTCCTCACCGTTATCGATGAGTTCTCCCGTTTCCCATTCGCCATTCCCTGCCCCGAAATGACCTCAGCCACCGTGATTAAGGCACTGCACAGCATCTTCACTCTGTTCGGTTTCCCCGCTTATATCCACAGCAACCGGGGTACATCGTTCATGAGCAATGAACTGCGTCAGTATTGTCATGATATTCAAGTGAACATCACAGCACATACACACATACATAATGATAGACAGAGCAACGGACCGATTAGCACACATAACACGACAGCCAATCACAGACAAGAGCATACACAGTACAAAACAAGAAACACAACACTTCCTGGGCAGTCCATCAGGAGACGGCACAGGGCCAGGACCTCAAAGCAAGACACTCACACAGTCACCACGTGCTGAGTACCAAGTCTGTTATATAAATAGTTTAAAGGAGTAAAACTGCGTTGTACCAATCGCAACCTTGTTGGTTCGTCTGTATCTCAGAGCACCCAACACTTCATGGTACCAGAAGTGAATCAAAACCTACCCACAAATCTTCCATCCTGCACCATGGACACCGTCAACACATCGCAGCCGTTGCATGTTGCTGGGAACCTTGGCATAAATTGGACGCTGTTCAAGCAGCGCTTCGAACTCTTTATGGAAGCCAACGATAAACAGGGCGCCTCGGACAAAAGGAAGATCACCATCCACCTTACCACCGCAGGTCAGCACGCCATCCATGCATACAACTCCCTGGTGTTCGCGGAAGACGAGGACAAATCTAAATATGACACGGTCCTCCTCAAGCTCGACAAGCACTTCAACGTTGAGGTCAATGAGAGCTTTGAGAGGTATGTCTTCCAGCAGCGCCTGCAAGCTAAGGATGAGCTCTTTCAGTCCTTCCTGACGCATCTCCGCATACTCGCGCAGTCCTGCGGTTACGACACCACCTCAGAGTCCATGATCCGGGACCAGATCATTTTTGGCATTGCCTCCGGCGGCCTACGCCAGCAGCTTCTAAAAATAAAAGGCCTGACCTTAGCATCTGCAGTTGAAGCCTGTGTCCTGCACGAGAACGCGACTAGCCGCTATGCCCAATTTCAGGTGACCGAATTGGTGCAGAGGGGGTCCTACGCGATCGAATCGGCAAGCCAGGCTGCCCACGAAGCCGAACGCATCCAGGCAATCGAGTTTCTCCCGGCCCGCGGCCCGGACGAGGGCGACCGTTTCGCGCGCTTTTCGAGGCCTCCCGCGCTTGTGCGTGCCAAAACCTACGGCAACACTGAGGGACGTGATGCGCAGGCGTGCCGGACGCAAGACCGAACTGCGCATGCGCAGTGGCATAACGAACGCCATGACGTCACGACGTGCGCCAACTGTGGAGCTGCACATTTAAAAGGGCAATGTCCCGCAAAAACCCGACAATGCCTACGCTGTGGCAAGGTGGGCCACTACGCTGCCTACTGTCGAGCGGCTCAACCTGTTGATCTTCCGCATCTCCGACAACCTCGCAGGAACGTGCGGACCATTCAGCCTCCACATCACGACATCCAAACCGATGACAGAGATGACCAAGACGCCTTCCGGGTTGCGGCCATTGATGGGAACCGGGTCAACACAATCAATCCGGGTGATGAATGGTGTGCCACCCTGATGGTCAACCGATCGGCGATCACTTTCCGCCTGGACACTGGCGCCTCCGCCAACCTCATAGCATGGTCCACCTTCTACGCCATGAAGGTCAGACCACCAATACGGCCGTCCCGGTGCAGGATGGTCGACTGCAACGGGAACTTTATCCCGGCTATGGGACCCTGCCAGCTCCAGGTGACACACAACACACACACGGCCACACTCTCGTTCGAGATAGTCGGCTCATCGAAGGACTCCCTGCTGGGCGCACAGGCATGCAAGGCTCTCCACCTCGTGCAACGAGTCCACTCTTTCTCTCCAGACGGCACGTCTGACTTCCCGGATGCAGAGTTCAACGCACAGCTCCAATCGCTCCTCGCCCACAACCAGGAGGCATTCGAGGGCATGGGAACACTGCCATACACCTACCGAATTCGCCTCAAACCGGACGCCATCCCGGTCATTCACGCACCTCGCAGGGTTCCTGCGCCATTTAAAATCTGCCTCAAGCAGCAGCTGTAGGATCTCCAGAACCAAGGGGTCCTATCCAGGGTCACGGAGCCCACGCCGTGGGTCAGCTCCATGGTGTGTCAAGAAGCCCTCCTGCGAGTTCCGCATCTGTATTGACCCCAAAGACCTCAATAATAATATCATGAGGGAACATTATCCCATACCCAAACGGGAGGAGATCACCAGTGAAATGGCCCAGGCGAAAATATTTACTAAACTGGATGCTTCTAAGGGGTTTTGGCAGATCCAACTCGATCCCTCCAGCCGAAAGCTATGCGCCTTCAACACCCCTTTCGGCAGGTTCTGCTACAACCGGATGCCATTTGGCATCATCTCGGCATCCGAGGTCTTTCATAGAATCATGGAGCAGATGATGGAAGGCATCGAAGGGGTGCGCGTATATGTGGACGATGTCATCATCTGGTCCACCACACGACAGGAGCACATATATCGTCTCCAATGCGTTTTTGCCCGCATACGGGAAAACGACCTCCGCCTCAACCGAGCCAAGTGTTCCTTTGGCCAGACCGCGTTGAAGTTCCTGGGGGACCATATCTCCCGGTCAGGGGTCCGTCCGGATGCAGACAAGGTGAGCGCCATCACAGCCATGCCGCAGCCGGCCGACAAGAAAGCAGTGCTACGCTTCCTTGGCATGGTCAACTTCCGGGGAAGTTCATTCCCAACCTTGCCTCCCACACGGCGGCTCTGCACCACCTCGTCAAAAAGTCCACAGAGTTCCAGTGGCAACACACACACCAGCTGGAATGGGAGGAGCTCAAACGCAAACTCACTACGGCACCAGTGTTGGCGTTCTTTGAAACGTCTCGTGCCACCAAAATCTCAACTGACGCCAGCCAATCCGGCATTGGAGCAGTGCTCCTGCAGCAGGATGACACGGCATCATGGGCCCCGGTTGCCTATTCATCGTGGGCCATGACCCCCACAGAGCGGCGCTACGCGCAGATTGAAAAGGAGTGCCTGGGCTTGCTAACCGGTTTAGACAAGTTCCATGATTATGTATATGGTCTTCCCCGGTTCACTGTCGAAACTGACCACCGCCCCCTGGTCAGCATAATAAACAAGGACCTGAACGAGATGACCCCTCGCCTCCAGCGCATCTTACTTAAACTCAGGAGGTACGACTTCCAACTGGTCTACGCCCCAGGGAAGGACCTCATCGTTGCGGATGCCCTATCCAGAGCAGTGAGCACGCCGCCAGATGCGGAGGGGTTTTTATGTCAGTTTGAGGCACAGGTGGCTTTCACATCGGCAAATCTGCCAGCTGATGACTCCAGTCTGGCCTGTATTCGCCGAGAGACTGCGGCCGACCCCCTTCTACAGCAAGTGATGCGCCACATGATGGGAGGATGGCTCAAAGGGCAGTGCCCGCAGTTTTACAATGTACGAGACGACCTAGCCATCATTGATGGCATCCTTCTGAAGCTGGACCGGATTGTGATTCCGCACAGCATGCGCCAGCTGGTTCTCGACCAACTACACGAAGGCCACCTGGGGGTCAAGAAGTGTAGACGGAGGGCCCGACAGGCGGTATACTGGCTGGGCATCAGTGACGATATTGCCAACATGGTGCTCAACTGTACAACGTGCCAAAGGTTTCAGCCGGCGCAACCTCTTGAAACGCTTCTGCCCCATGAGCTGGTGACATCCCCCTGGGCGAAGGTGGGTGTGGACCTGTTTCACACGCTCGGCAAGGACTATGTCATCATAGTTGACTACTTCTTCAACTACCCAGAAGTCATACGCCTGCACGATTTGACGTTGTCTGCTGTCAACAGGGCCTGCAAAGACACCTTTGCTCGCCACGGCATTCCGATGACTGTCATGTCGGACAATGGGCCCTGTTTTGCCAGCCAGGAATGGTCGTCCTTTGCTGCTTTGTATGGCTTCACACACGTGACGTCCATCCCTCTGCACCCCCAGTCCAATGGAAAGGCGGAGAAGGGCGTTCACATTACCAAGCGGCTCCTCTGCAAGGCTGCTGCTGCCGGGTCGGACTTCTACCTCGCCCTGCTGGCCTATCGCTCGGCCCCACTAGCCACGGGTCTCTCACCAGCACAGCTGCTGATGGGTCGTGCCCTCAGGACCACTGTGCCTTCCATCCTGGCACCAACAATAGACCATGCTCCAGTACTGCATAGGATGCAACTGCAGCGCGGTTGCCAAAAGAGGTCATATGACACACGGGCAACTGATCTTCCCGCCCTGGCCCCTGGAGATGAAGTCCGCATCCACCGACCAGAAGGTGGCTGGTCAGCACCTGCCGAAGTTCTCCGACGCGTGGCTCCCCGCTCGTTCCTGGTACGCATGCCTGATGGATCCATGTGTAGGCGCAATCGCCGGGCTCTTCGCCTACTTCCACGCTCGCAACGAGACCTTACACTGACGCCGTGTCCTCCTGTGGTTCCTGATAGCGACTTCGTGGAGCTGCCTGCTACCATGCCCCTTCCGTCGCCGCCCGTGGCCAGGCCCGCACCTCAGCCGGTGGTTCCCGACCTCCCCTTGAGGCGGTCAACCCAAATTCGTCGCCCACCTACTAGACTGGGCTTATGAGACTGTTTACACATTGAACTCATGCAACCACTGTTTTAACATGTCTATGTTTTTCTCGTTACAGGTATTTGTTTTATCGTTCCACATTTCCAAGTTTTTTTTTGTTATGGTACAACCTCGTTAGTATGTCACACCCGACATCGCCCCTTGTATATAGTTAATCCCCATGTACATGCTGTAAATATTACACACACACACATTTAGCTGCACTCAGTACACATTTCTATTTATAACCACGTAGGCACATAATCTTGTAAAAAAGGGGGATGTCATGATATTCAAGTGAACATCACAGCACATACACACATACATAATGATAGACAGAGCAACGGACCAATTAGCACACATAACACGACAGCCAATCACAGACAAGAGCTTACACAGTACAAAACAAGAAACACAACACTTCCTGGGCAGTCCATCAGGAGTCGGCACAGGGCAAGGACCTCAAAGCCAGACACTCACACTGTCACCACGTGCTGAGTACCAAGTTTGTTATATAAATAGTTTAACAGAATAAAACTGCGTTGTACCAATTGCAACCGTGTTGGTTCGTCTGTATCTCAGAGCACCCAACACTTCAAGTATCTGCTCAGCAAAGGCTTCGCCTCCAGCAGAACGACCATTTATAACCCGCGGGGAAACGGGCAAGTGGAGAGGGAGAACGCAACAGTGTGGAAGGCTGTCCTTCTGGCCCTGCGGTCGCGAAGTCTCCCAACTACCCGCTGGCAGGAGGTCCTACCCGATGCGCTATACTCCATTAGGTCACTCCTCTGCATGGCCACGAATGAGACCCCTCACAGCTGACTGTATTCCCCAGGAAGTTTACCTCCGGAGTCTCGCTTTCACCTTGGCTGATGGCTCCGGGACCTGTTCTTCTCCTGAGGCATACGAGGAGCCATAAAACGGACCCCCTGGTTGAAAAGGTCCGACTGCTCCACGCCAACCCCAGTTACGCCTACGTTGAGTACCCCGACGGCAGGCAAGATACGGTTTCCTTCCGGGATCTGGCACCCGCTGGATCCCCCACTACAGACGCCCCTTCCCGCGCCGCTCCCCTGCAGGACCCGGCGCCCCCTACAATGCACCTACCGCGCACCCCCCCTTGCGGCCCCCCCTTTACACACCCCTCTGGCGCCGGCACCGCTATCCCCGGCCCTGCCTAGTCCCCCTGCCCCGACCCGGACCGAAGCTCCGACCGCTGTGCTCCCGGATGTACCCTCAACCGGGACGTCCGTGCCCGCCGCACCACCGCCCGAACTGAGGAGGTCAATGAGGACGATCCGGCCACCGAGACAGATGGACCTATGATGGTACTTCACCCCCGCCGGACACTTTTTTAAACAGGGGGTGCATGTGATGAACGGTTACTGCCTTGTCATCATGTAAGGTGATGTCCCCTTTAAGACCGGGCTTGGAACCCTGGGGACTCCGCCTCTGGCTCCGCCCATCTGTGACCCATATATAAGGGGCTGCCTTGTGGGCTGTGCAGCAGTTGGCATATGTCTCAGCTCTAGCATAGTTCTTGGTCTATTAAAGCCTTCTTTATCGTTGACACTCTAAGCGTCATTATTGAGGGTGCCTCAACTCCTAATGTTACGAATTACACGGTGAACTGTCTCGTTGTACTTAATCCAACTAGGTGGTCATGATATGGGCCGAATGGGATCCTTCTGCACTGTAAATTCTATTGTATGTTCCGGTCAGGTATTTCCTCCATACCCTGTATCAGGAAAGTACCAAGTGCACACAGTGTATTTCCCCTGTAAGGATGAAAATGAAACCATCATTCAGACACAGCATGTTTAATAACCTTCAAGCAGGGAAGCCATTCCATTATTAACGTGACTTACACTGATGTCATGAAATTCACTCAGAGACGCAGAAAACGCAGAGCAGATCTCAGTGGGGATAAACTGAAAAAGAAGACAATCAAAACTTTGATGTAGATTTTGCAGAGGCAATGATGGTGATACTGGTAGTGTTCACTGTCCTACTCTGAGATGGGCAGCAACTGCTGGAGTCCACACATGCACAGTTAAACATGGAAATCCAGCAGTTGCTGTCAGTGATTCTATGCTTACCCCTAGGGCGCGCTGTTGAAGTCCCCCCAGTGTGAAATCAAATAGAAATCACTGAACTGATAATAACTTCTTCTTTGACACTAATAGTCTTACGGCAAAAACCCTTGAAAAAGTTACACTTTGCTGAATAAGATACAATTGGGTTTTTTGTTATGTGCTAAGTTCACACTGACTGCTGAACACCTTCATTGGTTCCGAAAGATAAATTTTATATTGGTGGAATGTCAAACCTCTCAATTTTTCCCAAAAAAATTGTTTATGATAATTCAACTTCTATCTCAATCCTATGTCCTTGTCCCAATCATTTATTTCACTCTCTGTCGAACTTAACTAAAAGTGAATGATAATCAGTGTATTTTACTTTCTGGCTTGCCGCCTGTGAGAATACGTCAATGCGATTGGCTGCTTACCCTGCTTGATGGCATCATCTTATCGGATGCTTAGAGATCCTCTTAACTTGGCACCAGATTCAAACTGACATCAGGGAAAAAGGGAAATCCTGGACATAGAATTCACAAGACATTATAGATAGCTTTCTTTGAGGTCAGCAGTGAACAATGTTGCTTTGCATTTGACCGCAAATTCAGAACCTTTGTCTCCTGCAGTTTCAGAAAACCTGGTTGCTGTTTGAGCAAGGCCTCTAATCCAGAGCAATTGCAGGATAATGATGTTTGTTAATTTGGGGTAAAGTCAGGTTCATAGGAGGAGATGTAGTAGGGCAAGAGGATAAATTATCGAGGGGGTTTGACTATAAATAAGTTAACATCCCAAATCCTGAGATTCTTTAGATGATTTATTTGCACCCGGGCTACATGGGTTTCTGGGCACAAATATTTCAGAAATTCAGGTCTTACAAATGGAAAGAGGGAGAAGACTTGACCTCAAGGAAAAAGAAAATACAGGGGTGAAATTTATAGGAGTACGTGTTCCCCACACCCGCTTGCCAAAAGGTCTATCAACATATCGAACAGAAACCTGGCTTCCATGCAGTTATAATATGTTGAGAGAAGCCTTAATTGGTTCAGAATGGAATTTCCGCCCTCATCTGGTCGGGTTTCAGAGGACGATGGGGAGTGCTAAGTATTGGGGGCGGGGGGTGGGGGGGTGTAGAGGAGGAGGTGGGTGGAATAAAATCTTGAGGGGCACAGGGGACACTCCTTCCTTCCTGCCCGACAACAGCCCATGCAGTGAAAGCTGTTAAGCTGCTCGCCTTGCGTCCACCTTCCCCAGCCTCATGTATTCTAGTGGCAGAAGTGAAATGAGGCCCCCTGATTGGTATTCAATTGGTCAATTCAGGGCTTCAAAGAGTCCAAGGATAGGTGGGGTAGCCTGACGCCTTCCCCACCTACTGCAATAGGGGTGCAGATTGAGGTGGGACATTTAGCCAGTGGGCAGACCACACTTGTATTTCACGAACCCCCTAACCCCCTGACCCTAAATTTCACTCCACAATTTACAGATATGTTGTGAAAATTCTGCCAAATTATTATTATTTTGATTCCAATTCAGGGCCAATTTTAAATTTTGCCTGACCTCACCTGAATTTGCATTTACTCAATTCACCAGCCGAGGCCCAACATTACTCTGGCTGCGCCCTACTTCTTGACAGGAGAGGCCTTGTAACAGTGATAGTATACTTGAGGGCCTGAAAACATCCAGAAGGCCTCTTGCCATGGACATAAAAGGTAGATATGGGGCGAAATTCTCCGACCCCACGCCGGGTCGGAGAATCGCCGGGGGCTGGCGTGAATCCCGCCCCCGCCGGTTGCTGAAGTCTCCGGCACCTGAGATTCGGCGGGGGCGGGAATCGCGCCGCGCCGGTTGGCGGCCCCCCCGCGCGATTCTCCGGCCCGGATGGGCCGAAGTCCCGCCGCTAAAATGCCTGTCCCGCCGGCGTAAATTAAACCACCTACCTTACCGGTGGGACAAGGCGGCGTGGGCGGGCTCCAGGGTCCTGGGGGGGGGGTGCGGGGCGATCTGGCCCCAGGGGGTGCCCCCACGGTGGCCTGGCCCGCGATCGGGGCCCGCCGATCCGCGGGCGGGCCTGTGCCATGGGGGCACTCTTTCCATTCCGCCTCCGCCACGGTCTCCACCATGGCGGAGGCAGATGAGACTCCCTCCACTGCGCATGCGTGGGAATGCTGTCAGCGGCCGCTGACGCTCCCGCGCATGCGCCTCCCGGAGATGTCATTTCCGCGCCAGCTGGCGGGGCACCAAAGGCCTTTTCCGCCAGCTGGCGGGGCGGAAATTCGTCCGGCGCCGACCTAGCCCCTTAAGGTTGGGGCTCGGCCCCCAAAGATGCGGAGCATTCCGCACCTTTGGGGCGGCGCGCTGCCCGTCTGATTTGCGCCGTTTGGGCGCCAGTCGGCGGACATCGCGCCGTTTCCGGAGAATTTCGCCTATGATGTTTGGGCCTGTTATGTGTTTGCTGTCAGACCTCCTCATGATCCTTCAGTCTCATGGGAGTTAGCCACAAGCAGTAAGGCCTGACAATTGTGGGCACTGCTTTGCTGGGAAAATGAGGTGGAAAGTGTGGTAATGTCACCACCCCCCGCCCGCCCCCATAGCTTTTATTACAGAGCTTGCCCCTGCCCTAGGAATAAGTGTTCCCTTGGGGTCCACCCAGAAGTTTCCATGCAGTGTAAACCAGGCGAGGGTTAGCATCTCAGGTCTCTGTCCCATTTGCATGGCTTTGTACTTGGAAAACAAATGTTTTCTGGGATCAGAGCTGTGGAAAATCATCTCTTATATTTATTACATATGAAGGGCTGTCGAGATTTCCTACTGCATATCTGTGGTATTAATATGTGCTTACTGCCAAATGATGTGTTGTTTATTTTATCATCGTTGTGGGGAGCATCCGATCCGTGCCAATTTATTGAGAAAGGCATCTGTGATCTCACGGCAAGTAAGCATCTGTTTGTGTTTTTCCCAGCAGTTCAGTGTGCGGCCAATTCCCTGGTTCTCCAGTGATTGAATCTGGACTTGATGTTTCCTGGCACCGTCACGCAGGCTAATTGGTCTTGAGTGGACTAATTTCATCCTGGCTCCATTGGGGTGAGAATACCTCTGTTTTCACTTGTGGGAATGCTGAAAGGGATACAATCTGTGTTCTCTGGCAAGGAACCTCGCATACCAGCCTGTGTGATTAGAGATCTGGCGTTGTGCGTGCTCAGCGGCAGGACAGCCAAGCCCTGAAGAATATGAATTCTCATCTGTACTTGGCAGGTTTATAGGCAGTGCTGTAACATAATTTCTGTGTCCATTGTAATGTATTACACAACTAAACAATGATACGGAGGAGCTGACAATGTTGCAGCAACGTCACAATGAACATACACATATCTTTGGAGAGAGAACAGAGCTTACGTTTTGAGTCTGGATGACTCTTTGTCAAAGTAGTCAAGCTTTGACAGTCATCCAGGCTCGAAACGTTAACTCTGTTCTCTCTCCACAGATGCTGTCAGACCTGCTGAGATTGTACAATCATTTTTGTTTCAGAATCTGCAGTAATTTGCTTTTATATTTATACACATTTATTTATTCTCATCTGGAATTGGCAGTCCGGGAGCACAGTGGAAACCACTGTTTTTTCACAGCTCCAGGGTCCTAGGTTTGATTCCCGGCTTGGGTCACTGTCTGTGCGGAATCTGCACATTCTCCCCGTGCCTGTGTGGGTTTCCTCCGGGTGATCAAGTTTCCTCCCACAAGTCTCGAAAGACATGCTGTTAGGTAATTTGGACATTCTGAATTCTCCCTCTGCGTTACCGAACAGGTGCCGGAATGTGGCAACTAGGGGCTTTTCACTGTAACTTCATTGCAGTGTTAATGTAAGCCTACTTGTGACAATAAAGATTATTATTATAGCATCATTGGCAAGGCCAGCATTTGTTGCCCATAGCTAATTGCCCTTGAACTCAGTGGCTTCCTGAGCCATTTCAAAGGACAGCTAAGAATCAACCACACCGTGTGGATTTGGAGTCACATGTAGGCCAGACCAGGTAAGGATGGCAGGTTTTTTTTGCCTAAATTAATGTGAAATGAAATGTGATACAAGAAGAGAGGACAAAGGATGCCAACTGATGTCTTCAATACCATCAATGAAATCAAACTTCAAACTTGTGTTGCCTAACTTTCATGAGTGGCTGAGTCAATGCTGAATTCATCAAGGCCACGTTTTTATAAAGTATATTTATTAAGGTTTTACATTTTAAAGAATAATGCAACAAAATAACACATCGCCATAAGAAAGGATCAAGCACACATCAGTACAGAGAGAAACAGAAGGGGCTGGTTTAGCACAGGGTTGAAGAGCTGGCTTTTAAAGCAAATCAAGGCAGGCCAGCAGCACAGGTTCAATTCCCGTACCAGCATCCCCAAACAGACGTCAGAATGTGGCGACTAGGGGCTTTTCACAGTAACTTCATTTGAAGCCTACTTGTGACAATAAGCGATTTTCATTTCATTTTTAGTTTCAGAAGAGCAACATCATAACTGACTAGATACAATCAACGGATGTAAATAGATACCTATAAAGCCCCACCAGAGACCGAGGGAGAAACAAGATAAGGCCATGAAAACTGTGGTAAAATGGTGCCTCAGCCCCAAATACTTGCCTTTATTAGCCGAGGCATAGAGTTTAAGTGCAGGGAGGTTATGCTGGAACTGTATGAAATATTGGTTAGGCCACAGCTAGAGTACTGTGTGCAGTTCTGGAATCCACATTGCAGGAGGGATGTGATAGCACTGGAAAGGGGGCAGAGGAGATTTGCCAGGATGTTGCCTGGGCTGGAGAGTTTTAGCTATGAAGAGAGATTGGGTAGACTGGGGTTGTTTTCCTTGGAACAGAAGAGACTAAACATAGAACATACAGTGCGGAAAGAGGCCATTCGGCCCATCGAGTCTGCACCGACCCACTTAAGCCCTCACTTCCACTTTATCCCCGTAACCCAATAACCCCTCCTAACCTTTTTGGGCACTGAGGGCAATTTAGCATGGCCAATCCACCTAACCTGCATGTCTTTGGACTGTGGGAGGAAACCGGAGCACCCGGAGGAAACCCACGCAGACACAGGGAGAAAGTGCAGACTCCGCACAGACAGTGACCCAGCGGGGAATCAAACCTAGGACCCTGCCGCTGTGAAGCCATAGTGTTAGCCACTGTGCTACTGGGCTGGGGGACATGATTGAGATGTATAAAATTATGAGGGGCATGGAGAGAGTAGACAGGAAGAAATATTTCCTCTTGGTGGAGGGAGCAATCACCAGGGAGCATAGATTTAAGGGCAGGAGGTTTAGAGGCGATGTGAGGAAACTAATTTTCACCCAGAGGGTGGTGGGAGTCTGGAACTCACTGCCTGAAAGGGTGGTGGAGACAGAGACCCTCATAACATTTAAGAAGTATTTAGATGTGCACTTGCGATGCCAAGGCACAGAAGTATATGGGCCATGAGCTGGAAAATGGGATTAGAATAGTCAGGTGGTTGTTTTTTACTAACACAGATGGGCCGAAGGGTATTTTCTGTGCTTTAGATCTCTATGGGTTTATAATTATTACGAGAAATCAGGTTTGGGTGCGCACCTATGTACATCTCCCCCATCTCCAGCAGCACCAATGAGCAACCACAGTCTCTTCCCCTCACGTACCAGACCCATCTGTACTGATGTAGGAGCCAAGCACGGACTCTTCATACCCACTGTTACTGTAAGTAAAGAGCATAACCGAAAACCTCAGATCTGAGCGGCGTTGCATATATACCATACAATTCAACTTAACCCCAAACTAATGCCCAGTTCAGAACCAACATCATTATGTGGAGAGGACCGGCAGCAACATATTGGGATTATGATCAAACCTTCCGAACTTCCGAAGACAGGAAGAAGAAGAAAAAGGAAGGAAAGACTAAAACTGTCAGAACTAACCCACAGGATAACAAGCAATCAAAACCAAATAGTGGCTCCGTATCACTCTAGCACACACCAACCAACCACCAATGAAGAAGAGAACAGGTTGTTCAATCAACCAAAAGGTATGCCACCCCCCAGGGGGAAACCAGGACATCTACCAGGTATAGAACTTGGCTCATCCCCAGGCCCCAGTGCATCGAAGAAGCAAAACCCAGGATGTCCCCAACAAGCACCCTCCAAAAAAGACACCCCAAACCCGCAGGTGCAACATGATACTAACCACAGAACTGGACTTGGCCTCGCCCAGCACATCTCAAAGCACAGGAAACTATACACCCCGTGGTTCTAGCACAACCTAAAACCTGCCCCCCAGCTGAAACCCATACCTCTCCCACCCCATCCAAGACAATGTGCCATCCCCACTTGTACTACGAAGAGGAGCACAATCACTCTAACCACAGCTGTGGTGGGACCCAATCCAAGAAGAAGAGGTACTGTCAATGTCCCCAACAATTGGACGCCTTGCGAGGGAGCACCGATTCCCTCCTTCCCGGTCAACCAGGGGAAGTGCCCTCAAACCACCGGACCAGACCAGGATTAGGAACAGTACCCTGTTCATCCAGACAAAGAGAGAAAGAAAGAAAACCCCTCAGGGAAGAGACACCCAAACTGACTCAGAATGACCAACATCACAGAAAAGATACAAAGAGTGATCCCTCTCCTGAACAATAGGCCAATCTCTCCTCAGCTTGTGCCATTATTAAATCTTTTTGTTCTAATCGCTCAAAAGAGGACCACAGAGTGACACCCAAACGAAAGAAGGCTCAACCTCAGCAGTCAAATGGAACCCAGTCCTCCCCAGGATACAAAATATACCCAGGCCATCGAAGGATAAAGGCATAGATTCTTGAATTCAAATACCCCAAATTAAAAATATATACATATGAATCCAAATGAATACCTGACATGAATACCTAACTGGGGGGCCATCCTTAATCTCAACGAGGACTGAAATAACCCTTTAAATCCCAACGAACCATCTTTCAACCAATTACCTTCCTTATAAACAAGGTAGGGGGTGATAAAAACAGAACACTCCCCTTCCACAGCCACAGGGATAATAATAACAGAAAAGGAGTAAAGCCATGCACAGATCACACTTCACATAATCGGCACAACATGATTTTGCTAAAACAGAATGGTCGACTACACCCGCCCTCACGCTCACATGTTGCACTCTCTTGCAGGAGAAAAGACAACCTTAAATATTAAACTATCAACAACATAATTACAAGAGATTAACGCCTAGACTTGTAGAAGAATTGCATGGTAAATTGCAGGATAACAACACCAAATGCATTGCACGAGAAGATAAAGGCCCCTAGAAGTCTTCTGCCTCTGATGATTGAGAGTCTAAACTTCACTAGGGTGATGTTTTTGTAGTGCATTGGAACTATGATTGTTCCCAAAACTGGAAAATAATTGAGTCATTGTATGCCTGAAGAGTGCCTATCACAAGAGTGAGAGAAAATTGCAAAAACTAACTGTCGCTCATTATAGATAATTTTGTATCAACATTGTGTCAATAAGGAGTGACACTGAGGTGCCCGAGGTCTCAATTTCGCATTCTTAAGTGGCCAAATGTTTTAATCCTCATGATGATAGACACATGCCATATTTCACTCTCAGGAATAGATCCCTCCACACATCAGAGTGATGAAGTCTTCAACGACCTCCACACCTTTGATTAATTTTCTGAACATGAGTTACACTTTTTCACTCGAGCTGAACTTGGTGCTGTGAATCAATGGTTACCCCCCACTCTTTAGGCACATTTTTGGGGGCACCTGACCGTGATGATGCAAGTGTTAATGAGCCTGCTGCAGTTTCTTTGTCTGTAACCTTTGCACTTGATTTGAACTGGTTGGGCAAGCTGTGTCGGTGACCCTGAGCCTGAGAGTGCATTTTCATGTCACCTCCTTGAACCTAACATGGCAATCTGGACTGTCAAGGTGAATCATCATCCTTCACAAGGAGGCGCTGTCTAATTCATGGAACAGGTTCATCACAAATTGGTTTTGTTGGGTAGTTTGCCAAATTTGCAAGTGGAATTCAACTGCTATCACACTGCTATATATATTTTATGGGCTCAGAATTTCACTGGCATTTCCAGCAGAATCAGCATCCTTTTCTTTGGCCCAAAGTATTTTTTGAGAGCGCGCACTACCTTATTAAACATAGACGTGTCACTTGTGAGCTGTTCGAGTACCCGCAAGCATTTTACCATGATGACAATGGTTGCGTATGACCTTCTTGTGCGTCGCTATTACCTACGGACTGTCCACACCCATCGCAAGCAGGTAAATGTTGAACCCTGAACACCACTGATCCCATGACAGGGGTAGATCCTCCAGTGAAAAAACAATAGCTGTGGAGCCAGTAAATTTAAAGCAATCCTTTAACCTTTTTCCCAATTCAACGTTTTCCACTTCAGAGATTTGCAGAGGGTGGCACGGTGATGCAGTGGTTAGCACTGCAGCCTCACGGTGCCGAGGACCCGGGTTCAATCCCAGCCCCGGGTCACTGTCCGTGTGGAGTTTGCACATTCTCCCTGTGTCTGCGTGGGTCTCACCAACACAGCCCAAAGATGTGCAGGGTAGGTGTACTGGCCTCACTAAATTGCCCCTTAATTGGAAAAAAATGAGATTTGCAGAGAACCCAGATTCTATATGTGAAACATCCTCAATAAAATTTCTCGATTTTAAAAGCTCAAGTGAACCTCGTCGTTGGGCATCTCCCCAGTGGAGTCTGAGAATCGCAGAGGCCCCGGACAATACTGGGTCAGGCCCGCTCACGATATACAAACGGCGTTTACTGTACTTGCGGAGTGGATCGCATTGACGCCGGAGACACTGGAGAATTACGATTTGGCGCGAACTTGGTGCCCGCCATGATTTCGGAGCCAAAACCAATTCTTTGCCCAATCGCCTTGCCTGATTTTGGTGTCAGCCGACGGAGAATCCCGCTCCCCTTATTTTTAAACAGTGACCCTAGTTCTAGATTCTCCCACTCGAGGAAACATCCTGTCCACATCCACCTGGCCAATACCCATCAGGCTCTTCATGGTTTTTATCAAGTCACCTCTTACTCTTCTAAATTCTAGTGGGTACACTGAACTGCTTATTGCACATTTATATATTTATTTAAATAAGGAGACTATACTGTGTACAAAATTCTAGATGTGGTCTCACCAATGCCCTGTACAACTGAAGCATATCCTCCCTACTTTTGAAATTAATTACCCTCACAATAAACAATAACATTGCATTAACTTTCCTAATGACTTGTTGTATCTGTATAGTAGACTTATGATTCGTGCATTAGGACACACAGATCCCTCTGTACTTCAGAGCTCTGCAATCTCTCATCATTTGGATTCCCCTTTATCCAGCCAAAATGGACAATTTTACATTTTTCCACCTAATACTCCATTTGCCAGATCTCTGCCCACCCATTTAACCTATCTGTGTCCCTTTGTAGCCTCCCTATGTCCTCTTCACAATTTATTTTCCGACATATATTTGTGTCATCAGCAAATTTATCAACCATCCCTTCAATCCTTTCTCCAAGTCAAACTGTAAAAGGTTGAGGCCCCAGATCTGGGCCGGGACATGAGAATCGCGCCCTGTCACCGGCTTCCCCATTCTACGGCGCCGATTCTCGGGCACCCACGGGATTCCCACCGCGCTGGTTGAGGGCCGTTGACAGCGGCCCCCCTGGCGATTCTCCGGGCACCGATGGGCCGAGTGGCCGACGAGTTTGGCCGAGTCCCGTCAGCGTGGGACCTGGAGGGTGAGTCTGCGGGGGCCATCCTGGACGGGGGGCCCATGGTGGCCTGGCCCGCGATCGGAGCCTACCAATCGGCAGGCGGGCTGGTTCCGTGGCGGCATATTTTACTCCGCGCCGGGCCCCTGTCGGGCTCCGCCATATTGCCCGGGAGCCAGCGCGGAGAAGGGAATCATCACGCAAGCGCGGAAGTACGCCAGCCGTAGCGTGCATGCGTGAAATCACGCCGGCCGTTCCGCACATGCGCGAACTCACGCCGGCCGTTCGCGCCGACTGGAGCTGCGGGGACCACTCTGGCGCCATCCTTGCCCCAAGGAAGGGGAGAATTCCTCACTTTCGGGGACCGTTGACGCCGGAGTGGTTGGCGCCGCTTTTCACGCCGGTGTGGGGACATAGCTCCATTATTAGAGAATCCCGCCCCTGGTCCCTGTGGCACACCAATGATCACATCCTGCCAACCAGAAAACACCCATTTATGCTTACCATCTGTTTCCTGTTATCTTGCCAATTTTCAATCCATGCCAACCTGTTACCCATTACAGTATGAGATTTTATTTTCTGCAATAATCTTTGGTGTTGCACCCTATCTGATGCCTTCTGGAAATCTAATACAGTACATCCACCGATTCCCCTTTATCAACAGCACACGTGACTCCTTCAACGAACTCCAATGAATTGATTAAACATGATTTCCCTTTCACAATACCATGCTGACTCTGCCTGATTGCCTTGAATTTTTCTTTGATTTGATTTGATTTATTGTCATATGTGTCGTGTTAGGTACACTGGTCTAACACTGGCTGCAACTGGATGCAGCTTAGATCAGAAAGATACTCCAGATCTTGGAGTTAGTGCAATCAGGTTTATTGAACTAATAGCACAGTTAGCACAGTTCTCTGTGAGTTTGACTCTCTTTTAACTTAAGTGTGGTTACTCTGTCTGACTGAACCAGACTAGCTCTTAGCCATGTGGTAGAGGTGTGAGATTGTAACAACACCCTTGACTGACTCTCTAGATGTTCATCAGTGGGAATCGGCGGAGTGTGAGTGCCTTGTGTCTTTTGTAGCCAGATCCCACCCTTGAGTGTCCTGCCTGCTTATTGGTCATGTCCTGTTCTCTGTGTCCATTAGCTGCTTGTCTGTATATCATTATGTGTGTGTCCGCATATCATGACATCACCCCCATTTTTTAATGTTGGGATGACATATGTGAATGTATTTACAAGAATAAGCCAATATTAACATACATACATGCAGTGGATGTGAACATATGTACATGTGAAAACAGCTGTCTAATGCGAGAACACAGAACATAGCAAACAGAACAAATGTTCATAAGTCCAGTCTCTGTGGCTTGCGTCTGATCCTGGTCGACCACCGGAGAGGTGACGGTGGGGACGACAGCGCCTTGATGGGCGGGATTGAAGCCTGACTGTTGGCCTCGTGAGTCGAGGTATCAGGAGGTGGCAAAACAACAGAACAAAACGGAGAAGAATGTGGTTGCGGGCAGGCAACTTTGCGCAGTGCCCGTCTGTTTCGTCGCACAACAGAACCATCAGCCAGACGCACAACATACGAGCGGGGGGGGGGCAGCCTGTCGAACAACGACAGCTGGAGCTGACCAGCTTCCATCAGGGATCTTGACCAGAACAGTGTCTGACGGGGATAACACGGGCAAATCGGGGGCATGAGCATCATAGCCCTGTTTTTGCCGGTCTCGGAGTTGCTGCACCTTCTGCAGCACCGGGAGGTGATCCAGGTTGGGCACGTGTATGGCTGGAAGTGTCGTTCGCAGGTCCCTGTTCATCAGGAGTTGAGCCGGCGACATGCCAGTGGACAGTGGGGTCGCCCTGTACGCAAGCAGCGCAAGGTGAATGTCAGACGCAGAATCCGCGGCCTTGCAGATGAGCTGCTTCACTATGTGCACCCCTTTCTCAACTTTTCCTTTTGACTGCGGATAGTGTGGGCTGGAAGTGACGTGTTTGAACTGATACAACTGGGCAAACAGAGACCATTCATGGCTGCTGAAGTACAGGCCATTGTCACTCATGACAGTGAGTGGGATACCATGCCTGGAGAACGTCTCCTTACAGGCCTTGATGACGGTCCGAGATGTGAGGTCTGAGAGCTTCACGACTTCAGGATAATTGGAAAAGTAATCAATGATTAACACGTAATCACGACCAATTGCATGAAAGAGGTCGATGCCAACTTTGGACCATGGAAAGGTTTCCATTTCATGCTGCTGAAGTGTCTCCTTACTCTGCACTGGCTGGAAGCGTTGACAGGTTGCACAGTTAAGGACCATGTTTGCGATGTCCTGGCTGATCCCGGGCCAGTAGACAGCTTGCCTGGCTCTGCGTTTGCACTTTTCCACACCCAGGTGGCCCTCATGGATTTGACAGAGCACCAAGCTCTGGAGACTGTGTGGAATTACAATCCAGTCCAGTTTGAGGAGGATACCATCAACCACCGTCAGGTTGTCATTTACATTGAAAAATTGAGGGCACTGCCCTTTTTGCCAGCCATTGGCTAGTATTGCATAATACGCTGCAAGAGGGGGTCTTTGGCTGTCTCCTCACGGATACGAATCACCTTCTCATCAGATGCCGGGAGGGTGCTAGCACACAGCTGCACCTGTGACTCAACCTGTGACTCAATTTGCCGGGTGACGTTCAGTGGTTCACTAGGCACGGTGATGGAGCGGGACAGTGTATCGACAATGATGAGCTCCTTGCCAGGCATGTAGACCAGGTCAAAGTCGTACCTTCTGAGTTTGAGGAGGATGCGCCGCAACCGAGGCGTCATGTCATTAAGGTCCTTGTGGATAATGTGGATCAGGGGCCTGTGATCCGTCTCGACTGTGAATGTTGGCAGGCCGTAGACATAGTCGTGAAACTTGAGAATGCCAGTGAGAAGGCCCAGGCATTCCTTCTCGATTTGTGCACACCTTTGTTAGGTGGGCGTCATTGCCCTTGATGCGTAGGCAACCGGTGCCCAGGATCAAGTGTCATCAGGTTGCAGCAGGACCGCACTGATGCCATCCTGGCTCGCATCTGTCGAGAGTTTTGTTTCCCTGTCTGGGTCGAAAAATGTCATACGGGTGCAGTGGTGAGCTTGGCTTTCAGCTCCAACCACTCTGCCTGATGGGCCGTTTTCCATTCAAAGGCAGTGGACTTCTTCACTAGGTTTTGTGGGGCCTTGGTGTGTGAGGCCATGTTTGGGATGAACTTGCCCAGAAAATTGACCATGCCCAGGAAGAGCAATACCACCTTCTTGTCTTCCGGGACCTTCATGGCTGCGATGGCCTTGACCTTGTCTGTGTCCGGGCGCACGCCCTGCTGAGAGATCTGATCACCTAGGAACTTGAGTGTCGACATGCCAAAGCAATATTTAGCCCTGTTCAGCTTCACGTCATTGGCGTGGACACGGCGGAATACCTGCTGGAGACGGAAAACATGCTCCTCAGGGGTCGTGGACCATATGATGAAGTAGTCCACGTACACACGAATCCCTTCGATGCCCTCCATCATCTGCTCCAGGATGCGATGAAATATCACCGATGCCGAGATGATGTCGAATGGCATATGTTTATAGCAGTACCTGCCAAACGATGTGTTGAAGGTGCAGAGCCTTCTGCTGGACTCATCCAGCTGGATTTGCCAGAATCCATGTGACGCATCTAACTTCGTGAAAAACCGTGCATGTGCCATCTCACTGGTGAGTTCCCCCCCGCTTCGGGATGAGGTAGAGCTCACGCATTATGTTCTGGTTGAGATCCTTGGGATCAATGCAGATGTGTAGGTCTCCAGAGGATTTTTTAACCACCACCATCGAGCTGACCCAGTCAGTCGGTACGGTTACCCTGTAAATGATCCCCTGCTGCTGCAGCTACTTGAGCTGTTCCTTCAGGCGCTCCTTCAACGGAGCCAGGACCCGGCGTGGTGCATGGACCACTGGCTTGGCATCAGGTCGCAGTCGGATCTTGTATCGATATGGCAAAGTGCCCATCCCATCAAAAACATCTGGATACTGAGCGAGGATGTCGTCAATGCCAGCTTGAAGATCCACGTTGGAGGATGTCGTTGAATAAATCCGCTGCACCAGGTTTTGCTTTTTGCAGGCATGCGCGCCCAGTAGGGATGCCCTGTCCGGCATGACAATTTCAAACCTTAGCTGTGCATGGGTATTCCGATTGGAGACGAGTAGATGGCAGGACCCCAGTGCCGTGATGGCATTACCGTAATAGTCCAGGAGCTGGCTGGCTGTTGGAAGGAAATTGAGGGGGCTTTGTGATGCGTTTGAAGTCTGTCTGTGAGAGGAGGTTGGCAGAAGCACCTGTGTCCAGCTTGAGCTGGATGGAGCAGCGGTTGACCTGCATCACCGCACGTCATTCGTCCTCCGAATCCACAGCGAGGATGGACTGAATGCGAGATGAGTTAGTTGTGGCATGTTCACGTGTGGTAATGATGCCCACTCGGTAGGCGGACTCCAGGCACTCATCCGTTGTACTGCCAGTATCAGAATCCTGCAATCGTCGTTGCACATTCTGGACCCGCCATCGTCGGAATTGGGAGCGCTGGCCTCTGACTGGTGGTGCAGAACTGCACAAGGCTCCATAGTGTCCAGGCTTCCCGCAGTTTAAACATCGCCTGCCTCTTGCAGGGCAGTGCCCCTTTAAATGGGCATTGCCACAATTCGGGCACGTCATGACGTTGGCGTCGTGACACGGTGTACGTCGTCGCACATGCGCAGCGCGGTCGGCAGACGTCTGCACCTGCGCAGCGTGGGTGTCGGCCGGTTCGTTATCCCGTTCGCATCGTGCATGCATGGGGCTCAGGGAAAAGCGCGCGCGATGGCCGCTGTCTTCAATGCTGAGACGCTGCATCCGGGAGATGGCCGGCACACTCACTGCCGCGTGAGAGGCATGTTTTTAATTTTCAGCCGATTTGTATTGGGAATACCGATTTTTTGCGTGTTCATGCACTGTACATGTTTCAATCATGACTGGCAGGGTCATATGCTTGATTTTTAAGAACTGCTCTCTCAGAGGATCAGAGTGAACTCCAAACGCAATTTGGTCTCTGATCATGGAGTCAGCAATATCACCAAAGTTGCAGGACAGCGCTAGCAGGCGGAGGCTAGTTAAGAAGGCATTGGAAGATTCATCTTTACCTTGAAGACATTGTTTGAATATGTAGCGCTCGAAGATTTCATTGGTGATCGCTTCACAGTGACTATCGAACTTGTCCAGGATGGTCTAAAACTTTGTCTTGCCCTGGCCTTCGGTGAAGTTAAACGAGTTGAAGTGTTCGATGGCTTGGTCACCCGCTGTTGAGAGGAGAAGCGCAATCTTTCTTGCATCAGACACACCCACGAGGTCTGAAGCTTCGATGTACAGCAGAAACTTTTGCTTGAATATCCGCCAGTTGGCACTGAGATTGCCGGAGGTCCTGAGCTGGTGAGGAGCCTGAATCTTCTCCATGGTGCCGGGATACATTTGCTGGTTGTCATGGAATGGACTGAGGTAAGCCACCTTAAATTAGTCGTCTCCTGCTACCATGTCGTGTTAGGTACACTGGTCCAACACTGGCTGCAACTGGATGCAGCTTAGATCAGAAAGATACTCCAGACCTTGAAGTTAGTTCAATCAGGTTTATTGAACTAATAGCACAGTTAGCACAGTTCTTTGTGAATTCGACTCTCTGCTAACTTAAGTGTGGTTACTCTGTCTGACTGAACCAGACTAGCTCTTAGCCACGTGGTGGAGGTGTGAGATTGTAATAACACCCTTGACTGGCTCTCTAGATGTTCATCAGTGGAAAGAGATGGAGTGTGAGTGCCTTGTGTCTTTTACAGTCAGATACCACCCCTGAGTGTCCTGCCTGCTTATTGGTCATGTCCTGTTCTCTGTGTCCATTAGCTGCTTGTCTGTATATCATTATGTGTGTGTCCGCATATCATGACAACATGTACCGGAGAACAGTGAAAAGTATTTTTCTGCGGCCGGGGGAATGTACACAGTACGTACATAGTAGACAAAAGAATAATCAACAGAGAACACTGACAAATGGTACATCAACAAACAGTGATTGGTTACAGTGCGGGACAAGGGGCCAAACAAAGCAAATAACATTGTTAGTAATTATATAAGAAGAGGAAAATAGTTTTAGTAGGTCAGAACGCTGATAGGAGATAAAAGAAAAGGGACAGGGGGGAGCTCGCAGAAAGTCGCCATGCTCCGGCGCCATCTTGGAATCATTCTTTTCTAAGTGCTGTGCTCTAATATCTTTAATAATAGCTTCTGGGCAGCACGGTGGCTCAGTGGGTTAGCTTTGCTGCCTCACGGCGCCGAGGTCCCAGGTTTGATCCCGACTCTGGGTCACTGTCCGTGTGGAGTTGGCACATTCTCCCCGTGTTTGCGTGGGTTTCACCCCCACAACCCAAAAGTACAGGGTAGGTGGATTGGCCACGCTAAATTGCCCACTAATTGGAAAAAATGAATTGGGTACTCTAAATTTATTTTTTAAATAAATAAATAATGGCTTCTAATATTTTCCCTGTGACAAGTGTTCGGCTAATTGGCCTGCAGTTCTCTGCTTTCTGTCATTCCCATTGTGAATATAGGAATTGCATTTTCTATTTTCCACGGATCTTCCCTCAAACCACAGAATTTTGGAAAATTGAAACCAGTGCATCAAATATCTCATTCACCACTTCTTTTAAGACCCCAAGATGAAGTTCATGAGGGCCTGTGGATTTGTCATTTAATTTCCATGAATGAAAGTTGGTTCATGGACATTTATGATTTTCTCTCCTTCCAACCTGAAGATTCTAATACTATTTTTGTTGAACCATCACCATCTATTATTGTGGATTATATCCTTGAACACATTCATCTAGTAGGCCGAAAAGGCAGGAATGTCAGGTGAATCCTCCATGGACTGTCAAACACTGGATTTCCCTCACTTACCTTGGACTGGAGCTGCACATTTCTCAGCTGGAATTCCAACCCAGGCCTCCTGAGAAATATGGAGCATTGCTCCTCAAGGAGGCCTTCGATGCAGTGTGGGATCATCGGGAGAGTTGAAGCCATACCTGCTTTTTACAGCACTTGCTGCTGGTCATGACTCCCTACAGGGCTGCAATTTGTATAGCATCCATTCTCCTCCTACACCTAAGAGTATGAGCTACTCAGGTGACTAGAGAGTGGAGTTTCCTCCCATTTGAAGGAGCTCCCCATAGGATATAAACCCCAACCTCGAAGCAGTTTGGGGAAAGAGATCCTGCGGGGAGTGGAGATGAGTTACTATTGTGACCAGTGTGGAATAAAATGAATTGCACCCTGCCAACCTGGGCTCTTGTGGAGTCTTTGCCTCCATCTCCAACACTGGCGACGAATGTGGGACCTCCACTTGAGGACGTGGGAGATCTCCCCAGACTTAGAAGGGGGAGGAGTGTTACGGCCCCCTACAGGGACAAAGCTTGTATGGCATCCGGTTCCGCTCCTACAAATTATTTAAGTTTATTGACAACTTAAGAATACAAAAGAATCAGGAACATGCTAAAAACAGTCATGAAAATCAGTAATATGCGAAGAGCATTTACAAGACAGAAAAAAACAAAACCACCAGCTCTCAAGCCAGCACACAACGACCACCCCCCCGCCTCCCCCCCGGGCCCAACAGAGGCCCCACATTGGCGTAAAGGCACCCAAACGAGCAGCGTAGATCACCGGAAAAGGACAAAATGGTGCAAGGCACAGGGTGTGAGAGAGAGAGGACACACTCCCTCCCCTCTCAGGAGGAAGCACAGTAAAACCCAAAAGAGTTCCTTAAAACGAACCATCAGCTGCAAAGCCAGCATACACCCCGTGTACCACTCCCAGTCGACAAGCAGAAAGGCAGCCAGTAACAAGTACGAGTTACAGGTGTGGCAGCTGCAGGTAGGAAAGCTCTCTCCTCTCTCTCTTTCCCCTGCCAGCAACTGGCAGCAGCAACAGGCTCCTCTTGCCCTCTATCCAACCGGTCACAGCACTGTTCTCCCTTGACGGGTTTCAAAGTCTGGAAAAGGCAGTTAACATACAGAATAACAAACCAGGCCCAGAAGCAGGGTGACAGCCAGAAGCAGCAGGAGCTCAGAGAAACACATGGGCCTCAGAATATGAGCTACTCAGGTGACTAGGGGGCAGAGCTTCCTCCCAAATGGGTGTGAAATGTCTGAAATAGAGGTTGAATGCAGCCGGTTACTAAGCTTGATTTCACCAGCAATCATGCTTTGATTTCTGACATGCTGGAGATTTATTTCATTTTAAATTTGTGTGATGTCTGTTAAGATCTGATATTGTTCAGTGACTCTTCATCGTCTGTCCATTTCATATACATTATGTAGCTTTTTGTTATGTCATCACCTTGCCACTCTTGCATTACATGTTTACTGATGGGATTTATCTTCATTTCCCATGATCGTTTTTCCTTTAGCTTTGATTGAGCAATGGTTGATTTGATGTAGTCTGAATTACTTTGATTATATACTTTGATTATATACCATTGCTGCACAAAGCTTGTGATTTGTATTCACGCTTGGCTAAATTTTTTGTTGATGTGTTTGTCATTAAAGACACGGGGGGTGGGATTCTCTCAGCCCGGGGCCAGGCCGGAGAATCGCCACAACCAGTGCGAATCACGCCATGCCGCCCTGTCGCCAGCATGCAATTGTCCAGAGAATCGGCGCCATTGGCACTAACATGGTTGGCGCAGCGCCGGTCGGGGCCCGCCTATTCGCGGCCCAGGGCCGACCAGCCATCGTAAAAAAGCCGAATCCCGCCAGCGCCATCCACACCTTCTCTCAGCCAGCGTGAACTCAGCGTGGAAGGGTCAGGGGGCGGCCTGTGGGGGGGGGGGGGGGTCCGACCCCAGGGAGGGCTTCCGATGTGGCCTGGCCCGCGATCAGGGCCCACCGATTGGCGGGCCGGCCTCTCTGGCTGGGGGCCTCCTTTCTTCCGTGCAG
This sequence comes from Scyliorhinus torazame, assembly GCF_047496885.1. Classification (NCBI taxonomy): domain Eukaryota; kingdom Metazoa; phylum Chordata; class Chondrichthyes; order Carcharhiniformes; family Scyliorhinidae; genus Scyliorhinus; species Scyliorhinus torazame. The sequence goes on along the minus strand of NC_092719.1, from coordinate 126,774,885 downwards.
GCCCCTGTAGCCCTGCGCCATGTTGCGTCGGGGCCGGCATGTTGAATGAAGCCACTGTGCATGCACGCGTTGGCGCCGGTGCCACTGCGCATGCGAGGATCTCCCGTGGCGTGAACCGTGCTGGCCCCCTATACGGGCCAGAATTGCTGATCCTGAGGCCGTGTTGATGCCGTCGAGAAACGTGACGGCGTTTCCGACGGCGTCAACACTTAGCCTCGGGATCACAGAATCCCACCCCGGATGTTCTCACTGTACTTCCCATTATGTTTTTGACCATGCAAAGAGTTGAGCCCTAGTCAGAAGCTGAACTGGAGGAGGGAGAGCGCTCTTCGGAGAATGAAGATTGGGATGCCCAGGAAGCTCAGGAGCCTGCTGGTGGACCGTTTGAGGGCGATGAAGCCATGGGGGAAGGAAGAAGTCTGAGACGTACCCATGATATTTTAATACCTGACAAGTTCCAGGAAGGATAAAGTTAAGTGAGGGTCTATCTCTTCTTGCCCGCAATGCCATTTCCTTCACCTCTAATCAGTCACAATGAGAATGAGTCCTGCATTCATGCATGCACATTCTGGCCTCATGAATTGCTGGGTCATGTTCTCTGCTTTGGTCCATAGAGATGTACTCACTCTGGGAACTGAGAATCCACTGAGGAACAAGAGCAGTGTGAGAGAAGAGTTGAAACTTTCTCTGCCATCTAATGATGCAAACACTGCTGAGACTGAGACAAGGACATGCCTAAGGATCGCTTCCTCCCGTACATGTCTTGTGTTCTGTTGCTGCTACTGAAGAGACACAAATGCCATGAGACAATCAATGCTCATGAGCCGCCCTCACTCAATGGCCTTCCTTGAACCCTAATACTTTTATCATCAGCAAATAGGAGCCATTTTTCCTTGCCTACCTTAGCCAAACCTGCCTTGATCTTGTAAAACTTTTATTAAATCTCCCCTCCTTGGCTCCAAGGAGAACAACCTCAGCTTCTCTAACCTAACCTGCCAGCTAACATCCCCTATCCCTGGCACCAGTCTTGCAAACCTCCTCTCAAAGATCCTTGTCTGATGATCAGAACTGAACATAATGCCCTTGCTTGGCCTAATCAACCTTTATAAAGGTTCAGCATTTATGTTCAATCACTCATCGGTATGTTTTCTGCCCCCTCTTGCTGTTTGCATTCTGCCCGTTCTATGCGAGCTGGCTGCAATATTTGCTTCTTCTCAATTGCTCATTGCTTTCTGTCTGATCAGAAGGATCTCAGGGGAAGCATGACAGAAATTACCGTTTGAAATTCTCCTTCAGAGCAGTTGGGCTGTAATTAGGAGCAAATTGCTTTTCGGAGCTCAAGAAATGTTGAATGATCATTTGCAATGATGAAGTCCGGTACTCTGGGAATACAGTCGGCAGACCATGTGAAAGATTGGTTTCGGCTGCAGAAAGAGGCCAATGCATAGAACTGGGAGGATTGGTTCCGGGGAAAAAAAATAGGAGGACTCCGAGGAAAATGGACAAATAAAATGAAGTAGGTTTTCGAACAACAAGATAGTTCTCCGAAGAGTGGGTCTTTAAAAATCAAGATTTGATCTTGTGGCACAAAGCAAAATGACACAAATGTGGTTTAATGAAATTTCGGTTGCATTGTAAGTATGCATTGATTCAATCAGCTGGAAATTACTGCATTAGCCAACAAACACTCATTTCAGTGGTGGTGGGAACAGCAGACTGTGGGATGTGATTGCAAACATGTTAGATTCTAGTCTGTTCCTATAAGCAGCTGTGATTTTGAGGCCAATATACCTAATGAAATGCAATGATGTGAGGTAGAACAGAAAGAGGGCTGATTAATGCATTGAAAGGACCATTCACAGGTCCACTGTCAGGAAAGCTCAACTTTATAATTGCCTTTCCTTTTAATTATTGAAATGGATACTAAAAGAGTCGAAGGGAATTTAATGTTTATTGAAAAATTGAGTTATGACCCACTGGGCTAGTGCGTGGTCAATTTCAACCCCACTTGGCCAGGAGTCGCAACACAATTGAAATTAATAAATAATTCTTAGATAAACACCTGGGGCAGGATTCTTCATCCCGCCAGCCCTGTTTTCCGGCATGGCACGCCACCGTCGGCTGCGGGATTCTCCGTTCCCGCAGTCGCCCAATAGGGTTTCCCATTGTGGCCACCCCATGTTGTCGGTAAACCCGTGGGTGCAAGTGTGCCGCCGGCAAAGCAGAGGATCCTGCCGACGAAGAATCCCGCAGCCAGCCTTTGGCACTTGACTGCCAATAACTGCAGTCACCAGGTTTGTAAATTTAAACACAAATAAGTTATTAATAACAATAACCATAATTAAATATACAGCAAATACAACAGGTTAACTATTATAACATTCCTAACCCCCCCCCCCATTTAAATTCATCCCCTCTATACACACACACACACACACAAGACAGACAATCACAGAGAGGAGGAGAGGGGTGAAAAATAATAATGTAAGTAAAAAAGATAAAGAGTCCTTTTTTCAGATGGTGGATTCTAGCACACTTTCCTTCAATGGAAGTTTTCAGTTCATGGTATTCACTGTAGATTCATTCAGGTCTCTGCAGTTTCAGAAATGCAGCAACCATACAGCTTTTCTGGAGAAGACACGAGGGAGAGAGAGCAGATTTGAGTGTCCATGCCTCCAACTTCTTCCATTGGCTCTCTGAAAATCATCCTATTCAGGCAGGATCGAATCACTGCTTGTTACCAAGCAGAATGCAGTCTTTTGGCCAATTCATTGGCCACCAACCAACCAACTCAACAGAGTCCCACTGATCTCTCAGGTGCCGAACGTCTGTCTTCTGCTGTCCGAAGGCTAGCTCACTATTCTGTTTTATAACGTTGAATTCCTCACTTCCCTGCTTGACTTAAAGATATATGTCCATCGATGGATCAAAACGATAACAGCAAAAAGAGAGACAGGGGAAAAAAGAGAATCAACAAGAAGAATCCGGACAGAGGGGCTAAGCTGTGAACATGGCAAAGATGAAATAACAAGCAAGCAATCAAATGTTAAAAAAACAAAGACATACATTTGTAATCACTCTGTTCGCAACCACCAGGCAGTTCAAAATGCTTTACCGTGTAGTCAGTGTTGTAATGATGGAAACGCAGCAGTTAATTTACACACTGCAAACTCCCAGGAACAGAAATGTAATAAAGACTAGGTCAAAGCTTCTCAATCTATGGATCACAACCCTCCAGTGGGGTTGTGACAAGAGATTCTGGGGTCTCGAGCCCCAAGGCAGCAATGGCAGCCGTCGAGCTTGGATTGAATGCTAACTGCCTGCAAAGCCCCTAAAATCCTTGTGCTGTGTTTTTTCCATTACTGGTTGTGGCCAAGTGGACAGATCTTTGAGGCTTCATTTATGCTGCAAAAAAGCCAGTGGAAAGGAAGGTGTTCGTATTTTTTGTAATATGCTGCAATTCAAACAATTCCCACTATGCTGAAGACCTTTCCCCTTCCCCCACATCCCCCTTTGGGAAATAAAACTCATCCCTCCCACTGAGCAGCTCGTGCTACCACCTAGCAACCATCCACCGTACACCCCATCGTCGCCCAGTTCTCAGGGTCACACAAAATGTGACATCTTAAAATGGGGTTACATCAGGTATGTTTGGGAACACTGGACCAGATAATATGGTCATGTGATGTTGCTTGAGGTGGAAAATCCCTGATTTTCTTCAAAATGGAGTGGAATCTTTTATGTCTACCCGAGAGGACAGATATGTTTCTTGATGGAGGCACAATCAACTTGAGATTTTGTGACCATGCAGAGAGGAGCTCACAGATAGAACATAGAACATAGAACAATACAGCGCAGTACAGGCCCTTCGGCCCACGATGTTGCACCGAAACAAAAGCCATCTAACCTACACTATACCATTATCATCCATATGTTTATCCAATAAACTTTTAAATGCCCTCAATGTTGGCGAGTTCACTACTGTAGCAGGTAGGGCATTCCACGGCCTCACTACTCTTTGCGTAAAGAACCTACCCCTGACCTCTGTCCTATATCTATTACCCCTCAGTTTAAGGCTATGTCCCCTCGTGCTAGCCATTTCCATCCGCGGGAGAAGGCTCTCACTGTCCACCCTATCTAACCCTCTGATCATTTTGTATGCCTCTAAGTCTCCTCTTAACCTTCTTCTCTCTAACGAAAACAACCTCAAGTCCATCAGCCTTTCCTCATAAGATTTTCCCTCCATACCAGGCAACATCCTGGTAAATCTCCTCTGCACCCGTTCCAAAGCCTCCACGTCCTTCCTATAATGCGGTGACCAGATCTGCAGTATCCAGACCAGAATCCCATCTGAGTTCCAGGACTGCATTAGGCATTCACTGTGCCTGTTCAGAACTCCAAAATCCCAATACTCTCTCACTGTTTACTGGGCAAGTTTTTTTTTTATACAGCCATAGAATCCCTACATGCAGAAGGAGGCCATTAGGCCCATCGAGTCTGCACCAACCCTTTGAAGGACCACTGTATCTCAGCCAAATCCTCACACTATTACTGTAACACCCATCTAACCTTTGGACACATGAGGTAATTTAGCATAGCCAATCCACCTAACCTGCACACCTTTGGACACTGAGGAGCAATTTATCATGGCCAATCCACCTAACCTGCATTACTTTAGACTGTGGAGGAAACCGGAGCGGCTGAAGGAAACCCTGGCAGACAGGGGGAGAACGTGCAAACTCCATACAGCCAGTCACCCAAGGCTGGAATTGAACCCAGGTCTCTGGCACTGTTGGCTGCAGTGCTAACCACTGTTCCACTCTGCGGTTGGGAGTGGAAAGCGAATCCAGGCTCTGTCAGCTTTGAGCAGACTCCTCTGGCTTTAATTGGGATCGAGAAAGCATCGACATTTGGGGGAGAAATTAAACCAGCTCCCTCTCAACAGCATCCTTCTCTCTTCAATCTACTTATGCAAATACTCACTGAATGGGGAGGTGAAATATTTTCAGAGGTAGGTGGATATGTTTTGGGAATGTGCAAGGGGTTAAATGCCCTCAGAATTATGTGTTTGATGATCCAGATATTAGCCTGCCCTCTTCTGGCTTTCACCCAGGTGGCCTTGAAGGCGAGTGGGAAAACCCCCTTCAGCTGTTGGTGTGTCTTCCAATGTACTTTGGACACTGTTCCAGCCAGTCTCCTGAGTATCCCTGAACCGACTTCCAGCAGCAAGTCCCACAGCAACTATTCCTTATTCCCTAAATTTCCAGAAGTACCATGGGCAGAATTCTCTGTCGGCCGACCCCAGAATCAGGAAACGTGCTTGGGCGGAGAATCAGTTCCGATGCCGAATTCGCGGCGGGTGCCGATTTCACGGCTAATCGCAATACTCCATTGCTCAACAGTGGTGCAGTGTGTTCCAGAACGTACGTACAGTAAACACCGTTGGCATATCATAAGCGGGCCAGACCCGGTATTGTCCGAGGCTTCCGCGATTCTCCGCCTCCAATGGGTCGAATTCCCGGCGGTGAGGTTCACTTGTGCTTTTAAAAATTGTGAAACAGGCGCTGTGGCTGATGAGGGAGAGAGAGGGGTTACGGAAAGTGTCCAACATCACCATAGTTTGCTGACAGCTGTGCCGCTGGCTTCTGCCTGGGCCGGTGGGAGTAGGGGGGGGGGGGGGGGTGGCCAGGAAGTGGATGTGGGGCTGGGGTGGACGGAAACAGAGCACCATTGCCATTGGCTGCAAGGCAGCCATGCAGCTGCACATGCGGTTGACTGCTCACTGTGAATTTAGAGCTGCAGGTCGTACGGGGTGTCCCCCCAGGCCACCCCCTTGGTGCTCTTTGGCCCCAGCCAACCCATCAGCGAGAGGGGCGTGCTCCAGCGCAATCAGTGCCATCTTGTTGGCTGGGCTGAGTGTGTGTGGGGATTGTATTGTGCATATGCGGCTGCAGCTTGTCAGCCTCCCAGGTGTCAATCCCGATCTTGGCGAATCTGCCACCATTTCTCATTGGAATCAATTGTGCTCCATGTGGCGGCGGTGCTAGCCCCTCCAGGCTTGCTGAATCGGTCCAGGTGAGGCACCAGTTTTGCTGTCGTGGAAATCCACAAATCCTGCCCCGGCATCAACACGGTCTCAAGAACGGAGAAACCCGCCGCCTTTCTTTGAATAGAGAACCAGTTCCCACCAGCATCCTGCCTGGTTTTTCACGAAAAAAAAAAAAATCCTCTGCCTTTCAAAGCAGCAGGTTTTTCTGTTTCCCTCTCTAGGTGCACTAGTTTGTGTGGCTTTATCCATAAATAAAAACAGCTGCCCCTCTTTTTTATCAAGGTGCAAAAGTGTGTCACTTGATATTGTATAGGTTTCAGCGACAGATCACTTGGGTCTGTTTCCAGGCAGAATTAGTATGACCACACCATCTCCATTCAGAACATCCTGTTTTACTTTATATGAAACAACCATCTTAAAACATGACCTACTTATAAAGTTTCATATTCGTAACAAGAGGGATTTGAGAAGGGGCAAATATATATTTACATGGGTGATACAAGCACTCAGAGGATATGATACAGGAAAGAATCACAAGGATGGGGCACTTTTTCTTGAAAAGAGAAGGCTGAGATATGACCTGACAGACACCTTTAAAACTATGAAGTGATTTGATGGGAAGAGATGATGTTCAAGTCCCACTTGAGGTGGGACGAAAGCTAATATGATAAGCTAGCATCAACATAATACTGTCACCAATAAATCCAATTGGGAACGCAAAAAAAATCCTTGTTCATTGTTATGAACCGAGGCTTGGGAACAAAAGCAAATAAGTTATGATGAACTGCAGTAACTCTGGTTCAAACTCAATAGAGTCATGTGTCCAATATTCAACACCTCAATTTATTCAGGATGAGAGGCTTTAGAGGTGCTGCAGAAAAGATTCATGACAACGATTCCAGTGATGAGACATTTAAGGGAAAGTTAAATAAGTAGAAGGGAGGAAGGATTAGAACAACATTGAATCGTAAAATATTGAGATAGGGTTAGATGAAGAGGTGTTGGTGGATGCTTATGTGGAGCATAAACACTGGCATCAACCAATTAGGCTGAATGGCCTGCTTCACACAGTTAATTTAATGTAATGATAGACTCTAACTTTATATATAAGAGGGGCCAGTTTAGCTCAGTTGGCTGGACAGCTGGTTCATGATGCAGAGCAAGGCCAACAGCGTGGGATCAATTCCCATACAGACTGAGGTCATTCATGAATGCCCCACCTTCTCAGCTGCAACTGAGATACGAACTAGCCCAGGAATTTTATCCGAAAGTGCATGTATTGGGATCAGACACTAACTCTGCTGAGACCCAGATGTCATGAGAGTATTATTGCTGATGAGCTGCCTTCAACCGCTGATGTCACTTGAGGAATAAGAGTTCAAAACTTTCCCATCACACTTCTAATAAAGATTTAAACACACAATAATAATAATCTTTATTAGTGTTAGAAGTTGGCTTACATTAACACTGCAATTAACTTAATGTGAAATCCCCTCGTCGCCACATTCCAGTTCCTGTTAGGGTACACTGAGGGAGAATTCATAATGTCCAATTCATCTAACAAGCACGTCTTTCGGGCTTGTGGGAAAAAATTGGAGCACCCGGAGGAAACTCAGGGAGAACGTGCAGTCTCCGCACAGACAGAGACCCAAGCCGGGAATCAAACCCGGGTCCCTGGCGCAGTGAAGCAACAGTGCTACCCACTGTATGACCGTGCACATCTCCCTGACAATACACAAGAGTCCAGAGACTAGTTGAACTGAGGTTGACATCACATGAATGGTCATCTTACAACGATCCACTCTGACTGAGAATGAGGGAGGCTGAACCTTGAGATAAGATGATTCCAAAGTAGAGAATCAAAATGTCTTAAGTTTACCAGAACATTCACACAACCATCCAACGAGTTTCAATAACTGCAATTTATTTACAGTGTTTGTACACACGTGAACCAGAACTTTCAACACTCCGAACCCTACCACTACACCTTGGTGGAGCCCCGACATCCACAGGAGGGTGGAAGCAGCCAGCTGACTGCTACGTCCTCATAACCTGTGATCACCTTGGCGGATGTCCTCTGGAGGCCATGTTCTGGAGGCCCAAGCTCTGGAGGCCCAAGCTCTAGAGGGTCCCGTTCTCATAAGGACTCCCTGCTCAGGGGCAGAAGCATGACCAATGACTGGCGTTGTTGGAGTGGGTGTGGGCAGAGGCAGAGGGGAACATGAGCAGCTACACAACCTTGGAGTGTCCTGAGCGGAGGACCCGGGGTGTCTGGCTGACACACATTCCTGCTATGGGTGCCAGAGGGCCACACCCTGACTCCTGGAGGAGATGATGCTCCTGGAGGGAGGTCAAAGTGACTTGTCCGCATGACGCCTATATCTTGATGGTGCCCACCAGAATGTGCGGCCATGGACTGCCGAGCTGGACGCAAATCCAGTTTCCACGGTGGCCTTGAGGCCCTCGCATGTCGGACACACAACATCAGACAGAATGCATCAGGGCCTTCCCTCATTCGCTCTAGTCTGCTAAGTGACAGCCGCACCACTGCCTGATGTTTCACTGACTCCCTTTGCACTTCCAGCGGCCCTCCAAGTGCCGGATACCTCAGCTGTCCCTAACTCCGACTGCTGTGGGGATGTGTTCTCCAGAAAATGACCCCAAGTCAAACCTAGAACTGCGCCCCATCGAGGTGCATGTTTCTGCCTTGGTGGAGTATGAGATTGAGTGCTGTGATGAAACTTTGTGAAACCCCTCATCCTCAGATGTGCTTTGGGGACCTGGACTGTTGCTCTAGTGAAGCAAGGTTCTCATTCCACTGTTGTTAAGTTTCTGTTCCTAATTGTTTGTGGGCAGGCTACGTGCATAGGAGCGTCTAAAAACAAAATGACATTTCTTGCCAATCCTCATTTAAATCATCAAACCACTAAGCACAATGATGGCCTTACACATATCATGCAAGAACAGATTGTGCCAACCTGAAAATACGTATTTAATGTTGAAAAAATATCCCAAAGTACTTTACTGAAGTGTAATCGCACTGAAATGAATGCCAAGCCAATATATTGGAAATTCATTCGACAGCTGGCAAGTGAGAGACAGTGACCTGGATAATGCAGTCTCAATGAGAGAAGGCAGCCCCATGGATCTTTGTGGCAGCTGTATGCTGCAGCTATATGGGCCCCTGAAACATTTATCCCCATTGGATGGGAGAAAAGAAAAACAGTCTCACAAACCCAGCAATTGTATCTGAAAGTGACTGAAAGATGAGCAATAGGAATGTGTTCCCTTGGCTTCGGAACCCCAAGATGCTCAATGACCGTAGCAGGACAGGAAATGTAAGTGGTATGCCACATTCAAGGCAGATCCTGACACTTTGCCTTCTCCAATCTTCCACTGCACTAGTGCTCACCTGACTAACTCACATTGCAAGTGAACCCATCCCTTTCTCTTGCGGTATCTCGGAAGAATCCCCATACTACACTCCTATATGCTTCACCCGATGCAGGCGTCTATGTATTTACATTGTGTACCTTGTGTTACCCTATGATGGGCTGAATTCACCCGCCCCCCACGCCAGGTGGGAGAATCGCCCGGGGGCCACGCGTGTCCCGCCACGCCGCCCCAACGCCCGCACGCGATTCTCCAAACCCCCCAAACCGGCGCAGCGAGAATCACGGCTGGCCGCTGGGAGAATCGGCGCTTGCCGTTTGTAACGGGCGAGCGGTAATTCTCCGGCGGATGGGCCAAGCGTCCTGCCCAACACGACAGTTTCCCGCTGGCGCCGTCCACACCTGGTCGCTGCCGGCGGGAACAGCGCGGGAATGCTGGGGGTGCGGCATGTGGGGGGGGGAGGGGTTCCCAGCGGGGTGGGCCTCAAAAGGGGTCTGGCCCGCGATCGGTGCCCACCGGTTGGTGGGCCGGCCTCTCTGAAGGAGGACCTCCTTTCCTCCGCCGCCCCGCAAGATCCATCCGACATCTTCTAGCGAGGCGGCTGCGGGGAGGACGGCAACCGCGCATGCGCGGGTTGGCGCCGGTCTTCTAGCGGGGCGGCCGCGGGGAGGACGGCAACCGCGCATGCGCGGGTTGGCACCGGTCAACCTGCGCATGCGCGGGTGACGTCATTTACGTGGTGCCGCTTTTATGCGGCGCCCAGGCCCGGCGCGCGCTTATGACGCGGCACCGCTCCTAGCCCCCCGGGAGCGGGAGAATAGGGGGCTGGGTGCGGCCTCCGACGCCGGAGTGAAACACTCCGGTTTTCACTCCGGGGTCAGGACTTAGTCTCCCAATGGGAGAATTGCGCCCGATGCATTTTCTTTTCATGTACTAAATGATCTGTTTGAGCTGCATGCAAAAAAATACTTTTCACTGTATCTTGTACATGTGATAATAAACAAATCCATCCATCTGGCCAGCCACCAGTTTGCAGTCATCAGCAAACATCCCACTTCTGACCAAAGGAAGGTCACTAATGAAGCAGTGGAAGATGTTTGGGCCTATGGCATTTTGTGGAGCTGAGATGATTGATCTCCAACCACCACAACTATCTTCCTTTGTGCCAAGTATGATTCCAACCAACGAAGAGTTTTCTCCCTGATTCTCATTGACTCCAATTTTCCTTGGTCCCCGTGATGCCATACTCGGTCAAATTCTGGCTCGGTGTCAAGGGCGCATCTCCTCTTCTCCTCTCGAGTTTAGCACTTTTGTACATGTTTGGACCAAAGCTGTAATGAGATCAGGAGCTGCGTGACCCTGGTGGAACCCAAACTGAGCGTCAGTGAGCAGGTTATCGCAGAGTAAGTGCCACTTGATAGGATTGTTGATGACCCATTCCATCACTTTACTGATGATCAAGAGTAGATGGGGAGGTAATTGGGTGGGTTGGATTTGTCCATTTCTTCTGTACAGGACATACCTGGGAAATTTTCCACATTGCTGTAGCTACACTGGAACAGCTTGGCTAGGGGCGCAAAAAAGTCTGAGGCAAAGACTTCAGGATTATTGCTGGAATATCAGCACCCATGACCTTTGCAGTATCCAGTGCCTTCAGCCATTTCTTGATACCACGTGGGGTGAATTGCTTGTCTGAAGACTGACATTTGTGATGCTGGGGACCTCCGGAGGAGACAGGGATGGATCGTCCACTTTGCACTTCTAGCTGAAGATTGTTGCAAATGCTTCAACTTTATCTTTTGCACTGATGTGCGACTTGTGGAGCCTGCTCCTCCAGTGAGTTGTTCAATTGTACACCTCCATTCACAACTGGTTGTGGTAGAACTGCAGAGAATATAGAATATAGAACATATAGAAGGAGGCCATTCGGCCCATCGAGTCTGCACCAACCCACTTAAGCCCTCACTTCTACCCTATCCCCGTAACCCAATAACCCCTCCTAAACTTTTTTGGTCACTAAGGGCAATTTATCATGGCCAATCCACCTAACTTGCACGTCTTTGGACTGTGGGAGGAAACCGGAGCCTCACCCCGAGGAAACCCACGCAGACACGGGGAGAACGTGTAGACTCCATGCAGACAGTGACCCAGCAGGGAATTGAACCTGGGACCCTGGCGCTGTGAAGCCACTGGGACCTTGGTACTGTGAAGTGCTAATCACTTGTGCTACTGTGCTGCCCAAAGCTTAGATCTGATCCGTTGGTTGGCTCTATCTAGCATTTGCTGCTTATGTTGTTTGGCATTCAATAGTTCTAACTTGTAGTTTCATCATGTTGACACCTCATTTTTAGGTCTGTCTGGTGTTGCTCCTGGCATACCCTCCTGCACTCTTCATTGAACCAGGGCTGATTCCTTGGCTTGGTGGTAATGGTAGAGTGGGGGATATGCCGGAGTATATATTGAGTATATTTCTGCTGCTATTGATAGCCCACAGTGCCGCATGGAAGCCCAGTCTTGAGTTGCTAAATCTGTTCTGAATCTATTACATTTAGTATGGTGGTAGTGCCACACAACATAATGGAGGGTATCCTCATTGTGAAGATAAGATGTTATCTCACAAGGAATGTGCAGTGGTCACTCCTATCGATACTGTCATGGACAGAGGCATCTGTGGCAGGTACGTTGGTGAGGATGAGGTCAAATATGTTTTCCCTCCTGTTGGTTCCCTCAACATATGATGCAGTCCCAGCCTAGCAGTCCTTTAGGACTTGGCCAGCTCGGTCAGAGTCTTGAGGTGGGGGTATCGGAGAAGAGGGCAATTTGGAGTGACAGGTGAAATGTGTGAGGCTCTGTCAGCAAATCCACAGGAACTGCATATTAATGGAGAAAGGCTGGAGGAGTCCGTCTCTAAACAGTGATCATCTGCTTGCATGGAGCATCACATGAAGCAGGTCAATGAGTGCATGCTGGTCCAAATTAATGGCCTGCGTACCAATTTGCCAGTTTCAATAGGATGATGGAAAGCCTTGATTTGGACATGAAGGGTCTCATTGATGTAGCAATGTGTTCTCTAGCTTTTGACCAGGTAGGCCATGAGAACGAAGATGGAGAAAGAAATGGTGGATGTGAGACTTCTATTCAGAGCACTTCCCTGCCCTCCCTGGACTTCAGTCAAAGCCCCACATATAACTTTCTGTCCTCATGGCCTGGTCCACTTGCGCAGGTGCAAGTCGATAGGTGGAATCCTGATGGGCCTCAAAATCCCAAGGATGTCAGCAACATATATCTGTCAGGCAGAGCAGGAGACTGAGCAGCCTGTCTCTAGCTCTGCTGAAACCACAGGGGTGCTGATAGAAATTGACTTTTCTAGTCAGCTATAACCATGAAAGTAAGGGGAGATGGTAGAGGTAAAAGGGTTAAATGACAACTCATTAAGAATAATTAACTATAATCATATTAAGCATTACATGAGTGCAACAATAGCTGGGAATCCACTAAGGGTTAATCCAGATCATATACTTTAATTTCTTAGGTTTCACATTCGCAATTTGCTTGAGGCTACAAGGTCAGTGACGTCAACTAGCTAAAAGGCCCCATTGTTGTACAGTACGAGTAGTCCCGTTTCTATGGTAACAGCCGGTCTAGGGTGATAATACCTTAACGGAAACTGTGTTTCTCTAATTAATGTTAGCTGCAGGTGTGGATAATTTGGAAAATTGGCAAGCGATGGAATGGTAAATTTGCACCAACATATTTAAATACATATATCTCTTAAATTGATGGACAGACATTTTGGCCGAATTGAGTAAGTTATAAATTAGTTAAAGCCAATCAGATGTAAAAAGAAGGCTACATCTTAAGATAATAATCTCCTTAAGAATCACTTACTGGGATTCGAAAAACTCATCCCGGGATCATCCCATCTATATTTTTGAAACCTATTTTGTTTGCTGCTTGCTTTTGCTAATCACCATTTTTCTTTTGTTTAAATTACTTCGTTATTTTATCCTGTGTATTATGATTTGAGGAATTACTACGATCTGTAATTGAATGAAAACTCAACTACTGTATTCGCTAAAGACAATCTGACTGGCTTGCTGCAGGGCTAGCTGGAAACTCCCTAAATTTTGTATTGAAAATAGGTTTACCAGTGGCACAGCTGACAAATAAAGCACAAGTGGGCTTTGCCAAAAAGCACAGACTTGACCTCTGTTATTTGGGAACTGAGTAGGGATAATGGATATCCAAGGTTCCGAATAGACACAGAGATCCATAATAATAATAAGAATATTAATCGCTTATTGTCACAAGTAGGCTTCAATGAAGTTACTGTGAAAAGCCCCTAGTTGCCACATTCCAGCGCCTGTTCGAGGAGGCTAGTGCGGGAATTGAACCCGCGCTGCTGGCATTGTTCTGCATTACAAGCCAGTTGTTTAGCCCACTGTGCTAAACCAGCCCCTATAGGTACAGCCCCTATCAGGTACACTATGCAGAAGTGATGGGATGAGGGAAAAGAGACTGCATTTACACAAGATGTCCACATGCTTATGAAATTATCATTTTTAACCTTTATGTTTGTGAACCGTAAACGTTACTTAAAAATTCTGTTATTCCTGTGAAGTGGCCTTCAGCCTTGAGGAAGATGATGCGACAAAATTAAGAGACAAGCATTGAGGGACAGTGAGAGAGCTGGATCGTTAGCTGTGGGATTGCATTGTGCTGGCGGCCAAGGATGGGCACGATGGATTCAGAATTAGTGTACTCGACGTTTACTCTGTCACAGATCAACAAAGGTGTGCCAGAAGAGTTCACTCTGGCCATCCCTGGCAGTTGGTATCCTGGTCACATCAGCTCCTCCTAATCCTTCCGCAGCTCCTCCTCGTCCTTCAGAGATGCAGAGCAGTATCGGACTGAGTTTATTTTATTATAGCACAGTTCGAACTTATTTGGTACATCCTTAAGTATATTGGTTAAATTTGTATTCTGTTTGTAACTTAGCACAAAGGATGGTGGATATGCTTAGTTGAATGGAAGCTACAGTTCTGTTCAAGTCCTTGCATGTCAAGAAGTGGTGAAAAGGACTAATTCTGACAATGTGAAGATCCTTTGTTTAAAAGTTGTTAGAATGTAGATAACCCCAGGGGGACCTCTTTACCAGTCAACATGTCTAGCCAAATAGCTGTGAAATGGGACAAGCACATAGTAATCTCATTAAGTGGTCATTGATGATGAACCAAGAAGCAATAAAGCATGAGAGCACGAGTCTGGAGCCCTCACTAAATGACCCTGACAATTCCAAAAACCAAGGAACCATCATGGGAGGGCAGTTAGGTCATGGTTGACCAATCAGCTGGTCAGAAATAGGCTTTTAACTAATTTGGCATGAAATCAAGCTGGGAAATGTCAACAATAAGCACTTGAATGATGCTGAGGACACATCATCATGAAGAAGAACAGGAGACAGTAAATAGACTCCAACAAGAAACAAGGTGCGCAACCAACTGGAGGGTGAGGACCAGTATATCGATTGTGAACGTGACTGATGACAACTGCCCTTTGCTAAATATCACCATTTTGTGCTTATTGTGGAAAACTTAATAAAGTCTGACGTTTGTGAAATCACCTTCGTGCCCGTCTGGTTTTGTTACTCGTCTGAGCTGGAAGTCCCTTTTTGATTAACTCTCCTGACTTGGAGTGCAATTGTAAGTGATCTAACTCTTACAATGAAACTAAAGTAAAGGCCAGGTCCTACAACATTCATCACCTTCCTCCTTCTCCTGTCCTTGTTCTCTTTGCAGTGCTACATTGTGCAGGGCACACACACGCCATGACCATTCTGGATATCCTTGCTAGTAATTACTGAAGAGTGCAGCCTGATCCACCCAGCATCTGAATTACAAATTCCACATCCCAGTGACTTGTTCAATGGGGACTCTTATGATCCTGCGGCTTCTGTTGTACCTTTCCTATTCATCAGTGTAGGGCACCTATGGGTGCATCAACCACATCAGTAGATGAGGGCCTTAGTTTCCAAGGGTGCATCCACTTACTCTGCTTGGAGTACGAATGTATGTGCAGATTTGACTGATCCAGGGTGGAATATCATGGTCGTCACTTGGACATCCTGCACAGCCCTGGAGATAGTCTTCCACTGTTTATAGGCTGGCTGAAGATTAATGGTGGGGAATCGCCTTCAAACAATGAATACGGCTGGTTAAATTGAGGGTGCCTTGGTTGCCACATATGGACATTGTTTGACTGCCTTTATCTGTGGGAATCCATCCACAGCAGAAAAGCCAAAGCGCTATTATTATGACTGGCCTCATGGTGGCGAAGTGAACCCCAGCAAAAGTGGCATTTGACCCAGAGAGATGCACTCCTGCACAGCAGATTCTGAGATCCTACAGGTGTCACCAGTAGATGACTGGAACAAACTGAGTCAAAGAAATTCAGAGCAGTGGTGACCTTGACTGCCAGTTGGCCATGCTGCCTTGAGCATCTTGGAAAGAGATCTTGTTCCAGGAGACTGCCGATGTCAGCAATCATCTGATGTGAGAGTCTGACCCTCTTGAAGCACTGGGGTTCAATCTTGTCCAGAATGCTCCTCCCCTGCCTGTATACCTTCATCTCCTGCAAGCTGGAGTTTGGTGGCTGTACGCCAGTAACCTGTGGAGCGCCTGTTCACTGAGAAGAAAGCTTTTCCTGCTCTTGTTCCTTATCCTGTTGCTGTTTGCCTTGTACCTCACCAGAGCTGAGGTGCAGTGGTATGAGCTGTTCCCATGCTGCCCTGAAGGCTAACAGCAGATAAGTTGCAGATCAAAATTAACAAGAACAACTCCTGGGTAGCAGAAATAACTTTCAAAGTCTTGGATATCACCTCTCAAGCAGTGAAAACACATTTTCAGAACATGTCTTGCGAATATGTCTTTCATTTAGGAGAAGAAACAGCTGACTCGAGGCTGGATTCTCCGTTTCTGCGGCTAAGTGCCGGCGCCAATGGAGAATCCGTGGTGCTCTAACCCGGGACGATTGGCGCAAATCCCTCACCGATTCCGGTACCGGTGAGGGGCTAGCACTGGTGCCACGGGGAACCAACTCGCGGATCGTGTGGAGAACGGCCAGGGAATTGGCGGGTCCCGGGCCGTGCATGCGCAGGGCTGACAAGCTGCAGCCGCACACACTTACGCCCCCACCGATTGCGCCGGAGAAAATGGTGCCGGCCATGCTGGACCACGTACCCGCCCACCCCTACCCCACAGCCCACCCCCTGGCCACCCCCCACCACTCCCACAGCCCTAGCAGAGGACCGCCGGCCAGCGGCACGTATCCTGGTCGACTGTGGCGGCGCTGGACACTGTCACGCCAGGCACGCCAGGTTCCCGTCCACTGGGGCCACACGTGGCCCACGATATGGGGAACTCAGCCCATTAGGGGAGGAGCATCACGGATGAGCCGGCTGATGACGCACCAATGCGTTATGGCGAGTGTCCCGATGACGCCGATTTGGAGAGGGCGGATCATCGCCAACTGGCAGCAAACCTGCGCCTGCCCCAATTCTGGCATCAGAAGCCATTCTCCGCCTGATTGCCAATCCCAATTTCGGCACCGGGCTATGGAGAGTCCCGCCCTCTGTATTTAAATGCTTGCCTGTCAGCTGCATATCCAGTCAATCCCCAAAGTCCTCTCACTATCTTCAACCCGACGCAATTCACGAAACTCATGCGCTGCCAGTTCAGGCCGGAATACATGGTTAAAAATTCAATCTATTGGTTTTTAGCTGACGATAATCCCAGAACCACCTGATCCCAGGGAATTGCCATGCACTCCCACGTGTGCTGCAGTTGAAGGCAGAAGCTGGCAGATCCTTGGATGGATTCCTGCCAGCTTCCCAGCATGCTAGTGTTTTTGGTTTTAACCGGTTGTATTCACTGACAGCCACCCGCCCTGGCAGGTTAAAACTCCACTCCTCGTGCCCCTCCATGTCACCAATTAAGGGGGAAGGACGGGGATGGGAGGGGGGGGGGGGGAGGGGTAGCAAATGCTGGGCCAAAGAAGTGAGGTGAGTTTAAGGAAGATCCTTAAGAAAATGAGCATCAAATCATATTGAACTCCTGACCCGTATAGCATCTGACCCCAAGACCAGTTGCTCAGGTGCAAGAACTCTGATTCTCCCTTTCATCCATTTAACAAAGACTGATGATCATGATGCCCCATTCCTCTTCAGTCCAGTGAGGTTCTTTTTCAATTTTCCTCTATCTCCTAAGATTACAACGGCTTATTTCTGTCCTTTGAAAATGATAGCAACACATTACTTTTCCCCCCCTCATTCCTCCTTTCTGTTTTCTGCTCACTTCAATCAGTTCTTTTGGTTGATTGCCAATGCTGTCTTTTTAAAGCTGACTTGAGTCTATTGCTTGAATGCAAAACCAATTTTCCTTTTCCATCAGTGTGGAACTGGTGTATCTTTGTTCAGTGCTTTCCATACAGCACTGGTGCTTTGCGAGTTTTCAGAAGTTAATCTTTATTTTTTTCCCCCAGTTTTTATTCTCAAGGTCATCCAGTCAATTGTTGTCATTCCTTGAGCTGTAATTTATTTTTGCAGAAGTTAACAGGAGGAACAGGAAAAAAGTGAACCGGTGAAAAAATATTCAGTACCATTCCTTCCGTGAGCAGCAACCTCATTGGAGATGACCTTACCAGAATACGTCAAATTATTAGTATTTTTTGCTGTTCCAACTTTCAGATTAAAATTGTAGTAGCCAGTCTGCTGATCGGAGTAGGTCACGGTGCTAACAGCAACAACAACTGGCATTTTTATTGCACTTTTGTTTCGGTGAGACATAGAAACATAGAAACTAGGAGCAGGAGTAGGCTATTCGGCCCTTCGAGCCTGCTTTGCCATTCATTATGATCATGGCCGATCATAGATTATCATAGAATTTACAGTGCAGAAGGAGGCCATTCGGCCCATCGAGTCTGCACCGGCCCTTGGAAAGAGCACCCTACCCAAGGTCAACACCGCCACCCTATCCCCATAACATAGAACATAGAACATAGAAAATACAGCACAGAACAGGCCCTTCGGCCCACGATGTTGTGCCGAACCTTTGTCCTTGATTAATCATAGATTATCATTGAATTTACAGTGCAGAAGGAGGCCATTCGGCCCTTTGAGTCTGCACCGGCTCTTGGAAAGAGCACCATACCCAAAC
The DNA here is from genome assembly GCF_047496885.1 of Scyliorhinus torazame. Taxonomy (NCBI): domain Eukaryota; kingdom Metazoa; phylum Chordata; class Chondrichthyes; order Carcharhiniformes; family Scyliorhinidae; genus Scyliorhinus; species Scyliorhinus torazame. Next base: position 126,756,231 of record NC_092719.1, on the reverse strand, counting down.
TCAACACCTCCACCCAACACCAAGGGCAATTTGGACATTAAGGGCAATTTATCATTGGCCAATTCACCTAACCCGCACATCTTTGGACTGTGGGAGGAAACCGGAGCACCCGGAGGAAACCCACGCAGACACGGGGAGGACCCAGTAACCCCACACAACACAAAGGGCAATTTTGGACAATAAGGGCAATTTATCATGGCCAATCAACCTAACCTGCACATCTTTGGACTGTGGGAGGAAACCGGAGCACCCGGAGGAGGATGTGCAGACTCCGCACAGACAGCGACCCAAGCCGGAATCGAACCTGGGACCCTGGAGCTGTGAAGCAATTGTGCTATCCACAATGCTACCGTGCTGATCCTTGGTCTCAATGCCATATTCCCGCTTTCTCCCCATACCGCTTGATGTCTTTAAAATCTAAGCAATTATCTATCTCGTCCTTGAATACATTCAGTTACTTGGCCTGCACAGCCTTCATACAGGTTCACTACCCTTTGAGTGAATATGTTTTTCCTCATCTCAGTCCTAAATGGTCTACCCTATATACAGAGATTGTGTCCCTCTGGTTCTAGAACCCCCACAGCATCTCAGCTGTTCAGCCCGATTAGAATTTTATACGTTTTGATCAGATCTCCTCTTATCCTTCAAAACTCTAACGAACTCAGTCCCAGCCAAACCAATCTCTCCTTATGGGGCAGTCCTGCCAACCCAAGCATCAGCCGAGTGAAGCTCTGCTGCATTCCCTCGATGGAAAGTATGTACTTTCATAGATAGGGAGATCAAAACTGCACACAATACTACAGGTGTGGTCTCACCAAGGCCCTGCATAACTGCAGTAAGACATCTCTACTCCTGAACTCAAATCCTGTTTCAATGAACAGCAACATGCCATATTCTCTTCTAATTGCTTGCTGCACCTGCCTCTCAACTTCCATTGACTGGTGTACAAGGTGTACAAGGAGACATTCCAAGGTGTTTCACAGAAGCATAATCAAAAGATTTGGAACCGAGTTAAAGGAGGAGGGTCTTGATTGTGGTGATTGTCCCTTTAAGGACAACACAGCAGAAGGAGGTCATCTGGCTTGAGGGACTAATTGGGACTGAGTGGGTAATCACCCCAGGGAGTGAAGTCATCTCTCAGGCAGAAGACATGTCGAAGACATTGAGAAGTCATGTAGGGACTGGGGTATCCGGGTGTGGGTTGCTTTGGTGGACAGCCGTGGGGCTCTGACCGCTGTACAGTTCTTCTTTTTAATAAATACCTTTGTATTTCTAATGAAGTCTGTGAATGTGCATCATTGCAAGGAAACAATAGAACTGATGACCAAATCATTGATCACGGAGGTAAGGGGCACCATAACCATGTCGGTGAAAGGTTGAAAACCTTTGGGAGCGATTCCAGATCTTAGGACTTTGGCATATCCATCATCATTGTGGTGCAGGAATTCAGTAATGACAAAGGAATGCAGAGTTCCCTAAGAGTTGTCAGGCTACAGGAGATTCCAGATATGGGTATGTGAATTGTCATCCACCGTACTTTAAAAGAAAGAGGCATTCAGTGATTGGAAACCAAGTTAGTTCAGTGAGCACAGGGGTGGGAATTAAACTGGTCAGACTTTGGACAAGTCAAGATTTTGGCCGTAGAGCACAACATTCCCTCTGTGGTTAGGAGGCGGATCTCAGGAAAGCTTTTGAGCCCCGAGCCTGCTGTCATTGGTAAACAGTCACGTAATGCGATTTTCATCTCCCTAATTGGCTTGGAGATGTGCTGGTAATTTGATGAAGGACAGGAGACAGGCTTTCGAATCTGGAGGGTCAATCAGCAGCTTGAAAGGAACAGCACGTTGAAATACAGGTTAAGCACAGGGACGCAAAATTCAAGGTGGTGTCCTCGCTCAAATGTAATTAAATCTTAAATTTAAAAAATATGAAACTTGCAGCCAGGCCACAACTATTATTTTAGGGGGGGAATGGTGCGAGGTTACCCCGTTACAGGGTGACCTATGACTGTTCCTGCATTCAAGCAAGCATGGGGCTCAAGGCCTGCCTAAGCACTAGCTGTCAGTCTGATACTGGGAGACAACTTCTAGCCAGGTAAACTGGTGCCCCCCTCCCCCCACAGGAAGCTGAAGGCTCACTGGAAAATGCCAGTGTGTGGTGGTATGTATTATGGGTAGTACGGTACCTGTGATGCCATGAGGCTATTGGTAGACAGACACTGGGTCCTGATTGGATCTGCCGCCTGCTGGCTCCACCCAGTAAGGCAGAGTATAAGAGCCCGGGTTCTCCCAGCAGCCACATTCTGTAACAGCTGCTGGGGAACAAGTCTTGCTTAATAAAGCCTTGATTGACTTCATCACTTCTCGACTCGTGAGTAATTGGTTGCGCCACAATTTATTGAGAAGACTTAAAAAGACGATGGAGCTCCGGATCGCCCCGGAGTGTCTGCGAATCAGCCCCCTTGCAGCAAACTCAGCGGCCGTATTTAGACACTGGCTAGCATGCTTCGAAGGATACCACCGAATGGCCCCCGGCTGGACCACAGAAGACCAGAAAATGCAGGTCCTGCATTCCAGGGTAAGCCCGGAGATCTACACACTCATCGAAGATGCGGAGGATTTCCCGACGGCGCTCACCACGCTGAAAGGTGTCTACATTCGGCCCATAAACCAAGTCTACGCACGCCACCAACTCGCGATGAGATGGCAAATCCCCGGAGAATCGCTGGACGAGTTCTACAGCGCTGCTGATATTGGGAAGGAACTGCAACTGCCCATCGGTGAGCGCAAACGAACATACGGAGTTCCTAATCAGGGATGCTTTTGTGGCAGGTATGACTTCTTCTAAAATTCGCCAGCGGCTGCTAGAGAGCGACTCATTAGGACTCACAAAGGCACGGGCCCTTGCGGCCTCCCTCGACGTGGCCTCACAAAATGCCCGCGCCTACGGCCCCGACCGCGCGGCAGCCCCTTGGGCTCTGTGGACTCCCGTTGCGACCGACTCCCCGGCATCCCCCACCCCTCCGCAAGCCTGCGCGGCCAGAGCACCAGACCACCCGGGTGGGCCCCGCTGCTATTTTTGCGGGCAGTCAAAACACCCCCGGCAGCGCTGCCCGGCCCGCTCGGCCATCTGTAAAAGCTGCGGCAAAAAGGGGCACTACTCAACGGTGTGCCAGTCCTGGGGGGGTCGCCCCAATCTCCGGGGGAGAACGGGGACAGCAGACTCAACCCCCCCAACCCCCAATGATCCATGTGCGGCCAACGGGCGCCGCCATTTTTGGTCCCGGACGCCACGCGGGGAGGATGGGCGCCGCCATCTTGTGACCCCCCCCCCGGCCACGTGCGATCCATGGGCGTGGCCATTTTGTCTGCCCCCGACCGCGTGCGATCCATGGACGCCGCCATCTTGGCTGATAGCCAAGGACCCCAGCATAGACAGCTTCACGGGGTCTGAAGAAAACGCCCCGATACAACAACCATGACTGGCTTCGGTGACCCTGGACCAGTCGCGGCCCCGGACGCTCCAAACGGCAACAACAACGGTGCTGGTCAACAGGTACGAGACGCCATGTCTGATCGACTCTGGGAGCACGGAAATTTTTATCCATCCGGATATGGTAAGACGCTGTTTTCTTTCCATTCGTCCGAGCACCCAAAAGATTTTCCTGGCAGCGGGATCCCATTCTGTAGAGATCAAAGGGTTCTGCATCACGAACCTAACAGTGCAAGGGAGGGAGTTTAAGAATTATCAGCTTTATGTCCTTCCCCACCTCTGCACTCCCACTCTCCTAGGGTTAGATTTCCAATGTAACCTCCAGAGCCCTATACGGAGTTCCAATTCGGCGGCCCTATACCCTCACTCATTATCTGCAGCCTCGCGACCCTCAAGGTTGAACCGCCTTCCTTGTTTGCGAACCTCACCCCGGATTGCAAATCCGTCGCCACTAGGAGCAGACGATACAGCGCCCAGGATCGGACGTTTATCCGGTCTGAAGTCCAGCGGCTGCTGAAGGAAGGCATAATATAGGCCAGCAATAGTCCCTGGAGAGCCCAGGTGGTAGTTGTAAAGACCGGGGAGAAGCAGAGGATGGTTGTAGACTATAGTCAAACCATCAATAGGTACACGCAGTTAGATGCGTACCCTCTCCCCGCATATCCAACATGGTCAATCGGATTGCACAGTACAAGGTCTTTTCCACCTTGGACCTTAAGTCCGCATACCACCAGCTTCCCATCCGCCCGAGTGACCGCAAGTACACGGCCTTCGAGGAAGACGGGCGGCTCTACCACTTTTTAAGTGTTCCATTTGGCGTCACGAACGGAGTCTCGGTCTTCCAACGGGAGATGGACCGAATTGTTGACCAGCACGGTTTGCGGGCCACGTTCCCATACCTCGACAATGTAACCATCTGCGGCCATGACCAGCAGGACCACGACGCCAACCTCCAAAAGTTCCTCCAGATCGCTAACGCCCTGAACCTCACCTATAACGAGGAAAAATGTGTGTTTAGCACCAACCGTCTGGCCATCCTGGGATACGTAGTGCGTAATGGAGTGATAGGCCCCAACCCTGAACGCATGCGCCCCCTAATGGAATTTCCCCTCCCCCACTACTCCAAAGCCCTGAAACGCTGCCTGGGCTTCTTCTCGTATTACGCCCAGTGGATTCCCCAATATACAGAGAAGGCCCGCCCGTTAATTCAGTTCACTACCGTCCCCCTGTCGACAGAGGCCCGCCAGGCCTTCAGCCGCATCAAAGCGGATATCACAAAGGCCACGATGCACGCAATCGACGAGTCCCTCCCCTTCCAAGTCGAGAGCGACGCATCCGATGTAGCTCTGGAGGCCACTCTCAACCAAGTGGGCAGACCCGTGGCCTTTTTCTCCCGGACCCTCCACGCCTCAGAAATCCGCCACTCCTCAGTGGAAAAGGAAGCCCAAGCCATAGTGGAAGCTGTGCGACATTGGAGGCATTACCTGGCCGGCAGGAGATTCACTCTCCTCACTGACCAACGGTCGGTAGCCTTTATGTTCGATAATGCACAGCGGGGCAAAATCAAGAACGACAAGATCTTGAGGTGGAGGATCGAGCTCTCCACCTATAACTATGAGATCTTGTATCGTCCCGGAAAGCTGAACGAGCCGTCCGATGCCCTATCCCGCGGCACATGTGCCAACGCACAAGTAGACCGCCTCCAAGCCCTCACGAGGACCTCTGCCACCCGGGGGTCACTCGATTCTACCACTTTGTGAAGACCCGCTACCTCCCCAACTCGGTTGAGGAGGTCCGAACAGCCACCAGGAACTGCCAAATCTGGGCAGAATGCAAGCCGCACTTTTTCAGGCCAGATAGAGCGCACCTGATAAAGGCTTCCCGTCCCTTTGAGCGCCTCAGTCTGGATTTCAAAGGCCCCCCACCGACCGCAACGCGTACTTCCTAAACGTGGTGGACGAATACTCCCGTTTCCCCTTCGCCATCCCCTGCCCCGACATGACCGCGGCCACAGTCATTAAAGCCCTCTGCACCATCTTTACACTGTTCGGTTTCCCAGTATACATCCATAGCGATAGGGGGTCCTCCTTCATGAGCAACGAACTGCATCAGTTCGTGCTCAGCAAGGGCATTGCCTCGAGCAGGACGACCAGTTACAACCCCGGGGAACGGTCAGGTGGAGAGGGAGAATGGTACGGTCTGGAAGACCGTCCTACTGACCCTACGGTCCAGAAGTCTCCCAGTTTCCCGTTGCCAGGAAGTCCTCCCGGATGCCCTCCACTCCATCCGGTCGCTGCTGTGTACCACCACTAATCAAACGCCGCACGAGCGCCTCCTTGTCTTCACTAGGAAGTCCTCCTCCGGAACGTCGCTGCTGACCTGGCTGGCAGCCCCAGGACCCAGCTTGCTCCGAAAGCATGTGCGGGCGCACAAATCGGACCCGCTGGTCGAGAGGGTTCACCTTCTCCACGCAAACCCTCAGTACGCCTACATGGCGTACCCCAACGGCCGACAGGACACGGTCTCCCTGTGGGACCTGGCACCCGCCGGAACCACACACATCCCCCAACACCAATCACCCCCTCCCTCCCGCCGGCGCACCCCACAGCCGCTCCCTTCCCGGGTGGATCGGTCCTCCTCCCATGCTCGCCCAGGAGTAAGGAAACAGGAACAAACAGCGCACCGCTCCCAGAGACGACAGTGTCCGAGCCAGCCCCTGCACCACCACCGGGGCTGAGACGATCGACGAGGACGACCAGGGCACCCACTCGACTCGTGAAATCCGTGTGACAAAACAAAAATCTGTAAATAATTCAGCCAAAATCTGTAAATAGTTAACTGTTGAGATCAATGCATAGCCACTGTATGAAGATAATTCCAGGACCAGCTTTGTAAACCCCTACCACCATGCGACCCACCACCCCGCCGGGTTCCTTTTTAACAAGGGGTGAATGTGGTGGTATGTATTCGGGGTAGTACGGTACCTGTGATGCCGAGAGGCTATTGGTAGACAGACACTGGGTCCTGATTGGATCTGCCACCTGCTGGCTCCACCCAGTAAGGCGGAGTATAAGAGCCCGGGTCTCCAAGTAGCCGCATTCTGTAACTGAGCTGCTGGGGAACAAGTCTTGCTTAATAAAGCCTCGATTGACTTCATCACTTCTCGACTCGTGAGTAATTGGTTGCGCCGCACAGTGTCCCTTCTTTTATTGGTTTCAAAGAACTACAACAGTTTTCTGCCATGAGCGAACAGGTATTCATGCCATCCACTCCCCCCTTCCGCCACCCATCACCTTGCCCCAACCTCCTGCTTCTGCAGAACTGCCAGGAGGCCAGGTAGAGTTGTGTGGGGCGGGGGGGGGGGTTGAGAAAATTCCCAGCTTGTTCTACCCTGCCCACCTCAGGAGAAGATGCCCACATGGATGGGATTTTCATGGCGAGGGAGAGGTACGATTGTGAGGGGAGGTGCAGGCTGCAGTCAGCCCTGCCTAATCTGGGAAAAGCTTCGGAGGGAGTCACAGGGCTGCCCTCGTGTGGAGATGTTTAAAAGGGCCATCGTATGGAGTTGTGGGTCTTTGTCCCAGTTATAATAATAACAGAAAGGCATTTCAGCCCTCACCCCTCACACCTCCTCAACCCTCACCCACTCACTATGCCTCATTGATGCCAACTCATGCCGCTCTTGCCTCCCTGCCAAGCTATGTACCCGAACAATCTAATGAATGTCCGAGTTCTCAACTAAGAATACACAATAAGGCTATGCACCCTACAGCCCCTTTGGCCGCTCAAGCCAAGTTATGCCTCTCAAGCAACACCTTGTGCCCTTCATGTCCCATCCCCCCCAAAAAAAATACTTGAACAAAGTGTCACCCAGACTTAAATGTTAACTCTGTTCTCTCTCCACAGGTGCTGTCAGACCTAAGAGTGCCCTGTATTTTCTGTTTTTGTTCCAGTGAAACTTTGCTTTTTTTGAGAGGTCTGGCTCTCTGATCAATGTTGACAATTTCACAATGTCATAACATTCAAGGCTATGAGCCACATGCTGGCAAATGGGATTAGATAGGCAGTTCACGTGTTTTTCATGCGTTCTGCAGACTCTATGGGTCAAAGGGCCTCTTCTGTGTTGTATTATTCTATGATTCTGTGATTATTTGCACAACATTAAGGGGTTTCAAGTGCCTTTTGTTTCTGCTATTTATACTTGAAGGGGTCTGGATGACTGACACTTTTATTGGTTTGTCAGAGAAAGGAGTATCTTTTAAGAAAGTGGAAAGTTTTCAATGACTCCATCTTACTGTCACAAGATGCTTCCTTAGTTCTATGCAGTGCATAGTAGTTGAATGAGCATGGAAGTGCCATAGCTTGGCACAGGGCAATGGGGGGCCATAAGCATTGGGGGTAGGCATACATTAGCATGGAGGGCATGAAGGATCATAGGGATCTTTGGCGGGCATAGGGACATGAAAGGCAATAGGTGTTGTTTGGGAGACACAGCTTGGCATGAGGGGCCATAAGGTCTGTATGGGGCACATATGGGGAGTCGGGGAAAGAGGGGGACCTTTAGATTCCCTCATTCCAACCATGATCCAAGGGTTATTGAATGTTATCTTCAGTACTTAATTGAGGCATACAAGATGATCAGAGGATGAGATAGGGTGGACAGTGAGAGCCTTTTTCCTCGGATGATGATGGCTAGCACGAGGGGACAGAGCTTTAAATTGAGGGGAGATAGATATAGGACCGATGTCAGAGGTAGGTTGTTTACTCAGAGAGTAGTAAGGGCATGGAATGCCCTACCTGCACCAGTCGTGGACTCGCCAACATTAAGGGCATTTAAATGGTCATTGGATAAACATATGGATGATAAGGGAATAGTGTAGATGGGCTTTAGATTGGTTTCACAGGTCGGTGCAACATCGAGGGCCGAAGGGCCTGTACTGCGCTGTAATGTTCTATGTTCCTCCAAAGAGGATAGTAACTCCAGGTGAACAGCCTCCGCTGTTTACCATCTCAACATCAAACAGATAGCAGCAGAAAGAGTTCTTGAATTGGGGCATTCAAGCCTGAGTCAACTCAAGATGCCTTTTCCCCTCGTGAAATTCTCACTTCTGCAAAGATGGATCAACCTGAGATAGTCAACCAGCCTACTCCCAAGAGAAATCCTCCATTACTGTTTCTGGATTCTGGACTCACGTAAAACTGTAAGTTGTATTTTTACTGTGGTCTGGCCCTGTACCCCTTTTATTCCCTTATCCCTCTTTTATTGTTTGGGTGCAAAAGGGTTGGACACTATGGGGCCCCTTTCCTGTATTTTTTGTGTATAAGAAATAAACCAACCCTTTTATTTTAATCTTGTCTCGAGTTATTCATAAAGGATTGGAACACTCCAAATGTAGTAGTTGGGGAAAAGACCCCACCACTTATAGAGGGGGAAATAAAAAATCAAAAGCATCTTTCTGTTTGTGGACCGGTAGAGAGAAGTGAAATTGCGGCTGTTTTGGGGGCTTTCAAAGACAACGTTGCTGTTGTGTAAAATCTCAAAGTACAACTGTATGACGAGGTGTAACAAATGAGCAGTTAAACTAATGACAGATATAAGAGCAAAGCGAATGAACTACAAAATAACCAAGAGCAAAAGATTAGTAAAACAATTTAAATATGTTTTAAATGCCCTCTGTGCAATTGTGCTCTACAATATTTTGCAATAACAGGGGATGTTTATATTGGCCGTTACAACTTTAGTCAAATCACAAAAACTGAATGGATGAGGCCCCATTCCACATTACCCTTCATTGACATCAATAAAACACAACCTCAGGTAGAATGTGCAACAGGTAACCAAGTTATCTGCTCCTGTCAGTTTTCTTATGGGGGAGGTTGTGGGGGTGGGGTGGGGTAGAGAAGGGAACATGGTGAGGTTAGAATTACACCTATTTCTGATTCATTTCATATGCAAATGGCAGCAAGTGGGGAACTCAATGTTTGAATCCCTCCAATCGGGTTCCTTCCCCTGCCACTGTACCAAAACAGCTCTTATTAAACTCACAAATTATATCATTTGTGACTGTGACAAAGGTAACCTAAGCCTTCCTGACCTGTCTGCAGGAGTATTTCACATGTAAAAATGAACTGAATGTGGATTAAAGTTGTCTCCTCTGGTTTAAGAGTCATTATGTTGCCAAGATTTAAAGAGCGATCATTGGAGGAACTTCATCAAAAGCACACACGGATAGTCTGTATGTCATCAATAGCAAGAAGCTATCTTAGTATCCAAGGGTAGAAGAGATATTGAAGAGTTGTTGAAAAGCTGTAAAGTGTGTCTCAGATTGAGAAATGATCCAGCCAAGGTTTCTTTCATTCCAGGTTCAAACACAGGGGGCGTCATTCTCCGACCCCCCAGCGGGTCGGAGAATGGCCGTTGGCCGCCGTGAATCCCGCCGCCGCCGATTGCCGAAGTCTCCGAAGGGAGAAAAGTTGGTGGGGCGTTAATGGCGCCGCAGACGTCGGAGAATGGCACGGGTGTGCGCAAGGCAGCCGATTTTGGGCCTGACGATATTCTCCCGTCCGGATGGGCCGAAGTCCCGTCGACGTGATGACCGGTCACGTCAACGTAAATCAAACCTCCTTTTAATCGGTGTCAACCTGTGCTCCAGGTTCACGCCGACCAGCGTGGAGGTGAGTGACGGCCTGGGGGGTTTGCCGCTGGGCAGGCGATGGCGTGGCCGCAGTCTGAATGTGTGGGGAGAGGTGTGTCTAGGGTTGTGTGTGTGTGTGTGCGGCGGGGGGGGGGGGGGGTGTGGTTAGAGTGGGCTGGGCTCCGTGGGAGTGCCGGGAGGGGGGTCAGTGCTGGGGAGGAGGATGGGGGGTGGGCCCGTGCCGGGGAGGGGGATGGGGGGCCCGTGCCGGGGAGGAGGATGGGGGCTCCGTGCCGGGGAGGGGGATGGGGGGACCATGCCGGGGAGGGGGATGGGGGGCCCATGCCGGGATGAAGATGGGGGGTCCGTGCCGGGGAGGGGGATGGCGGGGGTCCGTGCTGGGGAGGGGGATGGGGGGGGCCTGTGCCTGGGAGGAGGATGGGGGGTCCGTGCCGGGCAGGGGTATGGGGAGCGGTCCATGCCGGGGAGGGGGATGGGGGCCCGTGCCAGGGAGGAGGATGGGGGGTCCGTGCCGGGGAGGGGGTTGGGGGGGGCCCGTGCCTGGGAGGAGGATGGGGGGTCCATGCCGGGCAGTGGGATGGGGAGCGGTCCGTGCCGGGGAGGGGGATGGGGGGGGGGCCCGTGCCAGGGAGGAGGATGGGGGGTCCGTGCCGGGGAGGGGAATGGGGGGTCCGTGCCGGGGAGGGGGATGGGGGGCCCTTGCCGGGGAGGGGGATGGGGGGTCCGTGCCGGGGAGGGGGATGGGGGGGGCCCGTGCTGGGGAGGAGGATGGGGGGGGGGCGTGCCGGGGAGGAGGATGGGGGGTCCGTGCCGGGGAGGGGGATGGGGGGGAGGGGGGGGTCCGTGCCGGGGAGGGGGATGGGGGGGCTGCCCGTGCCGTGGAGGAGGATGGGGGGTCCGTGCCGGGGAGAGGGATGGGGGGCTCGTGCCGGGGAGGAGGATGGGGGGTCCATGCCGGGGAGGGGGATGGGGCATCCGTGCCGGGGAGGAGGATTGGGGGGGGGGGTCCGTGCCGGGGAGGGGGATGGGGGGGGGGCCGTGCCGGGGAGGAGGATGGGGGGTCCGTGCCGGGGAGGGGGATGGGGGGTCCGTGCCGGGGAGGGGGATGGGGGGTCCATGACGGGGAGGGGGATGGTGGGCCCGTGCCGGGGAGGAGGATGGGGGGTCCGTGCCAGGGCGGGGGATGCAAGGGCAAGTGAGTTGGTCCACCTGGCCAGGTGCCAGCCTCCAACAGTTGGACCCATGCGGTCCATGCCACCTGGCTGCGGGGAGGAGGGGAAATGGGCAATGTTGACACCAGGCCGTCATGTTTTCCGATCATCCAGCGATGTTGGCCGTCGTGGCGGCAGCCGCTAATGTCTATGTTGCCCTGGATGATGATGAGGAGGAGGAGCGTGCCAGAGAGGCGGCGCAGGCTGCCGCAGAGGGGCAGGCGACAGCCGCCCAGGCTGGAGGGACACCTGACCGACAGGACGAGGAGAGGGAGGAGGACGTCGCGGCCCCACGGCAACGGAGGCACCCGAGGGCGCCCCGTGTGTACCGGCCCCGGCAGTCATACCAGGACCTCACGGACCGGGAATGCAGGAGGAGACTCCGGATGAGGCGGGAAACCGTGGCACACATCTGCCACCTGCTGGCACACCTGTCACCGCGTCGCACTGGCGGGGGACACCCTCTCCCCGTGTCCGTCAAGGTTACGGTGGCCCTGAACTTTTATGCAACGGGGTCATTCCAGGCACCGAGTGGGGACCTGTCCGGAATATCGCAGACATCGGTGCATCGGGGCAGTGACAGATGCCCTATATGCCATGGCGCACCGCTACATCCGCTTCCCTGTGGACTGGGCCAGCCAAGATGCCCGGGCCGTGGGCTTCTCTGCCGTGGCCGGGTCCCCCATGGTTCAGGGCGCGATTGATGGGATGCACGTCACCGTGCGGCCACCTGCAGATAACAGGGCCATGTTCACCAATAGGGAGGGGACCTATTCGATGAACATACAGGTGGTTTGCGACCACCGCATGATGATCCTGCACGTCTGCGCCCGTTACCCAGGCAGTGTACACGACTCATACGTGTTGTCGCGGTCATCCATCCCCGGCATGTACGAGGGGCGCCATCCCCGGCTGAGGGGCTGGTTGCTGGGCGACAGGGGCTACCCATTGCGATCGTGGCTGATGACGCCTATACGGAGGCCACGTAATGAGGCGGAGAACCGCTACAATGATGCCCATGTAGCGACAAGGGGAGTGATAGAGAGGTGCTTTGGCGTGCTGAAGATGTGTTTCAGGTGCCTGGACCTCTCTGGGGGCGCCCTCCAGTATCGGTCAGATAGGGTCGGCCGCATCATTGTGGTGTGCTGCATCCTGCACAACATAGCCCAACAGAGGGGCGATGTGCAGCAGGCAGAGGAGGGCGGAGCGGAAGAGCAGCAGGAAGAGGCGCACTCCTCCCCAGATGAGGGGGATGGGGGCAATGGTCAGGGCAGACGGGCTAGACACCCGTCCACCATTACCGGCTGGCCCAGCGGGCACGGGACAGACTGATAGCCGCCCGCTTCACTGACTAGATGGGCGTGGGAATCGGGTAGTATGGCCACAGACCGCACACCATGGCAACAGCCGACCACCCACACCCCCTACCCATCCACCCACCCAGCACCCTCACCCCCCTCCCTAACCCCACCCACCCCACCCGCATGCACACCACCCCCCCCCATTGCCGATCCACCTGCGGCACAATGGCCGGGCTCACACAGTTGCGGGTGGACGCGTGTCTATTGCAGGCCATGGAGGATGATGACAACCCGCCCTGCGATGAGCTCCTGGCTCCGCATCGTTGGACTATGTCTGACCCATGGCCACAGTACCACCATCCACCCGGACCATCCCTGCATGCGGCTGTGACACTGCTGCTCACGGTGCCGTCCTCTGCCCAGGGGGATGTTGATGGCGGCCCAGGGGGAAGGGGGCAGACTCACATGGGGCTGAGGTAAGACCACCCCTCACACACACACTTGCGCTCAACGTACATGACACCCCCGCACGCTTTGGACAGAGCACAAAGGCAGCTTCTGTAGGTGTAACATTGACTTTAATAACCAAACGAGTTCATGCACGTGCCCTAACCCCTAAAACTCATCTGTGCCCTGCACCCATGCCAACTTACTCAGTGTCTAATTGTTTGGCCTTATGGGCCCTTTGACTACGTCTACGTGGTTCCCCAGACGGTACAGCAGAACTGGAGGTGGACTCCTGTGATTCCTGCCCTCTGACACGGGATCCCTTTGGCGGCCGTTTCCTGGGGCGTCCTGGCCTAGATGGGCCAGGCTGCGGCCCGGGCGACTGGGATGGCCAGCTGCCAGCCTGTCCTGCCCGTTGCCCACCCGATGCACCTGGGACAGAAGGGGGGGAGTCCGAGGTGTCGCGGTGTTCCGGGACCTCCCCTACAGGGTGACCCGGGACGGACCACACCGCCTCCTCCTCCCTCGGGGTGCCCGATGGCCCCCAGGCCTCTACATGGGTGGGGGATGCGAACGGACTGGCCATCCGACGCCCCCCCCGACATCTGGCGCTGCCAGTCCTGGAGGCCCGTGCTGGTATCGACAGGCGTCTGCAGGTTTGCAGCCATGGAGCCCAGGGGATTGGCAAACCCTGTCTGTGACTGTGTGACGCCGGCTCGCACATGGCCACTGGCGCCGATGCCCTCAGCGATGGCCTGCTGAGACTGGGCCATGGACTACTGAGGCTGGGCTATCGCCTGCAGAGACTGGGCTATGGCCTGCTGAGACTGGGCTATGGCCTGCTGAGACTGGGCCCTGGCCTGCAGAGACTGGGCCATGGCCTGCTGAGACTGGGCCCTGGCCTGCAGAGACTGGGCCATGGCATTGAGCGCCTCTGCCATCTGGCGCTGGCACTGGCTCATGGCCTCCTGTGAGAGGGCAGCCATGTCCTGGGCCACAGACGCCGCCTGCACGGAACGCCCAGGCCTCGCAAACCGTTCCCCATGTCTGACACCGTCGCACCCATTGCCTCCACCGCGGACGCCACCCGTGCGGTGTCGGCCTGGGTGGAACGTATGACCGGCACCACTCCCAGCTCCTGGATTCGGGTGGACTCCTCCACCTGCGACTGCAGCCGCCGCAAGCCGGCCGTCACCCTCTTCGCTCGTCTCCGGGTCGGTGGTTGCATCGGATCTATGTGTAGGTGTGGTAACTCCAGGAACCCGGGATCCATCTGGGCGGCAGATGTTCGCTTGGGCTGGGCTGCCCTCCGACCGCCCGGCCCCTCTGCTGCTCCTACCTCCTCCTGCTGTACCGGGACGGCTGTGTTGTGCGCACCAGTGAGTGTACCAGACGCCTCATCACTAAAGTGCCCAACCGAGGTGAGTGTTTCTGCGATGGTGGAGGGTGTTGATGACAGCAGTGGCGTTGTGTCGTGCTCTTCGTCCCACTCTGAGTCCATGGCACTTTGGAATGGGGGTTCATCTCCACCCATCCACTCTGTGTCACTGACCGGTATTTCATCTTCCTGGGTAGTGCTGTCCCGGGTATGGGTGTCCCGGGTAGAGGTGTCCCGGGTAGGGGTGTCCCGGGTAGGGGTGTCCCGGATAGGGGTGTCCTGGGTAGGGGTGTCCTGGGTAGTGGTGTCCTGGCTCGGATGTGACGGGGGCCTGTGGCTGCCCCCCTCGTCGCTGGGTGGTCGATCCCGCACGTGACGGGGGTGTCGTCTCCCTGTTGCTCCAGGTCTCTCTGTCTCCCGTGGCCTCCGAGGGGCATCCTGTGGGCGGTTTGCATCTGCGGGGATGGGTGCCTCGACGTTTGCTCCTGCGATACACAATGAAGCATGCATGGTTAGACATGCAGGCAGTGATCAGGTGGTATGGGGGAGGGGGATATAGGGGAGGGGGGATATGGGGACGGGCTGTCGGTGGCTCACTTGCTAGTACGCCCCCGACCTCTGCATCAGCAACCTCCCGGTCCTCAGGTCCGCCAGCCAGTTCCAGGGCCCTTTCCTCGTGTTCGGTCAGTGGCCTCTCATCAGCGGGGCCTCCACCAGTCGTCACATGCTCCCTGGTGTTGTGTGCGCATTTCTCCTGTGGCGGGGGGGGGGGGGGTGGGTGGGGGTGGTGGGGGTGGTGGCAGGGGTAAAAGGAAACAGTGTTAGGCAGGTATATGAATACACGCCATCGGTTGCGCGTGTACTGCAGAGGTTAAGGTTAGGGCTGGATTCACTTGGGGATATGGGGGAGGGGGGATATGGGGGATATGGGGGAGGGGGGATATGGGGGAGGGGGGATATGGGGAGAGGGGATATGGGGGAGGGGGGATATGGGAGAGGGGGGATATGGGGAGGGGGATATGGGGGAGGGGGGTATGGGGAGGGGGGATATGGGGGAGGGGGGATATGGGGGAGGGAGGGATATGGGGGAGGGGGGTATGGGGAGGGGGATATGGGGAGGGGGATATGGGGAGGGGGATCTGGGGGGGGGATATGAGGGATATGGGGAGGGGGATATGGGGAGGGGGATATGGGGAGGGGAGATATGGGGAGGGGGGATATGGGGATATTGGGGAGGGGGGTTATGGGGGAGGGGGATATGGGGAGGGGGATATGGGGGAGGGGGGATTTGGGGGATATGGGGGAGGGGGGATATGGGGAGGGGGATATGGGGAGGGTGATATGGGGGAGGGGGGTATGGGGGATATGGCGGAGGGGGGATATGGGGGAGGGGGATATGGGGGAGGGGGTATGGGGGAGGGGGGATATGGGGAGGGGGGATATGGGGAGGGGGGATATGGGGGAGGGGGATATGGGGAGGGGGGATATGGGGATATTGGGGAGGGGGGATATGGGGGAGGGGGATATGGGGAGGGGGATATGGGGGAGGGGGGATATGGGGGATATGGGGGAGGGGGGATATGGGGAGGGGGATATGGGGAGGGTGATATGGGGGAGGGGGGTATGGGGGATATGGGGGAGGGGGGATATGGGGGAGGGGGAGGGGGATATGGGGGAGGGGGTATGGGGGAGGGGGATATGGGGAGGGGGGATATGGGGAGGGGGGATATGGGGGAGGGGGATATGGGAGGGGGGATATGGGGTATATGGGGAGGGGGGATATGGGAGAGGGGGATATGGGGGAGGGGGATATGGAGGAGGGGGGATATGGGGAGGGGGATATGGGGGATGGGGGATATGGGGGATGGGGATATGGTGGAGGGGGATATGGGGGATATGGGGGAGGGTGGATATGGGGGATATGGGGAGGGGGGATATGGATATTGGGCAGGGGGGGGAGGCTCACCCTGCCTGCCCTGACGAGGTCGTTCACCTTCTTGTGGCACTGGGTGCCTGTCCGTGGTGTCAGGGCCGCAGTGGTGATGGCCTCTGCCACCTCCCTCCACAGACGTCGGCTGTGGCGTGGGGCCACTCTGCGGCCGTGCCCGGGATACAGGGCCTCCCTCCTCTGCTCCACTGCGTCCAGGAGCTCCTCCACATCCCGTGACTGGAACCTCGGGGCTGAGCGGCGGCCAGCCATCCAGTCGGGTGTTCCGGTCGGGTGGGGGGGGAGCAGCGCGTCGTTGTGAGCCGTCACGCCATGCGACGTGTATGACGCTGCACGGCGTGAACCACGTGAGGAAGCGCGGATCCCGTCACGTCGCTGCTAGCCCATTTCGGGCCGGAGACTTCGCGACGATTTTTGCGGCATGACACAAGTCGGATTTGCGCCGTTTTTTGCGCCGATCGGCGGACTTTGCGCCGATAACGGAGAATTTCGCCCAGGAAAACTGTGGGATTGAGTACATGTTGAGTTCTTTGAAGTTGAAGAAAAAGAGTATCTTGTTTTGGTCGATAGCCATAACAAGTGGATAATATTGAGCCTGTACCAAATACAAGTGCCAAAACTACTGAGGTTTTGAGAAGTTGCTTTGCAATTTCTGGGTTAACAGAGATACTGGTGTCAGATAATGGTCCAACGGTTTACATCAGAATATTGGAAATATTTCTGAGTCATAATGAAGTCAAACATCCTCCAATACCCATGATATCACTAGCATCGAATGGTGCAACAGAAAGAAGTGTACACATTGTGAAGAGGTCTTTGCAGGGGTATTGCTGGGGACAAGCTAGGCAGTAATTTCCATGTTTCTCTTCGACGCAGGCTGGACAATTCTCTGTTATCTTACAGAATAATCAAACAACAGGTTAGTCACATTGCAACTTAATGTTTAAATGTACTCCTCGGAGAAGGTTCAGTTTGCTTAAGCATGACATCAGTAGTAAAGTGAGAAGAAAGTAAGATAAAATAAAGGTGAGCAATCATTTATCAAGCATGAAAATTAGTGAGTTCATTGTTGGGTAGACGGTCATGATTAAAAAACCACTGAGATAATAAGGTGACGTATACGGTTGAAGTTATTTTAAAGCAGGGCAGCACGTTGGCGCAATAGTTAGGACTGCTGCCTCACGGCGCCGAGGTCCCAGGTTCGATCCCGGCTCTGGGTCACTGTCCGTGTGGAGTTTGCGCATTCTCCCCGTGTTTGTGTGGGTTGCGGCCCCGCAACCCAAAGATGTGCAGGGTAGGTGGATTGGCCACGCTAAATTGCCCCTTAATTGGAAAAAAATTAATTGGTTACTCTAAATTTATTTTTAAAATGAAGTTGTTTTAAAGAGTGCATTCATACAACAAAAGCAAAATACTGCAGATGCTGGAAGTCTGAAATAAAAACATAAAATGCTGTATGAAACCAACAGGTCTGGCAGCATCTGTGGAGAGAGAAATAGACTTCAAGTTTCAAGTCCATATGGCACTTCAGAGAATTACCATCACCATCTCCAGTGAAGATTGGAGAGAGAGTCCAACAGTATTGTGTGGATTATTTGTTTGAAATTGGAAATCTGAGAGACAGCATGAAATACCTCCTATAACCCAAATTACTCCTCGCATCCCAAGTGAAAGAAAGAAAGAAATTCGAAGTCACAAAGAAGATGAAAGTTTGCCAGTAACACAGAATCCACTGGTAGAGCAAAGAGAGTCAAGCAGTGGGATTCTCCGTTTCTGGGAATAAATGTTGACGCCGTCGCAGCTGTAAAACTGGCACCGCACCAGGACTGATTCAGCGACTGTTAAGGGGCTCGCATCAGCGCCACGTGGAACTCAATTGATTCCAATGAGGTCCGGTGCCAGATTCGCCAGGTTCGGGATTGGCACTCAGGCGGCTGACAAGCTGCAGCCGCATATACCCACTTCACTCCCCACACACACCATTCCAGCCAACAAGATGGCGGCGAGGAGAGCGGAACGCCGTTTCACAGATGCCGAACTGGAGACCCTCCTGTACACGATGGAGGAGAGGCGGTTGACCCTGTACCCCAGCCAAGGAAGAAGGCTGCCAGCCGCCGCTGTTCACGTGCCATGACGCAGGTGGCAGAGGCGGTTAGCACCGTGAGCAACACCGCCCGACCGGCCAACAGTGCCGTAAAAAACTGCACGACCTCCACAGGGTGGCCAGGATGAGTAGGCAACACCCTGCCCCTGGCACTAACCTGCGTCCCACACAGCCATAACCCAATGCCAATTGCCACCCGCAGGGCGGCCGAACCCCCAACCTGCATCACATGCCGACGCCCATACCGGCCACCATGGCCAGGGGCTCCAGTCACTGAGGCCACCAACTACCCACCCCCTGGGCTGCATGCGTCGAACTGCCTAACACTGTCAATTTCTGTTCCCCCCCCCGCCCAGGGGAACGTGGCTCATAACCGCTGGGAGCAGGAGAAAAATAGTGGGGGACCGCCGGATCTGCGACCCCTCACTGTGGCAGAGCAGAGGGCCCTGGACATGGTCGGTGGCCTGGAGGAAAGGGAGATCACCGGGGTGGAGTTTGGCCGCGGGCAAGGAAGTGAGACCCTGCAGAGTTGCGGTTCCTCGTGACACGTATGTCATAGAGTCATAGAATTTACAGTGCAAAGGAGGCCATTCAGCCCATTGGCTCTGCACCGACCCCTGGAAAGAGCACCCTACCCGAGCCCACATCCCCATCCAATGCCCGTAACGCAGTAACTCCACCCAACCTTTTTTCGACACTAAGGGCGCTTTGGCATGGCCAATCCACCTAACCTGCACATCTTTGGACTGTGGGAAGAAACTGGAGCACCCGGAGGAAACCCACGCAGACACGGGGAGAAAGTGCAGACTCCACACAGACAGTGACCCAAGCCAGGAATTGAACCTGGGACCCTGGAGTGGTGAAGCAACTGTGCTAACCACTGTGCGACCATGCCCCCACACAACCATCATCTCCGCCCTTGCCCTCACTCCCTCACCCTCACAGCATCGTCACCCCCACCAACCCCCGGTCTAATCTAGCATCTTGCCTCGTGTCTTGCAGGTCCTGCTGGTGATGGGGCGGGTCCCTCTCCCCAAGTCAGTGCCACAGCCGGAGTCCCCCGTGAGCGAAGCAGTGAGTAGCAGAGGAGCTTGGACCACAGCCCAAGACTCAGGACACCCTGGATCGCGAGTTCGATGTTGACACAGATATCCCCTCACAGTTGTCTCCAACACCCTCCACCATCCCAGAGACACTCACTTCGGTTGGGCACTTTAGTGAAGAGGCTCCTGGGACTCTATCAAGTGTGCACCACACAGCTGCTCCGGTACATCAGGTGGAGGAAGAAACTCACAAGGGGGCAGACGGTTGGAGGGCAGGCCGACCCCAGGCACTAGCTGCCGTCCAGACGGGTTTCTGGTTTCTGGAACGGACAGTCCCATCGATTGTGAAGATGCAGTCGCAGAGCCAGGGACTACATGAGAGTTGTCGAACAGCATCCAACACCTACAGGTGCAGTTGGACGAGTCCAACCTCGTGCAGGAGCAGGAGGTGGTGCCGACCATGCCTGCCATCCAGGTGAACCCTGCATGGGTGGCGCCCGCGGTGGAGGCATTGGGGTCGAGGGTTTTGGCTATGGGTTAGCATGTCCAAGGCCTGGGGCATTCTGTGCAGTCTCTGGCCGAGGTCTAGGGCAGGGTTGCTGCCTCACAGGCAGCCATGTGCCAGAGCCACGTGGAAATTGCAGCGGCTCTTCTGAGCGTGGCCCAGTCACAGCAGGCCATGGCTGCGACCGTTGGCCGCGTTGCCCAGGTGCTGCTCAACATGGCACAGACACAGATGGAGGTGGCCCAGTCCGAGGAGGATATGGTGCAGTCACTGGTTGTTGTGACATAGACCCAGAAGGTGGTGGCACAGTCGCAGCGTGATGTGGCGCAGTCCCAGACGGCATGGTCCATTTGCTGTGCTCCATGTCTGCAATCATGCAGAACCTGGTTGAGACCAGAGCGGGCCTCCAGGACTGGCAGTGCCAGGTGGTGGGGGAGCCTCAGGGGATAGCTCTGCTCGCACCCTCGCCCCATTGAGTAGCCCGGGAGCCATCGGGCAGCCCGTGTGAGCAGGTGGTGATGGGGCTCATGCCAGTAATTTTCGCAGGGGAGGTGCCAGAACACCGCAGCACCTTGGACAGCCCTCCCCCTCTCATGTCCCTGGAGCATCTGATGGGCAGCAGGCAGAACAGAGCAGCACCATGCCACCTGGGACACCCAAGCAGCAGCCGGGCCCACCCTGGCCCGGTTGCCCAAGAAGACGGCCGCCAACGAGGACCCAGTCGTACTGCGAAATCACAGCAGGCCGCCTCCACCCTTGATGTACCATCTGGGATCCACCAAGATGTAGCGGTTAGGCCAGTTAAGTTGGCATGGATACAGGGGACATTTTAGTGATAGGGGCTCTGCAACAAATCTGTATAAATGTTTTCAGATTAAACATCTGTTCACACTGTTTCAACCTGCCTCGGTGCTCTGCCAGATGGGTGTGAGGGGTGGGCTGGTCTGGCTGGCCAGAGAGGAGATGCAGAGGGGGGTGAAACCGGCAAACAGTGTGGGTGGTCTGGGCTCCCCACCCTCACACCACATCACGCCTCCCGACCATCTCCACCACTGTCACCCCGGGGTTTGGTGGCACCGTGTGTTGGAATGGCCAGCTCGCATGCACGGATTACCCAGGTTATACTGTCCTCTTTAGAAGTGGAAAAGAATATAAATGAAGGAAAAGGCGTGCAGGCCACTTTGTAAATGAAGGGGAGGTGTAAATATTGTGAGGAGTTAGTGAAAGAAAAGGTTCCTGTTATCAATTGGAGTTGTCAAAATGGTACTGGATAAAGAGGCCAAATAATATTGGACAGATAGATGGCATAACATTTGATAAAGAGTTGCATGGATTTCAGCATTACACTGGACAGTGAGAGTGCATATTCTCCTAACCAGTTTCAGCATGACATTGTGTAGGCTTATGACTTGGCAGCAAAGCTACATGGAATCGTGGAAGCATGTTTTGCATTTAAAGAAAATTTATATACAAGAACAAATTAGTTATTTAGTTCTTCAATGGCGTTCTTGTTGAATCTCACTTGACATACCTTTTCAAATATTTCAAAATTATGCATTTGACAGCAACAATTTTTTTTTAATATGGACATTTTTCTCTGACAGAGCGATATCATAAAATTCCATAGTGATTTGTATCATGTTGGAAAAGAGATGGATGATCAAAAGGTGTTGCTACATGCATTCCAAAGTTAAATTTTCAGAAAATGATTGAATATATATTTCAGATAGACTTGATTAAATATTATTTATTTAAATATTATTAATTAATATTATAATCTCTGATACCATGACTACGTGAAGTGTTGGTTCCAGTTATTTATGTTAGAAACTGAACCCTAAGGGTCAATAGGAAAAGTGTAGGAAAGGGTTTAAGATCCCACTAAAAGGGCTTGCATTGAATGTCCACCCCTTACCTTTTAGCTGATATCCGGTGCTGGGAAGAGGGGGTTGTAGCGCACAAAGACTCCGTGAGACGAATAGAGTGAAGTCGATGAGGCTTTATTAAGCGTGTCTGTTCCCCCGCAGCTCGATAGTAAACTGGCCTGCGGGGGAGGACTCCGGCTTCTTATACTCCGCCTTCAGGGCGGAGCTAGAGGTCAACGGCCAACCAGGATCTGTCAGCCAATGACATTAGGGCTTCCAGTCCTACATGACCCCCAATACATACTACCACATTCACCCCTTGTCAAAAATGAACCCGGCGGGGTGATGCTTCGTATGGTGGTAAGGGTTTACAGGGCTGGTCCTGGGAGGAAAAAAAACATTCACATGGCAATACAGTATTGTACAATTTTGTCCTGTTTCAACTATTTACAGAGGGTATAGGGAGAAAGCAAAATGTTCTTGTGAAAAGTCCATATTTTGATTTAGATCGACGCCACGAGTCGGTCGGGCGGTCTGGTCGTCCGTGTCGATCGCCTCGGCCCCGGTGGTGGTGGTGGTGCTTGTACCGGTGTTGTCATCTCCGGGAGCCTTACGGTTTCAGCTTGGGCTTTATTCTTGGTCGGGCCTGAGGGGAGGGGAACCGATCCTCCTGGGAAGGGGGCGGTCGCGGGGTGCGGCGGTGGCAGGAAGGAGGGGGGTTGGGTGAATGGTGTCGGGGGGGGGGTGTGTGTTGCCGGCGGGCGCCAGATCCCGCAGGGAGACCGTGTCCTGTCGGCCGTCGGGGTACTCCACGTAAGCATACTGCGGGTTCGCGTGGAGGAGGTGAACCCTTTCGACCAACTGGTCCGCCTTATGTGCCTGCACATGCTTTCGGAGCAAGATGGGTCCTGGGGCCGCCAGCCAGGTCGGCAGCGACGTTCCAGAGGAGGACCTCCTAGGGAAGACAAGGAGATGCTCATGAGGCGTTTGATTAGTGCTCGTACATAATAACGACCGGATGGAGTGGAGAGCGTCCGGGAGGACCTCCTGCCACCGTGAAACTGGGAGGTCCCTGGACCGTAGGGCCAGTAGGACGGCCTTCCAGACCATGCCGTTCTCCCTCTCTACTTGCCCGTTCCCCCGGGGGTTGTAGCTGGTCGTCCTGCTTGAGGCTATGCCCTTACTGAGCAGGAACTGGCGCAGCTCGTCACTCATGAAAGAGGACCCCCTGTCGCTGTGGACGTATGCGGGGTAACCGAACAGTGTGAAGATGCTGTTCAGGGCTTTAATGACTGTGGCCGCGGTCATGTCAGAGCAGGGAATGGCAAAAGGGAAGCGGGAGTATTCGTCCACCACATTAAGAAAATATGCGTTGCGGTCGGTGGAGGGGAGGGGCCCTTTGAAATCAAGACTGAGGTGTTCAAAGGGGCGGGAAGCCTTAATCAGGTGCGCTCCATCCGGCCTGAAAAAATGCGGTTTGCATTCCGCGCAGATGTGGCAGTCCCTTGTGACTGTACGGACCTCCTCTAAAGAGTATGGGAGATTGTGGGACTTGATAAAGTGGAAAAACCGAGTGACCCCCGGGTGGCAGAGGTCCTCGTGGAGGGTTTGGAGGCGGTTAATTTGTGCGTTGGCACATGTGCCGCGGGATAGGGCATCGGACGGCTCGTTCAGCTTTCCGGGACGATACAAAATCTCATAGTTGAAGGTGGAGAGCTCGATCCTCCACCTTAAGATCTTGTCGTTTTTGACTTTGCCCCGCTGTGCATTATCGAACATGAAGGCTACCGACCGTTGGTCCGTGAGGAGAGTGAATCTCCTGCCGGCCAGGTAATGCCTCCAATGTCGCACAGCTTCCACTATGGATTGGGCTTCCTTTTCCACTGAGGAGTGGGGGATTTCTGAGGCGTGGAGGGTCCGGGAGAAAAAGGCCACGGGTCTGCCCGCTTGGTTAAGGGTGGCCGCTAGAGCTACGTCGGAGGCGTCGCTCTCGACCTGGAAGGGGAGGGACTCGTCGATGGCGCGCATCGTGGCCTTTGCGATATCCGCTTTGATGCGGCTGAAGGCCTGGCAAGCCTCTGTCGACAGAGGGAAGGTCGTGGTCTGTATTAGGGGGCGGGCCTTGTCTGCGTACTGGGGGACCCACTGGGTGTAGTATGAAAAGAACCCCAGGCAGCGTTTCGGGGCTTTTGGGCAGTGCGGGAGGGGAAATTCCATGAGGGCGCGCATACGTTCGGGGTCGGGGCCTATTATCCCATTGCGCACTACGTAGCCCAGAATGGCTAGCCGATTGGTGCTAAAAACGCACTTGTCCTCGTTGTACGTGAGGTTCAAGGCTTTGGCGGTCTGGTGGAATTTTTGGAGGTTGGCGTCGTGGTCCTGCTGGTCGTGGCCGCAGATGGTTACATTGTCGAGATACGGGAACGTGGCCCGCAACCCATGTTGATCAACCATTCGGTCCATCTCCCGTTGGAAGACCGAGACCCCGTTTGTGACGCCAAAAGGGACCCTTAGGAAATGGTATAATCGCCCGTCTGCCTCGAAGGCTGTGTACTTGCGGTCACTTGGGCGGATGGGGAGCTGATGGTAAGCGGACTTGAGGTCCACGGTGGAGAAGACTTTATATTGGGCAATCCGATTGACCATGTCGGATATGCGGGGGAGAGGGTACGCGTCTAGTTGTGTGTACCTGTTGATGGTCTGGCTATAGTCTATGACCATCCTTTGTTTCTTCCCTGTCTTCACTACTACCACCTGCGCTCTCCAGGGACTATTGCTGGCCTGGATTATGCCCTCCTTTAGTAGCCGCTGGACTTCGGACCGAATGAAGGTCCGGTCCTGGGCGCTGTACCGTCTGCTCCTAGTGGCGACGGGTTTGCAATCCGGGGTGAGGTTCGCAAACAAGGACAGGGGTTGCACCTTGAGGGTTGCGAGGCCGCAGATAGTGAGTGGGGGTATTGGGCCGCCGAATTTGAACGTAAGGCTCTGTAGATTGCATTGGAAATCTAATCCCAGCAAGGTGGGGGCACAGAGTTGGGGAAGGACGTTTAGTTTGTAGTTTTTGAACTCCCTCCCCTGCACCGTTAGGGTAACTATGCAGAATCCTTGGATCTGTACGGAGTGGGATCCTGCAGCTAGGGAAATCTTTTGTGCGCTGGGATAGGTGGTCAAGGAACAGCGTCTTACCGTGTCGGGGTGGATAAAGCTCTCCGTGCTCCCGGAGTCGACTAGGCATGGCGTCTCGTGGCCGTTTATTAGCACCGTTGTCGTCGTCGTCTGGAGTGTCCGGGGCCGAGCTTGATCGAGCGTAATTGAAGCGAGACGTGGTTGCAGTAGTGGAGTGGGGTCCGTTGTTGCCGTCCAAGATGGCGTCGGGATGGACAAAATGGCCACCTCCATACATCGCACGTGGCTGGGGGGGTCACAAGATGGCGGCGGGTGTGGACAAAATGGGCGCCCCCACGCGTCGTACAGGTCTGGGGCGGTCCAAGATGGCGGCGCCCTTCCTCCCCTCGTGGTGGCCGGGACCCAAAATGGCGGCGTCTGCGGGTCGCACATGGGGCACCGGGGGGGCTAGGGATCACTAGGATCGCGCGGAGCTCCCTCACCGGGGACAGCGGTGGTCGGGACCCAAGTTGGTGGCGCCGGCGGGTCAGACGTGGGGCGCGGGGTGGGGGTTAGGAGGGCGTCAGGGACGCGCAAAACTCCCTCTTCTCCGTGGAGAGTGGTGGCCGGGACCCAAAGCGGTTGCGCCGGCGGGTCATACATGGGGTGCGGGGAGGGGGGTTGGGGAGCGTAAGCGGCGTGCAGGGCTCCCTGTTCTCCCGGGACCGCGGTGGTCGGGACCCAGAGCGGCTGCGCCTGCGGGTCGTACATGGCGTGCTGGGGGGGTTGGGGCGCGTAAACGGCTTGCAGGGCTCCCTGTTCTCCCGGGACAGCGCGGACCTCGCGGGACCGGCACACAACCGCATAATGGCCCTTTTTCCCGCAGCTTTTGCAGATAGCTGCGCGGGCCGGGCAGCGCTGTCGGGGGTGTTTCGCCTGGCCGCAGAAATAACAGCGGGTGCCCCCGGTGCGACTCGGCATTTGGACCGCGCAAGCCTGTGGGGTGTCCGGGGGGGGGGTGGGTTTGTCGCGACGGGTACATACGGAGCCCAATGGGCTGCCGCGCGGTCGGGGCCGTAGGCGCGGGTATTACGCGCAGCCACGTCTAGGGAGGCTGCTAGGGCCCGGGCCTCTGAGAGTCCTAGCGACTCTCTTTCTAGAAGTCTTTGGCGGATTTGGGAGGAATTCATACCTGCCACAAAAGCATCGTGCATTAACATGTCCGTGTGTTCATTTGCGTTCACCGAAGGGCAGCTGCAGGCTCGTCCCAAAATCAGCAGCGCGGCGTAGAATTCGTCCATCGATTCTCCGGGACCTTGCCGTCTCGTCGCGAGCTGGTAGCGAGCGTAGATTTGGTTAACTGGGCGGACATAGAGACTTTTCAGTGCTGCGAACGCCGTCTGGAAATCGTCCGAGTCTTCGATGAGGGAGAAGATCTCCGTGCTCACCCTCGAGTGCAGGACCTATAGTTTTTGGTCTTCTGTGACCCGGCCGGTGGTCGTTCTGAGGTAGGCCTCGAACCAAGTCTGCCAGTGCTTGAAGGCTGCTGCCGCGTTCACTGCGTGGGGGCTGATCCTCAGGCATTCCGGAATGATCCTGAGCTCCATAGTCCTTTTTAGGCACGCTTAATAAATTGTAGCACACAAAGACTCCGTGAGACAAATAGAGTGAAGTCGATGAGGCTTTATTAAGCGTGTCTGTTCCCCCGCAGCTCAATAGTAGACTGGCCTGCGGGGGAGGACTCCGGCTTCTTATACTCCGCCTTCAGGGCGGAGCTAGAGGTCAACGGCCAACCAGGACCCGGGATCTGTCAGCCAATGACATTAGGGCTTCCAGTCCCACATGACCCCCCAATACATACTACCACAGGGATGGAAGCGGGGGGGGGGCAGGGGGGAGTGCAGGGGCTAAGTTGAATGGCAAAGTCCTATCTCACGGTGAAGCAGTCAGGACACGCAAATCATTTTAACCGCAGGCTAATAAATGGCTCTGTTGTATTGTGCTTCTTCACGTAGCATAAACTGCTTCCTTGATGTATACTCTGACAAAGGAAGGTTCAGACTTGGAGATAGGTTTAACACATTTATTGAACAGTTAACAATTCTCCTACTTGGGTTCGACTCTCCTGTTAATCTTACTATAGTAACTCAGTCTAACTAACCAGTCTGCTCTAATCCATGCGGTGGGTGTGATGCTTCCTGATCTGCCCCTGTGTCTCAGAGTGTCACCTATGGAAAGAGAAAGAGCGTGTGTGCCCTGTCCTTTTATATGAGTAGCCCCCTTGTAGTAGTATCACCTCTGGGTGTGTCTTGACTGCCCATTGGTCATATCCTATCTTACTGACCTATTGGTTGGATGTCTGTGTGTCATAATGTCTCAGGTGCTCCCTCTGGTGTTTATTTAGTCCCAGTGTATTTACATTAACCCATTGTGTTTTTACAGTGTCCTAGTGTATCTACATTAACCCCTTGTGTATTTACAGTGATGCATATCATCACAGGCTCCACAATCTCAGACCTACCACCTGATCAGGTGGCAACATGATTGGAGGAATTTAAACACGGAGTTCCTGGAAAGATGGAGACAGTTTTGGGAGGTGTCAGCACATTCAAGGATTTTGGAGAGGAAAGGAAGAGGACAGTAACTGGCAAAGGACAAAAAAAGAGGGGGGGGGGGAGGGCGGTGTCAAAGGTTGTTTTCATTCTCTGACAAGCTCCCAGCATCGGGCACAAAACTAGCAGTTACTTGTTGCAGTTGTAGAGATTAGTTTGTTCTGGAAGTTCTGGCAAAGTTATCGATTTCAAATCAGGTGTGAACAAATCTCAGCACTTCATAATTTTTTTTTTTTAAATTTGGAGTGCCCAATTCTTTTTTTTTCCAATTATGGGGCAACTTAGCGTGGCCAATCCACCTACCCTGCACATCTTTGGGTTGTGGGGGCGAAACCCATGCAAACACGGGGAGAATGTGCAAACTCCACACGGACAGTGACCCAGAGCCGGGATCGAACCTGGGACCTCGGCACCGTGAGGAAGCAGGGCTAACCCACTGCGCCACCGTGCTGCCCTAGCACTTCATAATTTTTGAAGGATCACTGCATATGTTTAAGTTGGCTTATTTGTTTGTGAAATTCGTGTACATTTGATGTCTGGAATTATTCATTAGATATTGCAGTTTCACAACATGTAGGTATATATTCTCCTTTAGAAAATAATATTGAAGTTCACTGGGCCACAATTTGTACCTATCCATCAAACCGATGGATGCAGCTACATCTGTTCTGTTGGCATTTAGGAATAATGCCTAGAAGAATCAGAGACCATCAAATCAGTGCAAATTAGGGGCAGCACGGTAGCACAGTGGGGGGCAGCACAGTGGCTAGCACAGTTGCTTCACAGCTCCAGGGTCCCAGGTTCGATTCCGACTTGGAACACTTTCTGTGTGGAGTTTGCACTTTCTGCCCGTGTCTGCGTGGATTTCCTCCGGGTGCTCCGGTTTCCTCCCACAGGCAAAAGGCGTGCAGGTTAAATGGATTGGCCACGCTAAATTGCCCTTAATATCCAAAAAAAGGTTAGGCGGGGTTACTGGTTACGGGGATATGTTGGAAGTGTGGATTTAAATGCAGTGCTCTTTCCAAGGGCTGGTGCAGACTCGATGGGCCGAATGGCCTCCTTCTGCACTGTAAATTCTATATTGCTTGATTGCCACAGGTTATGAAGTGGATGTAAATATCTGTATCGGAAAAATTGTACAAGAAATCACCGTTCACATCGTTTAAAAACCTGAGTCTGCCTGAGGGAGATTGAGAATGGGATTTTCCAGCCTTGCCTGCCAACCGGATTGTCCCGACCTGCCGAAAGTCAATGGGCTACGCCACCACATTTCCCATGATGTGTCTCACCATGATGGGGCTGGAAAATCCCAACCCTAATCTTGCTTTTTGCTCCATGAGAAATAATGTAATGTTTTTGGGTTACAAATGGGTCTACCTGTAAAATAAGTTGTGATCCACACAACATAGAAATTAGGAGTTGATTACCCACATCTCCTAAAACTCCGCACCTGCTTCAACGCAATTGGCCTACAATTCCAGAAAAATATAGTGCAGAAAACGCCCTTCGGCCCATCGAGTGTGCACCACTGCATGAAAGGCACCTGATCAATCAATCCTCACCCATTTGCCGACACTTGGCCCATAACTTCGAATGTTGAGACGTGCCAAGTGCCCATCCAGTTACCTTTTAAAGGATGTGAAGCAACCCACTTCCAACACCCTTCCAGGCAGTGCATTCCAGACCACCACCACCCTTTGGGTAAAAAGATTTTTCCTCAAATCCCCCTTGAACTTCCCGCCCCTCACCTTGAACTTGTGTCCCCTCGTAACCGACCCTTCAACTAAGGGGAAAAGCTGTTCCCTATCCACCTTGTCCATGTCCCTCGTAATCTTGTACACCTCGATCAGGTAGCCCCTCAGTCTTCTCTGCTGCATAATAATTTGATGGCATATTTTCATCCAGGTAGAGCTAATGTAATGCATTTAAATAAACTGAATTTGGGTCAGAGAAATGCTATCAAATCTTTTCCTCTTGTACTCCTCAGAACAAGAAATTGCCAACAGTAAAAGGTGGAACAACAATTTACACTGCATGAGAAAAGAGTGCAGATTGATTGCCAAGAGGACTCTGATTGGTGGAATGGTTGCCACGGAAAATGTAGCATGTAACTGCTTAGTTCAAATTCAAAGCGAGCAAGTGGACAGTGATTGGTCAAGGTGTTGCCCTGAGGAATGAACCAGTGAATGGCTGTTCCCTAAGCTTTTGTTTAGTTGAAAAAGACACAACAGGTGGACAAGCTCCTTCTGCTGCTGGCATTTCAAAGATGTGATTCAGATGTCTCACTCACTCAAGTGGAGCTCTAGAGTTGGTCCAGTGAGGGTTTCAAGAATAATTGTAGTCTGCTGCTTGCTGCACACCACAGCACACCATAGGAACCCCCAAACTGATGATGATGAGGCCATGGGCAGAACTGCTACCCCTGAGGAAGACAAACAAATGAATTAGAAGCAGGAGTCTGCCCTTCGAGCCTACCCTGCCATTCAATAAGATCATGGTTGATCTGATTCTATTCACCACTCTACATTCTTGTCTACCCGCTGTAACCTTTCACCCCCTTTCTTATCAAGAATTTGTCTCGCTCCACCTTAAAAATAGTCAAAGACTCTGCTTCCTCTGCCTTTTGAGGAAGAGAATTCCAAAGACTCGCTACCCTCTAAGAGAAACAAATTCTCCTTATCTCTGTCTTAAATGAGCAATGCCTCATTTTTAAACAGTGATCCCTCGTTCTAGATTCTCCCACAAGGGGAAACATCCTGTCCACATCCAACCTGTCAATACCCCCCAGGTTCTTATAAGTTTCAAGAAGAGGAGAAGGAGGAGATGGAAGAGGAAGAGGAGGTTGTAGAGGCGGTGGAGAGGAGGAGGTGATGGAGGAGGAGGTGGTGGAGGAGGAGGAGAAGGAAGAGGAGAAGGAGAAGTTGGAAGAGGAGGAGGAGGAAGAAGAGGAAGCCCCTGGACATTCTGCTAATTCCAAAGCATATGAGGATGAGGAGTCCACCAATAGCAGAGCAGCAGGGAGACATGGCCATGTAGAACTGACACTATATAGAAGGGAATCATTGCCAGACAGATTCCTGTTGAAAGTAGATTTTCATGACATCCATCTATATAATATTGAGTCCCTGATGACATACTTCTACATAAAGATCATTGTAAATTGATGGTACAATCGAGTGACCCCCGGGTGACAAAGGCTGTCGTGTAGGGCACGGAGTTGGCCCACTTGTACGCTGACACATGTACCTCAGGAGAGGGCGTCTGGGGGCTCGTTGAGTTTACTGGGGCGATACAAAATCCCGTAATTATAGGTGGAGAGCTCAATTCTCCACCGCAAGATTTTATCATTTTTGATCTTGCCCCTTGAACATGAAGGCTACCGACCGTTAGTCCGTAAGGAGAGTGAATCTCTTACCGGCCAGGTAATGCTTCCAATGCCGCACAGCTTCAATGATAGCTTGGATGAATGTCGAATTTCAGAGGCATGAAGGATGCGGGAAAAGAATGCCATGGGTCTGCCTGCCTGGTTTAGAGTGGCGGCAAGGGCAACGTCTGAAGCGTCGCTTTCTACTTGGAAAGGCAGTGACTCGTCCACTGCGCGCATCCCGGCCTTGGCGATGTCTGCTCTGATGCGGGCGAAAGTGTGTTGTGCCTCAGCGGGGTGTTTCTCGGTGGCTGCAGCACCAAGTAAGACCCTGCTGGTCAATGTCACTTTGTCGGTTCTTTGGGCCTTGGCGAGAACCTCCCCATTGAGGCCATACTTTTTAAAAAAAATTATCTTTTAATTTTTTTCAATTAAGGGGCAATTTAATGTGGTCAATCGATCTACCCTGCACGTCTTTGGGTTGTGGAGGTGAGACCCATGCAGACATGGGGAGAATATGGAAACTCCCCATGGACAGTGACTGAGGGCCATAATTGGAGGTCACTCTTTAAAGCATCTCCTGTTTGTCAGTGCAGGAAGACTACTAACGGACTGGGGCACCACTTTTAAAGGCAGCCCCGATCTTTTGGCCTCCCTCAGTGCCCCCGTCATGGTCTCAGGATCCCCGCCATGTCACCCAATGTACCTCTTCCAGAGTCCTTGAGACCCCCTCATCCCACCTCTTTTGGGCAAGGCTCCCTCGGACCCGACTCTTGACGCGGGCAATCCAGCCTTCCAGGTTGCCATGGTGCCAGGCTGGCACTGCCATGGTGCCCAGGTGCCAGAGGGAGTGTCAGGGTCCTACCCTGCCCAGTGCCTGAACCCCAGGGGCCTCAACTCCCCAGTAAGAACCTCAAGTGCCATCATGACTGGCTCACGACTTTGTGAACCAGTACCAAACGGCGCCGGGTTGAGGCCTTACTGAAGAGGCTGGTGAATTCCGGGTCCTGGGTGAATTGTATGAGCACATAATTAAATGAACTTAATGGCTTATTTAAATATGCATGCCTAGATCTCGCCCAGCAAGAGTGAGATCCAGATTACGACGTGCCACAAGATTCCTTGGATTCTCGTGAGACGGTACGATCGTCGGGAATCTCGCAAGAGGCCTCTCGCAAGATTCAATAGCCTCATTCCGACACCAAATGTAGCACGAAGGGGCTGCTGAATCGCGCCCGAGGGCTTGTTATACTGCTGGACGTGCCATCTTTTGAATTATAATTTAAACCGAATCATCTCCTGTGGATGTAAATTTGAATAAGAGCAGTTGAGTTCTTCCCAGTGTCCTGGTCAACATTCAACTAGCATCTGATTGTTTTTTACATTGCTGCCTGGGGGTCCTTGGTGTGTTCTAAATGGTTGCTATATTTCCATTAAAAATGTGGCGATACTTCAGGTGTACTTATTTGGTTTTAAATTATTGCATAATTGAGGTAACAAAAGGTGCCATATAAATGCAGGTCTTTTGTTCTTACTGATCATTTAACTATTGGATAATTTAACAAAAGCCATACGATGATTGCGGATAATTGCGCTAAAATGTGTAATCCAGGTGTAATTGTACTTGCTTGTCTGGCAATTAAATCAATCCTGAAAAATAAGTGTGACATGCATTGAACTTTTACATTGTTGTATCATATTTGAATCACAGTGTACTATTTTTATTCATTGCAATTGCTGGATTATCTCAATGCAGCAATACATGAGGGAAATCAAAAAGGGTTGGCAGAACGAATTGCATTCTCTGATGGAGCGTCACGTGAAATGTCTGTCATACTGAGCTATGTGAGAGTCTGACGTACAATCATTGGCTTGTGCTGAGTGAGGTCACAACCCAAAGACGTGCAGGGTAGATCGATTGACCACATTAAATTGCCCCTTAATTGAAAAAAATTAAAAGATAATTTTTTTTTTAAAGTATGGCCTCAATGGGGAGGTTCTCGCCAAGGCCCAAAGAACCGACAAAGTGACATTGACCAGCAGGGTCTTACTTGGTGCTGCAGCCACCGAGAAACACCCCGCTGAGGCACAAGTGACCACTCAAACTGGTTTCAGGGCCGTTAAACGAAACAGGAAAAACAGCAGGCAAACCGTGCTGTCAGTTAATGGGGTTGAGGAACAGAACATGCTCACCCAGGCGAGGTGAACCACCTGCATATAACTTACATGATGGGATGTTTGGATAAAGTAAGAATGACCTATTTTGTAGTTTTTATGGTTCAAAGTCATTCTGTCGAAGAGTAATAGAAAAAGTGGGCAAAATGCTGACCCCACCAAGTAACCGTAGCAACAGAATATGTGGCGTGGGTGCAGTACGATTAATGCAAACCTCAGTTAATGTAGTGTGCCAACAATCGTCCGGTCACTTTTTTTAAATCACAAAGCTTTTGCTTGCTATCATACCCAAAAGACCTGGAGGCTGTAAAGCAAAGGTTGTTGCATTGCAGCCTCCACATTCAGGAGCTTTTAAGTGCAAACTATAATTTATCCCTCTCTTCTCCCGGAAGGCAGCTGTGAGTGCGATGTCTGAAGTCCCCTAATATTTTCAGTCTGTGATTTAAATGACCGAGTGAATGGCCACTTTAAGAAATAGTAGCATTCTTTCCTGGATTCCCGACAGACAATTACAGCTGCCTCAAGGTACATTCGAAAGATCATTTAAATTAACATTTGGATGTTCGGAGCATATTAATTCAGCAGTACTCGGATTCTTTTCAGAGCATGAAAACCTTATCATCAGTTTGTGAGAATTACCTACACAGTTTAAAGCTTTATAATTGAAATCAAATTTGAAACTCATCATCACGTCTATACCCTGCCCAAAAGCAGATCCTTGGCTCCTAGCAGTCTTTCCATGTCTCCCTATCCTGCGCCTTTCTTTTCTTTTACCAATAAATACCTTCAATCTTCAAACCATCAAGCATTGGTATTCCCTCCCTTCCATTTCCTCCGTGAAATCTTGCCCCCATAACTCAGTCTGTTTCCTCTTAAGACATGGCCTGACCAGTCACTCTGCCTTTCCCCAATTACAAACGACAAATGTTTTTGTCCATTCACTCTCCTCAGCATGTCATCGTTTGTTGCTTTCTCTGTCCAACTGATCCAAGCCCACGTTTCAAAGTTATTTAGCAAATTGGTCTCCCCCTTCTGTAAAGGCCCAAGTCTCACATCCATGCAAAACAAATCAAGCTTCTTTTCAAGTCACCTTTTGAGGTTTTTATTTCGTTTTTTTTTCTTACTTCTTTCACGGGATGTGGCATCATCGGCAAGGCCAGCATTTGGTGACCGTCCCTAATTGCCCTTGAGTAGGGTAGCTTACTCCGCCATTTTGGAGGGCCAGTGTGAGTCACTCACATTGCTGTGGGTCTGGAGTCACACGTAGACCAGGGCCAGACCAGGTAAGGATGGCAGATTTTCATCCCTAAAGGGACAGTAGTGAACCAAATGTTTTTTTACAACAATTGATGATAATTTCATGGTCACCATGACTGAGACTATGGGAGAGATTCTCCCACTCAGGCGTCTTGGGCAGCGCCTTTCCTGCTAACCAGCATGGCGGTATCCTTGGTCAGATTTAATGTTTCGGAACCTTTTAAAAAAAAATTAGAGTACTCAATTCATTTTTTCCAATTAAGGGCAATTTAGCGTGGCCAATCCACCTGCCCTGCACATCTTTGGGTTGTGAGGCGAAACCCACGTAGATATGGGGAGAATGTGCAAACTCCACACGGACGGTGACCCAGAGCCGGGATCGAACCTGGGACCTCGCCGCCGTGTGGCAGCAGTACTAGCCACTGTGCCACCGTGCTGCTGTTTCTGAACCTTATTAATTATGCGTCGGCGGGTTCCCCTCAGAGTTTCCTGGTGGGCCGCCAGCTGTTTTGTCTGCCCCTGCCTTAGCTGGCGGGTTTGAACGCGCCATATTTAAAGACCAGCCCAGCACACTCATATCACTTTCTCCAGCCTATCAGTCTTCATCAAACCCCTAATATGTCTGGAACATAGAAGCTAGAAGTGTCAAGACGCAGGCAGCACTGCATTTCAGTTACCGGGCCCTTGAGGGGCTTGTTCGGGCAGTGCGGGTCCACTGGCATATCCTCTACCCCAGGGATGGCTCAAAGAAACACAGGAAGTACACCTCTCCGGCATGGGCAGCTGCTGTACTGGGGGCAGCACAGCTGTCACCCACCCACGAGGCACCATCCGGTGCAGGAAGGGGATAATTGATCCCATCTGCTCTTCCAGGGTACATCCTATCTCAGCTGCCTTCACTGTCAAACTCTCATCATGATATCATGTACTCTACATTAGGATAACCAGACATGAAGCCGCAAGCTCTACGTAAAGTCTGGCAGCACAATAAAAGCTGTTTGTAAGGGACTCTGTTGGATTTGGCAGGAAAGGCCAGAGAATGGTGGAACATGCATCTTTCTCTGCAGTCAAAAGTTTTCTAGTTTGTTGCGAAATGTCAGTACTGGGGAAAGAATCATCGGCTCCCTTCTTCGATCTCACACATCCATCAGCGGGGGACAAATATCAACAGCCGTCCTCTCAACAAGACTTTCACAGCACCACCATCCCATCGGTCTTGTTGCCTGAACTCCGATCTCTGTCCTTTCTGGGATGGGTTCATCACACAGGGGGCATGCATTTCACCCAACCTCGACTCTATTCACTCTGATCACTGGAATCACTCCTGTGGAGACACGAGCTTGGCCTCTCACAAAAACCTAGTACAGTCTCAGCTCCATCACTACCCAATCCTGCAATTCAAAGCTCATACAGTTTACTCTGAATTAGCTTAATCTCATCCACTAAAACTGTCCTTTTGTCTTTTGCAAGCACCAGAAGACTGGATCCAGCCAGCCAGTCCAGCAGCTCTCTGAGACTAAAGCTCTCTACATCATGCTGGGACTATCTACAACTAGGGCTGTAGATAGGGCTTTAAACTTAATAGTGGGTGGAGGGTTCAGTGTATGGAAAATTAGAAAATCAAGTTTAAAGGAGAAAGTAGGAGTGTAGTTAATGATGAGGTGGAGTGTTACCAAAAAACAAAAGGGAGGGACAAAATGTGTGAAAGTAATATTGCACCAAGGAATCAGACAAGAGCAGAGAAATTTGAAGACAGAAGAAACTTAAAGGCTTTGTATCTGAAAGCACGAAACAGACCCTGACAAAATGAATGAGTTAACAGCGCAAATAGAGACAATTTGGTATGATTTAATGACGATTACTAAGACATGGTTACAAGGAGACTAGGTCTGGGAATTGAATATCCAAGCGCCCTCAGTATTTCAGAACGATAGACAGAAAGGTAAAGTTGATGGTGTAGCTTTGCTGGTAAAGGAAGGGATCAGTGCTGTAGTGAGAAATAATATAGGCAGTGGAGATCAAGGTGTGGAATCAGTCTGGGTAGAAATAAGAAATAGCAAAGGAAATAAGTCCCTCGTGGGAATAATCTATATATCCCCAAACAGTATTTGCATTGTGGGGCACAATACAAGGCAGGAAATATTGGAGACTTGAAAGAAAGGTACAACAATAATCATGAGTGATTTTAATACACATACAGACTGGATTAAGCAAATTGGCAAGCATAGCCTTGAGTGAGCGTTCATTGAATGAGTTAGAGATTGTTTCTTGGAGCAGTAATAATAATACTAATGATCTTTATTGTTAAAAGTAGGCTTACATTAACTCTACAATGAAGTTACTCTGAAAAGTCACTAATCACCACACTCCGGCGCTTGTTCCGGTACACAGAGGGAGAATTCAGAATGTCCAATTCAGCTAACAGCACGTCTTTTGGGACTCATGAGAGGAAACAGGAGCACCCGGAGGAAACCCACGCAGACATGGGGAGAACGTGCAGACTCCACACAGACAGGTATCACAGGTATCCACACAAGCCGGGTATCAAACCTGAGACTCTGGCAATGTGAAGCAACAGTGCTAAGTATGTTGTAGAACCAACCAGGGAGCAGGCTTTTCTGGATGTGGCATTGTGCAATGAGGAGGGATTAATTAATGACCTCATAGTTATGGATCCTCAAGGGAAATAGTGATCTTAGCATGATACAATTTCAAATTCAGTTTGAGCGAGAAACTGGAGTCCCACATTAGTGGTCTGGAGTTATACAAAGATAATTACATCAGCATGAGGATAGATTTGGCCATAGTGGACTGGGCAGGAAGACTAAAAAGTAGGACAGTTGATGAGCAAAGGCAGTTGTTTAAGGAGATATTGAATTCCTCCCAACTAAAATATATTCCAGAGAGGAAGAGGGGGGAAATACATTTATGGTGAAGCAAGGAAGTTAAAGATAACATAAAGACAAAAATAAAGATATACCATATTGCACAGACCAGTGGACAGGCTGGAAGATTGGGAAACTTTAAAAGATCAACAAAGGGTTACTAAACAAGAAATCAAAAGAGCAAAGGTAAATTATGAAAGAAAACCAATACAAGATATACAAAAAGATAGCAAAAGCTTTTATAAGTATATAAAAGAGAAAAGAGTAGCTTAAGTAAACTTTGGTCCCTTGGCAGATGAGACTGGTGAGTTAATAATGGGGTACACAGAAATGGCAAAGATGCTAAATTAATATTTTGCCTCAGTTTTCATGGTGGAGGACAGTAGTACCACCTGAATAGTAACAGGTAATGTAGAGGTAATAGAAAGGGAGAAACATAGAAGAATCATCATCGATATGGAAAAAGTACTAAACATATTCTTGGGGATTAGAGGCAGACAACTCCCCAGGGCCTCATGGCCTAGATCCTAGGGTCGCAAAGGAAATGGGAGCAGAGATAGTGGATCCATTGGTTATAATATTCCCAAATTTCCTGGATGCGGGAAAGGTTCCAGTGGATTGGAAAAATGCTAATTTAACATCCTCATTCAAAAAGAGAGGCAAGCAGAAAGTAGGAAACTATAGACCAGTTAGTTTAACATCTGTCATTAGAAAATTGTTAGAATCCATTATTAAGGGAGTAATAACAGGACATTTGGAAAGTCAAAACGCAATCCATCAGAGTAAGCATGGTTTTTATGAAGAGTAAATCTTCATATGAGTGTTTGACTCATTTGCTAGAGTTCTTCGAAGATGTAACAAGCCAAGTGGATAATGGACATCCTGTAGATGTAGTCTATCTGGACTTGCAGAAGGTATTTGATAATACCACACAAAAGATCAATATACAAGGTACGATCCCGTGGGATTCAAGATAATTTACTGGATTTGATAAAAGGGCTGGCTAATCGACGCAAGGCAGAGATTCGGCATAAATGTGTCTTTTTCTGGATGGCAAGATGTAACTAGTGGGGTACCACAGGGTTCGGTCCTCGGGCTCCAACGATTTACAATGTATATTAATGTCTTCGATGCAAGGATAGAAGATACTATAACCAAATTTGCAGATGACACTCAAATAGGTGGGACAGTAAGTTGCAATGAGGAAATAAGAAATTTACAAATGGATATAGATCGGTTAGATGAGTGGACCAAAATTTGTCAGATGGAGTTTAACGTGGATAAGTGTGAGGTTATCCATTTTAGTCGGAAAAATGAAAAGACAACGAATTATCTAAGTGGAGAGAAACTTCAGAGTGCTTTGGTGCAAAGGGACCTGTGTGTCCTCGTGCATGAATCTCAGAAAACTGGTATGCATGTACAGCAGGTAATAAGGAAAGCAAATGGAATTTTGGCCTCTTTAACTCAGGGGATAGAATATAAAAGTGGGGAAGTGTTGCTTCAACTGCATAAGGCATTGGTGAGACTGCACGTGAAGTACTGTGGAAAGTTTTGGTCCCCTTATTTGAGGAGGGATGTAGTTGCATTGGAGGCAGTTCAGAGGAGGTTCACTAGATTGATTCCAGAGATGAGGGGTATGTCTTATGAAAAGAGACTGAGCAGCTTAAGACTAGACTCTCGAGGACTAGACTCTTCTCACTTTTTCCCTCCTCTCTGAAAAAAGGTATTGAAGACCAGAATGGGTAAATGGTGCAGAGTACAAAGGTGTGAACGAGAGAGCTATGGGATAGTTGGCAGCTAGGCTTTGGCACCTTAAATCACATTGTTCTTCATGTTACCTTACCTCTGGGACTCTAGCGCACACATAGAGGTTAGCAGCATTCCATTCCAAATGTATTACATCTGGAGCCCTGCGGAACTTGTGATTTATGTCATTGAACCAATGTGGTTCTGAACTCCAGTCATTGACTTGTATAACTGTGAGCATTTGTTTACTCATTGTGAATGAATTAATCCGTTTGGTCACTGATGAATGACATTAATTGTCAACCCATGACTCCTTTTCATGCTGGGATGCTAGAATTAATGCAACCGTGTCCCTTTACTATCTCTCCGCCCCCCCCACCCCCCCCCCCCACCCCCCCCCCCCCCCCCCCCCCATGGCTGAATTTCTGTCTTACATTATGTAGCTTATCAAAATATGATGTGAGTCTATTGAGTTGTGCAGAATTAATCAAAGCGCAAAATTAATAGAAATTTGGCTTACTCTTGCTTCCTGGACAATGGGTTCTGAGTCCTGTGTAATTGATCTGGACCCTGTCCACTGTCGTAGTACCAATAAGTGAGCATGCGTTACAAGAAGGAGCCCCAGAGGACAATTTTGTGGTCCTCCCACAGTTCATTGTGCCTCTCCCAGACAAAACCAATCTTACTTTTGATTTTGGAAGACCCCATTCCACATGAGCGTTAAGATGGTGGTGCAACACCTTCATTACAGGACGGAGTTCAACCCTCCCTCCCTCACTGTCTACATGCCTCTGTTTACCTGGAGCCTGATGATGTGAAGATAGAGTTGCCATTTGTTATTCTCCAGCCTCCCCACTGATTACTCGATCCTGTCATTGTGGCGGTGGACATTGACGTACTCCACCCCCACTGGGCCCATCACCTGCGAGGCACCCATGCCTCACGTGGACCTGTACCCACCCATTTGGAGGCAGTGTGTACCGTCACTACAAGGGGCTCCTCCCCACCTCCATGAGAACTTTACATACACCCGCCCCCTGTATTATATCTTTCCTATTGAGAGGCTGCAGATTCCCCCTGTGATCATCACCCAGTAACCCAGTACAGAGCCTCCCCAAGCACTGTAAGGACTCAGCTCTTGCCCTTCTGCAGCTGCTTCCAATGCTTCTGCTCCCAATGATTGCTCCTGCTGCATGCCCGCTGTTCTTCTGCACTGTCTTCTGTCTCTGACACCAGACTGAGGTCTACATAACCCTGGATTACCCATCATCGGTGACTCCTTTCCATTTCACAGCAGGAAGGTCTGCCATTTCTGACTCCTGCCTGCCAGCCCCTGAACGTAAATGTTGACATAGTTCCCATTTCTACAGAGGACTATCGACAACGGCAAACTTCGCAAAGCATTGCAAACCTGACCTGTTTAGTGTGCATGCGAACCATCCCGAACATGGTTCACTAACAGGCCCCACCCCATAACCTACCAGCTGCATTCATCCCCTTCCAGTGAAACATTTGCTAGCACTTCGAGCCCGCTACTTGTCTGTGTGTCATGTAGTCTTGTCGGGGTCAAGCCTCCCTCCGCTCAGTTTTCCATTATTCATCCTCTTCATCCATCTCCTTACCCTGCCATCATGAGCCCTTCCCCACCCCGCTCCTTGCACAGGTCTCCTTTCACATTGCCATCCAGGACTTCATCTTCCCACCCCCACCCCCAGTTGAACTTTTGGATTTTTGTTGTGGTGGCTGTATGAGTGCCACAGCACTGCGCTGTCCAGATAGACACTGGTGTGTGGCACCAGTAGGGAGAAGGAGACCCCTTCACTCTCTAACACTGTGCGCAATCCTGATCTAACTTGATGATGCAGAAGGGTCCAGCAGTACGGAGCTGTCCATGAACACCAGCTCAGCATGGAGATGGAGGGCCCGGCAGACTGAACAGCGCATCAGAAGCAGCACAGTACTATGGCAAACTCCACACAGACATTCACCCAAGGATGGAATTGAACCCGGGTCCCTGGTGCTTTGAGGCAGCAGTGGTACCCATTGTGCCACCGTGCCACCCTGAGGGCTGTCTTCTGCACGCCAGCCTTTAGCAATCTGGTTTAACACCCGGCGTGATTTCCTGCTGGTGTGACACAAAATTGGAAGGCTTGACGAGATTCCGACAGGCAGCTGTTTTAATGAGCATTCATGTGAGGTACTTGCCAGTGAGACGAGCGACCCACCTTTAACCCGCCATTGGGAGAATCGCCACATGATTTTACACCATAGGATTTCTGACATTTTGGGGGCGATTCTTCAGAAAGATTTCTAAGTTAATTTGCAGTGGGAGTATCCCGCTGACTGTGCCGGCGAATTCCCCTCTGCTATTCAATGACACTTAGTAATTTTTTGGGGCCCTGGAGAGTTTCTCACCGGTTCCGCCTGTTGTGTTGTGCTTCTTCATGTAGCATAAGCTGCTTCCTTGATGTATGCTCTGACAAAGGAAGGTTCAAACTTTGAGATAGGTTTAACACATTTATTGAATAGTTAACAATTCTCCTACTTGAGTTCGACTCTCCTGCTAATCTTGCTATAGTAACTCAGTCTAACTAACCAGTCTGCTCTAAGCCACGTGGTGGGTATGATGCTTCTGATCTGCCCCTGTCCTTTCTCTAAGTGTCGCCTGTGGAAAGAGAAAGAGCATGTGTGCCCTGTCTTTTTATATGGGTTGCCCACTTGTGGTAGTGTCACCTCTGGGGGTCTTGAATGCCCATTGCTCGTGTCCGATTCTATGTGTTCATCAGCTGTATGTCTGCATGTCATGACATCTCCGGTGCTCCCTCTAGTGTCTATTTAGTTGTAGGGTATTTACATTAACCCCTTGTGTATTTACAGTAACGCATATCACCACACAACCCACATTTATTTTAGTACTGGGGAGCTGAACTCAGAGATCAGGCCACCATTTTGAAAGGGTGCCCTGATCTCCAAGTGAGGTCTGCTGTGTCTTCCAGCACCTCGCACAGCAGTGTGGCGACAAGCTGGAGGTTGGTGACGAGCAACATGTGGCCACCTTGGAGGAGGAGGAGGAGGAGGACGGAGATGGGGATGAGGATGATGATGAGGTGCCGGACCCGCAGGGACTGGAGGATGAGGCTGGGAAGGAACTTGAGGCTCAGCGAAGGCTGCAGGACAGGCGGCGGTGGCGATGGGTCGGCAAGCCGGATGGCCAGGGAGGCCCTCATACTGGCCCGATTCACCTAGGACGTGGCCTGGATATCGTTGCATTCTTACTCACCCGCCACCCCCATTTTCCACCCTCCCAGGGTATGTGTCACATCACTCCAGGGTTCTGAGACTGTGTCGACACTCTCCTAGGGTCACTGTCGAGAGCAGAGGGGTGATGATAACCTGCAGAGAGCTGAACACCGGTGCTCTTCAATCTATGCCATAATCTGACCCCTGCCTATCTGCTGAGTGCTCGCTCACACCCATCACCTGCACGCGGAAAAGCATTGCGGAGGAAAATGACAGAGGATTCCCACTGGTTGTGCACAAGGGTGTTTATTGTTCAATATATGCTCCCACTCTCCAGATGGTGCCTCCCTCATCCCCTTCCTCCCGATCCCCCGTTCCCCCTCCCCCGGTGCCCTCAGTGATCCTCAATGTGCTTTACCCTCCTAGCGCTACCACTAGTTGTATCCCCAGGATACACATCAGAGGTGGAGGCAGCCAGCTGTCTACCTCATCCCAGGCAGTACTGGCTGGCTTGTGGCTCATCCTCCGGAACCCTGGGGATAACAGGACATCCCTCCTGGCCTCCACCACATCCAGGAGCCTTCCCATGTCAGTATCCCCGAATCCTGGGGCATGTCTCTGCGCTATTGTTGCGAGCTGGCTGGGGTTGGATGAGCAAGTGCTGCTCGATGTCGTTAGCGGGGGAGGGGGGGGAGGCGCTGAAGAGCGTGGTACCAGCGAATCAGCTGCCGAGCTGGCATTCAGGGCAAGAAGCCCGTGATGCCTCGTTAAGTGGATCAATTAACGTTGACTAGTGTTGCTGGCCTCACTGGACTGAGCACCGGGAAACCCGCAGCAATTCTTGCTCGCTGCAGCACTTGGACATTTTTCCGGAGAATCACGCCCACTGTTTTAAATGTGCCTGAAGATTCTATGATTTTCCTCATCGACGATACCAGCAGGATTCTCTCTGGTTTTCTCGCTGAAACCGACACTTTGGAAAACTATCGGACAATTCCGCCCAATGTGTTTCCAAAGTATTTGAAGTCTTTGACCTGTTTCAGTTCCCTTCCTTCTATGACATACGGATTTTTGTGATTTTTGAAATACACATCATTTTGGTCTTGCCAAAGTTTACTTTCATTCCAAAGTCATGCTTGCTGTTACTTGTCTTTTTAGCATTCTTGCAATCTTTTTTCTGTGTTTACTACAAGTGCTCTCTAATCTACAAATCTAACTGAGGTTATTACCCAGATTGTCTTCAAATGCATCTTTGAGTATTGCTTCTGCATCGACATTGAAGGCGAGGGGAGATAAATGACACCGTTGTCAATCTCCTCTTCCAGTTACACGTGATTCCAACTCTCCGTCAACTACTCTCACAATTGCCATTTCTCCCATGTACATGTTTCTTATGAATTGTCTATTTCTCCAGTTTTCGCCAATGTCTTTCAGCATTAGCAAGGTGAGCTTAACCCAGTCAATCCTATCAAATGGTTTTTTTTCCAAAATCTGTGGCATTTAAAGCTAATGAAGATTAAAATTAACGGGCACTCCAAGGTTAATTAAAAATATAAGCTCATCTCTTTACTGCAAACAGCAGCTTTGGGAATTGAAAATTAACTTCAAAGACTAAGTTACCTGTAGCATTCTTAATTCAGTATGATAAAATTTTCCCCAATAAAATGCTTGGAATGAAATATTACAAGGATGCAGGTGCAGCAGGGGGTAAAGGAGGCAAATGGTATGTTGCACTTCATTGTGAGAGGATTCGAGTACAGGAGCAGGGTTGTCTTGCTGCAATTATACAGGGCCTTGGTGAGGCCACACCAGGAATATTGGCCGGGATTCTCCGATGCCGCAGCCAAGTTCCGACGCCGGCGTCAAAATCGGCACGAACGACTTCGGCGTCGAGGCCAGCAAAAGTGCGTTAATTCTGCGCCACGAAAGGAGCCAGCATGGGCGTCATGGGAAGCACGATGGCGTGACCCAGAATGGCGTCACAGGCGCGCTTGGCATAATTGACGCTGCGCAGCGTCGCTGTTAAATGGGCGCCATCAGCAGAGAAACAGTGCAACGCGGGAAGATGGTCGCCCGCCGCGCAGCGCCGAGGTTCCAGGACCGGCACATCTGAGCGCTCCTGGATGCCGTGGAGCGGAGGAGGGGGGACCTGTACCTCGGACACGGCCGTGGGGCCACAGCCAACACCAGCCGGTGCCTATGGAGGGAGGTGGGAGAAGGTGTCA
This sequence comes from Scyliorhinus torazame, assembly GCF_047496885.1. Classification (NCBI taxonomy): domain Eukaryota; kingdom Metazoa; phylum Chordata; class Chondrichthyes; order Carcharhiniformes; family Scyliorhinidae; genus Scyliorhinus; species Scyliorhinus torazame. The sequence continues at coordinate 126,711,672 of NC_092719.1, read as the reverse complement.
GCGCCGTGGGGGTCACCCCCAGAACACACAGCCAGTGCCACAAGAAGGTCAATGACCTAGTCAGGGCAGCCAAGGTGAGTACCCCCCACTGTGCCCATGGCACCAACCCCCCCACACATGTGGCACTACCACCCCTCCGAATGATGGGCAGTACAGCCCTAGCTGAGACCCACATGGCTGCACCTGTTGTGTTGGGCGCTCTGGATCCGTGGAACACATACAGGTCACCAACATTTGAAATAGTGCAACACTATTTTATTGAGTCATGAACAGTTTAACATACTCTGTGGGTTAACACGATACTAGCTTTAACTAAAGACCTTTGCCTTGTCCTAACCAGTCGATGCACTCAGCACATGGTAAATGTCTGTGTTGCAGGCTGTGAGCTCTGTCCTCCTAGCTAGCTGCAACTCGAATGAGTGGGAACTCTGATGCCCCCTGTCTTTATAGTGCGTGTGCTCTAACTGGTGATTGGCTGCGGTGTTGTGTGTGTTGATTGGTCCCACTGTGTGCCCATCAGTGTGTGCCATGATATACTGGTGTATATTGTGACAGCACCCACCCATGCAAGCTGCATTGGCAGGATGGCCTCTGAACCTATGCCAACATACACCTAACCGCTGGGCTGCAAGTATATGTCCGCCTAACAATGATCTTTCTCTCTTCTCCCCCCCCCCCCCCCCCCCCCCCCCCCCCCCGCCCCCCCAGGAGAAGCATGCCTATAACAACCGGGAGCATACCAGGACCGGAGGGGGTCCACCTGAATTGCAGCCCCTCACCGTTCATGAAGAGAGGGCACTGGATCTCGCAGATGCAGGGATCAGGGGTGCACCACCGAGTGAGACCCCCCCTGCCAGCCCCCCCCCACTCCTAGCCCCTCCCCTCATCCCCCCTTCCCCCGTGCCCTCATCCCCCTTCCCCCCTGCTCCCACCACCCCTTCAGTTCCGTCTGCGTATCTAACCATGCATGCCGTATTGTGTATTGTAGGACCACATGGCGATCCACCCGTCCCTGCGGGCGTAGACCATCCCCAGGCCGTGCCAGGGCAACCACAAGCTATGGATCGACCTGGGCTATCAGGCGTAGGCCACCCCCATCCAGTGCTGGGGCGAGCATGACTTAGGCACTCATCCAGCGACAGGGAGGGCAGCTACACCAACAGCTCCCGCCCCAGTCGACCCAACACACCACGACACAGGGCACCCACATTGATGACACTGACACCCAGGACACACTCACCCAGGACAGTCAGACACAGGGGACGGAAAGACAGGACAGTCAGACAGGGGATGGACAGACAGGGCACACCACCCCAGGGAACCCCGGACTTTGGGTCCAATGAGGACATCCACGGAGCACCACTGCTATCTTCAACACCCTCCACCATCGCAGAGACTCTCACCTCGGTTGGGCACTTTAGTGATGAGGCATCTGGGACACTCACTAATGCGCACAACACAGCCGTACCGGTACAGCAGGTGGAGGTAGGAGCAGCCGAGGGTCTGGATGGTCGGAAGACATCCCGGCCCCAGCAACCAGCTGCCGCCCAGACGGGTACCGGGTTCCTGGAGTTCCCACAGCCACCCATAGACCCGATGCAGTCAGGGACCCTGGGACAAGTGGAGAGGATGACGGCCGGCTAGCAGCACCTGCAGTCGCAGGTGGAGGAGTCCACCTGCGTTCAGGAGCAGCAAGTGGTGCCGGTCGTGCGTGCCACCCAGGCCGACACCGCATGGGTGGCATCCACGGTGGAGGCAATGGGTGCGACGGTGTTGGACATGAGTAGCAGTATGCAAGGCCTGGGATTTTCCGTGCAGGCGGCGTCCGTGGCCCATGACATGGCTGCCCTCTCACAGGCCAGCCATGAGCGAGAGCCAACTGCAGATCGCAGAGGCGCTCAATGCCATGGCCCAGTCTCAGCAGGCCATGGCCCAGTCTCTGCAGGCCACTGCTGAGAACATCGGTGCCATTGGCCAGGTGCTGGCCGGTGTCGCCGAGACACAGACAGGGGTGGCCAATTCCCTGAGCTCCATGGCTGCAAACTTGTAGACCCTCGTCAATACCAGGGCAGGCCTGCAGGACTGGCAGCTCCAGGTGCCGGGGGTGCCTCGGGGGCTGGATCCGCTCGCACCCCCGTCCCATGGAGAGCCCCCGAGGCCATCAGGCACGCCAAGGGAGGAGGAGGTGCTGGGGCCCGTCCCGGGTCCCCCTGTAGGGAAGATCCCGGAAAACCGCGATACCTCGGACTCCTCCCTTCCGTCCCAGGTGCATCTGGTGGGCAACGGGCAGAACAGGCTGGTAGCACACCTCCTCGCTTGCCTGAGCCACAGCCTGGCCTATCCAGGTCGGGCCGCCCCAGGAAACGCACGTCAAAGGGGACCCTAGTCACAGGGCAGGAATCACAGGAGTCTGCCTCCAGTTCTGCTGTACCGTCTGGGGAAGCACCTAGACAGAAAATTAGACACTGAGTAAGTTGACACGGGTGCAGGACACAGACTAGTTATAGGGGCTGGGGCACGTGTATGAACAGTCTGTCATTAAAAGCACTTTCACACCTACGGAAGCTGCCTGTGTGCCCTGTCCGATGCGTGGGGTGGGAAGTTGGCACCAGTGTGTGTGAGGGGTGATAGGAGGTCGAGCTCAGGTGAGTGTGGTGTGTGCCCCCCACCCCCGGGTCGCCCGTGCCACCCCACCCCCAGGCAGACGACGGGTCCGTGCGCTGCTGTGTCCAGGCCGCATGCAGGGATTACCCAGGTGGAGGGTGTTACATGAGTCAGACATTGTCTAACGATGTAGAGCCCGGAGCTCATCGCAGAGCGGGTTGTCATCATCCTCCACGCCATGCAATACACCCACTTCCACTGGCGACCGTGTGAGCCCTGCCCCTTGAGCCGCAGGTGGATGTGTGATGGAGGGCTGGTGTGCATGCGGGCGGTTGGTGGTGGGCAGGGTGAGGGTGGTGGGTGGGATGAGGGTGCTGGGGTACTGTGCTGTCTGCACCCATGCTCAGCGATCCCCCCCCAATAGTCTGTGAACCGTGCGGCTATCAACTCGGCCCGGTCCTGCTGGCTCATCCGGTATCGGTGGGCAGCCTCCCGTCCCTGTCCAGCCCGTAGGTCCTGTGCATTCTCCTCCCCCCTCCACATCCCCCTCATCTGGGGAGGCGTGCCCATCGTCGTGTTGGCCCTCCTCCTCCTCCGCCTCCTCTGCCTCCAGCACATCGCCCCTCTGATGGGCTAGATTGTGCAGGATGCAGTAGACCACAACGATGCGGCCGACCCTATCTGACGGGGACTGGAGAGCGGTCCAGGCACCTGAAGCGCAACTTCAGCAGCCCAAGCACCTCTCTATCACACCCCTGGTCGCTGCATGGGCATCGTTGTAACAGTTCTCCTCGTCGGTCTGTGGCCTCCGTACAGGCATCACCGACCACGACCGCAACGGGTAACTCCTGTCGCCCAGCAACCAGCCCCGCAGGCGAGGGAGGAGGGGAAGGGGTGTGGTGGTTGGGGGGTGGGGGGGGGGTCCCTCGAACATGGCTGGGATGAACGATTGTGCCAAAATGAACGAGTCAAGCACACTGCCCGGGTACCGGGCGCAGACGTGCAGGATCTTCATCGGGTGGTCACAGACCACCTGAATGTCCATGGAGTCGGAGCCCTTCCTGTTCGTGAACCTCCCTGTTATCCAATGGTGGCCGCATGGCGACGTGCACCCCGGCGATCGCCCCCTGGACCATGGGAATCCTGGCAACTGCGGCAAAGCCTGCTGCCCGGGCATCTTGGTGGGCGCGGTCCACCGGAAACTGGATGTAGCGGTCCGCGATGCCGTACAGGGTGTCAGTCACTGCACGGATGCACCGGTGCACCGATGTCTGGGAGATGCCGGACAGGTCCCCACTCGCCGACTGGAACGACCCCGTGGCGTAGAAGTTCAGTGCGACCGTCACCTTGAGGGCCACCGGGTGAGGGTGTCCACCCCAGTCCCACGCAGTGCCAGGTGTGCCATCAGGTGGCAGATATGGGCGACGGTTTCCCGGCTCATCCGGAGTCTCCTCCTGCATGCCCGGTCTGTGAGGCCCGGGTACAACAAGCGGGGCCGGCACACACAGGGCCTCATTGGGCGCCTCTGTCGCCGTGGCAACGCCTCCTTCTCCTCGTCCTCGTCCTGTCGGGTGGCCGGCCATCCGGCCTGGGCGGCTGCCACCTGCCGCTCTGTGGCAGCCTCCGCTGCCGCCCTTGCACGCCCCTGCTCCAGCTCCCATAGGGCTACATGCAGTGCAGTGGCCCCCGTCACAGCAGCCAACATCGCTGGGTGATGGCCAAACATAACGGGCTGCAGGTGGTGGGGTTAGACGACATATCATTATTGCACATAACCACCTCTGCAACCTGGTGCCATGGGCTGCATGGTCGCCACTGTTGGCAGGTGGCACTTGGCCACGCAAGCCCCCCCTCCCACCCCCACCTTACCCAGACACCAACCTCGACACTCCCACCCCACCCCAGCCTCCCAGACACCAACCCCAACACTCCCCGCCCCACCCCCACCTTCCCCAGACACCAACCCCGACACCCCCCGCCCCACCTCCACCCTCCCCAGACACCAACCCTGACACCCCCCGCCCCACCCCCTTCCCCAGACACCAACCCCGACACTCCCACCCCACCCCAGGCTCCCCAGACACCAACCCCGACACTCCCCGCCCCACCCCCACCTTCCCCAGACACCAACCCCGACACCCCCCCGCCCCACCTCCACCCTCCCAGACACCAACCCCGACACCACCAGGCACCCCCGGCACTGGGTGGCCTCCACCCCCGCTAAACGCCCCCCTCCAGCCATGGCCCAGCCATCTCGACACGTGACAGCCCCTCCCACACCGACCCCTACCTCCTTCTTCCTCGGCGTCAGCCAGCACAACTGGTTGATGCCATTAAAGAGCATGTTTGATTTACGCCGGCGTGCGCTGTGGTCACGCCGGCGGGACTTCGGCCCATCCGGGCCGGAGACTCACAGCAGGCCCAGGGACCAGCATGCCGCGCCATCTCTGCCGATTCTGCGGGCCGACCCGGCGCGGCATCGGAGAATCCCGGCCATTGTGTGCAGTTTTGTAATCCTCATCTGAGGAAGGATGTTCTTGCTCCAGAGAGAATGCAGCAAACGTTTACCAGACTGATTTCTGGTATAGCACGTGGCCGCAAGGGATCAAATGATATGGGGGAAGGTGAGAACAGCTATGAATGATCAGCTATGATCATAATAAATGGCGGAGCAAGCTTGATCAGAGGAATAAGACCATAAGGCCATACGACATAGGAGCAGAATTAGGCCACTCGCTCCATCGAGTCTGCTCCGCCATTCAATCATGGCCGATATTTTTCTCATCCCCATTCTCCTGCCATTTTCCCATAACCCCTGATCCCCTTATTAATCAAGAACTTATCTATCTCTGTCTTAAAGGCACTCAGTGGTTTGGCCTCCACAGCCATCTGCAGCAAAGAGTTCCACAAATTCACCACCCTCTGGCTGAAGAAATTCCTCATCATCTCTGCTTTAAAGGATCTTCCTTTTAATGTGAGATTGTGCGCTCTGGTTCTAGTTTTTCCTACAAGTGGAAACCCTCTCCACGTCCACTCTATCCAGGCCTTTCAGTATCCTTTAAGTTTTAATAAGATCCCCCTCATCCTTCTAAACTCCAACAAGTAAAGACCCAGAGTCCTCAGCCGTTCCTCATATGACAAGCTCTTCACAGGGATCATTCTTGTGAACCTCCTCTGGACCCTTTCCAAGGCAGCACATCCTTCCTTAGATACCGGGCCAAGAACTGCTCACAATACTCCAAATGGGGTCTGACCAGAGCCTTATACAGCATCAGAAGCACATCCCTGGTCTTGTATTCTAGCCCTCTCGACATGAATGCTGATATTGCATTTGCCTTCCTAACTACCGACTGAACCTGCATGTTAACCGTAAGAGAATGTCCTCCTGCTTTTATTTTCTATGTTTCTATGTCTATAACAACCATAGATTACCAAAATTCAGGTCAGTTTTGTTTTCAGTGATTCCTGCTATGGGCGGGATTTACCAGCTGTTCACGCTGGCGGGATATTCCAGTTTCACCGACTGCACACGGGTTTACTGGCGACGAGGAGTGCAGTCAATGAGAAATCTCATTGACAACGGCGGGACCAGATAATGCCATTGGTGGACCACCTTCTCCGCTGAAAAACATGTATGGGTGGTGCAGTATATCCCACCCTATATATCTGAGAGAATATAGGTGTATGAAACTTTTGCGTTGACCAAGATCAGATAATGAAATAGCATGGAACTATTGAAAATAAATTATGGTCTAGCAAGTGGCACTCACCGACCCAACAATGAGGAAATCTTTTGACAAACGCTAGTACTTTTGGTGATGCATACATGGGGAATGGACTGTATTAAATGTGAAAATTAAATGTACCAGTAAAAAGCTTAAGTTTGGGGCCAATCCTTTTCACTGCATGGATATTTGGCAACCATCTTGAGCATTTCCTCAGCAAAATGTAAAGTTGAAAGTTAAAAGCAAACAATAATGATAAATAATTTCACATTCGCATGCAGTTCCATGATATATCACAATAAACGGGTAGATTGCGAGACTCACTGTCTATTCGCTAAGCAGTGATGCCAGAGACACAGCTAGAAATTTGTAATCTCATCTGTAATCAATCATACAGAGCTGCAACTGAGATAGGTCAGCGCCAAAGACCGTGCAGGAAAGCAATCTTTAGCCTTGCAGCTGAATACATTATGCAAATCACCAGCTACTTAATGATCAAAATGTATTCGGGGATCTGTTCTTTCATACAAGTGGCACTAAATTAATTACCAGAAGGCGTGTTCTTTAGTATAGATGTATGCCATCATTTTATGGAAGCCAGGAAGAGAAATTCTCCCTAATAACACCACCTTCCTGAAGCATGTCATGAAAGGAGAAATCAGTATGAAAAATATTAAGAGTCATCAATAGCAGCCCCACGAATAATATGTGTGCTTTACTTCCAACAACGGAGCTGTCATTTGTCTGAGATTGCTCTCTGGAATTTTTTCCCCAATCTCACCCTCCCCAAGCTTGCTACATCTCACCCCACTTTCAAAGGCCTTTTCAAAACAAAGTTTTCAGTCATGCTCCCGTGGAGACTCCGCATTATCTCTTTTCTCCTCTGTGTACCACCTTCGGAAATTTTGCGATATTAAAATAATTAATAAGCGTCAGCTGGATACTGAATAAAACACATGTCTACTTCCAGCTGTGTTGTTTTGGTGAAGGAAAACAAAAACATACCGCTAGCTGTCTTGTGAAAGTGATAGCAATTCTAAATGGTATCTAATTGCCCTTTCTCTAATCAACCAATAAACCATAAGAGTCAAACACCCTATCTAATATTGTTGGAAGTGCAGCCTAATTATAATTTAACTCTGAAACAGAAATAAAACACAGTCTGTGTGATGAGGAGCCAATCAACCGATTGGGACAAGCTGGGTCTCGGCTAAAGGAATGAGCTGCGGGAAGAAAGAAGCAGAAAATAAAAATGATCGAAGAGGAAAAGGTGGGCACACATTGAGCTGACTTACAAACTGAGAATTGAGTTTGTTGTGAAACTCTTCCCAGTAACTCAGAATATAGAACTTACAGCACAGATATGGGACATTTAGCTCCATGGGCCTATAAGACCATAAGAAATGGGTACAGGAGTAGGCCGTTCGGCCCCTCGAGCCTGCTCCGCCATTCATTAGCATCATGGATGATCCGACCTGAGCTGGTGTTCATGCTACATAAAAGCCGTCTCCCTCATCTCACCCCATCAACATATCCTTCTATTCCTTTCTCCCTCACGTTGCTTTTCCTTAAATTAATCTATGCTATTCGCTTCGACCCCTTCATGTGGTAGCAAGTTCCACATTCTTGCAACTCTCCCTGTATTAGTCTTGGAGTCAGGTGTTTAGGACTGAGGTGGGGAGAACTTTCTTCACCCAGAGGTTTGGTGTATTCCTGCATCCTGGGGATCTGTGAATGTTCAGTCCTTGAGTATATTGAAGATAGCGAATGAACAGATTATTAGGTACAAAAGAAATACAAGGAATACAGGGTGGTTTAGGAAGATGAACCCAAGGTGAAGATTCAGTCATAAGCTTGTTAAAATGCAGAGTAGACTTCACGGGCTATATGGTCTACTTCTCTTCTGATTTTTTTATACTATAGAGTCACGGGGCAGGGGCAGGTGCAAGCGCCACTTGTAAAAGTCAGAGCAAGCCTGTCTCCACACAACTAACTCATTATGCAGCTATTAAAGAGTTGATGGCCCTTTAATGGGCTAGAGGCCGGATGTCCATCCGTTACCAAGAAGATGTCTGGCCTCAGAGAGTACCACCGGGTATGGTGGCCACTGCTGGAACTGCAGTGAGTCCGGCAAGGAAGTGAACTGCAATGGAACTGGACTGTGAGATAAGTCCAGGGTCTTCCCAGGGCTAATTCGGCAGGCCCTGGAGAGTGGGGCTTCGGGACATGGTTTGAAAGGGCAAGGTGGGTTAACGTGGTTTGTGAGAGTCGCAACTTGGAAGGATATCCAGCACCAAGGCTCACCAGGTTTTATGGGTGACCAGGCATGGATCTCTCTCACCATGGTAAAATGTCTAGCAATAGCAGGAGGAAACGTTTGATTTGGCCATTAATTAACCAATTAAGGGTGTCAATGAGCCCATGGGTCGGCAGGCCATCCTCTCTCTTACCACTGGTAAAATCGCAGCAGGGGTAGGGATGGATGGATAGGCATTGGGAACAGCACTGTTGTGTGGCACGTGATTTTATGCCCTCACCTTATTCCTCCCTGCCAGTCTGCCCTCAGAGCTCTGTAAAATACAAGTCATAGGGTCACGATGGCACAGAAAGAGGCTATTCAGCCCATCAACTCCAGACTAGCTCTCCAGAGAACAATCTAATTACTCCCATTTACCCATTCTATCCTCATAGTTCCGCAAGTTTATTTCCGATCAGTGTCCATCCAATTTGCTTTTGAAATCATTTATAACCTCCACTTCCACCTTATGCAGAACATTACAAGTCATTGCCACTCAAAGTGTTTGAAAAAACATCTCACCAGCCTTTTCCTACCCAAAACCTTAATTCATGTCCACGGATATTCTTGCAGCATCAACTAATGGTAACAGTTTTAATTTACCTACCTGACCTAAACCTGTCAGAATCCTTACACTTCTTCTAAATTTCCCTCCATCTCCATGAACAACCACAGGTTCTTTGAACTATCCTTGTGGCTAAAGTCCGTCATTTTGGTAAATCTCCTCTTGCACCCTCTCGGGGACCTTCACATCTTTCCTAAGGCTGGGTGAACAGAACTGAACACAATACTCTAGTTGTGGCCTAACCAAGCCTTTATAAAAGTTCATCAATCTCTGCTTTTGTACTCATATCTTATATGCTTTACCTGTTACCCTCTCAATTTGTCGTAACAGCTTCAAAGAGCTATGCATAGGAACTATCAGATCTGTCTGTCCCTGTACTCTCTTTAGACGTGTGCCATTAAGTCGATATTGATTCACCTTATCCTAAAATTCATCACTTCACACGTCTATGTATTAAATTCTATCTGCTATTGGTCTGTGGATGCTGCTGGCCTGTCCTGGTGCTGTTGTGCATCATCCTCGCTGCTTGTTGTATCTCCAAGTTTGGTATCAACGTTAAATTTTGAAAGGTTTCTTCACATTCCAATTGTAAAGTCATTTGTGTATATATATATAGATATATAATATAAACAATGGCCCTATCCCTGAATCTTGCAGAATACCACTACCTATCATCCCCCAAAAAACATTACCATGTTTTCTTTAAGCCGCTTTTTTCCTCCAAGCTGACACTGACCCTTCGATTCCATGAACAGTTTTGTTAACTCGCCTTTATGTGATACTTTGTCAAATGTGTTTTTAAAACCCAAATAGATAACATCTGCCTCATTCTCTTCACCAACCTTCTCTGTTGCTTTATCACAAAATTCAATTAGATTAGCCAAGTGTAATCTTTCTCTACAAATCCATGCTGGGTAACCTCTCCAAGTGCCTGTTGATGTCTCCCCCCAATTGTTCTTTCTAAAATTTGACCCACCACTGACCAGCTGGCCTGTACTTGCTTGGACTGCCTGTGGTAAACCACTGTGTTCTTATATTAAGGGTTGTATCGTAGAACCTGCACTACAGGGTCAGCTGGGCCCCTGTATGCTAACTCCGCCCAGGTTATAAATATGCGTGGTCTTCAACTCGCAGCCATTTCGTCAGCATCTGTAGGCGGCCACACATCAGATACTAATAAAGCCTCAGTTTGGATTCAATTTTGTCTCCAGCCAGATTGATCGTCCCTCAATTTATTAGTATCAAATTCAGAAGATGGACCTCCGGGTTAAACCAGATCGACTGCAGCTGGATTCACACGCAAGCGACGCCAGAAAGGACTTTCCGCACTGGCTAGTTTGTTTTGAAGCGTCTATCAACGCGGCGCCGATCCCTGTTCCAGAGGCTCAGTAGATTCAAATCTTGTACTCCAGACTCGGCTCTAAAATCTTCCCACTGATCCAGAATGCGCCCAATTACGCTGATGTTATGATCGACTCAAAGAAAATTATGAGCAGAAGACGAACACGCTCTTCGCCAGATACGCACTCGCAACGCGTATTCAACTACCTGGTGAGTCAATCGAGGACTTCTGGAGGGCCCTGATCACACTAGTTCAGGACTGTGACTGCCAGGAGGTTACAGCTAAGGAGCACACAGATCTCCTTATGAGGGACGCTTTTGTAACTGGGATTGGGTCCGATGTTATCAGGCAGCAGCTCCTAGAAGGGGCCACGCGTGACCTCGCAGAGACTAAAACACTAGCGCTTTCCACGACGGTCACCCTGCGCAATGTACAGTTCTACGCCCCCAACCACGCGGCCCACTCCTCCTACGCTTCATGGGCCCCACAGGCTGCCGCCCCAGTGGGGGCGGTACCCACCCAATATGCCTGCGCTACGCGCCAGCCAGTGATCTCCGGGGGCCCTGATGCTATTTTTGCGGCCAACAAAGACACCCCCGCCAACGCTGCCCGGCCCGCGCTGCCCTTTGTAAGGCCTGCGGGAAGAAGGGCCACTACGCAGCGGTGTGCCAGGCCCGCTCAGCGGCAGAGGTCGCTCCCCCCCCACCCCCCCCGGTCACGGACAATGGGCACCGCTATCCTCCCCTCCTCCGCAGGCTATGTGCGAGGAATGGGCGCCGCCATCTTCTCCCCCGCACAACACGTGCGTTTCATGGGCGCTGCCATCTTGCACCACCCCCGCGACGTGCGTTCCGTGGGCGCCGCCATTTTGTGACCCCCAGGACCTCCGGGCGCCGCCATCTTGTCCACCCCGCAGAACATGGAGATCAACGGCGTTTCAGGACCCCGACTCAGCGGCCGCCTCACTACCCGACGATCAACCACGACTCCCATCCATGGCAATCGACCAGTCCGGACCACACACTCTGGCCAACGCATCCACCAGCGTGAAAGTCGACGGACACGTGTCCGCCTGCCTACTGGACTCCGGGAGCACCGAGAGCTTTGTACATCCAAATACTGTAAGGCGCTGCTCCCTTAAGGTACACCCTACCAATCAAAGTATCTCCCTGGCCTCCGGATCCCATCGCGTAGCAATCCGGGGGTACTGCACGGATCACAGTCCAAGGCGTAGAGTTTCACGGTTTTCGCTTCTAAGTCCTCCCGAACCTCTGCACTGCACTTATCCTTGGATTGGATTTTCAGTGCAACCTCCAGAGCCTGACCCTTAAATTCGGCGGACCCTTACCACCCCTCACTGTGTGCGGCCTCGCAACCCTAAAGCTCCTTTCCTCTTTGCCAATCTAACTCCAGATTGCAAAACCGTCACCGCCAGGAGCAGACGGTACAGCACCCAGAACAAGACCTTCATCAGGTCTGAAGTCCAGCGGTTGCTTCGGGAGGGAGTCATCGAGACCAGCAACAGCCCCTGGAGAGCTCAAGTGGGTAATGGTTAAGTCTGGGGAGAAAAACCGAATGGTCGTGGACTGCAGCCAGACCATCAACAGGTACACGCAGCTTGATGTGTACCCCCTCCCACGCATATCTGACATGGTTAACCAGATTGCGCAGTACCGGGTCTTCTCAACGGTGGACCTGAAATCCGCTTACCACCAGCTCCCCATCCGTAAATCGGACCGGCCATACACCGCCTTCGAGGTAGATGGCCGGCTATATCACTTCCTTAGGGTCCCCTTCGACGCCACCAATGGGGTTTCGGTCTTCCAAAGGGAGATGGACCGAATGGTCGACCGGTACGACTTGCGGGCCACGTTTCCGTACCTAGACAATGTGACCATCTGCGGCCATGATCAGCAGGACCACGCGCCAACCTCGCTAAATTTCTCCGCACCGCCACTCTCCTCAACCTCACGTATAACAAGGAGAAGTGCGTGATCCATACAAACCGCATTAGCCATCCTCGGCTATGTGGTCCAGAACAGAGTTCTTGGGCCCGATCCCGACCGCATGCGCCCCCTCATGGAGCTTCCCCTCCCCTGCTGCCCCAAGGCCCTCAAACGCTGCCTGGGGTTCTTCTCGTATTACGCTCAGTGGGTCCCAAACTATGCGGACAAGGCCCACCCACTCATACAGTCCACTCATTTCCCCCTGATGGCCGAGGCCCAACAGGCTTTCGGTCAGATCAGAGCTGATATTGCCAAAGCTGGAACGCACGTTGTAGAAGAAACACTTTCTTTCCAAGTAGAACGCGATGCATTGGACGTCGCCCTTGCCGCCACCCTCAACCAGGCAGGCAGGCCTGTAGCATTCTTTTCCCGCACCCTCCATGCCTCCGAAATTCGGCACTCATCTGTCGAAAAGGAGGCCCAGGCTATCGTTGAGGCTGTACGACATTGGGGGCATTACCTGGCCGGCAGGAGATTCACTCTCCTCACTGACCAACGGTCGGCTGCCTTCATGTTCAACAACACACAGCGGGGCAAGATCAAAAATGACAAAATCTTGCGGTGGAAAATCAAGCTCTCCACCTATAACTACAAGATTAAGTATCGCCCTGGCAAATTCAACGAGCCCCCTGACGCCCTATCCCGAGGTACATGTGCCAGTGCACAGGTAGACCGACTCCGGACCCTGCATGACAGCCTTTATCACCCAGGGGTTACTCGGTTGTAACACTTCATTAAGGCACAAACTTTGCCCTACTCCATTGAGGAAGTACCGACAATCACCAAGGACTGCCAGGTCTGTGCGGAGTGCAAACTGCACTTCTACCAACCGGACCGCGCGCACCTGGTGAAGGCCTCCCGGCTCTTTGAACGCCTCAGCATGGATTTCAAAGGCCCCCTCCTCTCCTCCGATGGACACACATATTTCCTCAGTGTGATCGATGAATACTCCCATTTTCCCTTTGCCATCCCATGCCCCGATATGACATCTGCCACCGTCATTAAAGCCATTAATTCTATCTTCACTCTGTTCGGTTTCCCCGCCTACATCCGCAGTGTACAGGGGATCCTCATTCACGGGTGATGAGCTACGTCAGTTCCTGCTCAACAGGGGTATCGCTTCCAGCAGAACGACGAGCTACAATCCCCGGGGAAACGGGCAGGTAGAAAGGGAGAATGGGACGGTATGGAGGGCCGTCCAGCTGGCCCTACGGTCCACAAATCACCCGGCCTCCCGCTGGCAAGAGGTCCTCCCTGATGCACTACATTCCATTCGCTCATTACTCTGCACTGCTACTAACAGTACACCGCATGAACGTCTTTTTGCCTTCCCCAGGAAGTCCACATCCGAGATATCGCTCCCAACCTGGCTCACAGCTCCGGGAACCGTGCTTCTCCGTAAACATGTGCGGCTCCACAAGGCGGATCCGTTGGTGGAAAGGGTGCACCTGCTCCACGCAAACCCACAGTACGTCTACGTGGCATTCCCCGACGGCCGGCAGGATACCGTCTCCCTCAGGGACCTGGCATCAGCAGGTTCCACCCCCGCACCACCCCCGTCACCCCCGGCGCCACCCTCCCCTCCCCCGCTGCCCCCATCACCCCCCCTAGGACTGTCCGTCCTCCCCCTGCCCACCCACGTTGATGAAGAGGATTTCGGCACGCTCCCGGAGTCAACTTCGACCACGACAGCACCAACATCGCCGGCTCCACTTCGTCGATCCCAGAGGACGATCAAGGCGCCGGACCGGCTGAACCTCTGACCGGTCCACCGGATGACCAGAGATATTTTTTTTACTGTTCTGTAAATATTAAAGATTGCGAATTGTATATAGTTATCCACCACCCCCGCCGGACTCAATTTTAACAGGTGGTGAATGTGGTAAACCAGTGTGTTCTCATATTAAGAGTTGTACGGTAGAACCTGCACTACAGATTCACCTGGGCCCCTGCGTGCTAGCTCCACTCAGGAGCCAGGTTATAAATATGCGTGGCCTTCAGCTCGCAGCCATTTCATCAGCTGCTGTAGGAGGCCACACATCAGGGGCGAAATTCTCCGTTATCGGCGCAAAGTCCGCCGATCGGCGCAAATCCGACTTGCGTCACGTCGGAAAAATGGGTCAACAGTCTCCGGCCCGAAATGGGCTAGCAGCGACGTGACGGGATCCGCGCTTGCGCACGTGGTTCACGCCGTGCAGGGACATACACGCCGCACGGCATGACGGCTCATAAGGCCGCGCTGCTCCCCCCCACCCGACCGGAACACCCGACCGGAACACCCGACTGGATGGCTGGCCGCCGCTCAGCCCCGAGGTTCCAGTCACGGGATGTGGAGGCGCTCCTGGATGCAGTGGAGCAGAGGAGGGACGCCCTGTATCCCGGGCATGGCCACAGAGTTGCCCCACGCCACAGCCGGCGTCTGTGGAGGGAGGTGGCAGAGGCCATCACCGCTGTGGCCCTGACACCACGGACAGGCACCCAGTGCCACAAGAAGGTGAACGACCTTGTCAGAGCAGCCAGGGTGAGCCTCCCCCCTGCCCGATATCCATATCCCCCATATCCCCCTCCCCCATATCCCCCCTCCCCATATCCCCCCTCCCCATATCCCCCCTTCCCCATATCCCCCCTCCCCCATATCCCCCCATTCCCCATATCCCCCCTCCCCCATATCCCCCCTCCCCCATATCCCACCATATCCCCCTCCCCCATATCCCCCCTCCCCATATCCCCCCTCCCCCATATCCCTCCTCCCCATATCCCCCCTCCCCCATATCCCCCTCCCCCATATCCCTCCTCCCCACATCCCCCATATCCCGCTCCCCATATCCCCCCTGCCCCATATCCACACTCCCCCGTATCCCCCCTCCCCATATCCCCCCTCCCCCATATCCCCCCTTCCCCATATCCCCCTCCCCCATATCCCCCCTCCCCCATATCCCCCTCCCCCATATCCCCCCTCCCCATATCCCCCCTCCCCCATATCCCCCCCTCCCCATATCCCATCTCCCCCAGATCCCCCCTCCCCCATATTCCCCCTCCCTCATATCCCCCCTCCCCCATATCCCCCCTCCCCATATCCCCCCATATCCCCCCTCCTGAGCGAAGAGGGTGACGGCCGGATTGCGGCGGCTGCAGTCGCAGGTGGAGGAGTCCACCCGCGTCCAGGAGATGGAAGTGGCGCCGGTCATGCGTGCCACCCAGGCCGACACCGCACGGGTGGCGTCCGCGGTGGAGGCAATGTGTGCGACGGTGTCAGACATGGGGAACGGTTTGCGAGGCCTGGGGCTTTCCGTGCAGGCGGCGTCTGTGGCCCAGGGCATGGCTGCCCTCTCACAGGAGGCCATGAGCCAGTGCCAGCGGCAGATGGCAGAGGCGCTCAACATCATAGCCCAGTCTCAGCAGTCCATAGCCCAGTCTCAGCAGGCCATGGCCCAGTCTCTGCAGGCCATGGCCCAGTCTCTGCAGGCCATCGCTGAGGGCATCGGCGCCAGTGGCCATGTGCAAGCCGGCGTCGCACTGTCACAGACAGGGTTTGCCAACCCCCTGGGCTCCATGGCTGCAAACCTGCAGACCCCTGTCGATACCAGTACGGGCCTCCAGGACTGGCAGCGCCAGATGTCGGGGGGGGGGGGCGTCGGATGGCCAGTCCATTCGCATCCCCCACCCATGTAGAGGCCTGGGGGCCATCGGGCACCCCGAGGGAGGAGGAAGAGGTGTGGTCCATCCCGGCTCACCCAGTAGGGGAGGTCCCGGTACACCGCGACACCTCGGAATCCCCCCCGTCCGTCCCAGGTGCATCGGGTGGGCAACGGGCAGGACAGGCTGGCAGTCGCCCGGGCCGCAGCCTGGCCCATCTAGGCTAGGGCACCCCAGGAAACGGCCGCCAAAGGGATCCCGTGCCAGAGGGCAGGAATCACAGGAGTCCACCTCCAGTTCTGCTGTACCGTCTGGGGAACCACATAGACGTAGTCAAAGGGCCCGTAAGGCCAAACAATTAGACACTGAGTAAATTGGCACGGGTGCAGGGCACAGATGAGTTTTAGGGGCTAGGGCACGTGCATGAACTTCTTTGGTTATTAAAGTCAATGTTACACCTACCGAAGCTGCCTTTGTGCTCTGTCCAAAGCGTGCGGGGGTGTCATGTACGTTGAGCGCAAGTGTGTGTGTGAGGGGTGGTCTTACCTCAGCCCCAGGTGAGTCTGCCCCCTTCCCCCTGGGCCGCCATCAACATCCCCCCGGGCAGAGGACGGGACCGTGCGCTGCAGTGTCACAGCTGCATGCAGGGATGGTCCGGGTGGATGGTGGTACTGTGGCCATGGGTCAGACATAGTCCAACGATGTGGAGCCAGGAGCTCATCGCAGGGCGGGTTGTCATCATCCTCCATGGCCTGCAATAGACACGCGTCCACCCGCAACTGTCTGAGCCCGGCCGTTGTGCCGCAGGTGGATCGGCAATGGGGGGGGGGGTGGTGTGCATGCGGGTGGGGTGGGTGGGGTTGGGGAGGGGGGTGAGGGTGCTGGGTGGCTGGATGGGTGGGGGGGTGTGGGTGGTTGGCTGTTGCCATGGTGTGCGGTCTGTGGCCATACTATCCGATTCCTACGCCCATCTAGTCAGTAAAGCGGGCGGCTATCAGTCTGTCCCATGCCCGCTGGGCCAGCCGGTAACGGTGGACAGCCACCCGCCTGTGTCTACCCTGTCTGCCCTGACCATTACGGCCATCCCCCTCATCTGGGGAGGACTGCGCCTCTTCCTGCTGCTCCTCCACTCCGCCCTCCTCTGCCTGCGGCACATCGCCCCTCTGCTGGGCTATGTTGTGCAGGACGCAGCACACCACAATGATGCGGCCGACCCTATCTGACCGATACTGGAGGGCGCCCCCAGAGAGGTCAAGGCAACTGAAACGCATCTTCAGCACGCCAAAGCACCTCTCTATCACTCCCCTTGTCACTACATGGGCATAATTGTAGCGGTTCTCCGCCTCATTGCGTGGCCTCCGTCCAGGCGTCATCAGCCACGATCGCAATGGGTAGCCCCTGTCGCCCAGCAACCAGCCCCTCAGCCGGGGATGGCGTCCCTCGTACATGCCGGGGATGGATGACCGCGACA
Source organism: Scyliorhinus torazame (assembly GCF_047496885.1). Classification (NCBI taxonomy): domain Eukaryota; kingdom Metazoa; phylum Chordata; class Chondrichthyes; order Carcharhiniformes; family Scyliorhinidae; genus Scyliorhinus; species Scyliorhinus torazame. The sequence goes on along the minus strand of NC_092719.1, from coordinate 126,694,027 downwards.
ACACGTATGAGTCGTGTACACTACCTGGGTAACGGGCGCAGACTTGCAGGATCATCATGCGGTGGTCGCAGACCACCTGTATGGTCATCGAATAGGTCCCCTTCCTATTGGTGAACACGGCCCTGTTATCTGCAGGTGGCCGCACGGCGACGTGCATCCCATCGATCGTGCCCTGGACCATGGTGAACCCGGCCACGGCAGAGAAGCTCACGGCCCGGGCATCTTGGCTGGCCCGGTCCACAGGGAAGCGGATGTAGCGGTGCGCCATGGTATATAGGGCATCTGCCCGGATGCACCGATGTCTGCGATATGCCGGACAGGTCCCCACTCGGTGCCTGGAATGACCCCATTGCATAAAGGTTCAGGGCCACCGTAATCTTGACGGACACGGGGAGAGGGTGTCCCCCGCCAGTGCCACGCGGTGACAGGTGTGCCAGCAGGTGGCAGATGTGTGCCACGGTTTCCCGCCTCATCCGGAGTCTCCTCCTGCATTCCCGGTCCGTGAGGTCCTGGTATGACTGCCGGGGCCGGTACACACGGGGCGCCCTCGGGTGCCTCCGTTGCCGTGGGGCCGTGACGTCCTCCTCCCCCTCCTGGTCCTGTCGGTTAGGTGTCCCTCCAGCCTGGGCGGCTGCCGCCTGCCCCTCTGCGGCAGCCTGCGCCGCCTCTCTGGCACGCTCCTCCTCCTCATCCAGGGCAACATGGACATTAGCGGCTGCCGCCACGGCGGCCAACATCGCTGGATGATCGGAAAACATGACGGCCTGGTGAGGGGGGGGGGGGGGGGGGGGAGGAACGACGACATGTCATCATTGCCCATATCCCCTCCTTCCCCCCAGCCAGGTGGCATGGACCGCATGGGTCCAACTGTTGGAGGCTGGCAACTGGCCAGGTGGACCAACTCACTTGCCGCCCCATCCCCCTCCCCGGCACGGACCCCCCATCCCCCTCCCCGGCACAGACCCCCCCAACTTCCTCCCCGGCACGGACCCCCCCATCCCCCTCCCCGGCACGGACCCCCCATCCCCCTCCCAGGCACAGATACCCCCCCCCCCATCCCTTTCCCCGGCACGGACCCCCCATCACCCTCCCCGGCACGGACCTGCCATCCTCCTCCCCGGCACGGACCCCCCATCCCCCTCCCCGGCACGGGCCCGACCCCATCCCCCTCCCCAGCAGGGACCCCCCATTGTCCTCCCCGGCACGGACCCCCCCCCCATCCCCCTCCCCGGCACGGACCCCCCCCATCCCCCTCCTCGGCACGGACGCCCCCAACCTCCTCCCCGGCACGGACCCCCCCCCCACCCCCCTCTCCGGCACGGACCCCCCCTTTCCCCCTCCTCGGCACGGACGCCCCCAACCTCCTCCCCGGCACGGACCCCCCCCCCACCCCCCTCTCCGGCACGGACCCCCCACCCCCCTCCCCGGCACGGACCCCCCCCCCATCCCCCTCCCCGGCACGGACCCCACAACCTCCTCCCCGGCACGGAACCCCCCATCCCCCTCCCCGGCACGGGCCCACCCCCATCCCCCTCCTCGGCACGGACCCCCCATCCCCCTCCCCGGCACGGACCCCCCCCCATCCCCCTTTCCGGCACAGACCCCCCGCCAACCTCCACCCCGGCACGGACCCCCCATCCCCCTCCCCGGCACGGGCTACATCCCCCTCCCCGGCACGGACCCCCCATTCCCCTCCCCGGCACGGACCCCCCCCCCCATCCCCCTCCCCGGCACAGACCCCCCCATCCCCCTCCCCGGCACAGACCCCACCATCCCCCTCCCCGGCACGGACCCCCCCCCCAACCTCCTCCCCGGCACGGACCGCCCCCCCATCCCCCTCCCTGGCACGGACCCCCCATTCCCCCTCCCCGGCACGGTCACCCCCCCCCATCCTCCTCCCCGGCACGGACCCCCCATCCTCCTCCCCGTCATGGAACCCCCAACCTCCTCCCCGGCACGTACCCCCCCTCCCCCTCCCCGGCATGGACCCCTCCCCCATCCCCCTACCCGGCACGGACCCCCCCAACCTCCTCCCCGGCACGGACCCCCCCTTCCCCCTCCCCGAAACGGACCCCCCATCCCCCTCCCCGGCACGGACCCCCCATCCTCCAAACCGGCACGGATCCCCCATCCCCCTCCCCGGCACGGACCCCCCCCCATCCCCCTTTCCAGCACGCACCCCCCCCCCCAACCTCCTCCTCGGCACGGTCCCCCCCATCCCCCTCCCAGCACGGGCCCCATCCCCCTCCACGGCACGGACCCCCCATCCCCCTCCCAGGCAAGGACCCCCCCCATCCCCCTCCCCGGCACAGACCCCCCCATCCCCCTCCCCGGCACGGACCCCCCCATCCTCCTCCCCGGCACGGACCCCCCCCCAACCCCCTCCCCGGCACGGACCCCCCATCCCCCTCCCCGGCACGGTCACCCCCCCCATCCCCCTCCCCGGCACGGACCCCCCATCCCCCTCCCCGGCACGGATCCCCCATCCTCCTCCCCATCATGGACCCCCCAACCTCCTCCTCGGCACGTACCCCCCCTCCCCGGCATGGATCCCCCCCCATGCCCCTACCCGGCACGGACCCCCCAACCGCCTCCCTGGCACAGACCCCCCCCATCCCCCTCCCTGGCACGGGCCGCCCCCCCATCCCCCTCCCCGACACGGACCCCCCATCCCCCTCCCCGGCACGGACCCCCCATCCTACTCCCCGGCACGGACCCCCCATCCCCCTTCCTGGCACGGGCCCCCCCCTCATCCCCCTCCCCGGCACGGACGCCCCATCCCCCTCCCCGGCACAGACCCCCCCATCCTCCTCCCTGGCACGGACCCCCCCATTCTCCTCCCCGGCACGGACCCCCCATACTCCTCCCCGGCACGGACCCCCCTCCCGGCACTCCCCCGGAGCCCAGCCCACTCTAACCACCCCCCCCGCCGCACACACACACACACACAACCCGAGACACACCTCTACCCACACATTCAGACTGCGGCCACGCCATCGCCTGCCCAGCGGCCAACTCCCCAGGCCGTCACTCACCTCCACGACGGTCGGCGTGAACCTGGAGCACAGGTTGACACCGATGAAAAGGAGGTTTGATTTACGTCGACGTGAACCGTCTTCACGTCGACGGGACTTCGGCCCATCCGGAAGGGAGAATATCGGCAAGCCGAAAATCGGCTGCCTTGCGCAGACCTGTGCCATTCTCCGACGTCAGCGGCGCCATTAACGCCCCGCCGACTTTTCTCCCTTCGGAGACTTCGGCAACCGGCGGGGGCGGGATTCACGGCGGCCAACGGCCATTCTCCGACCCGCTGGGGGGTCGGAGAATGACGCCCCAGATACTAATAAAGCCTCAGTTTGAATTCAACTTCGTCTCCAGCCAAATTGATCGTGCCTCACTGCCCTTAAGCCCTTTCTGAAAATAAAGTGTCCCATTTGCCACTCTCCAGGTCTCTAGCACCTACCCATATTTAAAGAAGATTGGAGAACTATGTCAAGACCTTTGCCATCTCCACTGCCCAGACCGTGGAATGCAAGCCTTGAACTTTCAACTCTAAGCATGGTCAGTCTTTCTAATTTATTTACCCTGTCTATCAATTTTCTCCCGACCACTTTGTAAATCTCTCTTTCTAGCTTCCCATCACTTGAGCTTCTATAAAACAGATACTGATTTTTTTTTTCCAAATTCAGATGGTCATTTTCATTTACAATGTGAGTATTTGCTTGTAAAGAGAGGCCAGGGTTACCAGCAAAATATAAAAGGTGATTCAGTTAGTTACTCTAACAGTGCAGTGTGAACATGGTATTGGATTTCATGCCTACTTTATCTTTAGTCAGGAATAAATATGGAATGAATGGTTGTCTTATCAATAAGAATCTTGAGTGATCTGCCTCCATGTTAGCTTGTGCTATAATAAAGGTGAAACTAAAACAAAATTAATAGCAACAAATATCCCAAATTCTTTGTTTTGTCCAGTTAATTCTAACTATTCTAAATAGTCCAACAAGGGAAGGGGCTGTACTGGACCTGGTATTCGGGAATGAGCACGGCCAGGTGGTCGAAGTTTCAGTGGAGGAGCATTAAAATCCCAAAGATCTTAAAATTCACTGCCTTAGCATGTTTATAAGAGGTGTCATTGACATATTTTGATCGGGTCTTTCGCCCAATTGTTTGAAACAATTCGATGCCTCCAATAAAGTAAAACAAAGGAATTTTAATTAAATGCACGGTATGTTGGGTAAATAAATAATAATAATGATAATCGCTTATTGTCACAAGTAGGCTTCAATGAAGTTACTGTGAAAACCCCCTAGTCGCCACATTCCGGCACCTGTTCGGGGAGGCCGGTAGGGGAATTGAACCCGCGCTGCTGCCTTGTTCTGCTTAACAAGCCAGCTGTTTAGCCCACTGTGTTAAACCAGCCCCTATGTCATGGAGGGTAGAGTTGACAACCAGACATTGGTACCCAAAATGGTGTGAGACTCTGGGGCGAAATTCTCCGGTATCAGCGCGATGTCCGCCGACCAGCGCCAAAGACGGCGCAAATCAGTCCGGCATCGCGCCGCCCCAAAGGTGCGGAATCCTCCTCCCCTTGACCGGCTGAGTCCTAACCTTGAGGGGCTAGGCCCGCGCCGGACTGATTTCCGCCCCGCCAGCTGGCGGAAGTGCCCCGCCAGCCGGCGCGGAAATGGCATTGCCGGGCGGCGCATGAGCGGGAGCGTTAGCGGCCGCTCACGGCATCCCCGCGCATGCGCTGTGGAGGGAGTCTCTTCTGCCACCGCCATGGTGGAGACCATGGTGAAGGCGGAAGGAAAAGAGTGCCCCCATGGCACAGGCCCGCCCGCGGATCGGTGGGCCCCGATCGCGGGCCAGGCCACCGTGGGGGCACCCCCCCCGGGCCAGATCGTCCCGCGCCCACCACAGGACCCCGGAGCCTGCCCGCACTGCCTTGTCCCGCCGGTAAGAGAGGTGGTTTAATCCACGCCGGTGGGACAGGCATTCTAGCAGCGGGACTTCAGCCCATCCGGGCCGGAGAATCGCGGGAGGGGGGGCCCCCCAACCGGCGCGGCGCGATTCCCGCCCCCCGCCGAATCTCCGGTGCCGGAGAATTCGGCAACCGGCGGGGACGGGATTCACGCCAGCCCCCGGTGATTTTCCGACCCGGCGGGGGGTCGGAGAATCTCGTCCCTGGTCTTGTGATAAATTTACATTAGTTTCTTTGCTGGGAATCTGGTGGAAAGGATTAGTGGGCAATGCTGTGGTAATGGTACGTCTTTCCAACCCCAGAGCACCAAGTAATGACATTGATACTGACAAGTGAACACAATTTACTGACCAGGCTATCACAGCCACATGATCTTTGGTAAGGTTCATACTCTAAGGGCCATGCCTACAATGGTTGCCATTTGAATTTCAATTCATGGTTTTTACATCTAAATTCAATTCTCAAACTTACTTTTTTAAATATTCTAACATTAGGATATTTGGGTCAATTTATAATCTAAAACATAGACATTTCCATCTGAAGAACATTGTATTTTCCTATCCGTCCAATTAACATAGTTTTATTTTGTGTTTCTGTTGTAAAAGAATATGTAAACGCAAGTGTTCAACAAAAAGCCTCAACGACCTATTGCACTGGATATGGAACAAAAAATATGAAATAACACTTTTACTTCTCAGAAAGCCTAACATGAGGAGGGGCCATTAATCTCACTGAGAAACTGTGTACAAATATACTGCTGTACTATGAACAGCGCTATCAGTATTGCTGTGATTTCACATCAGGACTGAAGTTTGCAAGTTTGAGGCTCATCATAGAAAATTGTGCAAAGAAGATTCAATGAATCTTGTGATCTCTGGGCTGGCGCCAGAGAACATAAAATTACCATGGGACCTGAGGCATTGTAAAAATACAATCGGCTCTTTAATGTCCTTCGGAGAGGGGAATCTGCCGTCTGCAACTTGTCTGGCACAGCAACCACCCAGCTGCATTGAATTTCTACAGCGGTTCAAACAGTAGAGCTCCAATCACCTCCTTGGCGCAACTAGGGTTGGGACATAACTGTCAGCCTTGTCAGAGATGCCCACATCACAATTCTTTCTCTCTTCCCTTCCACAAAAGCTGATTTTGAACAGCTAAATAACCGTTGTTCTCGTTACAATCAAGCAGGGAGATTTTTCGATCCATCATGTTAGCTTAAGTATTTTCTCCTAATATCACACTTGTTATTGGCCCAGGTTCCCCTGATCAAAGGATTCTGCCTGCAGCCTTGCATGGATTTCTGGGCAATTTCACACACATTTCTGAGCAATTGCTCATTCAGCTGTCACTCCTAGTCACAGAAGTTTCCAAATGTACAGTTTAGCAGACTGTAATCTAAGTTATTACATGCTTATTGACTTTGAGGTTTCCACCGTGCTATTTAATCCTATATATGGTTCAATTCTGAAAACAGCATGCAGATGATTGCATCTGTGGAAGATAATGCAGGAACAAATGAGATCCCCAAACACCTTCTGATGACAAGTAATGAAACAATGTATGTTTATTTTTGAAGTAAACATTTCTTGGAGTTTACTTGCTCACACCAAGTTATCCAAAGCTGTTCTGCCTCAAAATGTTTTGGCAAGTTTAACGCGCAAATATTTATCCTCATGAATCAAGTCAGTACACTGATGAATCCTTTTATGACCCTGATTCCAAGTTCATTGCTTTAATCTTGGGAAAACTGAATTGCAAGTTTATTGACTTTAAGGGATTGGCTTAAGTGTGAACGAGTTGAAGATATACCACACAAAATTACCATTGGCTCTGTTAGGGATGTCTTTGTGTGATATCCCTTCAACTGTTACTTTGGTAAAAATATTCCCCCATTTAAATATTATATGAAATGAAATGAATATCGCTTATTGTCACAAGTAGGCTTCAAATGAAGTTACTGTGTAAAGCCCCTAGTCGCCACATTCCGGTGCCTGTTCAGGAAGATTGTTACAGGAATTGAACCGTGCTGTTGGCCTGCCTTGGTCTGCTTTCAAAGCCAGCGATTTAGCCCTGTGCTAAACAGCCCCAGCTGGAGAAACAACCAATATATCTATTGGGGCAAAGTTTCCTTTGACTTCATACTTGTGGGGCTGGATTCTCCGCAGCCCAGGTCCCTGCTAGCCCCCTGAAGGTAAGTGAATCAGCTTGTATTATTTTGTGGAAACTCGGGGGTGCAATGCCAGCGTTTGTCCGCCTACATGGGGACAGAGCCCCATTTTGGGGGAGGGAGAATCCAGCCCATGAAATTGCACCCAAACCGTGTTAGAAATCGTATTAATTAGGCTAATTCTCAAATTTTGTCCAAAATTATTTGAATGATTCCAAATGCAAAATCTTCCATGCACCAGCACAATTAAGCAGCTTAATAGAACATAAGTGTTTCTTCATTCTCCCTTTCAGTTAAAATAATAAATGCTTAAGAACAGTGCAAGTTTAATGTTGCCTGGACTCTGAGGGTTAAATTACAGGGAGTGGTTCCAGAAAACTGGAATTGTATTGAAAAGGTTAAGGGGTGATCTGATAGAAGTTTTTCAAAAAATTAGAATGAATGGAAAGTAGAAAGAGATAGACTATTTGGTTGGGGAATCTAAGATTAGGGATAGTCCAGAAAGATCTTGTAGAGTGAAATTGGGAAACACTTGTATACAGCAAGGGAGGTAGAAACTCTGTTCCACAAACGACAATTGATTCCAGACGAATTGTAATTTTTCAAAACTGAATTTGCTAAAGTTTTGCTTTCCGAAGATATGAAAGACTGCGGGGGTAAAGGCTGGTACTGAGACTTATATCAGCCATGAAATAATTGAATACCAGAACAGACTTGAGGAGCTAAATTGGCTATTCCTGTTACAATGTTCCCAAGATGTGTTTAAGGGTGGAACCTTGTGCTGTTTTAATAAACAACTGAAAATGTTTACAGCAGCAAAAATAAGCACTTATAATAAATATTTCCTCCTCTAGTTGCGAGTAACTTGATTTAAAATCATTAAAAATGACTTTAAAAATCTCAGTGTTTTAAAATAAATTACTTCATTGGTTTACACAAGAGAATGATAGAATCCGTACAGTACAGAAGGAAGTCATTCGGCTCATTCAGTCTGCACCGACCCTCTAAAGAGCACCCTAAAAAGGTTCCAACCCTATTCCTGCAACCCCTTAACCGCACTTAACCCATACATCCCTGGACACTAAAGAGCAATTTAGCATGGCTGATCCACCTAAACTGCACATCTTTGGACTGTGAGAGGAAACCGGAGCACCCGGAGGAAGCACGCACAGACATGGGGAGAATGTGCAAACTCCACACAGATAATTGCCCAAGGCCAGAATTGAACCTGGGTCCCTGGCACTTTGAGGCAGCAGTGCTAACCACTGTGCCACTGTGCCACCCAATTTCTTAATAAGTTAAAAAAATATTGATATGAAAAGTATGTTAAAATGCCCATGGGCCTAAGAAAGTAGAAAGTTAGATGGAAAGAAGGCACGAGAATCCTCAGATAGTTTAGCAACCAGTCCACGAAATACACAGCTCTTTTTGCAAAAGATATAGTTACTTGATTGGTTCCCTTTCCAAAATGACCGACAGCTTAAGCCTCGTATAACTATTATGCAACAAGATCTGGTTGGGAGATAGACATCAAAACATTGGCCCTTTCTGCATTTCTCCAAAGGACAAGCCCTTTAAATTTCAAGTGATCCTCTATTGCAACAACCCAACTGCATTCATAACTTTGAGAGGCACATGGAGATATTTCAGAGCTACAGTCAATCTTTGATTGTTTGGGTGTCCATAATGGCACGGTAGCATTGTGGATAGCACAATTTGCTTCACAGCCCCAGGGTCCCCGGTTCGATTCCGGCTTGGGTCACTGTCTGTGCGGAATCTGCACATCCTTCCCGTGTGTGCATGGGTTTCCTCCGGCTCCTCTGGTTTCCCCCCACAGTCCAAAGATGTGCAGGTTAGGTGGATTGGCCATGATAAATTGCCCTTAGTGTCCGAAATTGCCCTTCGTGTTGGGTGGGGTTACTTGGTTATGGAGATAGGGTGGAGGTGTTGACCTTGGGTGGGGTGCTCTTTTCAAGAGCCGGTGCAGACTCGATGGGCCGAATGGCCTCCTTCTGCACTGTAAATTCTATGATAATAAATGTTCATAAACTGACTTTATGACTCTGATGCTAATCGGATGGCAGCTTCTCTGTGGGGCAGGATAGGGGGGTGGTGTGTGTGTGTGGAATGTTGTAGAAGTCAACTGCGTAGCTCTGTATCTGTGATCTCGACATAGTAGAACCAATTAATTTTGATTTCCGGCCTTTATGTCTCCCGGCTGAACAGCGGGTGCAATGGAAATCAAATATGTTCCGAGTGGATGGTGGACATGGGATAAGGTCAGCACCAAGACTCAGTGACACCTCGCTGGATTCAATGTTGGCAGTCAACAGGAGGAGGGGTGGCATATCTTCCACAAGGCTGGGAGGAAGAAACGTGCAATTCTGTCTGGATGATGTGGCGAGCAGCAGGAACAACAGTGCCCACTTCATGGTTTTAGTGTAGGAAACGATTTAATGACTTAACCAAGTCAGGGAAAATTTGCACATTTGTTGATTCAGCTGCATCGTACGGTTTAAGCTCACTCCCCTTCTCTCGGTCTTGTTAAGTGCTCTCAATCGCATCAACCCATTCAACTTTCAGCATCATCCAGCCTTCAAACTCTATGGCTGGGATTCTCCGTTCCGTCGCACCAGTTTTCTGGTGCAGCGCACCCCCGCCGGCAGCAGGATTCTCCGTTCCGCAAGCCATCCAATGGGGCTTCCCATTGTGGGCACCCCAACACCCTCGGGAAATCCCCAGACGTGCGTACGCAGCCGGTGCAACGGAGAATCCCGCCAGCAGAGAATCCAGCCCACTGCATTTCAAAGCATTGAATCAGAAGATCAGCCTTGACTTTGTTGATTGGCAGGCTCAAGGGCTGAACGGCCTTCGCCCGCTCTTCTTTCTTATGTTCCTATGCACCCATCAGCTTTCCATTAATCTATCCATCATTGTCTCTCACCCCAATCCTTATGCAATGTGATGCATGTGTCTCATATTCACCCTATCCAAATGGTTTGTACCACCAATTGGGTGATCACTTCAAATTCAGTTACTCACAGCGCTGTTTTTTTTTTAACCGTTTTAGGAGAGAGAGAATTAAACGTAAGCAAAAGGGAGATGACTGAAGGTGGACCACCACAAACAGACTGATGCAGAGGAAGATGCCACAGAGACAAATGGCCCATTTGAGTCTCTCAAAGTCAGACTTGGGGAGAGAGGGAAACTTACAGTAAGCAGGTGACAGAGTTATAAATATCTCTGACTCACTAATGGCGACTTCATTTCATCACTGACTGAGCTATGAGAAGGCTGAGTGACCTGCCATGATGAAATCATTTCCCTTTCTTTGGTCTTCCAGGATCTCGAGGAACACGGCAAGTGTGCCAGGACATCCATGAGCATCATTCCTCAGAGGCCCTCATTCCTTCTCTGCACGCACTGTCAGATGCCCTACAGCCACACACCAGCACAATACTCACTTTCTGGTGGATTCGCTTCGACAATTCGTTGGGTTTTTGACTGATGATTCACACCTTGGATGTGAGGATGAGCAGATGTGACCGGGTCAGCTGTAGAGAATCCATGTCAGATGGCACAACCCTCTCCAAGCTCCGCACCACTGTACAGAGATGCTGCACATATAGGCTACCATTCAGGAGAACAATACTCAATTTTCATCAACTTAGCCGGGTGCTGACAGATGGGTCGCACACACTCCCCACAAATATGGACCCAGTCACATTAGGTGAACCTTTGTGATAATGGGACTTTGCTGAGCAGTGGCTGGTCCTCATGGTCCCATCTTCATACCCCTGCTCCTCCTTCTCTATGTTCTCTTTATCAGGAGATGAGTGATGAGCCCCTTTGTCTTCCTCTAAACTGTAAACCTCATTCCCAGGGACCCCACTCCTGTCTATGTGCTGTGATAAATGGTGATGGTCTTCCTCTCCTGAAGTGCTGCCAAACATCGACAACATGCCTTCCACCCGAACCTTGTGAATTTGAATCCCACCAAGGTTGGAGAATTTTGAATCAAACAACCCCTCTCTGTCAGATATTTTCTGGTAGGAGACTTCAGCTGCAGAAAGTGAGATTTTGTTCAGATGGGATGATGGCAAATTTAAGTACCCACCTGAACTGCTGCTCAAACTCACTCCAACATCCCTTGACAGTTTCCTAAGCCCTGGAAAACCCACCCTGCTCAATTAAAACGTGCAGACAAGTTAAATACAATTTCAAAAAACCTTAGGCTGGATTCTCCCAAAATGAGATGTGGGCAGGATTCTCCAACCCCCTGAATTTCCGGTTCGGAGTCCGCGCATATGCACGGCAGTGGCCGAGCTCCATGGTGGACACGGACCATGGAGGCAGACATAAAAATTAGACTCCCCCGATCGGTCGCATGCCCAAGCATCTAACCCCGCAGATCTAATCGGCGGCAGCCTAGAAGGACCCCCCTGGTCTCCGATCCCCCTGGCCCCGACCAGGGCGGCTGCGGCCCCACGCCAGCGTCCCGACCGGCAATAGGTGGTTTGTTCCACGTCGTTGGGAACTTAGTCGGTCGGGAACGGAGGATTGTTGGGTGAGCCTCGGGCAATGGCCCCCCGGCGGCGCCGCGTACTCCGTGACCACGTCGATTTTCGGGTCCCGGAGAATCGCCAAACCAGTGCTGGGCCCGATTACAGCGTGAAAGTGGATTCTGCGCCCCTGCACCGGCAGCGATTTCGCCGCGGGGCTGCGGAGAATCCAGCCCCTTATTAATGTTTCCCTGGGACGTCAAATTCCCCAATCATTCCCGCATTCAATTAGGAAATCCCCATCAGCAGAGGTCAATTACTGACATCCAAGCTCACCTCCATTAAACACAGAAGTGACAAAGGTTTCTCTTTTATTCAAAACATAAATTATTTTTAACCCCACCAATCTCCACCACATGTGAATCCGCTCACAGGCCTCACTGTTCTTTGGGGTTAAGATTCCTTCAATGACTTCAACAGCTTCACATAATGTTATTATCTGCGGAGATGCACTTTAGCAGCTGAATTGTGCTCTCTTAACAAGTTCTTGTGGCGCCATCTGATTTTTATACCAAAATTGAGCTATCTGTGCCCACATGCATTATGAATGTCAGTGAATGCATTGGAAGGCGAAAGAGTTTGATGTTTAATTGCGGCTCTCATTCAAAATCCAAGCAGTAAGGGTTGATTCAATATACATTTAAAAATGTTGTCTTGCTGCTCGGTGCAATGCGCTTGTCCTATTTAGAATCATCTTTTTGGACATCAAAACATTTAATAATACATTGAAAGCAAGGCGACTCCACATACAAGGATATTTAATCAATTTAGAAATCAGCAGAATCGATTATGTTGTTTCTTGGGAAAACAAATCAATTATAAAGAATGAAAGCAGGTTTTAATATAGGAACTGAAATTCATTAAATTTGATTTTATCGACGTCAATCTCTTTGAGATCTGCTCTGACTTTTAATATGCTGTGTGCTCACACAATGAAAGTAATCTGAACAGGCACCAATTGTTTAATTAAGTTAGTGCCACTGTTGTACTTCGGGTGATCAACCCAAGATTGGAATTTTCCAAGAAAAACCAAGTGCCAAAAATCATTGTGGTGTCGGATGCTATTAAAAAAGCATTCATCCACAGGTAGATTTTAATTACAAGGTGAATTGATTGAACCCTGCTAAGTAGCTCATGCCAAGTTTAGAGTAGAATGATAGAGAGTTTTCATAAGTAAATTCAATATACGGTACACTTTATTAGTGCAATGAACATTTGGATGCGATCCGTGAGTGCATTTTGGAGTCAGCAATTTCTTGACAATCATTACCTTTTTTCCGGATTCACCCTGCATCTGCGTACCATCCTTCTCAGGAAAGGCCATACGTTCTATGTTGTTGTTTGGTTGATTTTAAACTTGACCTGAATCATTTCATGATGCCTTTAACTTTCTCTTCTTTGTGGCTAGAACTGATGTCAATTGTCAGCCTGGATAAATCTAAGCCTGAGGGGTATCTTGGTCTATAGGGTGAAAACCTTTTCATAAACTTGTCTTGTAGTCCCTGGAGCTTTGTGTTGCAATGTGTTACAATCGTGCTGCAAAGGGTGACACAATTGCACAGTGGTTAACACTGTGCGTCACAGTGCAGGGACCCAGGTTCAATTCCTGCCTTGGGAGACTGTCTATGTGAAATTTGCACGCTCTCCCAGGGTTTCCTCCGGGTGCTCCGGTTTCCTCCCACAGTCCAAAGATGTGCAGGTTAGGTGGATCGGCCATGCTAAATTTCCCCTTCGTGTTCAAAGTATGGGTGGCGTAATGGGATAGGGCGAGGGAGTGGATCTGGTTAGGGCGCTCATTAAAAGGGTCAGTGCAGGCTCTATGGGCCAAATTGCCACTTTCTGCACTGCCGGGATCCTATGATTCTATGATTCCATGATATAAAGGCACCGATCACTCATGGGGGACTGGGTAAACATATTGTGGTTTCATTTATAGATACCAGGTGCATGAGAACGGATAGACATGGACAGAAAGCTTGAAGACATCAGAGCTGCAGAGCTGTTATGTTGGCAAATGACTTACTGAGCCCAATAGGAGTATTGGAGTTCACCGGCAGTGTTAATACTTAAGCCGAATGGAACATCACGGTTCTGTATAGATTACCAGAAAATAAATCACCAAAACAGATTCATATCCAATTCCAAGGTTGGAGGACTGCATTGATAGAATAGATAGTGCCTTTGTCCTGGCAAAAATCGGTCTGTTAAAAGGATATTGGCAGATCCTGTTAACACCCCGGGCTAAGGAGATATCTGCTTTTATAGATCATAGAATTTACAGTGCAGAAGGAGGCCATTCGGCCCATCGAGTCTGCACCGGCTCTTGGAAAGAGCACCCTACCCAAGGTCAACACCCCCACCCTATCCCCATAACCCAGTATCCCCATAACCCAGTATCCCCACACAACACTAAGGGCAATTTATCATGGCCAATCCACCTAACCTGCACATCTTTGGACTGTGGGAGGAAACCGGAGCACCCGGAGGAATCCCATGCACACACGGGGAGGATGTGCAGACTCCACACAGACAGTGACCCAAGCCGGAATCGAACCTGGGACCCTGGAGCTGTGAAGCAATTGTGCTATCCACAATGCTACCGTGCTGCCCTTTTGTAACACCTGAAGGTTGTTTCAATGCAAGGTAATGCTGTTTGGTTCAAAAATACCCCTGATGAATTAGTGCCTTTAAGAGGTTACATCATAGTTAAGGTAGAGCTAAATGGGCAAACTACAGAACTGCCACTCCATGTTGACCGAGGAAGTTTCCTAATTTTCTTTGGCCACTCTTGGTTGAAAAGGATCAAACTGAACAGGAATGCGGAGTTGATTTAAAGACACACTTACAGACCATCTCACAAAAATACAGCAACTTATTTGACGACACACTGGGGTTCATGAAAGGAGCACAAGAATCCCTGAAGATCAAGGAAAATAGCCAGCTGCAGTGCCTCAAGGCTATAACAGTATCCTCCGCTGTACATCCAAAGGTAGAATCTGAACTGTTGAGATTTGTGGAAACAGGAATCTTAGAACCCATCATTACCAGTGACCGGACAACCCCTATTGCACCTGTCATGAAGCAGGATGGTACGATTCGTACCTGTTGAGATTTTAAACCAATAATTAATCCAGTTCTATGCGTTGATCAACACCCGCTATTATTGATTGAGGATTTGTTCGCAGCTAGCAGGAGGACAGATATTCAGCAAGATTGACCTATCACAGGCCTACCTGCAAATAAATATGGCAGCTGAATCTTAACACCTGCTCACCATCATCACTCACAAAGGCTTATTCCACTCAAGAGATTATCTTTTGGATTAACGCCAGCACCAGATTTATTTCAAAGTCCATGGACCCGATTCTGAGCGATTTACAGGAGTTAGTTACAGTGCTAACTAACTGATATATTGATAACTGGTGCCAATGGACAAGAAGACTCATGAAACTTAGAAGCCACACTGAAACATTTTCATGCGGCTGGATTCTCCGTTTGGGAGACTAAGTCCCCATGCCGGCGTGAAAATGATGGTGTTTTACGCCAGGAAAACTGGCGCAAAATGGCCACCGATTCCCTGTTCCGCGGGGGGAGCTAGCAGCCAGGCAGTATAGAACTCCCAGCTCTGCTCCAGCTGCCGACACTGCCTGGATCAATGCCAGGTCCGTGGCCGCGCATGCGCACGGCGGCGGTCTGCAGCGGCCGCGCCGTGCTTCATGGCAGATGCAGCCCACGGACCAAGACTGCAAATATAGTCGCCCCCTTTGGCCGCTCGCATGCCCCTGGACACCCTCCCCCCCTACACAGTGTCCAGAGCCCTGAATGAAGCTCCCCCTGCCCACGGATCGGCCGTCCCCCGACTGTGGCGGTGCTGGACTGAGTCTGCAGCCGCCATGCTGAGTTCACGACAGGTGAGACCATGAGAGTCCCACGCTATCGGAAACTCAGCCGCTTGGGGATGGAGCATTGCGGGGCGGGTCTCAGGCAATGGCCTGAGGCCGTGGAATCAGCGTGCGGCATACTCCGAGAGTATGGCACTCTTCAGGGGGTGGAATATCGTGAATGCGGCACCGCCCCCGATTTTGGCATCATCGGGGATTCTCCGCCCCATCGCCAAACACGATTTTGGTGCCGGAGGTCGGAGAATCCAGCCCATGGTCTTTGTGTAAGGAAAGATAAGTGTGATTTCTTTCAAATTTTGGCCATGTAATCAATAGCCAGGCTTTACACAAGGCACCTAAGAGAACGGAAGCTATTATGGAGGCCCCACGACCAACGAATGTAACCTATTAAGATCACTCCTAGGGTTAATTAATTACAATGGAAAATTCATCCAGAATTTGGCAAACCCTACTGAAATCGTTACATACCTTGTAAAACAAGCGTGGAACTGAACATCAGGGGCGTAATTCTCCGACCCCCCAGCGTGAATCCCGCCCCCGCCGGTTGCCGAAGTCTCCGGTACCGGAGATTGGGCGGGGGCAGGAATCGGGCCGCGCCGGTTGGCGGCCCCCCCCGCTCAATTCTCCGGCCCGGATGGGCCAAAGTCCCGCCGAGAAATTGCCTGTCCCGCCGGCGTAAATTAAAGTTGGTATTTACCGGCGGGACCAGGCGGCGTGGGCGGGCTCCGGGGTCCTGGGGGGGCGCGGGGCGATCTGGCCCCGGGGGGTGCCCCCACGGTGGCCTGACCCGCGATCGGGGCCCACCGATCCGCGGGTGGGCCTGTGCCGTGGGGGCACTCTTTCCCTTCTGCGTCCGCAACGGCCTCCACCATGGCGGAAGCGGAAGAGACTCTCCCCACTGCGCATGTGCGGGAAACTGTCAGCGGCCGCTGACACTCCTGCGCATGCGCCGATCGGGGATGTCATTTCCGCGTCAGCTGGCGGGGCAAGAAATGCCGTTTCCGCCAGCTGGCGGGGCGGAAATCCCTCCAGCGCCGGCCTAGCCCGTCAATGTTGGGGCTCGGCCCCCAAAGGTGCGGAGCATTCCTTGATTGGCGACGTTTTGGGCGCCAGTCGGCGGACATCGCGCCGTTGGGGGAGAATTTCACCCCAGAATGCTAAAAAGCATGGGCGTCATTCTCCGACCCCCCAGAGGGTTGGAGAATGGCCGTTGGCCGCCGTTAATCCCGCCTCCGCCGGTTGCCGAAGTCTCCGAAGGGAGAAAGGTCGGCGGGGCGTTAATGTCGCCGCTGCCGTCGGAGAATGTCACGGGTCTGCGCAAGGCAGCCGATTTTCGGCCTGCCGATATTCTCCCTTTCGGATGGGCAGAAGTCCCGTCGGCGTGATGACCGTTCACGCCGACCAGCGTGGAGGTGAGTGACGGCCTGGGGGGTTGGCTCTGGGCAGGCGATGGCGTAGCCGCAGTCTGAATGCGTGAGGAGAGGTGTGTCTCGGGTTGTGTGTGTGTGTGTGCGGCGGGGGGGGGGGGGGTGGTTAGAGTAGGCTGGGCTCCGGGGGAGTGCCGGGAGGAGGTCCGTGCCGGGGAGGGGGATGGGGGGGTCCGTGCTGGGGTGGAGGTTGGGTGGGGGATCCGTGCCGGGGTGGAGGTTGGGGGGGGGGGGCCCGTGCTGGGGTGGAGGTTGGGGGGGTCCGTGCGGGGGAGGGGGATGGGGGGTCCGTGCCGGGGAGGAGGTTGGGGGGGGTTCCGTGCCGGGGTGGAGGTTGGGGGGGGTCCGTGCCAGGGTGGAGGTTGGGGGGGGGGGTCCGTGCCGGGGTGGAGGTTGGGGGGGGGTCCGTGCCGGGGTGGAGGTTGGGGGGGGGTCCGTGCCGGGGTGGAGGTTGGGGGGGTGTCCGTGCCGGGGAGGGGGATGGGGTGTCCGTGCCGGGGTGGAGGTTGTGGGGGGGGTCCGTGCCGGGGAGGGTTATGGGGGGTCCCTGCCGGGGTGGAGGTTGGGGGGTGGTCCGTGCCGGGGTGGAGGTTGGGGGGGGGGGGGGGGTCCATGCCGGGGAGGGGGATGCGAGGGCAAGTGAGTTGGTCCACCTGGCCAGGTGCCAGCCTCCAACAGTTGGACCCATGTGGTCCGTTCCACCTGTCTGGGGGAGGAGGGGATATGGGCAATGATGACATGTCGTCGTTCCCCCCCCCCCCCCCCCCCCACACCAGGCCGTCATGTTTTCCGTGGCGTCAGCCGCTCATGTCTATGTTGCCCTGGATGAGGAGGAGGAGGAGGAGGAGGAGCGTGCCAGAGAGGCGGCGCAGGCTGCCGCAGAGGGACAGGCGGCAGCCGCCCAGGCTGGAGGGACACCTGACCGACAGGACGAGGAGGGGGAGGAGGACGTTGCGGCCCCACGGCAACGGAGGCACCCGAGGGCGCCCCGTGTGTACCGGCCCCGGCAGTCATACCAGGACCTCACGGACCGGGAATGCAGCAGGAGACTCCGGATGAGGCGGGAAACCGTGGCACACATCTGCCACCTGCTGGCACACCTGTCACCGCGTGGCACTGGCGGGGGACACCCTCTCCCCGTGTCCGTCAAGGTTACGGTGGCCCTGAACCTTTATGCAATGGGGTCATTCCAGGCACCGAGTGGGGACCTGTCCTGCATATCGCAGACATCGGTGCATCGGTGCATCCGGGCAGTGACAGATGCCCTATATGCCATGGCGCACCGCTACATCCGCTTCCCCGTGGACCGGGCCAGCCAAGATGCCCGGGCCGTGGGCTTCTCTGCCGTGGCCGGGTTCCCCATGGTCCAGGGCGCGATCGATGTGATGCACGTCGCCGTGCGGCCACCTGCAGATAACAGGGCCGTGTTCACCAATAGGAAGGGGACCTATTCGATGAACATACAGGTGGTCTGCGACCACCGCATGATGATCCTGCACGTCTGCGCCCGTTACCCAGGCAGTGTACACGACTCATACGTGTTGTCGCGGTCATCCATCCCCGGCATGTACGAGGGACGCCATCCCCGGCTGAGGGGCTGGTTGCTGGGCGACAGGGGCTACCCATTGCGATCGTGGCTGATGACGCCTATACGGAGGCCACGCAATGAGGCGGAGTACCGCTACAATGATGCCCATGTAGCGACAAGGGGAGTGATAGAGAGGTGCTTTGGCATGCTGAAGATGCGTTTCAGGTGCCTGGACCTCTCTGGGGGCGCCCTCCAGTATCGGTCAGATAGGGTCGGCCGCATCATTGTGGTGTGCTGCGTCCTGCACAACATAGCCCAGCAGAGGGGCGATGTACCGCAGGCAGAGGAGGGCGGAGTGGAGGAGCAGCAGGAAGAGGCGCAGTCCTCCCCAGATGAGGGGGATGGGGATAATGGTCAGGGCAGACGGGGTAGACACAGGCGGGTGGCTGTCCACCGTTACCGGCTGGCCCAGCGGGCACGGGACAGACTGATAGCCACCCGCTTCACTGACTAGATGGGCGTGGGAATCGGGTAGTATGGCCACAGACCGCACACCATGGCAACAGCCGACCACCCACACACCCCACCCATCCACCCACCCAGCACCCTCACCCCCCTCCCCAACCCCACCCACCCCACCCGCAAGCACACCACCCCCCCCCCCATTGCCGATCCACCTGCGGCACAACGGGCCGGGCTCACACTGTTGCGGGTGGACGCGTGTCTATTGCAGGCCATGGAGGATGATGACAACCCGCCCTGCTGTGAGCTCCTGGCT
Organism: Scyliorhinus torazame; assembly: GCF_047496885.1. NCBI lineage: Eukaryota > Metazoa > Chordata > Chondrichthyes > Carcharhiniformes > Scyliorhinidae > Scyliorhinus > Scyliorhinus torazame. Next base: position 126,674,679 of record NC_092719.1, on the reverse strand, counting down.
CTACATCGTTGGACTATGTCTGACCCATGGCCACAGTACCACCATCCACCCGCACCATCCCTGCATGCGGCTGTGACACTGCAGCGCACGGTCCCGTCTTCTGCCCGGGGGATGTTGATGTCGGCTCAGGGGGAAGGGGGCAGACTCACCTGGGGCTGAGGTAAGACCACCCCTCACACACACACTTGCGCTCAACGTACATGACACCCCCGCACGCTTTGGACAGAGCACAAAGGCAGCTTCTGTAGGTGTAACATTGACTTTAATAACCAAAGGAGTTCATGCACGTGCCCTAGCCCCTAAAACTCATCTGTGCCCTGCACCCGTGCCAACTTACTCAGTGTCTAATTGTTTGGCCTTACGGGCCCTTTGACTACATCTACGTGGTTCCCCAGACGGTACAGCAGAACTGGAGGTGGACTCCTGTGATTCCTGCCCTCTGACACTGGATCCCTTTGGCGGCCGTTTCCTGGGGCGTCCTGGCCTAGATGGGCCAGGCTGCGGCCCGGGCGACTGGGATGGCGAGCTGCCAGCCTGTCCTGCCCGTTGCCCACCCGATGCACCTGGGACGGAAGGGGGGGAGTCCGAGGTGTCGCGGTGTACCGGGACCTCTCCTACAGGGGGAGCCGGGACGGACCACACCACCTCCTCCTCCCTCGGGGTGCCCGATGGCCCCCAGGCCTCTACATGGGTGGGGGATGCGAACGGACATTTTGATCCGACGCCCCCCTGACATCTGGCGCTGCCAGTCCTGGAGGCCCGTGTTGGTATCGACAGGGGTCTGCAGGTTTGCAGCCATGGAGCCCAGGGGGTTGGCAAACCCTGTCTGTGACAGTGCGACGCCGGCTTGCACATGGCCACTGGCGCCGATGCCCTCAGCGATGGCTGCAGAGACTGGGCCATGGCCTGCTGAGACTGGGCCATGGCCTGCAGAGACTGGGCTATGGCGTTGAGCGCCTCTGCCATCTGGCGCTGGCACTGGCTCATGGCCTCCTGTGAGAGGGCAGCCATTTCCTGGGCCACAGACGCCGCCTGCACGGAAAGCCCCAGGCCTCGCAAACCGTTCCCCATGTCTGACACCGTCGCACCCATTGCCTCCACCGCGGACGCCACCCGTGCGGTGTCGGCCTGGGTGGCACGCATGACCGGCACCACTCCCAGCTCCTGGACGTGGGTGGACTCCTCCACCTGCGACTGCAGCCGCCGCAAGCCGCCCGTCACCCTCTTCGCTCGTCTCCGGGTCGGTGGTTGCATCGGATCTATGTGTGGGTGTGGTAACTCCAGGAACCCGGGATCCATCTGGGCGGCAGATGTTCGCTTGGGCTGGGCTGCCCTCCGACCGCCCGGCCCCTCTGCTGCTCCTACCTCCACCTGCTGTACCGGGACGGCTGTGTTGTGCGCACCAGTGAGTGTACCAGACGCCTCATCACTAAAGTGCCCAACCGAGGTGAGTGTTTCTGCGATGGTGGAGGGTGTTGGTGACAGCAGTGGCGTTGTGTCGTGCTCTTCGTCCCACTCTGAGTCCATGGCACTTTGGGGTGGGGGTTCGTCTCCACCCATCCACTCTGAGTCACTGTCCGGTATTTCGTCTTCCTGGGTAGTGGTGTCCTGGGTAGTGGTGTCCTGGGTAGTGGTGCCCTGGCTCGGATGTGAAGGGGGCCTGTGGCTGCCCCCCTCGTCGCTGGGTGGTCGATCCCGCACGTGACGGGGGTGTCGTCTCCCTGTTGCTCCAGGTCTCTCCGTCTCCCGTGGCCTCCGAGGGGCATCCTGCGGGCGGTCTGCATCTGCGGGGATGGGTGCCTGGACGTTTGGTCCTGCGATACACAATGAAGCATGCATGGTTAGACATCAGGCAGTGATCAGGTGATACGGGGGAGGGGGATATAGGGGAGGGGGAGGGGGGATATGGGGGAGGGGGGATATGGGGGAAGGGGGGATATGGGGGAGGGGGGATATGGGGAGGGGGGATATGGGGAGGGGGGATATGGGGGAGGGGGGATATGGGGGATATGGGGGAGTGGGGGATATGGGGGAAGGGAGGATATGGGGATATGGGGAGGGGGGATATGGGGGATATGGGGGAGGGGGGATATGGGGGAGGGGGGATATGGGGGAGGGGGGATATGGGGGGGGATATGGGGGTGGGAGGATATGGGGAGGGGGATATGGGGAGGGGGGATATGGGGGAGAGGGGGATATGGGGGAGGGGGGATATGGGGGAGGGGGGATATGGGGGAGGGTGGATATGGGGGAGGGGGGATATGGGGGAGGCTCACCCTGCCTGCTCTGACGAGGTCGTTCACCTTCTTGTGGCACTGGGTGCCTGTCCGTGGTGTCAGGGCCGCAGCGGTGATGGCCTCTGCCACTTCCCTCCAGAGACGCCAGCTGTGGCGTGGGGCAACTCTGCGGCCGTGCCCGGGATACAGGGCGTCCCTCCTCTGCTCCACCGCCTCCAGGAGCGCCTCCACATCCCGTGACTCGAACCTCGGGGCTTAGCGGCGGCCAGCCATCCAGTCGGGTGTTGCGGTCGGGTGTTGCGGTCGGGTGGGGGGGAGCAGCGTGGCCTTATGAGCCGTAACGCCGTGCGGCACGTATGACGCTGCACGGCGTGAACCTCTGTGCAAGCGCGGATCCCGTCACGTCGCTGCTAGCCCATTTCGGGCCGGAGACTTTCGACCCATTTTTCCGACGTGACGCAAGTCGGATTTGCGCCGTTTTTTGCGCCGATCGGCGGACTTTCCACCGATAACGGAGAATTTCGCCCCATATCTGTCAGCTAAGGAAGCATGGAAGAAGTCAGAAGTGTTGGTACATTTAATCCAAAGTTACCATCCCAACGTGCCGGCGATGCTTCACTGTACGTTGTTGGAACGCTGTTGTTGCATATACTTCCTTCGGGGGAAGAAAGACCAAGAGCTTTTGTGTCCCTTACTCTAACAAGTGCAGAATCAAACTACGCTCAGTTGGAAAAGGAGGTACTGAGTACCCTGTTTGGTGTATTAAAATGTCACCAATATCTGTATGGTTGTCACTTCACATTGCTGACAGGCCCTTACCAGCAATTTATGGGGCACACAAAGGCATTCCTTTGTTGGCTGCAAGTAGGCTCCAAAGATGGTACATAGATACATAGAACATACAGTGCAGAAAGAGACCATTCGGCCCATCGAGTCTCCACCGACCCACTTAAGCCCTCACTTCCACCCTATCCCCATAACCCAATAACTCCTCCTAACCGTTTTTGGACACTGAGGGCAATTTAGCATGGCCAATCTACCTAACCTGCACGTCTTTAGACTGTGGGAGGAAACCGGAGCACCTGGAGGAAACCCACGCAGACACAGGGAGAACGTGCAGACTCCGCACAGACAGCAACCCAGCGGGGAATCGAACCTGGAACCCTGGCGCTGTGAAGCCACAGTGCTAATCACTTGTGCCACCGTGCTGGCTAGGCAAGTTCATGACTAATAAAGCCTTATGTTCACTCGCTCTCGCTGCCTCTCTGTGGATTGAAGGTACATCAAGCCGGGAGGCCTTTACCAGGTTGACCTTTTCTGGTCGGTAGAAGTACGGTTTGCACTCCACGCAGACTTGGCAGTCCCTGGTCATTGCCTTGACCTCCTCGGTGGAGAAGGGCAGATTGCGGGCCTTAATGAAGTGGGTAAGCCGGGTGATCCCCGGGTGGCAGAGGTCATTGTGGATAGCCCGAAGTCGGTCATCTTGCGCGCTGGCGCATGTGCCGCGGGACAAGGCATCTGGGGGCTCGTTGAGCTTCCCAGGACGATACTTGATATCGTAATTGTAGGTGGAGAGTTCGATCCTCCACCTCAAGATTTTGTCATTTTGTATTTTGCCCCGTTGTGCGTTGTCGAACATGAAGGTGACCGACCGCTGGTCGGTGACGAGGGTAAACCTCCTAACGGCTAGGTAGTGACCTCCAGTGCCGCACGGCTTCCACTATGGCTTGTGCTTCCTTCTCGACCGAGGGGTGTCAGGTTTCGGAAGCGTGGAGGGACCTAGAGAAGAATGCTACTGGCCTGCCCATCTGGTTGAGTGTGGCGGCCAGTGCGACGACTGACGCATCGTTCTACCTGAAAAGGGATGGACTCGTCCACCGCGTGCATTGCAGCCTTGGTGATGTCGGCCTTGATGCGGCTGAAGGTCAAGTGGGCCTCATCTGTCAGGGGAAAACTGGTGGTTTGAATAAGTGGGCGGGCTTTGTCCGCATAGTTGGGGACCCACTGGGCGTAGTATGAGAACAGCCCCAGGCATCGTTTTAGGGCCTTGAGGCTGTGGGGAGGGGGGAGTTCTGTGAGGGGGCGCATATGGTCGGGGTCGGTCCTAGGACTCCGTTCTCCACGACGTAGCCGAGGATGGCTAGTCAGGTAATACGGAAGACGCACTTTTCTTTGTTGTATGTGAGGTTGAGGGATTGGGCGGTCTGGAGGAACCTCTGAAGGTTGGCGTCATAGTCCTGCTGGTCATGGCCGCAGATGGTCACATTGTCCAAGTACAGGTGTGTAGCCCGCAAACCGTACTGGTCCACCATTCAGTCCATCGTTCTGTGAAAGACCGAGACCTCATTAGTGACGCCGAAGGGGACTCTGAGGAAGTGGAAGAGTCGGCCGGCTGCTTCAAAGGCAGTATAGTGGCGCTCTTCCGGGCCGATTGGGAGCTGGTGGTAGGCCGACTTCGGACCGACCATGGAGAACACACGGTACTGCGTGATCTGGTTGACCATCTCCGCTATGCGGGGGAGTGGGTACGCATCCAGTTGCATGAACCAGTTAATTGTCTGGCTGTAGTTCACAACCATCCAATTCTTTTCCATGTCCGGACGACCACCACTTGTGCTCTCCAGGGGCTGTTGCTGGCCTCGATGAGCCCTTCACTCAACAGTCGCTGGATCTCCGACTTGATAAACGTCATGTCTAGCGAACTGTACCGCCTGCTCCTGGTGGCGATGGGCTGACAGTCGGGAGTGAGGTTCACAAAGAGTGAAAGGGGGGAGAACTTGAGGGTCGCGAGGCTGCACACCGTGAGGGGGGGCAAGGGTCCGCCAAACTGTAAGATCAGGCTTCGGTGATTACATTGAAAGTCCAATCCGAGCAGTAAGGGGGCGCAGAGGTGGGGGAGGATGTAAAGCTTAAAACGATCGTACTCTGCGCCCTGCATTGCGAGATTGGCGATACAGTACCCCTGGATCTGAACCAAATGGGACCCGGAGACAAGGGAGATTGTTTGGGAGGCTGGGTAGGTGTGGAGGGAGCAGCGCCTTACCGTGTCGGGGTGGACAAAGCTCTCCGTGCTCCCGGAAAGACAGGGGGTCTCGTGCCCGTTGACCCGGATGACCATCAAGGAGTTCTACAGCTGTTTCGGCTGCGACTGGTCGAGAGTGACTGTACTCAGCTGCGGGTAGCCTGTGTGGTCAGTGTAATCACAAGGTGGCAGCCCCCATGAGTCGCACGTGTCGGGCTGGGGCGAAGATGGCAACCAAGGTGGCCGCCCCCATTGGTCGCACGTGTTGGTCGGTGCTGGAGCCAGCGGCCAAGATGGCGGCCCCCATGAGTCGCACGTGTCAGTCGGCGTTGGGGCCGGCGGCCAAGATGGCAGCCCCCACGAGTCGCACAATGCTGATGACGCATCTGGCGGGGGCGTTCCGGGTAGGATCGCAGCCACATTGTGGGGTCTGTGGGGCTGCGAGTCCATGGGTCGGGCCTGGTGCATTTTCGATTTCTGAGCCTTAGGTTGGCCCAGACAGACTCTAGCGAAGTGCCCCTTTTTCCCACAGTCGCTGCACGTCGCTGTGCAGGCTGGGCAACGCTGTCGGGGGTGTTTGCCCTGGCCACAGAAGTAGCACTGTGGTTCCCCGGGCTGGGCTGGCAGACGCGCGGCTCAGGCCTGCGACATAGTCGGGTCCAGCGATTCTCCGGCGCGTTGACGGCGAATAGTGAGGGGGTGTCTGGCGAACACCTCGTTTACGGGCTTCACGAAGTGTGCCTTGAGGGTTGCGACCGCCGCCTCGTACGTGGCCGCTTTCTCGATCATTACTGAGATTCGATGGCTCACCCGAGCTTGGAGGAGTCGCAGCTTGGGGGTCTCCGTGGGAGATGTTGTGGAGGAGTCGAGGTAGGCCAATGTTCGAATATCTCCTTGGCTTCGGACGCGCGGGCGTCGAGTTCGAGCCTGTCTGGCTTTGGAGCGGCTTCCATAGTGCTGTCTATGAGTAATAAATTGATATACCTTCAATTCACCGAGAGGCAGAGAGACCGAGTGAACATTAGGCTTTATTAATCATGAACTTGCCAAGCCAGAGTCGGTTGTACAAATGAATACCGCCCACAGGCGGCCAGTCAAAATATGGCCACCGGGGTTACAGTAGAGTACCTGGAAGCAGCTCGTATCACCACTTCCAGGTCATAGGTCATAGGTTACAGTATCATACATGCATTAGGTGAATACATTCACCACAGTTACCCACCTGTTCGCCTATCTTATTGACTGTGTTATTGCAATGTAATTATTTTATGTCTGCACTTATTTATATATGGGTTGTTATTGTTGTGTTGCAATGTCTCTTTAAAAGTCGAGTCACATGAATGGCCGTGATGTCATCAGCTCCTTTGTGTGCTTTTTCCCTTAGTCAAGAACTAATCATCTAATCAAACTCAGTTGATTATTGCTTCAGCGTTACTTTCTTTTGTCCTGCACGTACAAAGACACAACAACTCCCCTCTTGGCTTCACAAATACACACTGATTTAATGATTAACGTGGATTGCAAAGTACATCTTTTTTGAAAAATATTTTTCGTGGTATTTTCCAATTTTTACAGAGTAACAGCTCCAATGTATCCGGTATTTACAAATACAGTTGTGTCTTATTTACAACAGTTTTTACATGTGGTACCCCCTGTCTGCCTGGCACCGCCACCCCTCCCCTCCCTTTCTTTTGTTAGTGGATTAGTTTCCCTCTTAGTGTGCCTTCTGCCCTGGGCGTCACATACTGCGTTCCGCTTCTTTCTCTTGGAGTTTTTCATTTTTGTTGTGGTTTTTTGTTGCTGTGGTTGCCCCGTATGCTTTGTTCAGTGATTCCCTTGGGTTCCCTTCTCTCTCTCCACCCTCTGCGCCTTGCCCTTGTGTGTCCTCCCCTGTCTTCCTCACTCTCTTTCCTCCCCACCGCTTCCTAGTCACTATTGGCCTGGAACAGGTCTTGGAACAGGCTGATGAATGGCCCCCATGCCTTGAGAAAGCCCTCGACCGACCCTAGGATGGTGTACTTGAACTTTTCCATGTAGAGAAATTCCGACAGGTCTGCCAGCCCGTCTGCAGCTGTGGGTGTTGCTGCTGATCGCCAGCCGAGCAGGATTCTCCGGTGTGCAATTAAAGGAGCAAAAGCCAGGCCTCTTCCCCATATGAAGTTCTGGCTCGTCTGATACTCCGAAGACTGACACTCTCGGGCATGGCTCCACAGAACCCAGGACCTCACCTCGAAGAAGGCTGTCCAGAACCTGACAAGTCTGGGGCAAGCTCAGAACATGTGGGTGTGGTTCACCAGGTCTCCTTCATTTGTCCTCCACCTTCGGGAAGAACGTACTCGTTCAGGTTCTGATCAGGTGGGCTCTGTGCCCCACTTTGAGCTGCATGAGGCTTGCCTAGCACAGAAGGAGCTGAAGTTGGCCCTTATCAGTGCTTCGCTCCAGAGTCCCCAACCCACTTTCATCCCCAATTCGTCCTCCCATTTCCATCAGGTTTTGTCCACTGGTAGTCTTGCCCTGTCCAGCAACCGGCTGTACATGCTCCCACAGTTTGGTTTGGTTTATTTTCACGTGTACCGAGGTACAGTGAAAAGTATTATTCTGCGAGCAGCTCAACAGATCATTGAGTACATGAAAATAAAAGAAAAGAAAAAGAAAATACATAATAGGGCAACACAAGGTACACATTGTAACTCCATAAACACGGTATCGGATGAAGCATACAGGGGTGTAGTGTTAATGAGGTCAGTCCATAGGAGGGTTGTTTAGGTGTCTGGTAACAGCGGGGAAGAAGCTGTTTTTGAGTCTGTTCGTGCGTGCGTGTTCTCAGACTTTTGAATCTCCTGCCCAATGGAAGAAGTTGGAAGAGTGAGTAAGTCGGGTGGGAGGGGTCTTTGATTATGCTGCCCGCTTTCCCCAGGCAGCGGGAGGTGTAGATGGAGTCAATGGATGGGAGGCAGGTTCATGTGATGGACTGGGCTGTGTTCACGACTCTCTGCTTACTATGTTGATTAGTTCTTCTAGTAGTGTTTCTCTCGGGGCCCTGGGGTATCTTGCCGTCTCCTTGCGGAGAAAATGTTTAATTTGGAGATGCCCGAGTTCCTGTCCTGTTGGCAGGTTCAAGTCCCTGTCAGCTCGTCCAAGGTCGCGAGTATGTCCCCTGACCACCAGCATCCCCCCTGACCCGTCTCCATTTTATAAAGGTGGCGTCAAGCATGGCTGGCGGGAATTTATGGTTGCCGCAGTCTCGGGCCATGGGGGACATCTCGGTTAAACCAAAATGCGGCCTCATTTGATTCCATGTTTCCAGTGTGGCTACTACCACTGAGCAGGATGTGGACTTGGTTGGGGGGATGGAAGCGTTGCCGTGGTGAGGGCTCGGAGGGTCGTTCTTTTGCAGGAGGACTCCTCGTGCCTCATCCATTCTGTGTTTGGTTGTCGTATCCATCCCCTCACCCTCTCGGCTGTGGCTGCCCAGTGGTAGTACTGTAGATTCGGCAGGGCCAGACTGCCCATGTTTTTCCTCCTTTGCAGTGTAGACACACACACACAAAAACATTTTGTCTACTTTGTGGAAATAGGCCATGGGGATGAAGATTTAAACAGGAAGAGGAACCTCGGCAGTACGTTTATTTTGATTGTCCGCACTCTCCCGCCAGGGTCTTAAGCTACATGATCTGCTTAATTCAAAAAGTCCCTTTTAAACACACAAGGTGACTGTGGTCAAATATACACTCCACTTTGAACCCAAGTTAGTGTCTGTGGTTTTCTCCTCCGAATCCTCCCAGATGATTGTCACATGAAAGTTTCCAAACTTCACTCCCAAAAGCAAGCTGCTCTCATAATTATGCTTTCCCTTGGCCATATACATTCTGAAACCAGTCCAGGTTTACAAATGACACTTTTCAACAAAACTTCTACTCTGCTTCTAATCCAGTCCATCAAACCCTTTTGGATTTTTTGTCTTGACTGCTGTGCAAACTGCTCACAACTGCTTTAACTTTAAAATAACTTCAAATGTTTCATCTATCTCTGAAGTCTACTGTCCCACTTTAAATCTAGTTATTGCGATTGTCTCTTTAACGCCAAACTCTTTGTCTATTCTTCCTTGAATTATTCTGAACAATACCTTGGTCTCTTGTTCACTTAACTCCAGACTTCTTAGACACTATTTCTGTCCTAATTCCCTGAATATGTGGACTGTAACTTGTACTTTATGAACCTTGCCTTTCTGCAGCTCCCGTCTTGTCCAGTCTTTCTTCTGGCAAAGTTGATAGATGGCTCCCCAAGACCCTGGGCGCGATTCTCCCATCTGACGGCAGTGTGTTGACGCCGTCGTAAAACCTGGAGTGTTTACGCCGTCTTCGGACCGCCAAGTGCAGCGATCCTCTGCCCTACAGGGGGCCAGCACGGCACTGGAGCGACCCACGCCGCTCCAGCTGCTGATACCGGCTTCAAATGGGCGCCGCGGGTTTGCGCATGCGCACTGCGACTGGCGCGAATACGCACTGCGACCGACACGAATGCGCGCCTGCGCGGTAGCTTCCTTCTCTGCGTCGGCCCCGACGCAACATGGCGAAGGGCAACAAGGGCTGGTGCGGAGCAAAAGAGGCCCCCACGAGGAGAGGCCGGCCCGCCGATCGGTAGGCCCCGATCGCATGCCAGGCCAGGGTAGCAGGCGCACCCCCGGGGTCAGACCCCCCCTCCACCCCCACCAGGCCGCCCCGACAGGATGGATGGCGAGGGCCCGCCGGGTAAGACCAAATGTGAACGGCGCCGGCAGGCCTCGGGCGTTTTGGGCTGCCACTTGGCCTATCCCGGGCAGCGAATTGCCGGGGGTCCGCGTAGAGCAGTCCCCCACTGGCGGCGCGCCGGTGCCAATGGCGCCGATTCTCTGCTGACCGGAGAATCAGCAGACCAGCATCGGGGCGACGTCACGCGATTCGCACCCGGCTCGGCGATTCTCAGAACCGGCGTGGGCTGAGAGAATCCCGCCCCCTCTATCCAACTGCTCCCAAATTACCAAAACTAAAAGTTAAAAGCTTTTTACTTCACAAGGACCTCCAGTTGCTAAGCAACAGCCACATGGTTCTGCATTTTATTTATTTTTCACACCATAGCCCTCTCTGAGCACAATTGAAGCACAGTTGGAACTTAACCAACCTCCAAACATACAAGCACCTTTGTCCAGCCTGAATCTAACAATAGGTTTTACCTTTCCAGGCACAGAAACATTACATTAACCCCACTTAAATCTATACCTTATTTCTAATGTTTACCAATACAAATATAACTCCCTTAAAACTCACGATCCTACTTGGAACTGTATTGCAGTTCCTTCACTATCGCAGAGCAAAGTCCTAGAACTCCCTCCCTAACAGCAGCATGGATGTACCTGCGCCACATGAACTGTAGTGATTCAGGGTATCCCTAGACTCTAAAGGTTGCAAGTGATATGGGGAGAGTGCAGGGGTATGGTGTTAACATAGAGGCTCAGCAAGGAAAATCCCAAGGCTTTTTACACGTACATAAAAAGCAAAAGGGTAGCCAGGGAAAGGGTTGGCCCACTGAAGGATAGGCAAGGGAATCTATGTGTGGAGCCAGAGGAAATGGGCGAGGTACTAAATGAATACTTTGCATCAGTATTCACCAAAGAGAAGGAATTGGTAGATGTTGAGTCTGGAGAAGGGTGTGTAGATAGCCTGGGTCACATTGAGATCCAAAAAGAAGAGGTGTTGGGTGTCTTAAAAAATATTAAGGTAGATAAGTCCCCAGGGCTTGATGGGATCTACCCCAGAATACTGAAGGAGGCTGGAGAGGAAATTGCTGAGGCCTTGACGGAAATCTTTGGATCCTCGCTGTCTTCGGGGGATGTCCCGGAGGACTGGAGAATAGCCAATGTTGTTCCTCTGTTTAAGAAGGGTAGCAAGGATAATCCCGGGAACTACAGGCCAGTGAGCCTTACTTCAGTGGTAGGGAAATTACTGGAGAGAATTCTCCGAGACAGGATCTACTCCCATTTGGAAGCAAATGGACGTATTAGTGAGAGGCAGCACGGTTTTGTGAAGGGGAGATCGTGTCTCACTAACTTGATAGAGTTTTTCGAGGAGGTCACTAAGATGATTTATGCAGGTAGGGCAGTGGATGTTGTCTATATGGACTTCAGTAAGGCCTTTGACAAGGTCCATCATGGTAGACTAGTACAAAAGGTGAAGTCACACGGGATCAGGGGTGAGCTGGCAAGGTGGATACAGAACTGGCTAGGCCATAGAAGGCAGAGAGTAGCAATGGAAGGATGCTTTTCTAATTGGAGGGCTGTGACCAGTGGTGTTCCACAGGGATCAGTGGTGGGGCCTTTGCTCTTTGTAGTATATATAAATGATTTGGACGAAAATGTAACTGGTCTGATTAGTAAGTTTGCAGACGACACAAAGGTTGGTGGAATTGCGGATAGCGATGAGGACTGTCGGAGGATACAGCAGGAGTTAGATTGTTTGGAGACTTGGGCGGAGAGATGGCAGATGGAGTTTAATCCGGACAAATGTGAGGTAATGCATTTTGGAAGGTCTAATGCAGGTAGGGAATATACGGTGAATGGTAGAACCCTCAAGAGTATTGAAAGTCAAAGAGATCTAGGAGTACAGGTCCACAGGTCACTGAAAGGGGCAACACAGGTGGAGAAGGTAGTCAAGAAGGCATACGGCATGCTTGCCTTCATTGGCCGGGGCATTGAGTATAAGAATTGGCGAGTCATGTTGCAGCTGTATAGAACCTTAGTTAGGCCACACTTGGAGTATAGTGTTCAATTCTGGTCGCCACACTACCGGAAGGATGTGGAGGCTTTAGAGAGGGTGCAGAAGAGATTTACCAGAATGTTGCCTGGTATGGAGGGCATTAGCTATGAGGAGCGGTTGAATAAACTCGGTTTGTTCTCACTGGAACGAAGGAGGTTGAGGGGAGACCTGATAGAGGTATACAAAATTATGAGGGGCATAGACAGAGTGGATAGTCAGAGGCTTTTCCCCAGGGTAGAGGGGTCAATTACTAGGGGGCATAGGTTTAAGGTGAGAGGGGCAAGGTTTAGAGTAGATGTACGAGGCAAGTTTTTTACGCAGAGGGTAGTGGGTGCCTGGAACTCGCTACCGGAGGAGGTGGTGGAAGCAGGGACGATAGTGACATTTAAGGGGCATCTTGACAAATACATGAATAGGATGGGAATAGAGGGATACGGACCCAGGAAGTGTAGAAGATTGTAGTTTAGTTGGGCAGCATGGTCGGCACGGGCTTGGAGGGCCGAAGGGCCTGTTCCTGTGCTGTACATTTCTTTGTTCTTTGTTCTTTGTTCTTTGAACATATTGCATGGTGCAGCAGGCTCGAAGGCCGAATGGCTTACTCCTGCTTCAACTTTATACGTTTCTACGTTATGTAAGGCAGCTCACCACCATCTTCTCCAAGGCAATTTAGAAGTATTACAACACCAAATTAAAGTCCAACAGGTTTGTTTGGAATAACTAGCTTTTGGAGCCCAGCTCCTTCACCAGGTCGGTCACCTGATGAAGGAGCTACGTTCCAAAAGCTTGTGATTCCAAACAAACCTGTTGCACTTTAACCTCGTGTTACAAAGAACAAAGATCAATACAGCACAGTAAAGGCCCTTCGGCCCTCCAAGCCTGCACCGATCACGTATCCTATCTAGACCAAACGCCTGTATCCTTCTATACCTCGTCTGTTCATGTGCCTATCCAGATAAGTCTTAAAGGTCGCTAACGTATCTACCTCAACCACCTCACTTGGCAGTGCATTCCAGGCCACCACCACCCTCTGTGTAAAAAATTCCCCCGCACATCTGCACTGTATCTATCTGCCCTCACCTTGAACTTGTGCCCCCTTGTAATTTTAAATTCCGCCCTGTTATAAGACTTTTTACTGTGCCCACCCCAGTCCAACGCTGGCATCTCCATATCAGGGCATTCAGGGATGGGCAATAAATGCTGACCCAGTCAGCAACACCCACATCCTGTGAATGAATTTTAAAAATCTATTTATTAGTATACATGATTAACATCCAGATGCTTTAATTCAGAGTCACATTTCGTACTGCTTCAAGCCTTATACCACAGCACACGGCTTTGCATAGGCTGCAAACAGTTGAATAATGACAGGCATATCAGCCAAACAGATTGGATGACACTAACAGGCATTTTCCCTTTCTCTTGAAGTATAAAGGGATGCATAACTGGAGGCATGTTTTCTTTGGGTGGGTGCAAATTATATTTTGTTTGAAAACAGTTATTTTATTGCGAACATCTCGACCTATTTTCGACAACCCCATCGGCAGATTGACACTGTCTCTTTTTAGGCAAAGTTGATAATTTTATTGAATAAAAATGAATCCTAATTTAAGTCTGAAATATGTAGTTTAAAAAACATGGGCTGGGATTCTCCGAAATCCCGGCCAAGTGTTGACGCCGGCGTCAAAACCCGCGCGAGCGACGCCGGCATCAACGGGCCTCCAGGCCCAGTCATTCTTCCCTTCCTCGGGGGCTAGCACAGCGCCGGAGTGCTGTGCGCTGCTCCGGTTCCGAAAGCCGGCCCTACACAGCTGGCGCATGTCCGCGCATGTGCACGCCACGGCCGGCACGGGTCTGCGCATGCGCGCCACGGCCATCTCGCGCCGGCCTCATGGCAACATGGCGGAGCCCTACAGGGGCCCAGCGTGGAGGAACATAGGGCCCCCCCGGAATTAGACGCCCACCAATCGGTAGCCCACGATCGCGGGCCTGGCCACCGTGGAGGCCCCCACCCCCCGGAATCGGCTCCCCCTGCCCCCCCCACCAGGACGGCCCCCGCAGCGAGAACGCCGAGGTCCTGCCAGGTAGGACCATATGTGAACGACACCGGCGGGACTCGACGGAACTCCAGGGACACTCAGCCCGTCGCGCACGGAGAATCGCCATGGGGGCCGCTTTCAACGGCCCCTGCCCGGCACTGCGGCAACCGCACCGGCACGATTGGCGCCGACTGTCCAATCATTTAAGGAATAAAAACCTCACAGGAAAAATGGCCCATCTAGTTAATGAGAAGTCTGAGATGACATTAAAAGAAGAGGCTTATATTATTAGCAGAAAATCAAGCTTGAGGATTGGGAGGATTTTAAAATTCAGCAAAGGATCACCAAGCTATTGATCAGGAAAAAAATGTAATGAAAGAAAACGAGTTCCATTTGGAATATTGTGAGCAGTTGTGGGCTCCATATCTAAGGAAGGATGTGCTGGCTTTGGAAAGGATCAAGAGGAGATTCACAAGAATGACCCCCGGAATGAAGGATTTGTCATATGAGGAGCGGTTGGGTCTGTGCTCATTGGAGTTTAGAAGGATGAGGGAATTTCATTGAAACTACAGGATACTGAGAGGCCTAGAGAGAGTGGATGCAGAAAGGATGGTTCCACTAGTCGGAAAAACTAGAATCCGAGGACATCAGACTGAAGGGACGATCCTTTAAAACTGAGATGAGGACTTATTTCTTCAGCCAAACGGTGGTGAATCTGTGGAACATTTTGTCGCAGAAGACTGTGTAAGCCAAACCACTGACAGAGATAGATAGGTTCTTGATTAATAAAGGAATCAGGGGCTATGGGGAGAAGGCAGGAGATTGGGGATGAGAAACATATCAGCCATGATTGAATGGCGAGCAGACTCGATGGGCCGAAAGGCCTAATTCTGCTCCTTTGTCTTATGGTCTTATGGTCTTAGCAACATAAAACGGGGAGTAAAAGCTTTGGTGGGAAATAGCAGAGACATTAAACAAATACCAGTATCCGTCTTGACAGTAGAAGACACAAAAAACATTACAAAGATAGTGGAGAGTCAATGATCTAGAACAAAAGGAGAATTTAAGGATATTAATATTAATAAATTAATGGGAGTAAGTGACCACAAATGCTCTGAAACCAATGGCCTACACCCTAGGGTTTTAAAAAAAGATAGCTTTAGAGATAATGGATGAATTGCTTTGATCTTCCAGGAATGTCTCGATTCTATTACAGTCACCATGAATTGGAAGGTTGCAAACATAACCGTACTATTCCAGAAAGGAGGCAGACAAAACAGGGAAATATGGGCCAGTAGGGAAAACATGTACAATCCATAGTTGGAGAGTTGAAAACAGAACACTTCGAAAATTATAATGTGATTAAGCAGAGCCATCATGGATTGATGAAAGGATAATCATGTTTAACAAATCTCTTTTGAGGCTGTAATTAATAGGTTGAATAATTGGGAACTAATGGATATAATTGTGGGCCTGGGGGTGGGGGGGGGGGTCCAACTGGCGAGAACGGCTGGAAAATCCCCCCGCCCCTGCAATGTATTTGCATTTTGAAAGGTATTTGGTAAGGTGCCACACATAAAAGGTATTGCAGAAAATTAGATCTCATGGGATTCAGGGTAAATGTTCGCATGGATTGGGAATTGTTTCAAGTGAAAAAGAATAAGAGAGTCATAATAAATGGCTCATTTTCAAGTTGGTTAGCTACAACTAGTGGAGTACTACAAGGATCAGGGCCGGGTGTTTATCTGTATACAATCCCTATCAGTCAATTAGAAAGAGGAGTGAGTGCGATGTATTCAAATATGCAGATGATACAAAGCAAGGTTGACAAGTAGGAGGATGTGAGGAGGATTCAAAGACAGTGAAAGGATTTAGACAGGTTAAATAAGTAGGCAAGAATTTTGCAGAAGGATTATAATATGGAAGCTTCCACCGACGGTTAGGATCCATGGGTGGCACGGTAGCACAGTGGTTAGCACTGTTGATCCACCACTTCAGGGTCTCAGGTTCAATTCCCGGCTTGGGTCACTGTCCGTGCGGAGCCTACACATTCTCCCAGAGCTGCGTGGGTTTCCTCCAGGTGCTCCGGTTTCCTCCCACAAGTCCCGAAAGAAGTGCTGTTAGGTGAATTGCACATTCTGAACTCTCCCTCTGTGTGCCCTGAGTGTGGTGACTAGGGGCTTTTCACAGTGTGGTGTTAATGTAAGCCTACTTGTGACAATAATTAAGATTAAAAAGGTGCTGACTGGTTGCAAGAGTACAAAATTAATTCCTCCAAAGTCTTTGCATTCACTTTTCACCATTTAAGATTTAGAAGTTGGATAGAACATTTTTTGAAAATTTATGTGCACACAGAGCATTCTTATACTCCAGTTTTCTTGAATTCTACAATTGATTTAATGCTTTGGCCTGTTTAAGTACATGTCACATAGTGTTACTGTTATGGATGGATGTAGTCACTGAGTGCACTGAATGGGCAAAGAGGCTGAAACATTGACCAGTTCAATTGACTGGCATTTTTTTTGTCAAAACACTGCTGTTATAACAATGACAGAAATTTAGGAACAATGTTTTAAAGCAGAGTTAAAGTGGGTTGTCTTTCCTGATCAAATTTGAACTCACAACTGGAATTATGCTGTCTCCAGAAAAATGCACTGGATTGTCAGGCAGGTAAATGGTTTTTCTTTTGGGAGAAATTCAAACGTTAATTATGGAGAACTTCAGAAGATCTGAGCTTCTCAGAATACGTGATTAGTGACTTAATAAATATACAATGCATTTGTCCCTTCATATCATTTTTTGATCTCAGTTGATTGACAGGGTCTTTTGCTTTGGGAATTACTTAAAAGCTGTGAGTTCTTTATAACTTTTGGCTCAACTGGAAGTGTGAATTCGAGAGATTGGAAATTTGCACCATCAAGGTCAACGGATATTGTTTGATCTATTAAAAGAGAATGCTGAATGGTGGCTGTGGTAATGTGCATGTGCACAGTTAGCAATGCGACCTCCAACCAGCTGGTGGCATCATACATCCATCACATGACTTGAGATACCCGCCAGTTGGTAGTAAGTCGTACAAGAAGATAGTCGCACTTAGAGTAGTGTTATGGGCCAGGGTTTAGAGAACCCCAAAGTGTATCATGGAGTTCACTTGACCCACAACTTTTACTAGATTGTGGTATGGGGAGCACACGGCCCACTCTACAGGTGTGGTAGAGCAGAAATGGAAAAGATTTTTTTAAAGCAAAACAATGTTTATTCTATGAACTCAAGTTAGCCTTTTTAAAAACATACAGTGAACATCTTAGCAACCATTAATTCAAATACAACCCTCAAAGAATACAACACTAAGTAATCCTTTAAGTGTTCCTTTTAACATCCATAAGACTTAAAACACATTTTACCAGAAGCACATCAGGTTAAAGTCACTACTGTTATTAGTTTTAAATCACCAGAATCGATTTACAGTCTTTAGATTACAGAGAGAGACTCTAATACACCTTCTGGCTGTGACTGCAGCTGTCCAGCTCTGAAAATGAAACTAAAACACACCCTGCAGCAAACAGCCTAAAACGAAAATAAAAAGCTGACAGACAGTCCAGCTCCACCCACTCTCTGACATCACTGCAATCGTAAACACCCATTTCTTAAAGGTACTCTCACTACAGATATTTATATACACACCCATTTATAAACACCCATTTCTTAAATGTATTCTCACATGTCAGTAGCTCCAGGAGAATTCACTGAATTCATTTAGTAATCATTGTCTCTGTAGTATTCTGTTAGTTATCTTTCCACGTGTTTGTTAATAAATCATCTTTCTGGTTAAACAACTAGTTGTTCTGTGTACATCATGACAATGGCCATATCACAGAACACAACATGGTACTAGGCATGCAGAATATTTAAAGAGAACGACAGATCAGACAAAGTGAAATAGCCTGAAGAACGAAAAGATAAGATTCTTTTGCCGACCTGGTGAACTACGGCCATCTGCAACTCAACGCAGCAAACAACAGTGAAGGTAGAGATGGAAGGTTTAAAGGCACCAAACCAGCTTCAAGTCTTGGGTAACAGTGGCCAGATAGAAGTCTTTCGGATTATGAAAAGACTTGAAATAGCAGACGTAAATAAAGAACATGAACGGGGATGCGGCGCGGCATGGCCAGTAGATGCCGGGAGAAGTCTGCCCCGGGCTTCCTGATGACCAGTACACATCGCATGATCTAACCAGATCTCGCGAGGCGTCACAATCAGGATCCCGAACCCACTTTTTAAATGGCATTCCGATCTCTGGAGCCCCCAAAGTGATTCCAGACCTGCCCGAAGCTCCAATGCACTGTGGGAGGGTCCCCAGGAGCCCCACACCTCCCAACAGCCGTGCAGGACACACGGGGCCCGATTTCTGTCACGCAAAAAATGCTAGCTTGGCACTTTGGCAGTGCCATCCTGACACCCTGGCAGTGCCCATGCCAGCTGGCATTTCCATCTGGGCACCTTGGCAGTGCCAGACTGGCACACAGGTGGCACTGCCAAGGTGTCCGGCTGGTACTGCCAGGGTGCCTGGTGGCACCAGCAGTGCAATAGTACCACCCTGCCCAAAGGGAAAGCACCCGGGGACATCTGATCTGCTGGGAGACCCACGAGTGCCGTTCCATATGGTCCCTTCTTTGTGGAGACCAGTACTGAATGGCATTCGCCCAAGGTCTCCAAGGCGAAGGGGCTAGATCCCAACATCTCGTGTAATTCAAGAAACTGCATATTAAAGAGACCAGCTGTGTCCCTTTAATAAGCATTATTACCAAAAAGTGATCCCACCCACAATGGGTGAGATTCACATCATACGTCTTGCAAGATTGCATTAGTTCTTGCAAAGGCATTGCAATCTGGGTAGATCCTGGGAGCTGAGTCTCCCAGCTTCTATCCGCCTCACTGCACCGTGGTGACCTGCTTTTTAGGTGCAGCGTGGCCCTTCAATTGCACCCATAGAACCTTTCCATTAGATTGCATGCAAAATATTTCCACTTATGGGGAACAATGGAACCAAGTCCATAAATGGGGTGGCATGGTAGCACAGTGGTTAACACTGTTGCTTCACAGTGCCAGAGGCCGGGGTTCAATTCCCAGCTTTGGTCACTGTCTGTGCGGAGTCTGCACGTTCTCCCCGTATCTGCGTGGGTTTCCTCCAGGTGCTCCGGTTTCCTCTCACAAATCCCGAAAGATGTGCTTGTTAGGTGAGTTGGACATTGTGAATTCTCCTTATGTGTACCCGAACAGGTGCCAGAATATGGCGACTGGGGGCTTTTCACAGTAGCTTCATTGCAGTGTTAATGTAAGCCTACTTGTGACACTAATAAAGATTATTATTATTGTAAATATAAGATAGTCACCAGTAAATCTAATAAAATAATTCTTTATTTTGAGAGTGGTTAAAATTTGAACTTGTTGTCATACGTTGGTTATGACTGGCTGAGGAATGACTGCTGAGACATAGGTATGTCTGAACAATAACTGGTTTATTGGATAAATGTAACTGAATACAGATATACAAGACTCCGTGAACATTCTAGCTCTCCACTTTGTAATGTTTCTGGGAATACATTCCTGCTAGTTATGCATCATTTGATGTGCAGTGACATTAGCAGAGTGTTTGCACGGGCTTTGAGCAGATCACCACATTTGATTGTATTGAGTAACACCCTTAATAAACCTCTCATCGTGCTTTACAAGAATCCAGAGTGTGGGCACCTCTGTAACTTTTTTGCGGTAACAAAGAAATTATAACAGGAGAGAAAACTGGCGATGAGGATTTGGGCCAGAAAATCCGGCGATGCGGATTGTGGCAGAAAAATTGCTGGAAAGCAGATCTTTGTCGACTCTTTGTGTGAAGCAGTGGATGACTCTCGGGACTAGACCTGTTCGCACACTGAAGCCGAGCGAAGCACTGCCACCGATGTGAAGGTTTTACAACAATTCTCAACAACAACTGTGAACTCTGAGAGTCAGGGACAATTTGCTTCATTGAAGTAAGTGGGGTCTGGGTTGCAAGGACGTGTATATGGCATAGCTACACTGGCTGCGGAGAACGGGGATTTTGAAGTCTGCCGACTTAGCATGGGCCACTACTCAGGCGAAAAGTCAAAATTCTCAGGCATAAAATTTCCTAGTAGCTTCTTCAAGAGATTGGTTGTGCCATACTTTCCAACACAGTCCGAAGGGAGGAAGTGCAGGCCCTAAAATCGGGATCCAAACAATGGTGGGAAAAATGGGCATCATGGTCATGTTTGATGAAGGTTATGAAACATGGAATTCATATGAAGAAAGATTCCAATTGTTTTTAACAGCTAATCAGGCACCGGGTGACTTAAAGTTCACAACATTTCTCAGCTCAGTTGGCCGTAAAACATTATGCTGCTATGGAATCTTGTTCGCTCAGCAAAACCAGGAGACAACTCCTTCAGTGAGTGACTGAAAATCTTACAGGGACTTTCTCGCCTAAAATGTACCGATTGCAGACAGGTTCCGATTCCACTGCCATAGCCAGGAAGGAGGTGAAACCATTTTACAGTTTATACTGTCCTTAAGAAGATTAGTTTGATATTCTGAATTTGGCACAACACTTGATGATACTCTTCGAAACAGGCTGGTTACTGATTTACGCAGTGATGCAATTCAGAGGAAGCTTCTTGCTATAAGTGATTTAACTCTGGAAGGCATTGTGGAAGTTGCCACAACTATGGAGATCGCTATGAGAGAGGATTCGCAGATAAGGGCTTGAGCAAAGATCTGCAAAATGGATACCTCAAGGAACAAGGCTGTGAAGCTGCAACCATATCACTATTGAACATAGGTTGGATACTTAGCGGGGGAATCCTGGCATAAATCAAACATTTGCAAGAACTGTGGTCAGGAGAGCTACATTGCCAAAGCATGTTAGGCTCAGAAAATGGGCTGGATTCTCCTCTACCAGCGGGGTGGACCATACCGGCGCCGAGGAGTGGCGTGAACCACTCCGGCATCTGGCCGCCCGGAAGGTGCCTTCCGTACCTTCAGGGGCTGGGCCGGCGCCGGCGGCTTTGGCGCTGCGCCAACCGGCGCCGAAGGGCCTCCGCCTTCTGGCGCGAGTTGCCGCATGCACGGGAGCGCCAGCGTGTGGGGGGTTCTTCCCCGCGCCAGCCATGGCAGAGGTTGACAGCAGCCGGCGCAGAGGGAAAGAGTGCCCCCACAGCACAGACCCGCCCGCGGATGAGTGGGTCCCGATCGTGGGCCAGGCCACTGTGGTGACCCACCCCTCCCCCCCCCCCCCCGGGGCCAGATCCCCCCGCACCCCCCCTGAGGACTCCGCAGGCTTCCCGCAGAACCAGGTCCCGCCGGTACGGACCTGGTGTAATTTACGCCGGCGGGACACGCCGAAAACGGGCGGCCACTCGGCCAATTGCGGGCCAGATAATCACCGGGGGGGGCCACTGCCAACGTCCCCCGGCCGGCGCAGCGCGATTTCCGCCCCCGCCGGAAAACTGCCGCCGGAGAATCCGGCAGCTGGCGTCGGGGCGGTGGGGCGGGTTCACGCCGCCCCCCGGCGATTCTCCGGCCCGGCATCGGGTCGGAGAATCCTGCCCCAGATCTGATGGTTCATTATGACCCCAAAATAAAGGTGCAATTAGCTTGTGATTCCTCACCCTATGGGGTTTCTGGAGTCATCTCAGACATTATGTCTTCAGGAGAGGAATGACCAATAGCATTTGCTTCACGCACTCTTACTGGAGCAGAAACAAATTATGCTCAACTAGAAAAAGAAGCTTTGAGCCTCGTTTCAGTTTCAGAAGTTTCCACCATTGCCTTTTTGGATTCCATTGTACCTTTTCATGGATTACCGCGCCTTGACTGCAAGTTTTGGGCCATAGAAAGCAGAACTTCTTTGGCAGCTAATAGATTGCAAAGGAGGTCATTGGTATTGCCGACGCACACTACGATATCCAGTATCGCAAGTCAGAGCAGCATGCAAATTCTGATGTTTTACCACGATTGCCGTTACAAGTCAAACATGACCCTGAAACATATTTTGTCAATAGTTTGTCTTTCTCGCTCGTGGATAGTGTACCTGCGACTGATCTAGTGATGGGCAAGGTGATGGATTTTGTCCAGAAAGGAACATTGTTCGAAGTTTATAATGAAAGTCCAGACCTCAAGCCCTACATCACAGGAAGACTTGAGTTTACAGTACATAATGGAGTTGTATTATGGGTTTACAGGTGATTATTCTTCTGTGCTTATGTAGCAGAGTCCTTGACCAACTGCATTATGGACATCCTGGTATGATAAGGATGAAGAAATTAGCATGCAGCTATGCTTGTTGGCCAGGATTAGATGCTCAAATTGAAGAGAAAGTTGGGCAATGCCAATCTTGTGCAAAACTAAGGAACACTCCACCATCCCAACCATTGCATCCATCGGGATGGCCGACACAGCCATGGCAGAGAATACACACTGATTACGCTGCTCCATTGGAAGGGCACCTGTTTTTGGTGATCGTGGATGCGCATTTGAAATGGCCAGGAGTCCTGATAATTAAATCAACAATGGTGGTGCAGACCATTGAGAAACTAGATGAAGTATTCACAAGATTTGGAACACTGGAGCAGATTGTCAGTGATAATGATGAATAGTTTTCTTCGAAGGAGGTTGAGGACTAACATGAAAGGGAATAGTATACACCATATCGAGTCAGCTCCATATCATCTCGTAATGAATGGATTGGCCGAACATTTTTTGAAATCATTAAAGCATTCAATCAAAGCACCAAAGGATCAGGGAACATTTTCAAGAAGAGTAAACAAATTTCTAGTACATTATCGGAACACTGTACATGCTATCAGGTAAAGTTCACTGGCAATGCTGTTGTTCAAGAGGAAACTACGAATACAGCTTGATTTGTTTACTCCACCTGATAGTTCAGAATTGTCAAATGACAGCAATAAGCACAAATTGCTAGGAGGGAGAAAATCTCTACAAGAAGAGTATTTAAAGAGGGCGAGAGCGGCTTAGCTAAAAATTACACTGAGAAATGGGTACCAGCTATGATCCTAGCAAAGACTGACCCAATATCATACACCACACAGATGGCAGGTGAAAGAGTTTGACGACATCATGCTGATCAGTTACTTGCTGCATGAAGTGAGCTTGCAGAAACTATGACTTTATGACTCTAAACTTCTCACAAAGTTCTACCTTTAGAAGATCTGGAGAGCGATATTTTGAAACAGAGACCAGAGACAGTGACGAGTTCAGATTTTGTTTCTGGGAACTTTTCAATGTCTATAATGACAGATGCTGAAATAACTACTTAATAAATACCATCTACAGAAAGGACTGAACACACTTTTGAAGTCCCAAGTAGCCAAATTCAAGAATGCCGAATTCTACTAAAAAGGAATAGATGTCAGTTATATTACTGGGTTCAGTAATATGTATCATTACTAGTTGCTGTATATCCAGAAGGTCTGATGGTGTGATCCTGAAGAAACCACGAGTCTGCAACTTAAAGCAAACTAATTTATGTAGTAACAATTCATTATAATTGAGTTCGACACTCTACAGAACTATCACTAGTAGTCAAGTAATTAAATATTAATGTATTAACTGATTAAAAACTACATGTGCTAACTATGCTGTGATCTATCTATCATAAACCACTGCTGTCTAGTCACTCCTGGGTTGAAAGAAACCAAGATCCTCTGGGAGCTGATACTTATCGTGGGATCTAGTGGTGCCCTCTAGTGGTAGTGTTACAGCTAGATGTTATAATTAACCCTTTAGTTATCTACATGTATACATATCATTACAATGTCCACCACAGAGACTTAATTGAATTGCATATATGTAGAGAAGCAACATATCAAGGGATCTGTTGTATAACAGTTAATTGTTGTTGTTGCACTAATGTAGTAAAGATTGAAGGGTGTTATGTATCTAAGAATAATTCCTGCTGGTTATGCAGCATGTGATTTGTAATGACTTCTGCAGAATGTTTGCATGGGCTTTGAGCAGATCACCATCTTTGATTGTTCGAGTAACACCTTTCATAAACCTCTCATGGCGTTTTACATGAATCCAATGTGTGGGCACCTCTATACCCTTACTCTTTTCAGCAACAAAGAAATATGATACACTCTTGGTCATGTGTCTCTTATATCATTGTGTCTGTTTCCCCTGTACCACACATTAACCCTTTCGACCCTGATCATGCTAAAATTACACTTGCTACTACATGGAGCAATTGAGGTGAAGAACATCTATGGGGAAGCTTAATAAACACATGGCGGAGAAAGGAATAGAAGGATATGTTGATAGGTTTGAGATGAAGAGGTGGTGGGAGGAGGCTCGTGGAGCACTAACAGAGGCCAGTTTAGTTAAATAGCCTATTTCTCTGCTGTACATTCTATGTATTTCTTTTTTTTAATTTAGTGTACCCAATTCATTTTTTCCAGTTAAGGGGCAATTTAGTGTGTTCAATCCACCTACCTTGCACGTCTTTAGCGTTGTGGGCAGCACGGTAGCATTGTGGGCAGCACGGTAGCATTGTGGATAGCACAATTGCTTCACAGCTCCAGGGTCCCAGGTTCGATTCGGGCTTGGGTCACTGTCTGTGCGGAGTCTGCACATCCTCCCCGTGTGTGCGTGGGTTTCCTCCGGGTGCTCCGGTTTCCTCACACAGTCCAAAGATGTGCAGGTTAGGTGGATTGGCCTAGATAAATTGGCCTTAGTGTCCAAAATTGCCCATAGTGTTGGGTGGGGTTACTGGGTTATGGGGAGAGGGTGGAGGTTTTGACCTTGGGTAGGGTGCTCTTTCCAAGAGCCAGTGCAGACTCGTGCAGACTCGTGCAGACTCGATGGGCCGAATGGCCTCCTTCTGCACTGTAAATTCTATGATAATCTATGATGATCTTTAGGTTGTGGGGGCGAAACCGACGCAAACACGGGGAGAATGTGCAAACTCCACACGGACAGTGACCCAGAACCGGGATCGAACCTGGGACCTTGGTGCCGTGAGGCAGCAGGGCTAACCCACTGCGCCACCGTGCTACCCTCATTCTATGTATTTTTTATTAAGTTGTTCAAAAATTCATTTGCAAAAGAGCATTTTGACCTCCTACAGTCTCATCCTGCCTTCGCTGTTCCAAGTATTACTATTTTAATAGCTTGCTGTGTATTCTTTGTATTCAGCTGGCAAATAAATCCATTAGCTTTAGCCTATAGGCATAGAAATGACAGTGTGATATTTTCCACATTTCTGAGGGGTGAAATGTCACGCAATATCTGCATCATTGCCGAATGTTGATTGTTGGCACCCATGACATTCTTTCCCACTTTTACACACAGCTAAAGATGCACATCCTGCTTCTGATTGAATTTGCTCTTGGCAAGTGCATTAAAAAGACCGGAATGGCAAGTTTTAGGAAGGTTTCACTCCCAGTTCCTCCTTCCTGTGATCTGCTATTCATCAGCATTTTGTTCACCACAGTGATTCTGCACATTTCATGCTGGAATTTAATTAAGGGAACAGAATACATGCAAAGTACTGAAATGAATACCTGGTGCTATCACCAGGCTGTTGAGCTGATCATGCAGCCTTTACGCTTGAAAATCCATTTTGAATAGCTTCAGTGTGCCATATGTGGCTCTTAAAGGGGAATTAGCGTTGTACAATTTCCTTTTTATTTGCAATGCTTATAGTACCTTCTTAGTTCCCTGTGGCTCTAATTGCATACTTTTTATACGTTCTGAAAGGTTTGGTGAGAGAGACATGGTGCTACCAGCAGGGCTGCTACACCATGAAAATCTGCTTTCAAACAGAGCTTGCTTTATAAAATATTGTGTGTGATTCTTGTGTCGTTTTCTGTATGTGTGACAATGAATATGAAGGAGGACAAAACATCAGACCAGACTGGGACGATTCTTGAGCTAAAAGGAAGATGGAAACGCTATCTTTGCCTGCTCACTCCTGGTTTTATGCAAGGGGTTGTCTAGGCTGTATTCCTTCAAGAGACTCAGGGGCTTTTGATTTCCAAGCCCATTCTCCAATTGACTTTGGCTCTCTTATTATGCGGCAGCTTGGTGTGCAAGCAAAGAAACACTCTTGGGGCTTGTAAATTGTGAAAGCACCTACGTCTTGACAGACAGATGCTCAACAGAGGCTGTCAGGAAGTGGCCATACAACATGCAGATGCTTGTGTTGCAGTGATTTGACAAGTGAATTTCTGGGAAGGGGTCGCAGTGCCAAAGCTTTTGATTGTAAAGTAAACCTTTCATGTGTGCACTGCCGAAGTTTATGGTATTGCACAAAAATGCAGAGAGCTATAAGGTTATACGGGGGCTTGGTGTGGCTGAACAATAAACATGTGGAGCAGCTTAAGGCGAAATCAGCAAACTCTGATTTGAAGAATGTGGCAATTACACATTCAGAATGCAATCTTTGGCTATCTTCCAGGTAGATAATACAAGACAGATTTTGCAAAGTAGCCAATTTTTCAACACCAATTCCAAGGACTGCAGTTGGCCCAACAACAATTCACAGACCTGCCATCAGGTAGTTAGTGCCATTGTCTGAGGAGGAAGGTACCCTGAAATACTAAGCAAGACAATCCTCTTTTCACATCACATTATCTATTTTCCAATAGGAAACGGATGCGGAAGTTGTTTTTAACTTTCTGTCATATTGATCCACATGTTGCATTTGCCTCTTTCAATTTTTCTCAACACACCTTGTAATATTTCCACCCTCACCACCCCCAACAGACACGCTCATTATATTAAAGCCATGGCTTATTCATTTCATCAAAGCAGAAAATTCTGGAAATTCTCAACAGGTCAGACAGCATCTGTGGAGAGAACAGCAGAGTTAACTGATGGAACTTTCCCAAGATTTGTCAAAGTGTCAGGCTCTGACTGGAAACCGGTGTGTGTCTCTCCAGAAACACAGCCAAATTTTCAGACCAGACTTTCTGGCACTTCGTGCATTGAAAATCAGGGGTGGGGTGGGGGGCGGCAAGGTTTACACCATTAGTCTGGCGGGGCAGGGTCTGATACACCTGACAAGATTGGCTCCACAGAGATTGGGGCACTATCTTCAAAGGGCCCGTTTTAAAATATATTTCCCCCCAATGACAGGGAGGACCCCACCATAAGCATCGGAGCACTGACGCCCCTCCCCCAGCCCCCCCCCCTCCCCCTCGGATGGACATGGAGGAACCCATAAACATATGGGCGACCTCTCTCCACCATCATGGAGGAATCACGGGAACTCTCCTTCACATCCCTCCTCACAGTTATCGGTGGGGGCACTCTTCCCCCGCACCATCACAGGAGCATAGCGGGTACTTACCAACCTGAAGGCCATCAACCTCCCCCTCACAGCCATCATTCCCCCTTCTTCACAGTCATCGCCTACCCCCTTCACATGCATTGTCCCCCTTCACAGGCATCCAATGCACCCTCCCCCCATACATACACATAAGCGGAAACTCTCCAATAGGCCTCTCCTGAGCATCTGCCCTGGCACTGCCCCCAGCAGAGGTTGGCACTGACCAGTTGGCACAGACAGAGGCAGTGCCAATCTCTCAGGGACGGTGCCAACCTGTTGGAACAATTTCCTCTCCCCCCAGGGGCTATAGTTAACTTGGTGCCCTAGTGGGCTCCACTTGACCGATTTCCATTCTTTCATAGGTGTTGTAAAACTTGCTGACGTGAGGTTTGACTATTCAGTGAGGGGGGGGGGGGTTGCTGTGACTGGGAAGCCCTCCAATAATATGTTAGTTAATGAAATGTATTGAAATGAGATTCCTGCCCAGAGAGGGTGTTACATTATCAGCAAGGGGCGCAGAAAATTGGGAAACGAGATCTCGTGGGACACTGCGCCCACTTTTCCGTTGCGCTGGCAGCAAAGGCGGGCACAAAATCCCACACAACATATCAGGTCGATGACCTTTCATCAGAACAGGGAAAAATCTGAGATGTAAAATGTTTTGTAAAAGGATGTGGGTGAGACAAAGAGAAAGGAAGGTGTGTGATAGGATGGAAGACAGGAGGGATTGATTGATGGAAGGGCCTCAGGGAATGGTGAAGGGCAGGAATAGAAACAAAAGATATGCCAAGAGCAGGTGTGCACCTGTCTGAAAGCACAAATAACAAAAAAACATAGCACACAAAGAAAGGTCCATCGTCCAGAATGAAAGAACAATAAAAACTGGGAAATAAGAATACTGTACTGAACTGATCTTCTTCACCTTAAAATGGAATACAAGTAAAAACTGGGAAATAAGAATACTGGTCTGAACTTTTTTTCCCCTATTGGTGGGGGAGAATAGAGAGAATAGAGAACATTGGGACCCGTGGTCCGAAAGGAAAACTGTGAGGGGCGTTACTCAGGCGTTTGAATTGCCGAAAGCATGGATCACTTGGATGTAAATGAGTGGTTCTCATTTGTGCAAGGGATCTCCCAACTCCCGGAAGAATTACAGTAGAAAATCAATGTGCATCCTGGAGAAGAGATGCAAACATCCATTTACATGGTTTCTTCAGGGGGCTCACTAATCTGCCAAAATTATGGGTGGGCGATTCAGAGAAGCCCCACAGAATTTTTAAAAATTCATTCAAGAGATGGTTAGGATAGCATTTGTTGCTCATCCCTAATTGCCATTGAGAAGGTGGTAGTGAGCTGCCTTGAACTGCTGCAGTCTCTGTGGTGTAGGTAAACACTGTTAGGGGGGGGAGTTCCAAGAGTTACAGTGACAGCGAAGAAACAGCAATATATTTCCACAGGAAGCATGGTAGCACAGTGGGTAGCACAGTTGATTCACAGCTCCAGGGTCCCAGGTTCGATACCCGGCTTGGGTCACTGTCTGTGCATCATCTGCACATTCTCCCGGTGTTTACATTTTCATTTCATTTCATTTTCATATCTGCGTGGGTTTCCTCCGGGTACTCCGGTTTCCTCCCACAGTCCAAAGGTGTGCAGGTTAGGTAGATTGGCCTTGCTAAATTGCCCTTAGTATCCATAAAAAGGTTAGGTGGCGTTACTGGGTTATGGGGATAGGGTGGAGGTGTGGGCTAATTGGGGTGCCCTTTCCAAGGGCTGGTGAAGACTCAATGGGCCGAATGGCTTCCTTCTGCATTGTAAATTCTATGATTCCATGAATGGTTTGGAGTGTACTCGCTGCCCTTGTCCTTCTAGATGGTAGTAGTCATAGGTTTGAAAGGGGATGTCAAAGGAGACTTAGTGAGTTCCTGCAGTGCATCTTGCAGATGGTAGAGACTGTTACCACTGTGCATCGATGTTGATGGGGGTGAATGTTTGTGGCTGGGCTGCCATTCAAGTGGGCTGCTTTGTTTTGGATGGTGTCAAGCTTCTTGAGTGTTGTTGGAGCTGCACACATTCAGGCAGGTGGGCAATATCCCAACACTCCTGACTGTTGCCTTGTAAATGATGGACAGGCTTTGGGAAGTCAGGAAGTGAGTTACTCACTGCAGGATTCCGAGCATTTGACCTCTTCTTGTAGCAACAGTTTTTATATGGCTAGTTTAGTTAAGTTCCCAGTTAATGGTAACTCCAGATGTTGATAGTGGTGTTCAGCAATGGTAAAACCATTGAAAGAAGTCTGACAACACCAGGTTTGTTTTGAATTACGAGCTTTCGGAGCGCAGCTCCTTCCTTACCTGATCCACATACACATTAATGGTATTAATGTTTGTGTGGATCAGGAAAATACAAATATCAATCTCTGGCCCACGCTGAGTTCAGCAATCTCTGTCTGGGAGATGTTGCCCCTACAATTAGCTTCAGTTACCCCATGGCATGGAGCTGTACAATTTGCAAATATTCATGAGACCCGTTGATCCTGACAGACGGCATATACATTGTTGACACAAACCAATAATAGCATTGGTGAATAAAAACAGTATAGACTTCAATGCAGTAAAATACCACAAGGTACCTCACAGGAGATGAAATTTGACCCCAAATCACAAAAAGAGATATTAGAGGACTGCTGACTGAAGGTAGGTTTTCAGGAGTAATTTAAAGGAGGAGAAAGTGGTAGAGAGGCAGAGTAGTTTAGGGGGGTATTTCCAGAGGTCGATTGCAGGCAGGTGAAAGCATCGTGACCAATGGTGGAGCAATGGGGAAGAGCAAGAAGCTAGAATTAACCAGGGCACAGCACATACTGCCTAATGATACACTGAACAAGTGGTCACTTAGGCAAGCTGCAAAAATCGTGTTGCCACTCAAACCAACAAACTCAATATAATTTTACACACGCGGGGGAAAATGTAAAAGTGAGGGAAGTGTGGAGTTAGAAAAGAAGCAATTGAACACCTTGTATTATTCTACATGATGCTCTCACTGTTATGATTATGCTGACTACTTTAGTTCACACAGTTGCCATTTGCAATCACTTATTTACGTTCTGTCAAAACAATTTGTTTAGAACGAGGCTACATAGCCCATACTGAGTAATCTCCAGTGTGTAAAGGTTTAGCCGGCCTGGAGTGAAGCTCTCCCAATGAATAATTCATGCCAGATCAGTTGATCTGAAGACATTCATTGTGCTTTTTTCCCCCAGTAAGTATTCCTCACCAAAAGTGGCTGTTCTTTCTGGATCATAGATCCATACTTAAAATCATTTAATGTTTACCAGGACTATTTAACTGAAGCCAATAATTGACTGAAGCAAGTTCCCAGCCACTTTGAACTGGAGCAACTAGTAATTAGTATTTTCCCCAACAACCCATAGCATAATTTGTTTCAGCTCTGCTGTTAATAACACGCGACACTGTTGCAGAGCATGCTGGTGACATTAATGGCATAATTAGCTTGTAGGTGTTTACATTATTTTCACGGTAAATTAAATTCATTGCCTGGAGGTGTGGTAAAAATGGAATAGCTCCCTTGTAATAAAATGTAAGATGAATTATCTCATTTCAGAAAACCTGGAGAAGTGACAAAATAACTAAAATGGCAACAATTGGATAGCAACCTCAAACCTGTTCTGGCATTCAATTAGCTCAAATATCAATTCAATTAGATCAGTTCCAAAGAAGATTCATATTCAAGTCGAAAGGTTAACTCTGTTTCTCATTCCTCAGATGCTGGCAGACCTGCTGATTTTTCCTGTTTTCTTTCAGCTTTCCAGCATCCGCAGTGTCCTTTACTTCTATTTATTTAGTAAGATTGTGGCTGATCTGTGAATCAACTCTGCTGTTCCTTTTATAAGGTCATCAACTCTGCTGTTGCTGTTAGCTGAGGCAGTTCCATACGCCTTGATATGCTTACCTTACAGCAATGCATTAATTTCAGTCCAATTGTCCCAGCATACTCTGCCTTCTGGAAGGGTAGAGTATTCCATATTGCCAGAACTCTTGATTTGAATAATTGAGTTAGTTTGTAATGTGTACTAGGTGTCCATTCCAGTTCTCTTTCAGCACCTAGTGGTGCATTAAGGCAAACTTTTGTCTCTTTCCATAGCTAGTTATGGCTGTGGTAAGGATCAGTACATTTCAATAGATGGAATCGGAAGTCAAAGGCACTGGTCGAGGCAAGATGGCGCCGGAGCGAGACGACTCTCTGCGAGCTCTCCCAAACAGATCAACCTTTTACTTAACCTATACTCGTTCTAATCTTTTAAAAATTAACTCTAAAACTAACATTACTAACCTCTCTCTCTGATCTTCTCTTGCAGGCTTGTACGTCCTCCGAGGCCCGTGGAGACCTTTTGACCCGACCCGACCTGATCTCTGCGACCTGGAAGAAGATCGGGCCCAAACCAGAAGTGAAGCCCCGACCTCGATTTGGAGCCGACCCGGACCTCGGAGCTCCCAACCCTGCCTAACTACCGACTCCAGCCCCCGGATCGCCTTG
Organism: Scyliorhinus torazame; assembly: GCF_047496885.1. Classification (NCBI taxonomy): domain Eukaryota; kingdom Metazoa; phylum Chordata; class Chondrichthyes; order Carcharhiniformes; family Scyliorhinidae; genus Scyliorhinus; species Scyliorhinus torazame. The sequence goes on along the minus strand of NC_092719.1, from coordinate 126,642,679 downwards.
CCCTGTCCCCGGAGCTCCCGACCCCCGACGGCAAGACCCGGCCCAACGCGACCCGCAGAGACCCGCCCAGCGACCCGACCTGGAGAGGCCCGCCCAACAACCCGACCTACCTGGTGATGGAAGAAAGAAAAACCCACATGGAGGCTCGACCGGGCCTACTTCAAGATCCGACCCCAGGAGCGCCCAGGGAGGGAACAGACCATGGGACCCAGGCCAACCTGCCTCAGGAAGCCCCTACCCACGACCCAGGACCCTCAAAACGGCGGAGACCCCGTGCGAGGACCCAAACGCGCTGCAAGGTATTCCCGCACCCGCAGATCGCCAGGACCCATCCGGATCGCAAACATGCCCCCTTGGAAACTCCTCTACCTCAACCAGCGCCCGGGACCCTGCCAGGCGCGACCCCAGATACGTAGACAGCGCCCTGGTCCCCGTCAGCGCCCTGGACCCCGCCAGACGCAACCACCTACCGTCCACAAGAGCGGTCTGCAGGTTAGACTGAAGCAACGCGGTTTCAAGACCCCTCTCCCCAGCATACTCCTGGCAAACGTTCAAGCGATCGAAAACAAGCTGGATGAACTTAATGCCAGACTTACCTCTCAGAGGGAAGTAAGAGACTGCTGTGTGCTCTGTTTCACAGAGACATGGCTCACCCCCGCCTCACCGGACTGTGCCGTACAACCAGAAGGCTTCTCAACTCACCGGGCGGACCGCACGGCATCATCAGGCAAAGCGAAGGGTGGAGGGGTTTGCCTCCTCATCAACTCCTCCTGGTGCTTGGATGTGGCGACTCTGGCGACCTACTGCTCCCCAGATATGGAATACCTGACCGTGAAGTGCCGCCCATATTATCTTCCATGTGAGTTCACTTCAGCTATCATCACGGCGGTCTACATCCCACCCCAGGCAGAAGTGAGGAAGGCACTGGACGAACTATACACAGTAATAAACAACTACGAAACAGAACACCCGGAGGCCTTGTTCATCGTGGCCGGAGACTTCAACAAGTCCAACCTCAAGAGTGTACTGCCAAAATTCCACCAGCACATCTCCTATCCCACCAGAGGCGACAACTCTCTTGACCACTGCTACTCAAAAATCAAGGGCGTCTACCGTTCCATCCCCCGACCGCACTTTGGGAAATCAGACCATAAGACGCTGCTCCTTCTCCCGGCATACAAGCAGAAACTCAAGCGGGAGAATCCAGCTAAGAAGGTTGTGCAGTGCTGGTGCGAGGAGACAGAAGAGCTCTTACGTGACTGCTTAGAGACAGTGGACTGGTCCATATTTAAGGGCTCAGCGACCAACTTAAATGAGTATGCCACCATCATCACAGACTTCATCAGCAAATGTGTGGACGACTGCGTGCCAAAGAAAGCAGTACGTGCATTCCCCAACCGGAAACCATGGTTCAATTGCGAGATTGACTCCCTACTAAAGGACAGATCTGAGGCGTTCAAGGCAGACGACCCTGACCTATACAAGAAATACAGGTACGACCTCCGCAAAACCATCAGAGATGCCAAGAGAGATTATCAAACCAAGCTAGAGTCACAGACAGACTCTCGGCGGTTGTGGCAAGGACTAAACAACATAACGGGCTACAAAGCGAAGCCGAACAGTATCTCTGGCAGTAGCACACCCCTCCCCGATGAACTCAATGCATTCTATGCTCGGTTCGAGCAGGTAACCAACAATCCACTGTCGAGTGCCCCAGCAGCCCATAATTCACCCATACCCACCATCACAGCTTCTGAAGTCAGATCGGCCTTCCTGAAAGTGAACCCACGGAAGGCGACGGGCCCGGACGGGATCCCTGGTCGTGCACTCAGAGCCTGCGCAGACCAGCAGGCAGAGGTATCCACGGACATCTTTAACCTGTCCCTACTCCACTCCGAGGTCCCGACCTGCTTCAAGAAGACCACCATCATACCGGTACCAAAGAAGAACCAGGCAACGTGCCTCAATGACTACCGACCAGTGGTCCTGACTCCAGTCGTAATGAAGTACTTCGAGAGGTTGATCATGAAGCGCATCACCTCCATACTCCCAGAACGCTTTGATCCACTGCAATTCGCATACTGCTGCAACCGGTCCACATCAGATACCATTTCCCTGGCCCTACACTCATCCCTCGAGCATCTCGTAAACAAGGACTCCTACATCAGACTCCTATTTATTGACTACAGCTCCGCCTTCAACACCATAATCCCAGCCAAGCTCATATCAAAGCTCCAAAACCTAGGACTTGGCTCCCCACTCTGCAACTGGATCCTCGATTTTCTGACCAACAGACCACAATCAGTAAGAATGAACAACAACACCTCCTCCACAATAGTCCTCAACACCGGCGCCCCGCAAGGCTGCGTACGTAGCCCCCTACTCTACTCCCTGTACACACACGACTGCGTGGCAAAACTCGGTTCCAACTCCATCTGCAAGTTTGCTGACGATACGATCATAGTGGGCCAGATCTCGAATAACGACGAGTCCGAATACAGGAGGGTGATAGAGAATCTAGTGGAGTGGTGTAGCGACAACAATCTCTCCCTCAATGCCAACAAAACTAAAGAGCTGGTGATTGACTTCAGGAAGCAAAGTATGTACACACCCCTGTCAGCATCAACAGGGCCGAGGTGGAGATGGTTAGCAGTTTCAAATTCCTAGGGGTGCACATCTCCAAAAATCTGTCCTGGTCCACCCACGTCGACGCTACCACCAAGAAAGCCTATACATCCTCAGGAAACTAAGGAAGTTTGGCATGTCCACATTAACCCTTACCAACTTTTACAGATGCACCATAGAAAGCATCCTATCGGGCTGCATCACAGCCTGGTATGGCAACTGCTCGGCCCAGGACCGCAAGAAACTTCAGAGTCGTGAACACCGCCCAATCCATCACACGAACCTGCCTCCCATCCATTGACTCCATCTACACCTCCCGCTGCCTGGGGAAAGCAGGCAGCATAATCAAAGATCCCTCCCACCCGACTTACTCACTCTTCCAACTTCTTCCATCGGGCAGGAGATACAGAAGTCTGAGAACACGCACAAACAGACTCAAAAACAGCTTCTTCCCCACTGTCACCAGACTCCTAAATGACCCTCTTATGGACTAACCTCATTAACACTACACCCTGTATGCTTCATCCGATGCCAGTGCTTATGTAGTTACATTGTATATGTTGCGTTGCCCTATTATGTATTTTCTTTCATTCCCTTTTCTTCTCATGTACTTAATGATCTGTTGAGCTGCTCGCAGAAAAATACTTTTCACTGTACCTCGGTACACGTGACAATAAACAAATCCAATCCAATCCAATCCAAATATTGGACAGGGTGCATAAATGATATCTGATGCAATACTTCCCATCCCACATCAAGTAGAATTTCACTTCACTGATATGTTAAAGCGAATACCAACTGAGCAGCACTGAGTCTGAGGCAGAACCTAACTCTGAAAAACTTTTACATAAACATGGTAAACAATATCAAAAGTCATTTAGTTGAATTGCCTGTAATCCACATGTTATCTCGGGTACGACTCTCCGTTCCCCGAGCCGGGTATTTCTCAGCGGCGTGCCATTCGCTGGCAGCAATTCTTTACTCTCACGCTTGTCAATGGAATTTCCCATTGAAGTTCCACCTCACGCCGCCAGGAATCCAACGGGCGGGGGTGTGCTGTCGGCGGGAAAAGAGAATCCTAACGGCCTGAGAATTCCAACCCTATAAACCACAAAAGTTAATGTTGTCAGGTATCAGATTAGCCCTTTTTACTATTGAAATACCCTTCATGTCCTTATGTTTATCGGATTGAAAACAGAATTTTCACTGGAATGAGAAAATCTTTATTGAAGCAAAAGTGTGAGATTATAGAGGAGGAGAATTCTGTGGGACATTCTAAAGCTGGACATTTCTTGTTTTATTTGGATCTTTACAAGGAAGTTCTCGAGAGCAACAATTTTGCTGTCAGTGTCAGGAATGATTTTTCAATTAACCGACCTCTGACATGTTTTTTGGAGTTTCTCAGAAGAAGAAAATTGAATAAGAAGGTTCAATATTTCCAGACAATTTTCTGGCAAATCATCTTCAGCTGAATGGACTCAGGAAGGAACCCTCTCAAAACAAGATACAGCACAATATTACATCAGTGTCTGATGAATACGTCACATAGAGCTTGTACTGTTAAATAGGAATATGGGGTAACCATGCCAAAACAGAGCAGGAGATATTACTTCATAAAATATTTCCCCTTCAAAATAACTTACTTGTATTGAATAAAACATGACAATGCTAATGTTACACAGCTTGAATGAGATATAGAATGTGCTTGAAGGAATATATCGCTTCACACAGCTAATTTGATATCAAACTTCTGAGGATAGCTTAATTGTCTGTCACATTCTTAATGTTGAAGAACCTACCAAACTGAGGAATCAGTTGAAATCAGGGGGACTTGGTTAGATCCCTCACTGTCTATTCTTGCCCTATGTATTGTCAAAGAATGGAGTCAGGATGAAGGGTGAACATGCTTTGCTTCATTCAATGCATGCCATAGTGCCTGACATTGTTGTGCAAGCTCCTTTTAAAAAAAATGAATTTAGAGTACCCAATTCATTTTTTCCAATTAAGGGGCAATTTAACGTGGCCAATCCACCTACCCTGAGCATCTTTGGGTTGTGGGGGTGAAACCCACGCAAACACGAGGAGAATGTGCAAACTCCACACGGACAGTGACCTGTGATGTTCCTTGTATAATTCTCCAAGATAGCTAAAAGTCGTAGCGTTGAAAAAGAACATCAAGCTATGTATTTAAAACAAAGTTTATTTTACACTACTTTAAATGGTTTGCACACTCTACTAAGTAATAGCTAATAAAACAACAGTATTAAATCTATGCTACAGTAAGCTATAATGTCTTTCTAATACAACTAACACTCTATCTCAACCTCTCACTATCCTTCTACTTAACCTTCTCCCAGAATGCTTAGAGATGCAGCCTTTTATAAGACTACTCAGTGATGCCATCTCGTGTTGAGATACATGAACATCATCTTGTTAACCCTTTACACTCCTGCGATTATACATATTATTACACGACCCAGAGCCAGGATCGAACCTGGGACCTCGGCGTCATGAGGCAGCGGTGCTAACCACTGCGCCATCTTACTGACCTTTTTAAGTTATTCTTAATATGTTCATGTAATGTAGTTGCCACTGACAAGGCCAGTATTTATTGCCAATCCCTAATTGCCCTTGAGAAGGTGGTGGTCTTCTTGAACTGCTGCAACCCATGTGATGTAGGTATACCCAGAGTGCTGTTTGACCCAGTGACAGTGGAGGAATGATGCTATAGTTCCAAGAAGGATGATGGGTGGCTTGGAAGGGAATTTGCAAGTGATGGTTTTCCATGTGACTGCTGCTCTACTTCTTCAAAATGGTAGAGGTCGCAAGGTTGGTGCTGTCAAAGGAACATGGTCGAGTTGCTGCGGTGTATCTTGCAGATGATATATATTTTTGGCATTGTGCATCAGTGGTAGAGGGATTGCCATCTAGTTTAAGGTGGTGTCTGGGATGCCAATCAAATGAGCTGCTTTTTCCTGGATGGTGTTGACCTTCTTGAGTGTTTTTCAAACTGCACTCATCCAAGCAAGTGGAGAGTATTCTTTCACTTTCCTGGCTTATGTCTTGTAGATGCTGACTTTGGGGAGAATTGGGATGAGTTATTCACCACACAACTCCAACCTCTGACCTGTTCTTTCAGCTGCAATATTTATTTGTTTGGTCTCATTAGTTCTCGGATCAATAGTAACGCTCAGAATGTTGACAGTGGAGAATGCAGTGATGCTAATTCTGTTGCAGGTCAAGGAAAAATGTTTAGGTCTCTCTTTTTGGAGATACGATGAGGAAGGAGCTGCGCTCCAAAAGCTAGTGATTCATAACAAACCTGTTGGACTTTAACCTGGTGTTGTAAGACTTCTTGTTGGAGATAGTCATTGCCTGCATTGTCATGAATCTTACTTGCCACTTATAAGCCCAAGCCTGAATGTTGCCCAGATCTTGCTGAATGTAGGCATGGGCAGCTTCAGTTTCTAGGGATTTGTGAATGGTACTGAACAGTGTGAAATCAGGCATTGGAGAATCATGAGGTAATAATAATAATCTTTATTATTGTCACAAGTGTCTGAAGCCACTGTGAAAATCCCCTAGTCGCCACATTCCAGCACCTGATTGGGTACACTGAGGGAGAATTCAGGATGTTCAAATTACCTAACATCACGTCTTTCGGACTTGTGGGAGTAAACCAGAGCACGCGGAGGAAACCCACGCAGACACAGGGAGAACGTGCAGACTCCGCACAGACAGTGACTCAAGCCGGGAATCAAACCTGGGACCCTGGCGCTGTGAAGCAACAGTACTAACCACTGTGCTACCGTGTTAGTAATAAACTCACCACAGGATTCATAGCCTTTGACCTGCTCTTGCTGTCACAGTATTTATATGGCTAGTCCAGTTCAGTGTCTTGTCAATGGTAACCACTAGAATCTTGATAGCGGGGGGGGGGGTTTAGTGATGGTAATTCCATTGAATGTCAAGGGTCAATGGTTAGGTCCTCTATTATTGGAGATGGCATTTGCCTGGCATTTGTGTGGCACAAATGGTACTTGCCACGTGTTATGGGCCAGGGTTTAGAGAACCACAAAGTGTACGATGGAGTTCACCTGACCCACAACTTTTAATAGATTGTGGTATGGGGAGCACATGGCCCACTCTACAGGTGTGGTACAGCAGAAATGGAAAAGTATTTTTTAAAGCAAAACAATGTTTATTCTATGAACCCAAATTAACCGTTTTAAAACATACAGTGAACATCTTAGCAACCATTAATGCAAATACAACCCCCAAAGAATACAACACTAAGTAATCCTTTAAGCTTTCCTTTTAACATCCATAAGACTTAAAACACCTTTTACCAGAAGCACATCAGGTTAATGTCACTACTGTTATTAATTTTAAATCACCAGGATTGATTTACAGTATTTAGGTTACAGAGAGAGATTCTAATACACCTTCTGGCTGTGACTGCAGCAATCCAGTTCTGAAAATGAAACTAAAACACACCCTGCAGCAAACAGCCTAAAACAAAAGTAAAACGCTGACAGACAGCCCAGCTCCACCCACTCTCTGACATCACTGCAGTAATAAACACCCATTTCTTAAAGGTACTCTCACTGCAGATACTTATTTACACACCCATTTATAAACACCCATTTCTTAAAGGTACTCTCACAGGACACCTCCCCCCAAGAGAAAAAATAAACCATGAACTTCAAGATGGTTTCATTTTTCACCTTTTCACTATCCATTAAGAAATGCACGCAGTAAATATACATTTTTGTTTCAAAAAAATAACATACACTAACAGGTATAATAATATAGTCCATTTTTATTCTTCTTCCTCCAACTGAAATCATTCTCGATTGACAGTCTCTTTGAACAAGAAGGTCTCTGCACGATCCGTCCATTTCTCTACGCCTCGGCATTTCTCTTTAAAGTCAGATACTTTAGTTCAATCCAATCACAGAATCGCTTGCAATTCTCCAACACATGAGCATTAGTTATTACAGCTTTCAGGCAGTCAAATGCCTGTTGAAAGTCCGCTCTCCATTGAAATTTTTGACGTTTCTTCAGCAAGTCCATCATTGGAGCAACCACGCTACAAAGCATTTGCACAAATGTTCAATCAAATCCACTCATGCCAAGAAATCGCATTATTTCCCTTTGTCTTGAGGGTATCAGAAACCCCTCAAGGAAAGTGACTTGGGCTTTTCCAAATTCACTTTTGGCTAGGTTGACCACCAAAACCACCTCCTGAAGTCGATCGAATAACTGCATCAGGTGTTTTAAATGTTCTTTCCATGTCTGCCTGAAAATTACCAGATCGTCGATGTATACTGCACAATTGGGTAATCCTGAAACAACTTTGTTGGTTAACCGTTGAAATGTGGCTGGGATGTTTTTCATTCCAAATGGCATAACTTTGAATTGGTACCATCTGGAGTCACAAAAGCTGAAATCTCCTTTGCCCTTTTGGATAAAGGTACCTGCCAGTAACCTTTAAGTAAATCCAGTTTGGAAATAAAAGCTGATTGTCCCACTTTCTCAATGCAATCCTCCAAACGTGGGATAGGATAAGAGTCCGTTCTTGTAACTGCATTAACCTTTCTATAGTCCACACACAACCATTGGGTACCGTCTGGTTTTGGTACCATCACTATGGGTGAGCTCCATTAGCTGCAACCGACTTCAACTATGCCATTTTTAAGCATACTCTCAATCTCTTTGTTAACCTGTGCCAATTTCAAAGGGTTAAGTTTGTATGGATGTTGTTTGATTGGAACAGCATTTCCCACATCTCCATCATGTATAGCCATTTTAATACTTCCCAATTTATCTCTACAAACTTGCCCACGTGATATGAATAACTCTTTCAGGTTAGTTTGTTTTTCCTCTGGAAGGTAACTCAACAATCTATCCCAATTTTTAAGAACATCCTAGTTTTCCAATTTAATTTGAGGAATGTCAAATTCACAGTCATCTGGATTTGGTTCGTCACTTTGAGTTTGAATCATGAAAATCTCCTTATTCCCGTTCAAAGTACCTTTTAAGCATATTCAAACACACGCGGTGAGTTTTCCTTCTATCCGGCGTTTTTACCACATAATTCACCTCACTTAATTTCCTTTCAATCTGATAAAGTCCACAAAACCTAGCTTTTAAAGGTTCACCTACCACTGGTAACAATACGAAAACTTTATCTCCACAGGCAAAATTACAAACTTTGGATTCCTTGTCCGCCACCCGTTTCATCACATTTTGTGCAACTTTTAAATGTTGTCCAGCCAATTCACCTGCTCTATCTAATCGTTCAATAAATTTGACACAAAATCCAATAATGTAATTTCCGATTTCTCAGTCACCAATTTTTTCTTAATCAATTTAAGTGGTCCTCTTACCTCATGACCAAAACTTAGTTCAAAAGGACTGAATCTGGTTGACTCATTCGGTGCATCCCTAATTGCAAACAGTATGAATGGAATTCCTTTATCCCAATCCTCTGGATAATCGGGACAATAAGCCCTCAACATTGTCTTTAATGTCTGATGTGTAGCCATCTGTGATGGCCACTTACAATCAGGAACAGAGAAGCTCGCAAAGCATAGCGGGTAAAATGGACAGAGTAAGATTCAGGCAGGTTCAGAGCCTGAAATGTATATTTGCAAGTGAGGAATCCAAACGGTATCGAAACTCCGACCAATTAGCATTTTGATGGACCGTTTAGCATTTGATGGCCCATCTCCACCAAGACAAACGACTGGTGCTTGAGTGATCGGTACAGTCCCAGACATTTCGGCACCACTCCCTGTACTAGGGAAGCGTAAACAACGGGGTCAGTGACCGCTTGGGACATGCCCAGCCATCCAGGCACCCTCTCATTTATTGGTTCGAAATCGAACATAGTGATCAGGGATCACCCAATTAGTGGGGTCCAAACTGAAGGACCGCCCAAAAGAGTGCAAAAACCCCCAAGGATAAGAAGAGAGTCCACCATGTGTTCGTCCTCTTTTGGACCTTGCGCCCCGGCAACGACCACCACCAATCGCAGTGCCACCAGAAGCAAGTCCAAGTTCAACAACCGCTACAGACAGATGGGCCAAGCTGAGCAGCAGTTACTTCTGCAGACCCGATAGATCCAGAATCGAACAACGGCCACTGTTCCTCTGACCTAAGCCGGGTGCCTGAAATTAAGTACAGGTTGTCTTAGTCGATCGGTGTAGTTAACTAGTAGTGTTTATGTTGCATGATTAATTGTGAGTTTAAATAAAATACCCTTGACCTTGAACTAACTAATTGGCGTTTGGCTCTTTGATCGATAGCCGGTTGAACCTTGTGGTGGTATCATTTGATATCTGGCGACTCTGAGCATTAGATTATAGATATCAAAAGAAAGGAGGGCAACCTCACTGATTGCCATAGTTACATCAGAGCCACAGAAAAGGCAACAGATGCCACCTTTCTAATGCTCCCTGCGATTCTGGATGGTACACAGTTGATTTAAATTGTTTTATTTCTAAGCTATCCATAACTTCTTTGAATAACCTTGAGGTAAAATTTGATCCTTGATCCGATTGTATTTCTGTGGGTAGTCCATATCTAGTAAAGAATTTAAGTAATTCCTCCACAATCTTTTTAGCTGTAATATTACGTACTGGAATGGCCTCTGGAAACCTAGTAGACACATCCATTATAGTCAAAAGATATTGATTCCCACTTTTTGTTTTAGGAAGCGGTCCTATGCAATCAATTAGGACCCTTGTAACAGGTTCCTTAAATGCTGGAATGGGTATTAAGGGCGCTGGTTTTATCACTGCTTGAGGTTTCCCTATCACTTGACATGTGCTACATGATTGACAAAAGAAAACTACATCTTCATGCCGTCCAGGCCAATAAAAATATTTCTGGATTTTAGCTTGAGTTTCCCTTATTCCCAAATGACCTCCCAATGGTACCTCATGTGCAACTCGCAACACCTCCTTTCTATAACCTACCGGCAATACTACTTGATGAACTTCTGCCCACTTTTCATCCTCCTGCATATGTAAAGGTCCCCATTTTCTCATCAAAACATCACTTTTACGGTAAGCATACTCTGGTATACACTCAGATTCCTCTTCCGTATATGCTTTCTGATGCATCCGTTTTATTTCTATATCTTTCTATTGTAACTCCGCCAATTTTCCTGAACTAAAAATATCCGCCTCATCCTCCACCTGTTCTTTTTCAACCACCTGATCAAAAATCGTTTCTGATAATTGCACTTCAACTTCATCTTCACTCTCTGATTTCTCCTTTTGTCTTAACCTGTGACTTTGCGACCTTGTTACTACACAATCCAGAAAAATCCCAGGATATTTGTCCTTGAATACTTCAGTTGTCTGATTTTCCACTGGCCTATCAACAACAGTAGGCATCACTCCCACCTGCGATCCAGCTGTATCATTACCCAAGATAAACTGTATTCCTGGACAAGATAGTTTCTCTATTACTCCTACTACCACTTCACCACTCTTCACTGGACTTTCCAACCTTACCTTATATAACTGAACACTACTCCTCTCACCCTGAATTCCACATATTACAACCTTTTCTGGCAACATTCTTCCCAAACTTCATAACTCCTCATCTCTTACCATTAAAGATTGACTAGCTCCCGTATCTCTTTAAATTGTGACTTATTTACCTGCACTTCCTGATACACATGAGTAAACTTTACCCACACAAGTAAATTCTTTAAAGAGATCTGGCACCATCTTGTCAATCACCACTTGATCAGGCTGTACAATCTTTTTCACCTCCTTCGCTTCACTTGGGCTTTCCTTTACCACTTTAACAAACCCCACTGTCTTATCCTGTTTTACCACATCAACCTTCCCAATGCTTTTCTTCAACCACTAACGCCGTGACTTTACATGGCCTAGTTTATTACAGTGAAAACATTTGAAATTTTTCATTTCTTTTCCACCCGCCTGGATTTCTTTTTTAATCTGAGGTACACTCTCCTTATTATCTCCCATCAGATCACCTTTGCCTCTACCACATGAGTATTTCTCATGTCCCCAGTTTCTATCCCTCACAGGCTGAAACTGATGTCAGAAACCAAGCTTTGATTTATGAACTAATTCATAATTATCTGCCATTTCTGCTGCCAATCTCGCAGTTTTAACCCTCTGCTCTTCCACATGAGTTCTCACTACATCAGGAATTGAATTTTTAAACTCCTCCAAAAGCATAATTCTTCTTAGAGCTTCATAAGTTTGGTCTATTTTCAAAGCCCTCATCCACCTATCAAAATTACTCTGTTAGATCCTTTCAATCTCCATGTATGTTTGACCAAATTCTTTCCTTAAATTTCTAAACCTTTGTCTGTAGGCTTCAGGCACTAGTTCATATACACCTAAGATGGATTTTTTCACCTCCTCATACGTCCCAGATACCTCCTCCGGTAGTGATGCAAACACTTCACTAGCTCTACCTACCAGCTTTGTTTGAATCTGTGGTACCCACATGTCCTGTGGCCATTTCATTTGTTTAGCTACCTTCTCTAATGAAATGAAAAAGGCTTCTACCTCCTTCTCATCAAACCTTGGTAATGCTTGGACATATTTAAATAGATCCCCACCAAGACTTTGACTATGACCCTCTTTCTCACTATCCTCATCACTATCATCCAACTGTACGTTTCCCTTTATGCCTGCCAATTTTAACTGACTGTCATGTTTCATGGCCATTTTGTGAAGTTCAAACTCTCTCTCTTCACCTTTTTCCCTGATCTGTATCTCCCTTTCTCTATCTTTTTATTCTGCTAGGGCTATTCTTTCTTTTCTCCTTTCTTCTCTCTCCTTTTCTTTTTCCTCTCTCTCTCTCTCTTTTTCCCCTCTCTCTCTTTCTTTTTCCTCTCTATCTCTTTCTCTCTCTCTTTCTTTTTCCTCTCTCACGTATTCAAGCTGCTTTAATTCTTTCTCATGTTCCATTTGTTTAATTTGTAACTGAATTATTTTTGCCATTTCCAATGAGTCAAACTGTATCTCAGGGAACTTTAAATGCTTAGCCACCACCATAATTACCTCACCTTTTTGCATTTTGTCAGGTAATGTTAACTGCAATGTTTTTGCCAAACATAACAGTCTGCTTTTAGTCTCTGTCCGTATGGTACTGCACAGACCCTCTCCACCAACAAAAACTTCAGAGCCTCTGAAAAAGCCATTGTCCACAACACACTCCACACTTAAAATGGAATACCACACCTGAAAAGCAGCCACAATATGCTCACCCCTCACTGTCTTTAAGTTCACTAAGTCAATCCAATAGATAGACTGTTATCCCCCTCAAGCCCCCAATTTGTTATGGGCCAGGGTTAGAGAACCTCAAAGTGTATCATGGAGTTCACCTGACCCACAACTTTTAATAGATTGTGGTATGGGGAGCACACGGCCCACTCTACAGGTGTGGTACAGCAGAAATAGAAAAGTAATTTTTAAAGCAAAACAATGTTTATTCTATGAACTCAAGTTAACCTTTTTAAAACATACAGTGTACATCTTATCAACCATTAATTCAAATACAACCCCCAAAGAATACAACACTAGGTAATCCTTTAAGATTTCGTTTTGACATCCATAAGACTTAAAACACCTTTTACCAGAAGCACATCAGGTTAATGTCACTACTGTTATTAATTTTAAATCACCAGGATCGATTTACAGTATTTAGGTTACAGAGAGAGATTCTAATACACCTTCTGGCAGTGACTGCAGCAATCCAGTTCTGAAAATGAAACTAAAACACACCCTGCAGCAAACAGCCTAAAACAAAAGTAAAAAGCTGACAGACAGCCCAGCTCCACCCACTCTCTGACATCACTGCAGTAATAAACACCCAATTCTTAAAGGTACTCTCACTACAGATACTTATATACACACCCATTTATAAACACCCATTTCTTAAAGGTACTCTCACATGACACCCACGTGTCTGCCCAAGCCTGGATATTGTCCAGGCCTTGCTACATTTGGACATGGACAGCTTCAGTATCTGAGGATTTGCAAATGGTGTTGAACATTGTGCCGTCATCAGTGAACATCCTCGCTTCTGACTTTATGATGGAACAAGGTCATTGCTGAACAGCTGAAGATGGTAAGGCTTAGGGCACTATGCTGAGGAACTCCTGCAGTGGTGTCCTGGAGCTGTGGTGTTTGGCCTCCAAAAGCCATAAATATCTTCTAGGTACTAGGTATGACTCCAGCCAGGGGTGGGTTTTCCCCTTAATACTCACTGACTTCAATTTTACGAGGTCACCTTAATGCCACACTTGTTCAAATGCTGCCTTGATGTCAAAGGCAGCCACGTTCACTTCACCTTTGGAATTCAGCTCTTTTGTCCATGTTTAATCAAGGCTGCAATAAGCAGGACCCAAACTGAACATCAGTGTGTGGGATATTGGGAAGTATGTGTTACTTGACGACAGCTTCCATCATAATTGAGAGTCAACAAATGAAGTGACAATTGGCTAGATTGGATTTGTCCTGTTTTCTGTGGACAGGACACATCAGTGTAATTTTCCATGTTGTTGAGTCGATGCCAGTGTTGTATCTGTACTGAAACAGCCTGATTAGTTGTGGAGCAACATTCCAGCTGGGATGTTATAAGGACCCAGAGCCTTTGATGTGAGCTGTGTTACCCATTTCTTAATAACATGTGGAATTAATCAAACTGGCTGCAGACTGGCATCTGTGGTGCTGTCTATTCTCACTAAGTAAGCTTCTTGAGACTATAGTTTGTTGAAACCATTACTCTTTATTTACAGCTACCAGGTACATATTGGGATCTCTGCACGAGGTTGAAACCTCTGCTCCCTCCAGGTCTTTGTTACTCAACTATGTGATGTTGCATCATCATTAATAATAATCTTTTATTGTCACAAGTATGAAGTTACCGTGAAAAGCCCCTAGTCGCCACATTCCGGCGCCTTACATCAGTATCATGTGCTTCTGATGTAAACCCTTTATTCTACAGACTTGTTTGCTGTAAAACTGACGAATGTGATATAAAATAGTTACTTTAGAGATATTAGTTAATGTAATGTAGAAATAAGCCACTTTGATTCTGGCAAGTAGAGACAAAGGATTTTAGACCGCATGGAAAAAAGCAGGAAGAGGTGTGTCTATGAGAGTGATGCTGAATTGATAGGGGCCGGAGAAAGGGATTGGAAGTGAGCCAATCAGAATAGATCAAACAAGTCAGGAGGGACATAGGATGACCTCTGGGTGTCGAGTATGTGAAACTTGATGCCATTTGAATGTATCAATACTGATCTCTTTGTCTGGGACATTCACTTAGTTCCCGGGGCTGCAGAGAGCAACATGTTATCTGTATCACTGTGGACTAGGTAGCTTGCAAGCTGAATAAAATAACTTCTGTTATACTTGCAAATCCATCTCGACTTTTATTGAGGCCAGACTGACGGATAAAGAAATTTGGGATTCAACAAAACTGTCAGCGGACAGTCAGATAGACTCACTGATACTGCAATCAAACACATCCCAACAAGAAAAGATACCCTGCAACCATATGCTTCATATTAAACATTCACCCAATGGTAATATCCGCAGGCCTCAGCCTAACGGTTGTGGGTTAAAGTCCCACTCCACAGGTTTGAGCATACAATATTGGCAGACAATCCATTACAATACTTAGTGAGTAACACAGTATCAGAGGTGCTGTCTTTAGAAATAGATATTCAACTCTGCCAAGCATATCCAATGAGTCAGTCTCCACTGCTCTGTGGGGAAGAGAATTCCACTGAATAACGGCGCATTGAGAGAAAAACTTTCTGCTCATTCCCGTCTTAAAGACCCGTGGGGCGGGATTCTCCGACCCCCGGCAGGTCGGAGAATCTCCAGGGGGAGGCGTAAATCACGCTGAGGGGGAGGGGCTGGGGGAGGTGCTGGGGGAGGGGCTGGGGGAGGGGCAGGGGGAGAGGTGGGGAGGGGCTGGGGAGGCTGGCTGGGGAGAGGGGCTGGGGGGGAGGGGCTAGGGGGAAGGCGGGGATTGGGGATGGTGCGTCCCGGGGAGGAGAGGGAGGGGAGGGTTGGGGAAGGTGCGTGCCAGTGAGGATAGGGGGGGGGGTTAGGGAGGGTGAGTGATGGAGAGGGTGCGTGCCGGGCAGGGGGGGGGGGGGTGGTTGGAGAGGGTGCGAGCCGGGGAGGAGGGGGGGGGGGGAGTTGGGGAGGGTGCGTGCCGGGGAAGAGAGGGGGGGGTTGGGGACGGTGCATGCCAGGGAGGGTGGGGGTGTCCGCCTGGCCATGTGCCAGCTGGCAACAGGCACGACCATGCAGCCCATGGCACCTGGCTGCGTGGGGGTGGGAGGGGGGGGTGGGGGTTGGACAATGGTGACATGTCGTGGAAACCATGGCACACATCTGCCACCTGATGGCATACCTGGCACCACGTGGCACTGGGGGCGGGCACCTTCTCCCCGTGGCCATCAAGGTTACGTTGCCCCTGAACGTCTGTGCCACGGGGTCATTCCAAGCACCGAGTGGAGACCTGTCCGGCATCTCGCAGGCATCGGTGCATCCGTGCAGTGACAGGCGCCGTATATGTCATTGTAGACCGCTACACCCAGTTCCCTCTGCACCGGGCCAGCCAGGATGCCCATGGTTCAGGGGGCGATCGATGGGATGCACATCGCCATGCGGCCACCTGCGGATAACAGGGCCGTGTTCACGAACAGGAAGGGGACCTATTCCATGAACGTGCAGGTAGTCTGTGACCACCGCATGAGGATCCTGCGCGTCTGCACCTGGTAGCTGGGCAGTGTACATGACTCATTTGTATTGGCACAATCTTTCATCCCCACCATGTTCGAGGGACACCCCCCCCCGGCTGAGGGGCTGGTTGCTGGGCAGCAGGGGCTACCCGTTGCGGTCGTGGCTGATGACACCTATACGGAGGCCACAGACTGATGCGGAGAACCGCTACAATGATGCCCATGCAGCGAACAGGGGTGTGATAGAGAGGTGCTTTGGGCTGCTGAAGATGTGCTTCAGGTGCCTGGACCACTCTGGAGGGACCCTCCAGTACCCGTCAGATAGGATCGGCCGCATCGTTGTGGTCTGCTGCGTCCTGCACAACTTAGCCCAGCAGAGGTACGATGTTCTGCAGGCAGAGGAAGGGGAAGGGGAGGAGCAGCAAGGGGAGGCGCAGACCTCCCCAGATGAGGAGGATGGGGGCAATGGTCAGGACAGACAGGGTGGACATGGACGGGAGGCAGCCCACCGTTACCGGCTGGGCCAGCGGGCACGGGACAGGCTGATAGCCGCCCGATTCAAGGACTAGGGGGGCGTGGGAATCGCCGAGTATGGGCACAGACTGCACACCACGGCACCACCCTACAACCCTCACTGCACCCACCACCACCAACCACCTTCACCCCACCCACCCAACACCAACCACCCTCACCCCACCCGCATGCACACCACCACCCGCACTCCACCCGCATGCACACCACCCCTCCATTGCACATCCACCTGCGGCTCACACGGCCGCCGGTGGAAGCGTGTCTATTGCAGGCCATGGAGGATGATGACAACCCGCTCTGCGATGAGCTCTGGGCTCCACATCATTGGACAATGTCTGACCCATGGCCACAGTACCACCCTCCACTCAGACCGTCCCTGCATGCGGCCTTACGTGCCCTATGACTACGTCTAGGTGGTTCCCCAGATGGTGCAGCAGAACTGGAGGTGGACTCCTGTGTTTCCTGCCCTGTGACTAGGGACCCCTTTGGCGGCCGTTTCCTGGGGCGGCCCGGCCTAGATGGGCCAGGCGGCGGCCCGGGCGACTGGGATGTCGAGCTGCCAGCCTGTCCTGCCCGTTGCCCATCAGATGCACCTGGGACGGAAGAGGGGGGAAGTCCGAGGTGTCGCGGTGTCCCGGGACTTTCCTTACAGGGGGACCTGGAACGGGCCCTAGCACCTCCTCCTCCCTCAGGGTGCCCGATGGCCCCCGGGCCTCTACATGGGTCGGGGATGCGAACGGACCGAGTACCCGACGCTCCCTGCGACACCTGGCGCTGCCAGTCCTGGAGGCCCGCCCTGGTATCAACAAGGGTCTGCATGTTTACAGCCATGGAGCTCAGGGAGTTGGCCATCCCTGTCTGTGTCTGGGCGACGCCGGCCAGCACCTGGGCAATGGCGCCGATGCCCTCAGCGATGGCCTGCAGAGACAGGGCCATTGCCTGCTGAGACAGGGCCATTGCCTGCTGAGACTGGGCCATGGTGTTGAGCGCCTCTGCGATCTGCTGCTGACTCTGGCTCATGGCTGCCTGTGAGAGGGCAGCCATGTCCTGGGCCATGGACGACGCCTGCACGGAAAGCCCCACTCCTTGCATACTGCGACCCATGTCAGACACCGTCGCACCCATTGCCTCCACCGCAGACGCCACCCGTCAGCCTGGGTGGCACGCATGACCGGCACCACTACCTGCTCCTGCACGTGGGTGGACTCCTCCACCTTCCTCTACATCTACGCATGCCGGCCGTCACCCCCTTCGGTCGTCCCTTAGTCCATGCCTGCGTCGGGTCTATGGGTGGGTGTGGTAACTCCAGGAACCCGGGACCCGTCTGGGCTGCAAATGGTTGCCTGCGCCGGGCTGCCATCCGACCACCCGGCCTCTCGGCTGCTCCTGCCTCCACCTGCTGTGCCGGGGTGGCTGTGTTGTGCGCACCAGTTAGTGTCCCAGATGCCTCATCGCTAAAGTGCCCAACCGAGGTGAGTGTCACTGCGGTGGTGGAGGGTGTAGGAGAAAGCAATGGCGTAATGACATGCTCCTCATCCGACCCGAAGTCCGGAGTCCCCTGGAGTGGTGATTCCTGTCCCTCCGTCCCCTGTGTGTCAGTGTCGTGTGCATAAGTGTCGTGGGCGTTGGTGTCCTGTGTGTTAGGGTCCTGTGTGTTAGGGTCCTGTGTGTCGGTGTCCTGTGCGCTAGGGTCCTGTGTGTTAGGGTCCACTCCGGCGCTGTACTAGCCCCCTAGGAAGGGGTAAATACCTGGGCCTGGAGGCCACTTGACATTGGAGTGGCTCGCGCCACTTTTGATGCCGGCGTCAGAACTTGGCTGCGGGATCAGAGAATCCCGGCCAACTTGTTTGCAAAGGGAGAAACCCAGTGAGACACTTGAGCAGGAGAAAATAAAAAGTCAGTAGAAACGAAGTTCAAAACAGCAAAGCAATAACATTTAAACAATAAGCGCTATGTCAGCACTGGAGTAATGTACAAAAACGTTCTGGGCCTGATTCTGCTAGAGTCAGGCATCTCACTGCATACCATGTTCAACGGATCTGGTCATACATGTTTAAATTTCAAAAAATGATTGCCTGTATATTGCTGTAAGTGCAAACTAATAATTGGTCAGCAAGTGCAACTGGATGTCTGGGACCAATGGGACAAAGGGTTTATTTTCTTAACCTATTAAATTGAAAGATGATGAAAGAAACAGAGGAAGCACTGAGAAAGAAGGTGAATTATAGAGGGTGAATTTAAATGAGACACAGAGAGGGAAAGGAAGATTGAATTAAAAGAGAAGGAAGGAAGTGGCAGAAAGGAAGAGTCTAAAACACATTGAAATTTTACTATTTTAACATCTCCAACAACAATTCACAGCCTGAAGGTATGGAATTTTGGATTTAGAAGTGTTTGCTTTCTGGGCAAGAGAGGTTGAATATCAATTATCGCATTCTTAAATTGACATTAATTCTGATCATTATTAGATGTAAGTCTCTGTGGTCAGTTTAATGAAAAATGAATGCGCAAACATAGTAAATTTATGGAAATTGCTGGGAGGTCACAAATATTTTCTTGAACCTGTGGCAGAGCGGGGAAAAATGACCAGTAACCTGTGTGGCAAATTTCAATTGACATACCATTCATTTCTCTCCACAAGTTGTTATCCTATATTTCCACTAATATGTGAGTTACCTTTTTCGGTAATATTTGGATTTGGATTTGATGTATTGTCATGTGTACCGAGGTACAATGAAAAGTATTGTTCTGCATACAGTCCAGACAGATTGTTCCATACATGAAAAAATATAGGAATCTGGCCCATTGCAAACAGAAGAACACAAACTACAATATATAAATGTACAAAACCCACACAACGGAAAGCATTTGTAGCAAGCAACAGAGTGGAGTTTGTATTTCACCAATGCTTGACGCATTGTGTTATATTCTAGGCACTAAACCTCAGGAGAATTTCTCCAGGGATCAGGAGCATTTGTTATGAGGCTAAATTGGGGAAGGTGGGGTTGTTCTCCTTGGAACACAAGGGCCGGGATTCTCCGACCCTGCGCAGGGTTGGAGAATCCCGGGGAGAGGCGTGAATCTCGCCCGGCCGCCCTGACGCCGGCTGCCCTATTCTCCAGCGCCAGTTTTCGGGGGCCGGCGGGATTCCCGCCATGCCTGTCGGGGGCTGTTGATAGCGACTCCCCCGGTGATTCTCCGGGCCCCGATGGACCGAGTGCCGGCCAGTTTTGGCCAGTCCCATCGGCGTGAATTACTCACCTCACGCATGGCGGGACCTGGCAGGTAGGTGTGCGGGGGTGGTCCTGGCAGGGGGATCTGACCCTGGGGAGGCCCCCACGGTGGCCTGGCCTGTGATCGGGGCCTACCGATCCTGCGGGCGGGCTGGTTCCGTGGGGGCCTTCTTTCCTCAGCGCGGGGCTCCGCCATATTGCCCGGGGAATGGAGAATTCCTCACTTTCGGTGGCTGTTGACGCCGGAGTGGTTGGCGACGGTTTTCACGCCGGCGTGGGGACCTGGTCCCCAGAAGGGAGAATCCCGCCCAAGAACACAAGAAACCAGAGCAGGGGCGGGATTCTCCGACCTCCCGCCGGGCTGGAGAATCGCCGGGGGGTGGCAGAAATCCCAACCCGCCGCCCCGTCGCCACCTGACGGATTCTCTGGTGCCAGTTTTTCGGCGGGGGTGGGAATCGCGCCGCGCCAGTTGGGGGCCGTTGGCAGTGCCCCCCCCCCACCCCGGCGATTCTCCGGCCCGCGATGGGTCGAGTGGCCGCCCATTTTCGGTGGGTCCCGCCAGCGTAAAATATACCAGGTCCATACCTGGCTCTGCGGGCGGCCTGCGGAGTCCTCGGGGGGATTCAGGGAGATCTGGCCCCAGGGGGGGACCCCACGGTGGCCTGGCCCGCGATCGGGGCCCACCAATCCGTGGGCGGGACTGTGCCATGGAGGCACTCTTTCCCTCTGCGCCGGCTGGCAGAATTCGGATATTCGGCCCATCGAATCTGCTCCGCCATTCAATCATGGTTGATATTGTCTCATCCCCATTTTCCTGCCTTCTCCCCATAACTCCTGAATCCCTTATTAATCAAGAACCTACCTATCTCTGTCTTAAAGACACTCAATCATTTGGCCTCCACAGCCTTGAAGTTAAAAACTCACCACTATTCTTAGAATTCCCCCTATATAAAAAGGGTCGATATTCTAAATGGTGAACAGGGATTCTCACTCCTTGACTCCGATGCAGGCTTAAGTGGGTGCTATTCAGGTCAAACTATATTCTCAAGTTATCCCCCGGCATAACCCACCCCTTCACAGAAGAATTTTATCTACTTACCACTTAGTAGCATCGATCCTGGATCGCGCATTGCTAAGTAAGTAAAGTAGACTTTGTAATAACCACTGTTTCAGGTTAAAACTTTTAAGTTATTTTATTATTATATTTTTTCTTTTAAACGATGCAATCACTGTCTTTACAGAAAAGTAAAAATATCTTGCTTCTGGATTCCCCTGGTTGGTTGAAGAGACCTTCAGGTCCACCTTGACGATCACTTTTCTTTAGCTTTTGGTCTTCCTCAGATGGATTCGCTGTTCTGCTCGGTTGCTATGCTCTATCCGTACCGAGCTATGAAAGCTGGCTCTGCTGGCTGTCCCCTTTCTTAGGGTTTATATTCCCCTTCTAGCAGTTATTAAGTTTTTATGACATTATTGTAAAGTAACTTTATTTACTCCTGATTGTAAAAGGTACCTTTAATCTGAATTATTTCTAACACGACTATGTATTCATATTGAGCATGACTTCAGCTCATCGATCTCTGATTACATTGTTTCCTTTGTGATGTTCAAAAGTGCTTTGATCCCAGAGGGGTGTTTCTGTCATTTCTAAAGTTGCTTTATTATCAAATAGTGCCCCCAGCTCAGAACTCTGACTCCGATTTGGGCCTAATATGTGTTCCCGTGGACACGTTGCCTCCAGCTTCCCATATTCACTTGGTGTCAGCAGAATTTCACACTAAACATTTGTCACCTAATTCAACTGAAAACCTCATCCATTCTTTTCCAGCTGCTTACTAAGATAGCTAACTTTAAGAAGGTGCGAAACATTGCTTTTAGCTGTATACTAAAATTCACTCCATTGTGACTTGAAAGACCTGCCTGTTTTGTTTGCTAAGCCTGTTTGACTAAGCATTTTCCAATCCTCTCCTGCAGCTGCTGTTAACCCTTCATGGGATTTTTCCCTACGTTCTCTCATGCACTCTTAGATCAGGTGCCAGATCTCCATGTTTCAAATGGCATATCTTTCCATATTTTCAATTACAGCCTTGTGCGGCAAAGAGTTCCACAGATTCACCACCCTCTGGCTGAAGAAATTCTTGGGCTCCAGCTCCATTTTCCCTTCCACTCCCATATCCCTTAATTTCCTGAGAGACCAAAAATCTGTCCATCCCAGCCTTAAATATATCCCAAAATGGAGCATGCACAACCCTCTGGGGTAGAGAATTCCAAACATTCTCCCCATCTCAGTCCCAAGTGATCGATCAGCTCCTTATCCTGAGACCATGGGCGGGATTCTCTCAGTCCACGGCAGGTCGGAGAATTGCCGGGCCGAGCGCGAATCACGCGACGATGCCCCGACGCGGTCCGCTGATTCTCCGGTCACTATTGCCGCCGGCGCTGCTCCGGTCGGGGGCCGCTCTATGCAGCCCCTCTTCCGATTCTCCGCTCGAGTTGGGCCAAGTGGCCACACAAAAAAGCCCGAGTCCCGCCAGCGCCGTTCACATCTGGTCTTACCCGGCGGGACCTCGGCATCCATCCTTTCGGGGGTGGCCTGGACGGGGGGTTGGGGGGCCCGGCCCCGGGGGGGTCTCCACCGCGGCCTGGCCCGCGATCGGGGCCCACGGATCGGCAGGCCGGCCTCTCGTGGTGGGGGCCTCTTTTGCTCCGCACCGGCCCCCTGTAGCCCGACGCCATGTTGCGTCAGGGCCGGTGCAGAGAAGGGCGCCACCGTGCATGCGCGCATTCGCGCCGGTCGCAGTGCGCATGCATGTATTCGCGCCGGTCGCAGCATGCATGCGCAGACCTGCGGATCCCATTTGACGCCGGTATCGGCAGCTGAAGCGGCGTGGATCGCTCCAGTGCCATGCTGGATCCCTGTAGGGCAGAGGATCGCTACACATAGTGGTCCGATGATGCCGTCGTTAAACTCTCCCGTTTTTACGACGGCGTCAACATTCTACCTTCAGATGGGAGAATCCCGCCCCATGTTTCCATGTTTTAGACTCCTCAACCAGTGGAAACAATCTCTCAGCGTCTACCCTGTCAAACCCCGTCAGAAAAGAAAAGCAGGTTGAGTGGAGGTTTGACAGAGGTATTCAATCAGGAGAGGATCTAGAAAGACATAGACAGGGAGAAAATGTTCTCTTTGTGGAAGCATCAAGAACCAGGGGACACAAATTCAAAGGCAAAAGAATCAAAGAAAACACTTCATTTTTTGCAGCGAGTGGTTATGATCTTAAAAAACAGCTGTCAGATCGGGTGAGAAAAGGAGAGTCCGTTGTAACGTCAAAGTGGAATTGGATTAGCCCCTAAAGGGGATAAAAATGCAGGGCTATGAGGAAAGAGCGGGATGTGCGACGAGGCTAAAATTGATGTGGCAGAGAGCCGACAAGGAAATGATAGGCCAAATTATATCCTTCTGTGCTGCACCATTCTATGATTGGCTCCTAACCATAAACCTTTGACAGGAGAGCAAAGATTAAATAATACCCCGTCAATTTACAAGGATCACATTGTGCTGCTGCTGCGAATCAGAGTGGAATGACTATCTGGAAGGTGCTGCACAATCAATCAGTGGGTTTGTGTCAAATTCTGTTCTCCCTATTATTTTATCCGTCAGAGAAGTACGCACAATAGAAGGTGCATCAGTAATGTTTATATTTTTTGGATTATTTTCTAGCTTTTCCCCCTGCTGTCCACCCTTACCCCTGCCCTCCCCCACCCCTCTCCACCCCGGTATTCTCAACCCGTACATCTCTTGTCAGAAAATACATTAATGTGAACGAGGAAATCTTCTACAAACACAAACATAACATGACACCATGTTTTGCACCTATTTTCTTGATCTACATTTGTTTTTACTTCATTTACCAAACAATGATTAACTGTCAAGTACTAAGAGGCCAGACTTACTCTACCTCAAGCTAATAATCTCTTGTCATCCATGGAGGCTTTTAGAAAAGGCTGTGTTTCTCAATTGAAAAAGATCTGTGAGATTGGGGAGAATGACTCCATTTCAATGAAGCAACACAATAAAGAGAAACACTGAGAAATCAGGAGCTGCCAAATTCTCCGGCACCGGGGAATTGGTGAGGGTGGGAATTGTGCCGCGCAGGTCAGCGGCCGCTGCGGCCCCCCCGGCGATTCTCCGGCCCGCGATGGACCGAGTGGCCGCCTGTTTTCGGCCAGTCCTGCCAGCGGATATTACACTAGGTATTTGCCGGCGGGACCTGGCTGCGCATGTGGCCTTCAGGGTCCTCGGGAGGGCGCGGGGGGATCTGGCCCCGGGAGGTGCCCCACGGTAGCCTGGTCCACAAGCGGGGCCCACCGATCCGCGGGCAGGCCTGTGCCATGGGGGCACTCTATTCTTCCGCGTTGGCCGCGGTGGTCCTCCGCGATGGCCGACGTGGAGGTGATCCCCGCTTGTGCTCCCGCGCATGCGCCAACTTGCGCCGGCCGGCGGAGGCCCTTCGGCGCCGGTTGCCGTGGCGCCAAGCCCCTTCCCCGCCGGCCGGCGCGCGCAACCCACTCCGCCGCCGGCCTAGCCCCTGAAGGTACGGAGGATTCTACACCTTTGGGGCGGCCCGACGCCGGAGTGGTTGACGCCACTCCTCGGCGCCGGAGTTACCCGCCCCGCATATTCCTGCAGAATCCCGCCCCAGAATCTATGGTTATTTCTTTAAACAAAACATCTTGGGTGGGATTCTGCTACAACTGGCCGGATGGCCCGACGCCAGCGCCAAGAGCAACGCAAACCACTTCAGCGTCAGGCCAACCGGAACGTGTGGAATCCTCCGTACTTCCGGGGGTTAGGCCTGCGCCGGAGGGGTTGGCGCCGTACCAGCTGGTGGCGAAGGGCCGGCGTGAGTTGGCGCATGCGCAGAACCGCCGGCGTGATTCCGCACATGCACAGACCGGTTTGCGTGTTTCCTGCGCAAGCGCAGGGGGGTTCTTCTCTGCGCCGTCCATGGCGGAGCCCTACAGAGACCTACAAGCCATGTGCCGCTGTGATGGACCATGTCCATTTCACGCCAGTGGGACTGGCCAGGAAACGACGGCCGCTCGGCCCATCAGGGCCTGGAGAATTGCCGAATGGGGCTGCTGCCAACGGCCCCCGACCGGCGCGGCGTAAACCCTGCCCCCACCCAAAAGCCGGTGCCGGAGAATACGGCAGCCGGCGTCAGAGCGGGATTAGCGCCGCCCCCTCCCCCGGGGATTCTCCGACCCGGCGGGGGATCGGAGAACCCCGCCCCTTGCATCCTTTATCCAGTTTAAAATCTATCTAGCATCGTTTTCTAAATCTGGAAATGATGCTGTGTGTTCACAGCTAGAGCTGTGCATACTTGCTCCATTGTTTACACGATACAACAGTGACAGTCACTTTAACTTTGTCTCCATTTTCCGACTTCCACAGCATTACTTCCAGGGATGTTCCGGCAGGGACTTTGATTACTAGAATTTGTTATTTGGGCTCAACGGTTGCTAGTTGGGGACAATGGTACCTTGCCGCACATGCCCGCTTTTCAAGGTGAATTGCACCAGATGCCAAAAGATAGAGCAGTATGCACTTCGAGCTGCACCAGAGTGCCAGCTTCGATTTTGGTGCTCAGCTCCAGGATTGGGACTTGAAACCACAATTTTCTGAACTATAGGTTGAAATGCTGCCAACTGAGCCATAGTTGACATCAAGTAGCCACCAATGTGTCCTCCATGACATGCGTGTCCTTCTCCAAACATTTCCTCTGGTTGTGTGCCAGCTTGTCCTTCAAGAGAAAGCAAAGTATATGGTTGACTGTCATGCAATCTGTTGGAGTGATAAGGCTGCCATAGTTGACAAGCTTGTCGTGTGTGCAAGTTGCGAGATATGGCTGAGAAGCTCGCAGCAACTTTCAGTGTGTGAGCCTGAACATATAAATAGGTCTGACTTCTGACTGATTGAGGTTGTTGGTAGTTGAGTAATGGGGTTGTAGTGTCCGAGGATAGTTGTGCAGTTGGTAGGTTGCAGCATTTAAAGTTTCATTCACTGACCATGAACACTCATGTGAGGTCATTGAATTTCTTGTGGCACTGCTTCCAGGTCCTTGCTACTTGACTCTTGGTAGAATCATCTTGAATTCCTACAGTGCACAAGGAGGCCATTCAGCCCATCGTGTCTGCACCGACCCTTTGACAGAATACCCTACCTAGATCCACTTCCCTGCCCACTCCCCGTAACCCCATAGCCCCAACTAACTTGCACATCCCTGGACACTGATGGTCAATCCACCTAACCTGCACATCTTTGGACTGTGGCATTGACCTCCATGGCTAACCTCTCCCACTGCCTTCTAAATATGTGTCTTAAGGGCTGCCTGGCCCTCTACTGATGGAAGTATGCCGGGATTCTCCAATCCCCTGGGCAAGTTCCGATGCCGGTGTGAAAAGCGGCGCCAACCACTCCAGCATCAACGGTCCCCGATAATGAGGCATACTCCCGTTTCTAAGGGGCTAGGTTGGCGCCGGAGTGGTACCCGCAGCTCCAGCTAGCACGGAACAGCCAGTGCGAGTTTGCACATGCACGCTGCGGCCGGTGTGATTTCATGCATGCGCGGAACGGCCGGCGTGATTTCGCGCATGCGCCGAACGGCATACGCGTGGGTTCCCATCTCCGCGCCGGCTCCCGGGCAAAATGGCGGTGCCCTACAGCGGCCCGGCGCGGAGGAACATAGGCCCCCACGGAACCAGCCCGCCCGCAGATCGGTAGGCCCCGATCGCGGGCCAGGCCACAGTGGAGGCCCCCCCCCAGGGTCGGATCCCCCACCCCCCTCCCCTCCAGGACGGCCCCCGCAGACACATCTTCCAGGTCCCGCCATGTGGGACCTGAGTAACCCACGCCAACGGGACCCGGCCAAACCTAGCGGCCACTCGGCCCGTCGGGGCCCTGTGAACCGCCGGGGGGGGGGCTTTCAACGGCCCCCCACCGATGCGGCGGCGATCCCGCAGACGCCCGAGAATCGCGCAGGTGAATAGGTAAGCTGGCATCGTCCCCCCGAGGATTCTCTGACCCGGAGCGGGGTCGGAGAATCCCGGCCGTAATCTCTCCCACTTTTTGTCTCTTCCGCTAAAGCCCTCAGTGGACCACCCAAACCTGGAGGAGGGCGTAGAAGGATGGGTGAGTAAATTTGCAGATGGCACTAAAGTCGGTGGCGTTGTGGACAGTGCGGAAGGATGTTACAAGTTACAAAGGGACATAGATAAGCTGCAGCGCTGGGCTGAGAGGTGGCAAATGGAGTTTAATGCAGAAAAATGTGAGGTGATTCATTTTGGAAGGAATAACAGGAAGACTGAGTACTGGGCTAATGGTAAGATTCTTGGCAGTGTGGATGAGCAGAGAGATCTCGGTGTCCATGTACATAGATCCCTGAAAGTTGCCACCCAGGTTGAGAGGGTTGTTAAGAAGGCGTACGGTGTGTTAGCTTTTATTGGTAGAGGGATTGAGTTTAGGAGCCATGAGGTTATGTTGCAGCCATACAACACTCTGGTGCAGCCGCATTTGGAGTATTGCGTGCAATTCTGGTCGCCGCATTATAGGAAGGATGTGGAAGCATTGGAAAGGGTGCAGAGGAGATTTACCAGAATGTTGCCTGGTATGGAGGGAAGATCTTTTGAGGAAAGGCTGAGGGACTTCAGGCTGTTTTCATTCGAGAGAAGAAGGTTAAGAGGTGACTTAATTGAGGCCTACAAGATGATCAGAGGATTGGATAGGGTGGACAGTGAGAGCCTTCTTCCTCGGATGGTGATGTCTTGCACGAGGGGACATAGCTTTAAGTTAAGGGGAGATAGATATAAGACAGATGTCAGAGGTAGGTTCTTTACTCAGAGAGTAGTAAGGGCGTGGAATGCCCTGCCTGCAACAGTAGTGGACTCGCCATCACTAAGGATATTCAAATGGTCATTGGATAGACATATGGACAATAAGGGAATAGTGTAGATGGGCTTTAGAGTGGTTTCACAGGTCGGCACAACATCGAGGGCCGAAGGGCCTGTACTGCGCTGTAATGTTCTATGTTCTAACCTTGGAGCCCATTCTCTCTCAGGCAGTGCCATTTCACAGAACTGATTCACTTCCTGCATGACTGCCAGCTTCTGGTCCAGTCACAGTGCACCTTCCCTTTAAGTAGTGCAACCTACTTTTAAATGGGGCAGGCTAGCTTTAATTGAGAGTTATCCACCCATGATAATGACTGTTTGCTCTGGCAACCAGTCAATCAACGCATTAAATGATTGAAATCAGCAGGCAGCACAAAATTGGTATTCTGCCTGCTTTGCAATGACTGGTACAGGTTTGTCATGGCTCCCTTGTCTGTTTTTCGGCAGTTTTGAATTTATCCCCACTAGTTCCTTTTTATGTCCAAAGTCGTTTTATATCTTTCAAAACAAATGTTAAAAATGTGGGATCTTGCCTGAGGTTTCGTCTTGGGTTCGGTGGTCCAGGTTACTCCCATAAATTCTCTGAAGGTTATAAATAGCAATAGAAGTATGCCATTTAACCTTTGAGCCTGTTCCACCATTCCGTTCGATGGCAGTTGATCTGTACTTCAACGTTATTTATTCACCTTTTGCTCTCTTGCTACCCTTACGTAACAAAAGTTCAGCTGGCAAAGTGCTGGAAGGCAGGTCTGACAGACAAGTAGGGTTCGTTGCTGAAGACTTCAGTGACAAATTCCACATCAGCAAGTCCTGGAGAAGACTGATGATAGAAAACATTTGCTTGAATCCAAGACAAGTAGCTATTTTAGTAAAATCAGTTAACATTCTATTCATTGATTTCAAAGGGGACAGATGAAAATCTGCTCATGAATAGTTCAGGCTTCAAGGAAAATTGAGGTGTCATTCGGAATTATTTTACCAGACACAGTTGTTTTTCTGATTATGGTTGAATCAGCTAGATTGTAATTGTAGATTGTACCCTGCACTCACTTCATTGAATTCTGATAATTAATTTTGCCAGGTAAACATGTTGGACACTCCAAATATATTTTTCTTGAAGACATCAATTTAATGTGAACCCCCTGGATTCATTGTCTTGGAATATAGATGCAAATTGTCCCCATCTGAATCATTGCCGTTCATGGATCCAGCACTGTTTTCAGTATATATGAAGCTTCTCCCTATTCAAATTGCTGGTATTTATTATTTCAACAGTGTCCAAGAGTAGAATTACAGCTGTTACATGTTGACTGGGTGGAATTTAATGCCCTTCTCCCAAGGTGAGTTTGGAGACAGGGAGATTTTTAATTGAGCTAGAGGGTGTGGGGACCCCATCACCTTCCCACCTCTGCCCTGAGATATGTCCAGGCAGGAAGGCACGTGGATGGTCTACCTGCCTCAATGCCAACAGACAATTAATGGCCACTTAAGAGCCGTGTCCCGCTGCCACTGGTGTTCAGGCAAGGAAGTCGCCATGCTGGGATTTCTGGAGATGGGGGATGGCAGAGAAGAGGATGGTCCCTCGTTGTCAGGCACTCAGTGCCTGATCAAGTAACCCAGCATGAAGAAAGGTGTCCCGCTGAGAGATGACCCCCATCTCCCCTCTCCTCCCTGCCAACAACACCCTTGCTGTTGACCCCCACCCCACCGTCACTGACCAGGGTCCCTCACTGGTTCTCGGCCTCAGATGGGCATATTGCTGGAAGATACAGTTGCTGCCAGAGGCGCTACCTGCAATGGAGAGCTGTCGGCTCTCATCAACATAATGAGCTGAAGAAGTCTTTGACCAAATGACCATGAACACTTCACTTATATGACCTAGCAGACAAAATCTCAGTAGAGGCTGAAAAAAGTCTCCAAGAATTCATCCTGCCAGAAGGAAAGTTGGTTGCTTGCTCTCCGAAAAGCATATCAACAACCCAAGCCAACTATTTGAAAATTGAACAGAAACATCAGCCTTGAGTTATGGACAAGAGGGGATAATTTAACAGCACTAATTTCTCCTCTCATTGCACACCCTTAAACAGAGAGGTGTTTTGATTCATTTCTCTTTTTATAAGCGGTGGCATATTTCCCATATTCTGACCTAATTTCCCAGCTTTAGCCACACAGAAAACATAGAATAGAATGAGCTCAATGGGTTAGTTTATTTGCACACACTCAAAATGCAGATGGAGAGTCATAACATCACCTCCACACTCATACAGTAAAGAGAGTTATAGAGTGAAAAAGGCTTGGCAATTAAGGGACTATAGAGAAGATAAATATTGGCTCACATGGACCCGAGCCCAGAATCAAAAAACAATGAGACACATATCTTCACAGAGGTCAGCAGGTTGAAAACTGATGCTGGATAGTTCACTTTTCCAGTGGTGTTGACTTCACTCAGTGAATCAGTCTTATAAGTGATCGTGCAGAATTTGCAACAGAAGCAGGGTTGATGGGGAGAGGTGCTAAACCTAGTAGAGCTCTTTCAGTGTGGCCGGCCTGTCAGATGTTAAACAGCAGACTGAGCTATGCAGTTATTGCAATTATTCTGGTAGACCATGAGTCAGAGTCCTTGCAGAATATTCTGGAGGTTATAAGACCATTTTGGCCCAGGTGTTATCTTCAGGGGCATCCAAGTTCTATTCAAAAATCCCTTAAACATGGCAGCCGACAACAATTGCATCAAGTGCATATGGGGTGGATCAAACCAGGAGAGTGACTAGATAAACAGTATACTGGCCAGGAATGAATTTAGACATCAAAATTACCACAAGTGAATGCTAGCTTGCCAAGCCTACATGCTCAGTCACCACAAAGGCTTTGTCAATTGTGCCAATGCAAATAAGGATGCAAAGCCCGTGTCTACCAGAATATTTGCAATTTGGGATCATTGGGATGCTTCTTGTTGCAAATTCTAGCATTTATACTGCCCAAAATCTATGAGGGTGACAGCATTTACTGCCCATACCTAATTGCTCTCTCTGTTTCCTGCCTGTTAAGCATTTCTCAATCCATGCCAATATATTACCATCCCAACCCCCAGGAACGATATTTTTGTTTAGTTAGTTAAGTTTCCTTTTGCCGTTTTGTTTTAATTCATTGCCCTACCTTTTAAATTTGTTTATTTTACTGATCAA
This sequence comes from Scyliorhinus torazame, assembly GCF_047496885.1. Lineage (NCBI taxonomy): Eukaryota > Metazoa > Chordata > Chondrichthyes > Carcharhiniformes > Scyliorhinidae > Scyliorhinus > Scyliorhinus torazame. Next base: position 126,611,392 of record NC_092719.1, on the reverse strand, counting down.
TTGTTTGAATAAAAAGAGAAGATTACCCCAATCCAATGCGCTTAAATTTTGCAGGCTAATATCTTATCATAGACTATCATAGAATTTACAGTGCAGGAGGCCATTCGGCCCATCGAGTCTGCACCGGCTCTTGGAAAGAGCACCCTACCCAAGGTCTACACCTCCACCCTATTCCCATAGCCCAGTAACCCCACCCAACACTAAGGGCAATTTTGGACACTAAGGGCAATTTATCATGGCCAATCCACCTAACCTGCACATCTTTGGACTGTGGGAGGAAACCGGAGCACCCGAAGGAAACCCACGTACACACGGGGAGGATGTGCAGACTCCGCACAGACAGTGACCCAAGCCGGAATCAAACCTGGAACCCTGGAGCTGCGAAGCAATTGTGCTATCCACAATGCTTATGTGGGACTTTATCAAAAGCTTTCTTAAAATCCAAATGTACCACATCCACTGGTTCTCCTCCATCTATTCTAATAATAATAATAATAATAATCTTTATTATTGTCACAAGTAGGCTTACATTAACACTGTAATGAAGTTAATGTGAAAATCTCCCAGTCGCCACATTCCGATGCCTGTTCGGGTACACAGAGGGAGAATTCAGAATGTCCAATTCACCTATTAGCACATCTTTCGGGACTTGTGGGAAACCGGAACACCCGGAGGAAACCCATGCAGACACGGGGAGAACATACAGACTCTGCACAGACAGTGACCCAAGCCGGGAATCGAATCTGGGACTCTGGCGCTCTGAAGCAACAGTGCTAACCACTGTGTTACTGTGCCACCCATTATTATTATTAGATCGGCAATCACCTGCACAAGTTCAAAACAGCCACTTCACACAGATGTATTTTTTGAGTCTGAGCAAATGAACGACTTCTCCAACAACAAAGATGACTACCAAGATATATTACCTTCTTCCAGATATTCTGTTAAGATGTAATAACTCAGACTTTATAATGGTCTGGGGATTTGTACAAAACATTTGCATCTTGCAACAAGAGAGGTGAGTTTTTAAAACTGCTTACAAGAAATGTCAAAACTCCTGACAAGAGATGTTATGCTTTGCTAACATGTTTACAAATTTATTAAAGAATCATTTAACCTGCAATTTAAAATTGATATGTACATCACAACGTAAATGACTCTAAAAGATAGAAACAGAGGGTGTGATATGGTTCATTTAAGTATGAATTTGCAGGATTCTCCTGGCACCCGAGACCTAACGGCCATGCCTGGGAGACCTCATCAGTGCGCTATTAAGTACTGGTTTCCACAAGCATGGACCAGTCGTAATGACACCCGGGGGTCTCCTTGCCTATTAGAGACCCCGGGTGGTTGGGGACAGGGCAGGGCGGCACCCTGACGCTCCCTCTGGCTACCTTGGCACCTTGGCACTCCCAGGCTTGTTTGGGCACTGCCAGGGACCTGGCACAGAGGGCCTTATCAGGTGGAGGGGGAGGATGAGGGATGTTCTTGGGGACCTCCCCGCGGTTGGGGGGGGGATTTATCGAAAACAGGGAGGGGGGCTGAAAAAGTGGGGGAAAAGATCGGGCAGCCAGACAAAATGGTGCCCCAATCGGCGAGGAGCCTTTCCTGCTGGGTTTGCCAGTAGGAAATGACTCAAGTGCGGCCTCAGTGGAGAGAAATTCCCTGAGACCAAAAAAAACGGTAAAGTGCCTTTGAACAGCGGACTAAGTCTCAGTGCTGTAGACACCGAGAAACACCCCACTAAATGCACTATAAAACTGGACATAGATTTTGAATCGCACCCATTTTCTTGATGCTAATAGAAAATCCAATGAAAAAGACTTTAAAACACAATGCCATAGTCAAAAGAAGTTATGGATATCCATCTAATATTCAAAGTAATATTTTACCTTAAATCCTCGAGTGTTTCAGTTGCCAGGCAGTTGGGCACAAAAAGCTGTCTGCTTTAAGACATCCAAACCCTGGATAACTGGAGGAATATTGGAGGATCCAAAATACATTTGAACACTCCTATAATACCTCTGGTTACTTAGAGAGAAACCAACATGTTTATACCCTTCTGAACCAAATTACATCAACTTTAGAAACTATGGATGCTGACTCCTTTATTAAACATCTCCTTTTTAATTCATCCTTATAATTCATGTATTATTTAATTGGTAAATAAGTCCTTACGTCCTCACTGTGAGTCGTTAGCTGGTCAACTTGTACTTATAATATTTTCTAATATCGTTGCTCATACGTTGCTTCTGTATTTTCGTCAAGTGATTTGAAACTTATGATAGAGAAACAGAGGTTTTTCAAAGTTTCTTTCTTCTCCAGCTTACAATTTTTATTTTTGCATCGACCTGTCCAATCATGTCCAATACTGATTGAACTTGCTGAGCTAAGTTCAAGGGATGTCTTCTCAATAAATAATGGCAATCATTAACCTTCCCTAAATTTCCTCTGCTAGTGAATGAGCCAATTAAACTTATCTCTATTTCCACACAAGGAGATAAGCCCAGAGCTACCTGGTAGATGGTGGGTGGGATTCTCCCATTCGGGGGAGAGTGTCCACGCCGTCGGAAACGCCGTTGCGTTTCACGACGGCGTGAACAGGCTGCTGCGAGTACCGATTCTGGGGCGAGATTCTCCGAACCCCCGCCAGGACGGAGAATCGCCGGGGGCTGGCGTCAATCCCTGCCCCGCCGGTTGCCGAATTCTCCGGCACCGGATATTTGGCGGGGGCGGGAATCGCGCCGCGCCAGTTGCCCCCCCCCCCCGTGATTCTCCGGCCCGTATGGGCCGAAGTCCCGCCGCTAAAATGCCTGACCCGCCGGCGTAGATTATACCACCTACCTTACCGGCGGGACAAGGCGGCGCGAGCGGGCTCCGGGGTCCTGGGGGGGGGGGCGCGGGGCGATCTGGCCCCGGGGGGTGCCCCCACGGTGGCCTGGCCCGCGATCGGGGCCCACCGATCCACGGGCGGGCCTGTGCCGTGGGGGCACTCTTTCCCTTCCGCCTTCGCCACGGTCTCCACCATGGTGGAGGCGGAAAAGACTCCCTCCACTGCGCATGCGCGGGAATGCCGTCAACGGCCACTAATGCTCCCGCGCATGCGCTGCCCGGAGATGTCATTTCCGCGCCAGCTGGTTGGGCACCAAAGGCCTTTTCCGCCAGCTGGCGGGGGGGAAATTCGTCTGGCGCGGGCCAAGCCCCTTAAGGTTGGGGCTCGGCCCCCCAAGATGCGGAGCATTCCGCACCTTTGGGGCGGCGCGATGCCCGACTGATTTGCGCCGTTTTGGGCGCCAGTCGGCGGACATCGCGCCCTTACCGGAGAATTTCGCCCCTGGCCTCTATAGGGGGCCAGCACTGCGCTGGAGTGGTTCACGCCGCTCCAGCCTCCCATCCCGGTTCGAACTGTGCGACGTGGGATCCGTGCATGCGCAGTGGCACCGGTGCTAACCCACACATGCGCTGTGGCCTCCCTCAACACGCCGGCCCCGACGCAACATAGCGCAGGAGTTCAGGGGCCGGCGGGGAAGAAAATAGGCCCGGGGAGCGAGAGGCCGGCCCGCCAATCAGTGGGCCCCGATCGCGGGCCAAACCCCATCGAAGGCCCCCCCCCTCGGGTTCGGACCCCCCCCCCCCCCACATAGGCCGCGGAGAATCACGTGTCGGTGTCGGGGCGGCGTGGCCCACTTGCGGGGATTCTCCAGCCCGGTGTCGGGCTGGGAGAATCCCGCCCGGTATGTCTGAGGTTTTGGTTCTAAGGCTGGTGCTGCTCATTCTGTGTATGACGACTTCAGCGTAATAATGGCTAAGTGTTAGCCTGCATCCAATTTCTCAATTTCAAGCGTAATATGTTAAATATATATGAATCTTGTCTATTTATTTTGGTATGACCATCACAAACTAAAGCAGTTTTGCCTTGTTCTCCATTTTAAATTTGTACCGTAAGGGACATTCGTCTTCACTAATCTTTTTCTTTTTGTTTACTTATAGAAGCTTTAACAGCCCACTTTTATTTTCCTTGAAAGTGTACATTTATTCTCTATTTTCCCCCTCTTCATCAATCTCTTTGTCCTCTTTTGCTGAATTCTGAACTGCTCCTGATCCTCATGCTTGTTACTTTTTCGAGCAAACTTGTACAATGCCTCTTTGGATCTAATACTGTCCTTAATTTATTTTATTAGCTAAGGTTGGGCAGCTTTTCCTGTAGTGTTTTTACACCAGAAAGGAATGAATACCTTTGCAATGCATACATTCACTCCTTAAATATTAGCCATTGCCTTTCCACCGTTGTCTATCCACTGATTAATGACGTTCCCCAATCTATTATACCAACTTACCCCTCATCCCTTCATAGCTCCTTTTATTTGGATTTGGGACCCTATTTCAGATTTGACTACTTTATAGAATTCATAGAATCCTGACAGTGCAGAATGAAGCCATTCAGCCCATCAAGTCTGTATTGACCCTCCAAAAGAGCACTCTACGCAGGTCCACCGCCTCACCCGATGCCCGTAACACTGCGCATTGATCATGGCCAACCCACCAAACCTGCTCATATTTGGACTGTGAAAGGAAACCGGTGCACCCCAAGGAAACCCCCGCAGACATGGGGAGAATGTATAAATTCCACATAGACTAGAACGAACCCAGGTCCCTGGCACTGTGAGGCAGCAGTGCTAACCACTGTGCTGCCCTTTCCATCCTAATGAAGAATTTTGTCTTGTTATTGTCATTATTCCTTAAAGCACTCAGCACAGCAAGATTACTAATTAACCAATTCTCAATGCACAATACCAAATCTAGGAAAGTCTGTTCCCCAGTTAATTCCTTGATGTACTGGTCTAAAAAAATATCTCATACACATTCCTGAAGTTCATCTACCACAGTATTTTTGATAATTTGGTTGCCCATTCTATATATAGATTAATGCCACCCATGATTACTGTAGCACCATTGCTACATGCTTCTCTAATTTCCTGACAGCAGGGGAGCGCCGCACCAGAATACTGGGCTGGCGGGAAGGAAAATCCCACCCATAGCCTCCCACTGAGAGCTCATCGTTCCCTATTTCCCCTCCCTGTTCTACATGGCCTTTTTTGATTCTGCACATCATGTTCAATTCCAAGAGAAAGGCATACTAGAAGAAAGTTTTTTCAACAAATTAACAATAAAATACTTCAGAACCAGGCAGACTATTATCTGCAGACTGTTTACACTTTAGGCTAATTTAGGACAGCTCCAAAAAGCATGCAGCTGCACGAGCAGCCAGCAGAAATAATTCAGCAACTGACTTGTAAATACTTCATAATCCCTTTAAGTACTGCGGTTGGGAATATCTTTCGTACTGATTCATGTCCTATACAGCTGTTCGAGGCTAGGGCAGGGTGGAGGCTGGAGCATGGAGCTCCAAAATGGCAGTGTTGGCATTATATCAGTATTGCATATTGATTGGCATCATAATCTGCTCTGAAGAAGAGTTATACAGACACAGAAGGTTAACTCTGTTTCCTTATCCACAGGTGCTGCCAGACCTGCTGAGGTTTTCCAGCATTTTCTGTTTTTATGTCATGATCCGACTGCTCGACATGCTGCTGCCAGTCATTATGTGTGTGCACGTAAACCCCCGTTACCAAAATGGCATACAGTGCACTTCCCATAAGATGGGTATTTGCAGACCTCAAAGCCCATTTTCAACCCCCTCCCAATACCAGATGCACTCGTTTGCAGTTGTTTATACCTGCTCTGAAATACAAAATGATGGCTGTCTCTGAGGCTGGCCCTGTTAAAATTGGTTGATAATTTTCCAATAATTTTCTATTTCTCATGTCATGAATGGTGTAATATGAATGATGGGTGTCATTGTATCTCAGTGACAATATGTGCAATGGACATTGGCACCTCAGCTCCTCTGAGAGTTCCTCCGGCTGCTATATGTCAAACAGACATAAATGTTTGAATAGAATTCATCAGTGCAGTCTTTCTGGTGAAACAATAAATATGCCCCTTTAAAATATTTATAATTGCACTAAAAGCACCTTAACAATGTTGCAACATAGAGCAGAGGAATATTGTCCTCCTTTGGTTTGCTAATCATATCTAAAACCAGGTCTATGAAGTCCAGTACCCTCAATAATAGGAGGTGCAAAGAAAGATTTCATAGCTGTTGTCCGGCCACAGTACTGAGAGAAAGAAGAGAAACACCTCACATTTAAGTAGCATCTCCCATGACCTCAGAATGTCCCAAAGCGTTTTATAGCCAAATAAAGCATGTTTGAAGTGTAGGCATTGTATTGCTGAGAAATGTGTTACAAACGGGTCTGAGTACTGATTGTGACATTATCCTGAAGCCTCGGTCTGATTGCTACTCCCTTGACACGCTCAGGTACATGTTATGTGCCATCTTATTCTGTTTTCCCCTGCTCCTCAGTAATAATACAAATGGAAAGTACCTGAAGGCTCAGTGCTACTGATGCACTGACTCCTGCCTTGCCACGTCCCATGGTAAATTTGCTAAATAATCAACCGCGGAATTGCATGGTTTTGATTGGACAGGCTTCGCGATTTTTCTCTTGCCAGTTCGCTGTGCAAATTCTTCTCACTGATCGGATGCCTGCATGAAATGGCCGGGAAGCATGTAATAAGTCAGGGAGTCTTGACAATTGAAAGCAGCAGTCGTGTGGCCTGGAATTCAATCTGGTTATTAAATTCTACACACACAAGCACATGGGGGAACTGCTTACAGTGAGTCCAGTTATAAGGCTAGAGCAAAGTGCATGATTACATCGAGCTTCCAATCCTGGGTGTTTAAAATCATTAGCATTCTATCCGTGACAGGAACTAATAAGGTAATGAATGACTAAGCTGCTCTGTGTTCAGCATGGCACTCTCTCATCTTCATGCATTTTAAATCCCATCAAAACTAGTTTAAAGGATTCACTGTGAACTGGGAACATCAATAAACAAACGTCTGCTTCCTTCATCTGACTTATATATCTGCAGCATGCAAAATATAGACAGATTGCACAGAGGACTGGAGCAAATGTGTTTGGCCTTGCTCACGTGAAAATAATAAATGAGTACCCACCATGGTGGGAATATTCACTCTTGGCAGAAAACATGATCAGCACTAGTTCAAAAGTTATTTTAGAATTGTGACGTTTTCAAAGATGGTTAGATTTTAAAGAAAATGTAATCTTCTGTGGAGGGAGAAACTGAGTTAATAGTCCAGATTTTCAAAATGGGGTTGGAAACCCAGCACTTCGATGAACCTGAGGTCCCAACCCTAACGCCTGAGTGATCACCATGCTGTTTCTATGTTACAAGGCCCTAGCGCCTCCAGGAGGTGAGAGCTGCCTGCCTAATACCAGTGGCAAAGGAAAATGGCAGCCATTATGGGGGCTGCTGTTGCGTTGCTGATTAGAGCAAGTGGTTGGGAAATGAATGAAAGTAGCCATTCAAACAAATTGATGGTGCAGCACAGGACAAAGTGCCAATTGGTCCATCATCAACTTATAAAAACAACATTTCAAATATTCTTGCAATTAACCCAGCAGCTGGGCACACTGTGCACATGAACCACACAGATTTGGGTTCGCTGAAATTTGGAACTGTCCAGAGGAATTGGGATTGTGAGATGACCACTGAGTGATGATTGTCAAAGCCAATCCCCATCAGGCCCTGACCTGACCACCCTTTGAAAATCCAGGCCAGCGTTTCAGCTTAATGAACGATGGTGAAGCTGAAACAATAACTCAATCCCACTCTCCACCTGCTGTTTTCTGGCATTTCCTGTTTTATTTCAGGTGTCCAGAATCTGCAATATTTTGCTTGACCTTGTTTACTTACTTGTAATTATAAAATTGTAAATTCGCCATAGTCCCAGGTGTCCATAGGATGCTTTTCCCTTTGAGGGGGAGAGCAGACAGGTGGTGATTTAACCTGAGGATCACCACACCTCAGGTGAGGGGCAAGGTTGAGAAGGCGGGGCGTTTTTGAATAACCTCAGCCGGTATGGGAATTGAACTTGCGCTGCTGGCCTTGCTCTGCATCAAGTCTAGCCAAGTGAGCTAAACCTGCCCCCACGTAATAACCCCCACGAGGCCCACGGGAATGCCTTAATTGATCTCCCTGTGGGACTCGTGGAATACTAGCCTCCTGCTAGTGGGCGGAGGCCCACCCAACTGGGGCTCATAACCATTTTGTATGAAGGCCGGCTTGGTCAGGGACCTGGGGCGTCATTCTCCGACCCCCCCGCCGGGTCGGAGAATGGCCGTTGGCCGCCGTGAATCCCGCCCCCGCCGAAGTCTCCGAAGGGAGAAAAGTCGGCGGGGCGTTAATGGCGCCGCTGCCGCGGAGAATGTCACGGGTCTGCGCAAGGCAGCCGATTTTCGGCCTGCCGATATTCTCCCTTCCGGATGGGCCGAAGTCCCGTCGACGTGATGACCGTTCACGTCGACGTGAATCAACCCTCCTTTTCATCGGCGTGACCCGGTGCTCCAGGCTCACGCCGACCAGCGAGGAGGTGAGTGACGGCCTGGGGGGTTGGCTCTGGGCAGGAAATGGCGTGGCCGCAGACTGATTGCCTGAGGAGAGGTGTGTCTCGGCTTGTGTGTGTGTGCGGCGGGGGGGGGGGGGGGGGGGGGGGTGGTTAGAGTAGGCTGGGCTCCGGGGGAGTGCCGGGAGGGGGTCCGTGCCGGGGTGGAGGTTGGGGGTTGTGGAGGGGGTCCGTGCCGGGGTGGAGGTTGGGGAGGGGGTCCGTGCTGGGGTGGAGGTTGGGGGTTGGGGAGGGGGTCCGTGCCGGGGTGGAGGTTGGGGAGGGGGTCCGTGCTGGGGTGGAGGTTGGGGGTTGGGGAGGGGGTCCGTGCTGGGGTGGAGGTTGGGGGTTGGGGAGGGGGTCCGTGCCGGGGTGGAGGTTGGGGGTTGTGCAGGGGGTCCGTGCCGGGGTGGAGGTTGGGGAGGGGGTCCGTGCTGGGGTGGAGGTTGGGGGTTGGGGAGGGGGTCCGTGCCGGGGTGGAGGTTGGGAAGGGGGTCCGTGCTGGGGTGGAGGTTGGGGGTTGGGGAGGGGGTCCGTGCTGGGGTGTAGGTTGGGGGTTGGGGAGGGGGTCCGTGCCGGGGTGGAGGTTGGGGGTTGGGGAGGGGGTCCGTGCCGGGGTGGAGGTTGGGGAGGGGGTCCGTGCCGGGGTGGAGGTTGGGGGTTGGGGAGGGGGTCCGTGCCGGGGTGGAGGTTGGGGAGGGGGTCCGTGCTGGGGTGGAGGTTGGGGGTTGGGGAGGGGGTCCGTGCCGGGGTGGAGGTTGGGGAGGGGGTCCGTGCTGGGGTGGAGGTTGGGGGTTGGGGAGGGGGTCCGTGCTGGGGTGGAGGTTGGGGGTTGGGGAGGGGATCCGTGCCGGGGTGGAGGTTGGGGGTTGTGGAGGGGGTCCGTGCCGGGGTGGAGGTTGGGCAGGGGGTCCGTGCTGGGGTGGAGGTTGGGGGTTGGGGAGGGGGTCCGTGCCGGGGTGGAGGTTGGGGAGGGGGTCCGTGCTGGGGTGGAGGTTGGGGGTTGGGGAGGGGGTCCGTGCTGGGGTGGAGGTTGGGGGTTGGGGAGGGGGTCCGTGCCGGGGTGGAGGTTGGGGGTTGGGGAGGGGGTACGTGCTGGGGTGGAGGTTGGGGGTTGGGGAGGGGGTCCGTGCCGGGGTGGAGGTTGGCGAGGGGGTCCGTGCCGGGGTGGAGGTTGGGGGTTGGGGAGGGGGTCCGTGCCGGGGTGGAGGTTGGGGAGGGGGTCCGTGCTGGGGTGGAGGTTGGGGGTTGGGGAGGGGGTCCGTGCCAGGGTGGAGGTTGGGGAGGGGGTCCGTGCTGGGGTGGAGGTTGGGGGTTGGGGAGGGGGTCCGTGCTGGGGTGGAGGTTGGGGGTTGGGGAGGGGGTCCGTGCCGGGGTGGAGGTTGGGGGTTGTGGAGGGGGTCTGTGCCGGGGTGGAGGTTGGGGAGGGGGTCCGTGCTGGGGTGGAGGTTGGGGGTTGGGGAGGGGGTCCGTGCCGGGGTGGAGGTTGGGGAGGGGGTCCGTGCTGGGGTGGAGGTTGGGGGTTGGGGAGGGGGTCCGTGCTGGGGTGGAGGTTGGGGGTTGGGGAGGGGGTCCATGCCGGGGTGGAGGTTGGGGGTTGGGGAGGGGGTCCGTGCTGGGGTGGAGGTTGGGGGTTGGGGAGGGGGTCCGTGCCGGGGTGGAGGTTGGGGAGGGGGTCCGTGCCGGGGTGGAGGTTGGGGGTTGGGGAGGGGGTCCGTGCCGGGGTGGAGGTTGGGGAGGGGGTCCGTGCTGGGGTGGAGGTTGGGGGTTGGGGAGGGGGTCCGTGCCGGGGTGGAGGTTGGGGAGGGGGTCCGTGCTGGGGTGGAGGTTGGGGGTTGGGGAGGGGGTCCGTGCTGGGGTGGAGGTTGGGGGTTGGGGAGGGGGTCCGTGCCGGGGTGGAGGTTGGGGGTTGTGGAGGGGGTCCGTGCCGGGGTGGAGGTTGGGGAGGGGGTCCGTGCTGGGGTGGAGGTTGGGGGTTGGGGAGGGGTTCCGTGCCGGGGTGGAGGTTGGGGGGGGGGGGGGGTCCGTGCCGGGGTGGGTGATGGGAGGGCAAATGAGTTGGTCCACCTGGCCAGGTGCCAGCCTCCAACAGTTGGACCCATGCGGTCCATGCCACCTGGCTGGGGGGAGGAGGGGATATGGGCAATGATGACATGTCGTCGTTCCCCTCCCCCCCACCAGGTCGTCATGTTTTCAGATCATCCAGCGATGTTGGCCGCCGTGGTGGCAGCCGCTCATGTCTATGTTTCCCTGGATGAGGAGGAGGAGGAGGAGGAGGAGGAGGAGGAGCGTGCCAGAGAGGCGGCGCAGGCTGCCGCAGAGGGGCAGGCGGCAGCCGCCCAGGCTGGAGGGACACCTGACCGACAGGACGAGGAGGGGGAGGAGGACGTCGCGGCCCCACGGCAACGGAGGCACCCGAGGGCGCCCCGTGTGTACCGGCCCCGGCAGTCACACCAGGACCTCACGGACCGGGAATGCAGGAGGAGACTCCGGATGAGCCGAGAAACCGTGGCACACATCTGCCACCTGCTGGCACACCTGTCACCGCGTGGCACTGGCGGGGGACACCCTCTCCCCGTGTCCGTCAAGGTTACGGTGGCCCTGAACTTTTATGCAACGGAGTCATTCCAGGCACCGAGTGGGGACCTGTCCGGCATATCGCAGACATCGGTGCACCGGTGCATCCGGGCAGTGACAGATGCCCTTTATGCCATGGCGCACCGCTACATCCGCTTCCCCGTGGACCGGGCCAGCCAAGATGCCCGGGCCGTGGGCTTCTCTGCCATTGCCGGGTTCCCCATGGTCCAGGGCGCGATCGATGGGATGCACGTCGCCGTGCGGCCACCTGCAGATAACAGGGCCGTGTTCACTAATAGGAAGGGGACCTATTCGATGAACGTACAGGTGGTCTGCGACCACCGCATGATGATCCTGCACGTCTGCGCCCGTCACCCAGGCAGTGTACACGACTCATTCGTGTTGTCGCGGTCATCCATCCCCGGCATGTACGAGGGACGCCATCCCCGGCTGAGGGGCTGGTTGCTGGGCGACAGGGGCTACCCATTGCGATCGTGGCTGATGACGCCTATACGGAGGCCACGCAATGAGGCGGAGAACCGCTACAATGATGCCCATATAGCGACAAGGGGAGTGATCGAGAGGTGCTTTGGCGTGCTGAAGATGCGTTTCAGGTGCCTGGACCTCTCTGGGGGCGCCCTCCAGTATCGGTCAGATAGGGTCGGCCGCATCATTGTGGTGTGCTGCGTCCTGCACAACATAGCCCAGCAGAGGGGCGATGTGCCGCAGGCAGAGGAGGGCGGAGTGGAGGAGCAGCAGGAAGAGGCCCAGTCCTCCCCAGATGAGGGCGATGGGGGCAATGGTCAGGGCAGACGGGGTAGACACAGACGGGTGGCTGTCCACCGTTACCGGCTGGCCCAGCGGGCACGGGACAGGCTGATAGCCGCCCGCTTCACTGACTAGATGGGCGTGGGAATCGGGTAGTATGGCCACAGACCGCACACCATGACAACAGCCGACCACCCACACCCCCCACCCATCCACCCACCCAGCACCCTCACCCCCCTCCCCAACCCCACACACCCCACCCGCATGCACACCACCCCCCCACTCCCAATTGCCGATCCACCGGCGGCACAACGGGCCGGGCTCACCCAGTTGCGGGTGGACGCGTGTCTATCGCAGGCCATGGAGAATGATGACAACCCGCCTCCGATGAGCTCCTGGCTCTACATCGTTGGACTATGTCTGACCCATGGCCACAGTACCACCATCCACCCGGACCATCCCTGCATGCGGCTGTGACACTGCAGCGCACGGTCCCGTCCTCTGCCCGGGGGATGTTGATGGCGGCCCAGGGGGAAGGGGGCAGACTCACCTGGGGCTGAGGTAAGACCACCCCTCACACACACACTTGCGCTCAACGTACATGACACCCCCGCACACTTTGGACAGAGCACAAAGGCAGCTTCGGTAGGTGTAACATTGACTTTAATAACCAAAGGAGTTCATGCATGTGCCCTAGCGCCTAAAACACATCTGTGCCCTGCACCCGTGCCAACTTACTCAGTGTCTAATTGTTTAGCCTTACGGGCCCTTTGACTACGTCTACGTGGTTCCCCAGACGGTACAGCAGAACTGGAGGTGGACTCCTGTGATTCCTGCCCTCTGACACTGGATCCCTTTGGCGGCCGTTTCCTGGGGCGTCCTGGCCTAGATGGGCCAGGCTGCGGCCCGGGCGACTGGGATGGCGAGCTGCCAGCCTGTCCTGCCCGTTGCCCACCCGATGCACCTGGGACGGAAGGGGGGGAGTCCGAGGTGTCGCGGTGTACCTGGACCTCCCCTACAGAGGGAGCCGGGACGGACCACACCACCTCCTCCTCCCTCGGGGTGCCCGATGGCCCCCAGGCCTCTACATGGGTGGGGGATGCGAACGGACTGGCCATCCGACGCGCCCCCGACATCTGGCGCTGCCAGTCCTGGAGGCCCGTGCTGGTATCGACAGGGGTCTGCAGGTTTGCAGCCATGGAGCCCAGGGGGTTGTCGAACCCTGTCTGCGACAGTGCGACGCCAGCTCGCACATGGCCACTGGCGCCGATGCCCTCAGCGATGGCCTGCTGAGACTGGGCCATGGCCTGCAGAGACTGGGCCATGGCCTGCAGAGACTGGGCTATGGCCTGCTGAGACTGGGCCATGGCCTGCTGAGACTGGGCTATGGCGTTGAGCGCCTCTGCCATCTGGCGCTGGCACTGGCTCATGGCCTCCTGTGAGAGGGCAGCCATTTCCTGGGCCACAGACGCCGCCTGCACGGAAGGCCCCAGGCCTCGCAAACCGTTCCCCATGTCTGACACCGTCTCACCCATTGCCTCCACCGCGGACGCCACCCGTGCGGTGTCAGCCTGGGTGGCACGCATGACCGGGACCACTCCCAGCTCCTGGACGCGGGTGGACTCCTCCACCTGCGACCGCAGCCGCCGCAAGCCACCCGTCACCCTATTCGCTCGTCTCCGTGTCGGTGGTTGCATCGGATCTATGTGTGGGTGTGGTAACTGCAGGAACCCGGGATCCATCTGGGCGGCAGATGTTCGCTTGGGCTGGGCTGCCCTCCGACCGCCCGGTCCCTCTGCTGCTCCTACCTCCACCTGCTGTACCGGGACGGCTGTGTTGTGCGCACCAGTGAGTGTACCAGACGCCTCATCACTAAAGTGCCCAACCGTGGTGAGTGTTTCTGCGATGGTGGAGGGTGTTGGTGACAGCAGTGGCGTTGTGTCGTGCTCTTCGTCCCACTCTGAGTCCATGGCACTTTGGGGTGGGGGTTCGTCTCCACCCATCCACTCTGAGTCACTGTCCGGTATTTCGTCTTCCCGGGTAGGGGTGTCCTGGGTAGTGGTGTCCCGGGTAGTGCTGTCCCGGGTAGTGCTGTCCCGGGTAGTGGTGTCCCGGGTAGTGGTGTCCCGGGTAGGGGTGTCCTGGATAGTGGTGTCCTGGGTAGTGGTGTCCTGGATAGTGGTGTCCTGGATAGTGGTGTCCTGGGTAGTGGTGTCCTGGCTCGGATGTGACGGGGGCCTGTGGCTGCCCCCCTCATCGCTGGGTGGTCGCTCCCGCACGTGACGGGGGTGTCGTCTCCCTGTTGCTCCAGGTCTCTCCGTCTCCCGTGGTCTCCGAGGGGCATCCTGCGGGCGTCGCATGCTGGAGGGTTCGGGTCTCTCCGTCTCCCGTGGTCTCCGAGGGGCATCCTGCGGGCGTCGCATGCTGGAGGGTTTGGGTCTCTCCGTCTCCCGTGGTCTCCGAGGGGCATCCTGCGGGCGTCGCATGCTGGAGGGTTCGGGTCTCTCCGTCTCCCGTGGTCTCCGAGGGGCATCCTGCGGGCGTCGCATGCTGGAGGGTTCGGGTCTCTCCGTCTCCCGTGGTCTCCGAGGGGCATCCTGCGGGCGTCGCATGCTGGAGGGTTCGGGTCTCTCCGTCTCCCGTGGTCTCCTAGGGGCATCCTGCGGGCGTCGCATGCTGGAAGGTGCGGGTCTCTCCGTCTCCCGTGGTCTCCGAGGGGCATCCTGCGGGCGGTCTGCATCTGCGGGGATGGGTGCCTGGACGTTTGGTCCTGCGATACACAATGAAGCATGCATGGTTAGACATCAGGCAGTGATCAGGTGATACGGGAGAGGGGGATATAGGGGAGGGGGGATATGGGGTCGGGGTGTTGGTGGCTCACTTGCTCGTGGGGCCCCGACCTCTGCATCAGCAACCTCCCGGTCCTCAGGTCCGCCAGCCAGTTCCAGGGCCCTTTCCTCGTGTACGGTCAGTGGCCTCTCATCAGCGGGCCCTCCTCCAGTCCTCACATGCTCCCTATTGTTGTGTGCGCGCTTCTCCTGGGGGGGGGGGGGTGGTGGCAGGGGTAAAAGGCAACAGTGTTAGGCAGGTATATGAATGCACGCCATCGGTTGCGCGTGCATTGCAGAGGTTAAGGTTAGGGCTGGATTCACTTGGGGATATGGGGGAGGGGGGATATGGGGGAGGGGGGATATGGGGAGGGGGGGATATGGGGAATATGGGGGATATGGGGGAAGGGGGGAATATGGGGGATATGGGGGAGGGGGGATATGGGGGAGGGGGGATATGGGGGAGGGGGGAATATGGGGGATATGGGGGAGGGGGGATATGGGGGATATGGGGGAGGGGGGATATGGGGGATATGGGGGAGGGGGGATATGTGGGAGGGGGGATATGGGGGAGGGGGGGATATGGGGAATATGGGGGAGGGGGGATATGGGGGATATGGGGGAGGGGGGATATGGGGGATATGGGGGAGGGGGGGATATGGGGGAGGGGGGATATGGGGGATATGGGGAGGGGGGATATGGGGGAGGGGGGAATATGGGGGATATGGGGGAGGGGGGATATGGGGGATATGGGGGAGGGGGGATATGGGGGATATGGGGGAGGGGGGATATGGGGGAGGGGGGATATGGGGGATATGGGGAGGGGGGATATGGGGGAGGGGGGAATATGGGGGATATGGGGGAGGGGGGATATGGGGATATGGGGGAGGGGGGATATGGGGGAGGGGGGATATGGGGGATATGGGGGAGGGGGATATGGGGGAGGGGGGATATGGGGGAGGGGGGATATGGGGGAGGGGGGAATATGGGGGATATGGGGGAGGGGGGATATGGGGGATATGGGGGAGGGGGGATATGGGGGATATGGGGGAGGGGGGATATGTGGGAGGGGGGATATGGGGGAGGGGGGATATGGGGAATATGGGGGAGGGGGGATATGGGGGAGGGGGGATATGGGGGATATGGGGGAGGGGGGATATGGGGGAGGGGGGATATGGGGATATGGGGGAGGGGGGATATGGGGGAGGGGGGAATATGGGGGATATGGGGGAGGGGGGATATGGGGGATATGGGGGATATGGGGAGGGGGGATATGGGGGAGGGGGGATATGGGGGATATGGGGGAGGGGGATATGGGGGAGGGGGGATATGGGGGAGGGGGGGATATGGGGGAGGGGGATATGGGGGATATGGGGGAGGGGGGGATATGGGGGAGGGGGGGATATGGGGGAGGGGGGATTTGGGGGAGAGGGGATATGGGGGATATGGGGGAGGCTCACCCTGCCTGCTCTGACGAGGTCGTTCACCTTCTTGTGGCACTGGGTGCCTGTCCGTGGTGTTAGGGCCACAGCGGTGACGGCCTCTGCCACCTCCCTCCACAGACGCCGGCTGTGGCGTGGGGCAACTCTGCGGCCGTGCCCGGGATACAGGGCGTCCCTCCTCTGCTCCACCGCATCCAGGAGCGCCTCCACATCGCGTGACTCGAACCTCGGGGCTGAGCGACGGCCAGCCATCAAGTCGGGTGTTGCGGTCGGCTGTTCCGGTCGGGTGGGGGGGAGCTGCGCGGCCTTATGAGCCGTCACGCCGTGCAGCGCGTATGACGCTGCACGGCGTGAACCACTGCGCAAGCGCGGATCCCGTTACGTCGCTGCTAGCCCATTTCGGGCCGCAGACTATCGGCCCATTTTTATGACGTGACGCAAGTGGGATTTGCGCCGTTTTGTGCGCCGATCGGCGGAGTTTCCGCCGATAACGGAGAATTTTGCCCCTGTATCTTGGTAATCCCAACTGGAACTGATACTGTGGGCGGAATTCTCCGACAATGGGGCTAAGTGATAACGCCGTCGTAAACCGTTGCATTTCACGGCGTCATTGGGCCCACTGGTACATCAATTCAGCTGCCCACATGGGGCCAGAACAGGCGCAATGTGAAGCGCCCGAGGGAGCGCCCGCTGATACGCGGGTTGCATCATTGACTCGATGCAGCGGCAGCTGAAAACCATTCTCCCCCAACACATAGCCGTCGCAGGGAAGATGGCCGCCAGACGAGCAGCACCAAGGTTCAGAGACGCAAACTGGACACCCTCCTGGATGCCATGGAGGAGAGGAGGGTGGTTTTGTACCCCAGGCCCCGCCGCAGGACACCAGGTGCCATCGTTCAGTGTGTGTGGGCGGAGGTGGCCGAGGCCATCAGCGCAGTCAGGCCAGGACAGCTGGGCAATGCAGGAAGAAGCTGCATGACCTACACAGGGCAGCCAGGGTGAGTACCCAGCACTGAGCCCCTGGCACCAACCAACCAATCCGCCACACACATGTGACCCCCCCCGCCCCCCCCCCCCCCAGGGGACGGTGCCACCCCGCCCTGACCCACATGGCTGCACCCACCCATGCCAGCTGCAATGGCCGGGTGCCCTATGCACTCATGCCATCATAGACCCAACCACTGGCCTGCATGCGTTGGGCCGTCTAACACTGTTGCTGCTTGTGTTCCCCCCCCCCCCCCCCCCCCCACCACCTCAGGAGACCTCCGCGCATAAACGCAGTGAGCGGGAGAAAACCGGAGGGGGAGTGCCAGAACTGTGTCCCCTCACTGTGCCTGAACTGAGGGCACTGGATGTCGTTGGCGGACCCGAGGAGCGGGAGGTTGCCGATGCCGAGATTGGAGGCACGTCACCAAGTGAGACCCCCCTGCATAGTTGCGGCCGCTCACAACACATGTGTGCCAACACCCATCCTTTCACCCCATCCCTTCACCTAAGCCCCTCACCCCACCCACTCACCCCACCTCCCCACTCCACTCCCTTACCCTACCTCCTCACCCCACCCCCTCACCACATAACGCCTCACCCCATCCGCCTGTCTAACCATACATGCTGTCTTGTGTCTTGCAGGGCTAGCCGGTGGTCGTCCAGTCCCATCCGGTACCCCCCAGCACCCAGCCCCCAGCCAGTACCAGGGCCGGTGCCCCCCAGGGATGCAAGCACCAATGTGGAGGGCAACAATCACAACAGCCCTCCGCCCGATACGAGCCAGGACACTGCGACCCAGGGGACGGAAACACAGGGGACGGAGACACAGCTAACAACGACACAGGGAACAGACACACAGGGGACGGCACAGAGCACACAATGACAAGGGGACCAACACACAGGGGACCAACACACAGGGGACAGACGCAGAGCACACAACGACACAGGAAACCAACACACAGGGGACAGACGCAAAGCACACAACGCCACAGGAAACCAACACACAGGGGACAGACACAGAGCACACGACACAGGAAGCCAACACACAACATGACACAGGAGACCCTGGACCTTGGGTCCAATGACGACATAGACTTTTTGCCCTTGCTATATCCTACACCCTCCACCATCGCAGAGACTCTCACCTCGGTTGGGCACTTTAGTGATGAGGCTTCTGGGACACTCACTGGTGCGCACCACACAGCCGTACCGGTACAGCAGGTTGAGGTACGAGCAGCCGAGGGGCCTTTTGGTCAGAGGGCAGCCCGGCCCCAGCAACCAGCTCCTGCCCAGAAGGGTCCCGGGTTCCTGGAATATCCACTCCCACCCACAGATCAGGTGCAGTCAGCGACCCAGGGACCAGACAAGGGGATGACGGCCGGCTTCGAGCACCTGCAGATGCAGGTGGAGGAGCCCAACAGCATGCAGGAGGAGGGAGTGGTGCCGGTCACGTATGCCAGCCAGGCCGAAACCGAACGGGTGGCATCTGCGGTTGAGGTTATGGAAGCGATGATGTTGGATATGGTCAGGTTATGTAAGGCCTGGGGCTATTTGTGCAGGCGGGGGCCATGGCCCAGGACATAGCTGCCCACTCACAGGCGGCCATGTGCCAGAGCCAGCTGAAGATTGCAGCAGCGCTCCTCAGCATGGCCCAGTCTTAACAGGCCATGGCTGAGAGCATCCGTGCCATTGCCCAGGTGCTGGCTGGCATCGCACAGACCCAGAGGGAGATGGCACAGTCCCAGAGGGAGGTGTCACAGTCCCAGAGGGAGGTGTCACAGTCCCAGAGGGAGGTGGCACAGTCCCAGAGGGAGGTGTCACAATCCCAGTCAGGGATTACCCACTCCCTGAACTTCATGACCCTGGTCGATACCAGAGCGGACCTCCAGAACTGGCAGTGCCAGGTATCGCAGGGGCCTCGGGGGAGGGCTCAGCTCGCGCCCCTGTCCCATGGAGAAGGCCGGGGGCCATTGGGCACCCCGAGGGAGCAGGAGGTGCTGGGGCCCGTGCCACTGACTCCTGCAGGGGAAGTCCCGGAACAGCGTGTGGCAGCACGGTAGCATTGTGGATAGCACAATTGCTTCACAGCTCCAGGGTCTCAGGTTCGATTCCCGGCTTGGGTCACTGTCTGTGCGGAGTCTGCACATCCTCCCCGTGTCAGTGTGGGTTTCCTCCGGGTGCTCCGGTTTCCTCCCACAGTCCAAAGATGTGCAGGTTAGGTGGATTGGCCGCGCTAAATTGCTCCTAGTGTCCAAAATTGCCCTTAGTGTTGTGTGGGGTTACTGGGTTATGGGGATAGGGTGGAGGTGTTGACCTTGGGTAGGGTGCTCTTTCCAAGAGCCGGTGCAGACTCGATGGACCGAATGGCCTCCTTCTGCACTGTAAATTCTATGATAATCTATGTATTACTTGGTTAAAGTAATATCTGTTTTTACTGGTTGCAGTAGATCTTGAAGAATACACGAGTCTTCAATATAAAATAAACAAATTTATTAAGTAACGATAAAACTAATAAATGAGTTTGACACTACTAAACTAATTCTAGAAATAAAGTAATGAGACATAACTATATAAACTGTATCTGAACTACACGTGGTGTCTAGGCTGTGATCTAACTATACTATTCTACTGCTGTCTAGCTACTCCTGTGTGGAAAGAGACCAAGATTCTCTGGGAGATAGTATATACAATGGGATCTTGTCCTGCCATCTAGTGGTCGTGCCAATGCTAAGTGTTGTGACTAACTCTATAGTTAAATGTCTGTCTACATATCATTACAACACGGACTCCCCCCCCCCCCCTTCCTGTCCCTAGTGCATCTTGTGGGCAGCGGGCAGAGCAGGGCAGCACCACGCCAGCCGGGATGCCCGAGGAGCAGCCTGGCCCATCCAGGCCAGGCCACCCCAGGAAACGTGTGCCAACAGGGGCCCTAGTCGCAGGGCAGGGCTCACACCAGTCCACCTCCACTCCTGCTGTACCATCTGGGGATCCACCTAGGCGCAGTGACAAGTCCCGTAAGGCTAGAAAGGTAGTAAGTTGGCATGGGTGCAGGACACAGTTCAGTTATAAAGGCTATGGCATGTTGCTATTTGTTTCTCTCTTTATTTGGCTCTGAATATGGCGGTCTATATGGTCACCTTCCTTAATTCTAATTACATTTGCTCTAGAGTCGCGAGGCATCTTTCGATACCTCCACAAAGTTCAAACCGAATACTGATCAAAGACTCGATACACCAGTTAGTTAGTTCAAAGTACAATGCTTATTTATTGACACACACAGTTAAATATACTCATGCACAAATACTACAGACTAAACTATCACTACTGCTAAAGCCTATACTTAGCTTTGGGCGCCCACTCAGTCAGAGGAGCAATGGCCATTGTTCGGTTCTGAGGCTGCTGGGGTCGAAGTGGTGAAGGGGAACAGCTAAGGCCGTCTGTCTGGTAGTGTGCGTTGACCTTGGACTTACTTGTTCTGGTGCAGCTATTGGGCAGGTCTCTCCTCGGTGAGAGCCGGAGCCAAGAGAATGATTCTCTCTTGGGGGATCCTTCTTATACGATTCTCTCTTGGGGGATCCTTCTTATACCCAAAAGGGGCTTTGTGCGCTTTTGGGCGGGCCTTGAACGTGGCCCCAATTAATTGAGTCGTTTGTCGATCATTCCTATCGATTCCCTCCAATAAAGGGGTGGGTGCCCTGATGGCTGGGCGGGTCTTAGGTGGCCGTTGGCCTGCTTTATTCTGGTCTCCTATGGCGCCGGGGTGTCTGCCTTAGTATCGGTTACTCAGATGTTACTCTTTTGTTCTCGGAGATGGGCCATTAGTATGCTAATGGGTTTGCAGTTTTGGTCTTTTCTGGGAGCTGTGGCTCGAATATGCAGACAAACCCTGAACCTGCTTGTTTTCTCAGTATTGTCCATTTTCCCTGCAATCTTTGCAAAGTGTCCATTTTGTAATCGGGAAGTGGCCATCAAAGATGGCTACACGTCCTCCTTGTGATCCTCAATGCGAAGCATGAAGGATCACCTTACCGCATTGTCTTCGTTCTCTGACCAAGCGGGGCACCCGTAAGCACTTCACGGGCTATACACTACACTATCCTATGAATCCCACTTTACCTAAAATAATTTTACATACATACATCATTATAAAACTCTATGGGACGCTGTGACATTCAGGCATGCATTACAAATGCATGTACAAATAGGAGCAACACAAGTTTCTCTGGCTTGGCAGTCAAGCACAGAGGTTTACATTTCTTCATTGAACGAACAAAACACACATAAAGAAAAACCGATGCACTTTAATTCACTTGAGGGGTTGGGGCGTTTGGTGAAGTCTGAAAATAGGGGACCTAAACGTGTATACCGGGGTGCAAGAGCGGGAGGCTCTCCTTCGCCATTTTCTGAGTCGAAGTGTCTGCACGATACTGCAGAGTATCGCCAGTACTAAGAGTGATTCTACTATGTAAGATAGTGAATACCAGGTTATAAACTTGTCACATCAGGTCGGGGTGTCGGTAACTGTCTCGGGGGTAACTATCTCGGGGTACAGTGTATGGCAGGGATGGGAATCATTCACGGCCTGTGTGATAGGGGTCAGGGGGGTAGCGTCCGCATGCAACTGAAGGGATCCCGCTAAGATCCAGATGAAAAGCATGAAGGTTGTCTTCATCTTTCCTTTTGTCGGTCTTCTTCTTTTCTTCCTCTGGGGTTCCTGAGGTTCCGGACTTCTGTGGACACAAGCATAATATCTGTTATTATCTTGCTTAAGATCTCGTATGTCTGTTTGTTTGTCCTTTGTCGCCAATTAACCATTATAATTGGTCATCATCTATGACTCCCTCATTTTTTCTTTAAACCAAATATTTGGGACAAGACATACGAGAAAAATACTGACACGGTGCGAGCCGTCCCGCAGCGATCTACCATCCTAGTGTTTGAGGCTGTAAATAGCATATGGAAGTAACCAAAGTTGTCTGTTGACAAACTAGTTCCTCTAATAGCCATTGGACATCAAAAGGGTGGTGGCATGGGGCCATTAAAAACTTTCAAATTCACAAACAACAAACATGTACATTAAATGAACAAACACACAACAAATATGGTGCAGGTCATCAGAAAGGACACCGTATCTCTCCATCGGTTCCTTTTTGCCATCATGTGGACACCTCATTGCTCAGTGGCGAATAGGGTCGCAAAGGGATTTGTTTGGTGGGTGTCAGACTCTATGTCATCATCTTCTCCCAGCTGCCATACTCTTGACTGGAGTAGTTTGGCTAAAGCTGCTTGGGGTGAATTGGGTCCATCTCATCATTCCGGATGGGCCTGAACGAATTGTCTCGGTGCCAGAATCGTGTGTCGAGGTTGGAACTACTAGGTTTTAATCCGTAATTATCGGGCGGTGGGTCTGGGTCAGGGGCTTTGATGTATGTGATTTTGAAGGGATCACTGGAATCATGCTTGGATGAGGTGGGAGTGGGGCTGGTGCAGGGGTATAATCATAAGGTGGTGTACTGTGGCTGTCGTCATTGCTATCGCTATCACTGTCGCTGTCGCTGCTGGTTGAAGGAAGGGAGAGGCGGAGTCGTGCCTATGGGCGTGGAGTTTGAAGATGTGTCTTCTGAGGACGGGCTGGACTGGCTGGGGGAGGGTAGGAATGCATCATCTGTGGGCGGGACATGCTCATCTGCTGCTGCGAGCGAGTTGTGGTGTGCATGGTTGTTCTGCGAGCCATAAGCCTTAAGCTGGTTTATGTGAAACCACGCAGACTTGCCATTGGGATATGTGATCTTGTATAGCAAGGGGCTGACTTTGTCCCAAATGGAGTACGGTCCGGAAAATTTTGGGGCAAGGAATGAACTGGGGTTGTATAGGGAAAGCATCACTTGCTGCCCTACTACAAACTCGGTGGCGTGTACCGTTTTATTGAAACAAGCTTTGCTTTGTTTCCTCCTGGTCCCAAGTCTCACAGCTGCTGCGAGCTGGGCTGCCTTTATATTCTCAATAAGCTGCTGTACAGCATTTTCATGCGTGAGGGCGGTGACTGCGGGGCTGGCCAAATCCAGTCCTAATAAATACTCGGTCCCTTTCATGGGGCGTCCGGTCATGAGAGTGTGGGGGGTGTATCCTGAGGACGTGGATACCGTGTTTCTTAGGAACATTAAAGCAAATGGGAGAACTGAGTCCCAGGTGCTGTTGTTCTGTTGTACCATTTTCCTGAGAGTGGCTTTTAGAGTCCTGTTCATCCTCTCTACAATGCCGCTTGACTGGGGGTGGTATGCTATGTGAAATTTCTGTCTAATTCCGAAAATTGTGAGGAAGTTCTTCATTATTTGTCCTATAAAATGGGAGCCTTGATCGGACTCTATACTGCGTGGGAGGCCCCATCTTGTAAAGATGTGCTGTGTTAGTATTTTAGATGTTGCCTTGGCCGTATTTGTTCTCGATGGAAAAGCTTCCACCCATTTTGTGAAGGTGTCGATGACCATCAACGCATACTTATAACCATTTCTGCAGGGGGGTAGGGGTCCTATGTAATCTGTCTGCAAATTCGTCCAAGTCCCATTAACAGGGCAGGTGTGACTAAGCTGAGCCTTTCTTGCATGTCTGTCCAGATTGTTCTGGGCACAGACCAAGCAATTTTCAATGTAGTGAGTAACATCGGCTTTTAATCAGGCCATCAGCTGAACGGTCTGAGATGGGTTAGGGTGGGTTCAATGCCTTGGTGTCCATGATTGTCATAGAACTGACAAATAATCTGGTTCCTGTCCTGGCTGGGAACTACATAAATGCTTTCTTTCAAAATCACACCGTCATGTGTGGTGATTGTGTTCTTAAACTTGTCATAAGGGGCTGGGAAGGTTCCTTTTAAAACTTCCCTGAGTTTTTCAGCTTCCTTCTGGGCTTTCGATAGATCCTAATGTTGGTCTGTGAGACCTGAACCGTGTGTACTGGAGTGCTCTCGGGAGGGTTCCAAAAGTAACTATGCCTGGAACCTGCCTTCGCTAGGGCATCTGCTTTAACGTTACCCGGGGGGGGGGGGGATAACGGTGATGACTGCTAACCTTAATTATGCCATATTTCCTATTTTTAGCTGTCTCTAGGATATTTTGGAGTATTGGGGCTGAGGGTAGGGGCTTTCTGTCTGCGGAAACAAATCCTCTAGTTTCCCACAGGGGTAGGAATTCCGTTGAGCTATTACAGGCATATAAGCTGTCCGAATATATGTCTGCTGGGGTCGGAAACGAGTCGGGGTGGTCTACAATGTAAGCTATGGCTGCCAGTTCTGCTGCCTGCGATCCTAGATGTCCTGGCAACTTTAATGAAATCTCGTCAAGGGCACGTCCCTGCGCGTCCTCTACATAAATGCCGCAACCGGTGATTCTCGTTCCGTTCAAACCTGTGGAGGAGCCATCCACATAAATTTTCAGGGGTGTGCACGTGTCTGTGGGCTGGGGTCTCTGGGTGTATTTCCTGCTTTCCTGGGAGCTGACTTAGGTATAAATGGGCCTGTGTTGTGTTTTGTGGTGATGATCTCACACTCATGTGGGGTACCTGCATATTGCAAATTGTCGGCTAGGAAAGTGTGGGTCTTGGTTCTTTTAAATGTAATGTCCCATCCCTGTAAAAGAAGGGTCCAATGGGCTGCGCGGATTTGGCTGACTGTGCCATCTTTAAGTCGACCGCCTAATAATAGCTGTGTTGGGGTGTGTTCAGTGAGAATGGTGATGGGGTTGAGTCCTGTAATGTAGGCGAAGTGCTGTACTGCCCAAAAAACTGCAAGCAGGTGCCTTTCGCAGGCAGAAAATCCTTGCTCGACAGGATCTAACACACGTGAGGCGTATGCCACGGGGCGTAATTGGTCATGGAGTTCCTGGAAGAGCACGGCCGAAAGGGTTTGGTCAGTGCTTGCAACTTCAATTGCGTATGGGGAAAGTGGAACTGGGACTTGTAATGTGGAGGCTGTGCTGAGGGCTCTTTTTAAAGCATCCACGGCATCCGTGTGCTGTGGAAACCACTCCCAAAGTGCCTGCTTCTTGAGAAGGTCGGATAGGGGCGCTGCTTTTGTGGCGAAACCGTCGATATGGTTTCGGCAGTAGCCAACCAGGCCTAAAAATGACCGGAGGGCTGAGACATTATGGGGAAGGGGAAATTTGACGATCGAGTCAATTCTCTTTTGCTCGATCTCGCGTTTACCATGAGTGATTACTGTACCCAAATAAATCACTTTTTCTTGCAAAATCTGGGCCTTCTTGGGGTTGACTTTACATCCAATCTGTTTTAGGAGTCCTAGGAGTTCTGCAAGAAGCGAAATGTGCTCTCCCTTTGTGTCTGTCTGTAGTAGCACGTCATCTACATACTGGACCAGACAATCGGTGCGGGAAAATTTTGCTAGTCCATTTGTCAGCTGTCGGTGGAAAATGGAGGGTGAGTTGTGGAAGCCTTGTGGAAGGCACATCCACGTGCATTGTTGTCCCTGGAATGTAAAGGCGAATTTATATTGGCACGCTTTATCCAGTGGAATGGACCAAAAGCTGTTGCTAATGTCCAAAACCGAAAAATGTTTTGACTAGAGTCCCTGTTTGAGCATGGTCTCAGGACTCGTGGCTACGAGCTACTGGGGTTACTTTGTTCAGTTCCCGGTAATCAATGGTCAGTCGCCATGTTCCATCGGGTTTCCTGATGGGCCAAATTGGTGCGTTGTTCGTGGAGGCTACTGCTTTGAGTACGCCTTGATCAAGCAGACTCTCTATTACCTTTGAGATTTCTCCCTCTGCTTCTTGGGGAAAACCATACTGCTTTTGGGTCTGGGGTCTGGACCTGTAATGTTCACCAAGCCAGCGATCTTGCCACAGTCGTGCTTGTGCTGTGCAAATGCTGCTTTGTGTTGCTGCAGGACTTCCCTCACCTGTTTGTCCTGACTAATGGCTCGAGGGTCGAACCAGAAGTCTCCTACTGAGCTAATTCTGTTTTCATAGTCTCCAACTGTGAGCATGGTGGGGGCTCGTGCTGCCTTTGCCATTCTCCATACACATTTGTTAACTGGATCAAAAGAGAGGTTGTGGGAGTTCATGAAATCAATTCCTAGGATGTGTTCAGCTGTCTGGGGTAGATTGACCAAAACTACGGGGTGTTTAGTTGTAATGGTCCCTATTTGTATCGCTACAGGGGCTGTGATGTGTCCTTGTTGTAAATGACCTGTAAAGCCGCTGAGTGTGATGGTGTCTGTTATGGGCCACGTGTCTCGTTGAAACATCATGGAGGAATTGAGCGTGGTGGGGGTCCCTCCTGTGTCCCAAAGAAATTCTACGGGGTGTCCCCGGACTTTGCCTGATACGACCGGTCTACCGGACTTGTCCCAAAGGGTGTCGCAGACCCAAGTTGTGGAGCCCGAACACCGTCAGTCGGTGCCGTTCATGTCTATGTTCTCTGAACGTGTGCTAATGCTATGGATTGCCTTTGCCCTATTCTTATTTAGGGTGCCTGTCTGTTAGTTTCTCTGCTGCTTTTGGGGCACGTTGCACTCTCGTGCAAAGTGTCCTAATTGTCCACAGTTGTAACATTCCTGGGATTTTGGTTGCGGTGGGCTGTTCCTGCCCTCATTTACCCATGCGGGGTCCTGGTGCGCTTTAACTGGATTCATGTCTGCCTGCTCGTCCTCTGGTTTTGCAAATGCAGTTTTGCCTTGGACTGATTGCTCCCAAGTGCGGGACAATCTTTTCAAAACCCATTTTTTGCTGTGGGCCTCGTCTGAGGGGTCGTAATTTGCGCAAGCTCTCTGTCCTGCCTCTGTCGCATGAGAGACTAGGATTCGAGTCCATTTGGCCATAAGATCCGCGGACAGATGGGCGCGGGCTAATTCTCCGAAAACTGCTGTGAAATGTATCCACAAGCGTCCAGCAAACGCTGTGGAGTGCTCTGTTTTCTTTTGCCTACAATTGTTTAGGCCTTCTACTCCTCTGTTATAGCCGATCGCATCCAGGATCGCTGTGTGCATTTCTTGGAGTGTGCCTCCTCCTACATTCAGTGGGTCGGGAAGGGCTGCTACGACTGAAGGGTCGAGGCTTAAAACTGTGAGTTTCACTTGCTCCTTTTCATCCAGGCTGTACTTGGTAGCCTGCTGCTTAACTCTAGTGAAAAACTGGTGGGGGTCTGATGTGGGAAGGAACGGTGTAATGTTTCCACATGCGTCCCATAATTGGGTCACAGTTAATGGGGTTGTAGAGAAGAAATCTGCATTTCCTTCTGCTGCGGCCCTGCGGTGTGTGGTTACAGGGTTCATGGGGGTGTGTTCCGCCTGTTCAATCGGGGGTTGGGGTGCTTTTCTTTTCTGGGGTTTTTCTTGCGTACACGTCCCATGTATGTATCTGTGGGCAGTTTCATTTAACTCCTGCCAATCGGGGCCGTTTTCCTGGTCTAACTGGGGTCCAAACGTACATTGTAACCCATTCTGGACAGAAAGCAGAGATTGCAATTCTGCAATTTGTTTCCGGCACTTTACGTGATCTACGGAGCTCTGCCTTTGTTCTGTTGTGGAAGTGTGGAACGCTCGTCGGGCTGCTTTTAAATCATTGCACTGTTTCTGCAATTGCTCTACCTGTTGCTTGGGGTTTCTTGCCTTACGTTGCGTGTCCTGGTAGGCCTTATCGTACTGGGCCTGAAAACTTCTCAAATGGGAGAGACAAGACTGGTGTTCCCACTTGGCATCATCCACCTCTCTGTCCCTCGCTTCTAACTGTTCTCTTAACTCCTTATTCTCTTTCTCAAATTCGCTCACATCTCCCTCAGTATTTCTGTCTCTCTACTCAATCTCTCTATGGAGCGTCCTAACAACCTCCTCTGTGCTTTGCAATTGTGCCAAGCAGGACACAATTGCCATCGGCTTGCGAGCTCTCCCTAAGCCCTTCTTGTGGATCTCTGACAGGTTCTCCCACCATGTATGTCCTATACTCCCGGGACCTGTTTCATCATTCACGCAGAATTTCTCAAAAGGGGCCATCCTTTCCCTTTGAGGTACTTTCTGATTTCCTCTTCCCATACGGGACACTGTCCTACTCTACTGGTCGCTGCGACCTCGAATTCTTGGGGGTTCATAAGGTGTTCCATTGCCTTCTTTGCCATTTTCTCTTTCTGGGTTCTCTAGTGAATTTGGAACAGGGGGTGATAAAGTGGTGATGTAAACACGGGTACGGTTTACGCTAATTTCCGGCGTACAAAACTCCCGACAGTTTTAAGCAACAAATTTCTCTCAGGTTTACCTTATATCCCTGTTAGTACGCATGCATTAACACACTTCCGAATCTCAGAGGTTTGATCAGTATCGTTCTCACACTTGTGGTTTTTCTGTTTCCAATTGAATTCCAATTCAAATTTTGGGTTCTCTCGGAGTGACTAAGCCACTTCTAGGTCGAGTCCCGTCAGAGGTCGCCAGTAAATGTTGCTATTTGTTTCTCTCTTTATTTGGCTCTAAATATGGCGGTCTATATAGTCGCCTTCCTTAATTCTAATTACGTTTGCTCTCGAGTCGCCAGGTATCTTTCGATACCGCCACAAGGTTCAAACCATATACTGATCAAAGACTCAATACACCAGTTAGTTAGTTCAAAGTCAAATGCTTATTTATTTACACACACAGTTAAATATACTCATGCACAAATACTACAGACTAAACTATCACTACTGCTAAAGCCTATACTTAGCTTTGGGCACCCACTCAATCAGAGGAACAATGGCCGTTGTTCAGTTCTGAGGCTGCTGGGGTCGAAGTGGTGAAGGGGAACAGCTAAGGTGGTCTGCCTGGTAGCGTGCGTTGACCTTGGACTTACTAGTTCTGGTGCAGCTGTTGGGCAGGTCTCTCCTCGGTGAGAGCTGGAGCCAAGAGAACGATTCTATCTTGGGGGATCCTTCTTATACCCAAAAGGGGCTTCGCGCGCTTTTGGGTGGGCCTTGAACGTGGCCCCAATTAATTGGGATGTTTCTCGATCGTTCCTATCGATTTCCTCCAATAAAGGGGTGGGTGGCCTGATGGCTGGGCGGGTCTTAGGTGGCCGTTGGCCTGCTTTATTCTGGTCTCCTCTGGCGCCGGGGTGTCTGCCTTAGTATCGGTTACTCAAATGTTACTCTTTTGTTCCCGGAGATGGGCCATTAGTATGCTAATAGGTTTGCAGTTTTGGTCTTGCCTGGGAGCTGCGACTCCAATATGCAGACAAACCCTGAACCTACTTGTTTTCTCAGTATTGTCCATTTTCCCTGCAATCTTTGCAAAATGTCCATTTTGTTATCAGGAAGTGGCCATCCCAGATGGCTACAGGCACATGCATATAACTGTTCATATTAAACACGTTAGCACCGATGAAAGCTGATTCTGTGCTCGTCCTCAATGATACGACAGGGCCATATGATGGAGTGTCTAGCTCGCATGCAGGGACCACCCAAGTGAAGGGTATTACTGTGGGATTGAGTCAGACATTGTCTAACGATGTTGAGCTCAGAGCTCATTGCAGAGCGGGCTCAAATCATCCTGCATCCCATGGACCAGACCGGCTGTCCCTGGCAACCCTGTGCCCCCAGCTCATTGTGCCGCAGGTATATATAATGGAGGGGTGGTGTGCATGCAGGTGATCTGGTGGTGTGGGAGGTGAGAGTGTTCAGTGGTGGGGGAGTTGAGTGTGTTCGGTGGTGGTGGAGCTGAGTTTCCTTGGTGTTGTGGGAGGTGAGGGTGGTCATTGGTGAAGTGGTGCGGTATTGTGGTGTCCGTACCCCTTAACAGCAAACTGCCCCCCTAGTTGGTAAAATGTGCGACGATCAAAGCATCATGTGCTCGTTGGCCCTGCCGGAGGCGCACTGCAGCCTCCAGTCCATGTCCAGCCCCCATGTCCCGCGCATTGCCCCTCTCCCCCTCCTCCTCCTTCTCGTCTGGAGAGGTTTGCCCTTGCTCCTCATCCTCCTCCAGCACATCGCCCCCCCTGCTAGGCTATATTGTGGAGGACGCAGCAGACCACAACAATGTGGCCGACCCTGCTTGACCCGTACTGGAGGACCCCGCCAGAGGGGTCCAGACACCTGAAGAGCATCTTCAGGACACCAAAGCACCTCTCTACCAAACCTCTGGTCACACAATGGGCCTCATTGTAACAGTTCTCTGCGTCGCTCTGTGGCCTCCGTATAGGCGTCATCACCCACGGCTGCAATGGGTAAACCCTGTCGCCCAGCAACCAGCCCCGCAGCCGGGGAGGGCGTTCCCAAAGACACAACGGGTATAAATGATTGCGCCAGGTTAAACGGGTCATGCACACTGCCCAGGTACCGGGCGCAGACGTGCAGGATCTTCATCTGGTGGTCACAAACCACCTGAAAATTCATGGAATGGTACCCCTTCCTGTTCGTGAACATTGGTCTGTTCTCCGCCGGTGGCCGCAGGGTGACGCACACCCCATCGATGTCCCACAGGGCCTTGGGGATCCTGGCAATGGCAGTGAAACCCACTGCCCGGGCATCCTGGTGGGAGCGGTCCACAGGGAACTGTATGTATCGGTCCGCCAGGGCATACAGGGTGTCAGTGACAGCATGTGGACCGATGCCTGCGAGATGCCGGAGAGGTCCCCATTCGGTGACTGGAACGACCCTTTGGCATAGAAGTTGAGGGCAACCATCACCTAGGCAGCCACCGGTAGCGTGTGTCGTCCCCCCAGTCCCACACGGTGCCAAGTGTGCCATCATGTGGCAGATGTGAGCGACGGATTCTCGGCTCATCCACAGTCTCCTCCTGCCTGCCCGGTCCGGGAGTTCCGAAAAAGACATGCGGCGCCGGTACATGCAGGGCCTCATCAGGTGCCTTCTTGGCACCACCTCCTCCTCCCCTCCTCCTCCTCATCCTCATCTTTGTCCTCTTGCTCCTCCTCGTCTTGTTTCTGTTCCTCCTCCTCCTCCTTCTCGGCCTGTCGGTCAGACAGCCCTCCAGCCTGTGCGGCGGCACCTGCCCCTCTGTGCCCCGCTCCTCTGCTGCGGCCTCCGCCTCCTCTCTGAGCCGCATGTGCTCACGCTGCCACATGGCTGCATGCAGGGCAGCGGCCCCCGCCACGGCAGCCAACATCGCTGGGTGGTGCGCAAACATCATGATCTGCAGGGGGTGAGGGGACACAAAATGTTATCATGGCGCATAGACTCGCGCCCAACCAGGTGCCATGGGCTACATGGTCACCCCGGTTGGCAGTGCGCCCCAGCAAGCATGCCCCCCACCCCCGCCCCGTCTGTGCCCCCGCTCCTGGCGCCTGTCCCTGCTGTTTGATGGCACTGCCCTCACTGGGGGCTGCGTGAGTGTGGCCCTGGGTCTCCCCCCCGGTGGGTGCTGCCAGTTGGGTGAGGTGCTGGGGCGGGGGCCGGCACCCTCCCATACGGCCGTGAAGCCTGCGCTGGGGTGGCTGCCCATCAACATGGCCGTTGTAATGGCGTCCGTTGCGTGGGCAGCGGCCTGTCATGAGGGGGGTCCCCGGCCGCTCAGCCTGTCCCCCCCTTCCTAGACCCTCCCCTGACCCTGGCAGGCCTCCCCTCGTTCCCCTTCTCCTCCCACCCCCCGTAACAGCCATGGCCGTGTCCCTTTCGGAGCCCGCGGACCCCGCACGCTAACCCCGAGCCCCTCCCGCCGCCGCAGCAGCCAGCACGCCTGCTTCACAAATTTTTATACATGGTTAGTACCGCACCGTTGGGACTTCGGCCCATCCGGGGCGCAGAATCGCGACGGTTATGGAGTATCGGCCGTCGGGGCATCTCACGTGATTCTCCAGGCCACGCTGCGGGCGCCGCGATTCTGTCGTGTTGGAGGGTTCAGAGAATCGGGAATCGGCGCCAAACCGGTGTCAACGCCGGTTTTCAGCGTCGGAGCCGAGTCTCCGGGCGATCGCGTTTTGCGATTTTGGCACGGCCCTTCGGAGAATCCAGCCTGTTTCTTTTGACCATGAATAAACTCACGTTCACTTGACTACCCGCCTCCTGGGTCGGGTCTTTATACCATTGAAATACTCGGCCGATTAATTTTTTATTTACCCTCTCTTTCAATCGGCCACAATGATTTTTTTTTTAGCAAAAAGAATTAGAAACATGGGAATGATTTATCACAAATAGCTCAGAAATAAAGAAATCATGGAAACAGAATGAAAATAGTTTTCCCAAAAGGGAACAACTCAAACCTGAGCTTTGTCAATGCCAATGTTTGGAGTGCCAAACAGAACATTAAAACAACTGAGTATCAGTAAGTTGTTTGGTAGGTCGCTTGCAGTGTTTGATTAGCAAGCTGACACCGTTTCGAAAGTCGCACCCTTATCTGTTTTATAGAATTTCACAGTGCAGAAGGAGGTCATTCGGCCCATCGAGTCTGCACCGGCTCTTGGAAAGAGCACCCTACCCAAGGTCCACACTTCCACCCGCTCCCCATAACCCAGTAACCCCACCCAACACGAAGGGCAATTTTGGACACTAAGGGCAATTTACCATGGCTAATCCACCTAACCTGCACATCTTTGGACTGTCGGAGGAAACCTGAGCACCCGGAGGAAACCCACGCACACACGGGCAGAACGTGCAGACTCCGCACAGACAGTGACCCAAGCCAGTAATCGAACCTGGGACCCTAGAGCTGTGAAGCAATTGTGCTAACCACAATGCTGCCGTGCTACCGTTTCTGGCTTGCAAGATGAAAAAGCATGACTGGCAGGATGGAGATGAAGGTACTCTTGCTGTCATTCGATATTTGGCTGACGACTTTCACACTGGGCTTATCCATATTTGAGTGTCACAGAGATGAACACGCATACCCAAATAACTACACTGACACACCAAACTCCCAAAAAGGGAGAAATATAGGGATGAATTCTGTTAATGGTTTGGCACCACAGGATAGAGATTTATACAACAACATTGGTTGGTCGTCCTTATTTTTCATAGTTTTTTCTTATCATTTAATTTCCCTGTTCAAGTTTAATGAGACATATGTAGAAGAGGCATTTAAAATAGGCTCGTAATAACATCATCATGTACACCAAATAGGCAATCTTGTTCATCTTATCCTTTTCATTCCTTGACGGAGCATAGGCCACGGACAAATTCTCTCCACCTAATCCTGCTTGGACCAAACTCTCCAGCTGTTGCCATGTATAGCCCTCGGGTTTCATCTCCTTTTCTATATCTGTTTTGTTGATCTGTCTTGCTTTCTCTTTCCTTGCGGGTTCCATGTGAGAGCTTGCCGTGTAATGTTGTTTTGTGGTTTCCTCAAAGGATGGCCTATCCAATTCCACTTTTGTCTTTTGATTTGGAGAGCCATTGAGTCTTATTTGGTCGCCTCCCATAGCCTCATATTTTTTGGACATTGACAGACATTAGGCAAGATAAATTGACAAAATTGATTATTCTGCCCTCAAAATGTAACACAGCAGTACTTGGAGTGACAGTGTGTCACATAGCCTGTGGGATTATAACATGTTGCAGCACAGAAGGAAGCTATTAGATTTAAAATGTAATTTTTCTGATGTAACCAAAAACCAATCCAAACTCTCCTAGTCCTGCATCTTCTTCTCCTTTACTGGTCTATCCACTCTTCACTTAAAAGGCAGAAGTACCATCGCCACCAACATTTCCTGTCGCAAAACTTTCCATGTTCCAACGATATTCCGCACAGAAACATTTTTCCTCAACTTTCTCCTCACAGTAGTTAGCACTGCCGCCTCACAGCACCAGCAACCCGGGTTCAATTCCGGCCTTGGGGATGGGGTTTGCACTCTCTTCCCGTGTCTGTGGGGGTTTCCTCCAGATGCTCTTGTTTCCTCCCACAGTCCAAAGATGTGCAAGTTAGATGGATTAGCCATGCTAAATTGCCTTTTAGTATTTAATTCTAGCTAGAAATATAAAAGAAGATTGCAAGAGTATTTTTTGATATATAAAATATAAGAGAGATGCAAGAATAGACATTGGACTACTGGAAAATTAGGCTGGAGAAGTAGTAATAGGGAACAAAGAAATGGTGGAGAAACTAAATAGGTACTTTGCATCAGTCTTCACGGTGGAAGATAGCAGTGGCATACCAGAACTTCAAGAGAGTCAGGGGGCAGAGGCGAGTGTAGTGGCCATAAGGAGAAGGTGCTGGGGAAACTGAAAGGTCTGAAGGTGGATACATCACCAGGATGGACTACACGCAGGGTTCTGAAGGAAATTGTGGAGGCATTGTTGGTGATTTTTCAGGAGTCACTGGAGGCAGGGACAGTCCCAGAGCTTTGGCAAATGGATAAAGCAACACCCCTGTTTAAGAAGAGAAGGAGGCAGAAGACAGGAAATTATAGGCCGGTTCGCCTGACTTTAGTTGTTGATAAGATTTTAGAGTCTATTATTAAGGATGAGATGCAGAGTACTGAGAAGTGCATGGTAAAATAGGACTGAGTCAGCACAGATTCGTCAAGTGGAGGTCATACCTGACAAAGCTGTTAGAATTCTTTGAGGAGGTAATGAGGACGTTAGACAAAGGAGAACCAGCCGACGATGTCTATTTGGATTTCCAGAAGGCCTTTAACAAGGTGCGGTACAGGAGGCTGCTAAGTAAGATAAGAGCCCATGGTGTTAGGGACAAGGTGCTGGCATGGATAGAGGATTGTCTGACTGGCAGAAAGAAGGCAGAGAGTGGGGATAAAGGGGTCCTTTCCAGGATGGCAGCCTGTGACCATTGGTGTTCAGCAGGGGTCAGTGTTGAGACCACAGCTGTTCACGATGTACATTAATGATCTGAAAGAAAGAACTGAGGGCATTGTTGCCAAGTTTGCCGATGATACAAGATATGTAGAGGGACAGGTTGTATTGAGGACACAGGGAGGTTGCAGAAGGACCTCGACAGGCTAGGAGAGTGGGCAAAGAAGTGGCAGATGGAATACATTGTGGAAAAGTGTGAGGTAATGCACTTTGGTAGGAAGAATGGAGGCATAGACTATTTTCTAAATGGGAAAAGGCTTTGGAAATAAGAAGCACAAAATGACTTAGGAGTCCTAGTTCAGGATTTTCTTGAAGTTAACATGCAGGTTCAGTTGGCAGTTAAGAAGGCAAATGCAATGTGAGCATCATGCCGAGAGGGCGAGAATACAAGAGCAGGTGTGTACTTTTGAGGCTGTGTAAGGCTCTAGTTAGACCCCATTTAGAGTATTGTGAGCAGTTTTGGGCCCTGTAACTAAGGAAGGAGGTGCTGGCCTTGGAGAGGCTTCAGAGCAGGTTCACAAGAACGATCCCCGGAATGAAGCACCTGTCATATGAGGAGCGGTTGAGGACTCTAGGTCAATACACGATGGAGTTGAGAAGGATGAGGGGGGATCTCATTAAAACTCATAGAATACTGAGAGGCCTAAATAGAGTGGATGCGGAGAAGATGTTTCCACTTGTAGGAGAAACTAGAACCCGAAGGCTCAGCCTCAGACTGAAGGGATGATCCTTCAAAATAGAGATGAGGAGGAATTTCTTCAGCCAAAGGGTGGTGAATCTGTGGAACTCATTGCCACAGAAGGCTGTGGAGTCCAAGTCACTGAGTGTCTTGAAGACAAAGATAGATAGGTCCTTGATTAATAAGGGGATCAGGGGTTATAGGGAGAAGACAGGAGAATAGGGATGAGCAAAATATCAGCCATGATTGAATGGCTGAGCAGACTCGATGGGTCAAAAGGCCTAGTTCTGCTCCTATGTCTTTTCATCTTGATAGACCGCTAAATGCCGGTCCATAATGGTCGAAGATGTGCAGGTTAAGTGGGGTTACGGTGTAGGGTGGGCCGTGGGCCTAGGTAGGGTACCTTTTGGAGGATCGGTGCAGACTCGAATGGGCCAAATTGCCTCCTTCTACATTGTAGGGATTCGATGATTCTATATGCCTATCATGATGAGGTGAATGCAGCATTGTACACAATTTTTGGTTCAATCATTTAATTACTTGCTCTATTGGATCCAACAGGGTAGCACCTCGCTCCTGCAGCTAAACTCATGGGCAATCTCCAATCATCAGTTCTTTGTCTCAGTTGGCAGCTTTTTCCCTTCCCTTACTATGGGCCCTTACAGCCCTTGGCAGCATATCCATGGAGCAGTCACTGAAGGTGGGAACAGTTTTTGTCTGTCTTTAATTCCCTAGTATCAGTGATATGGAGATGCCGGCGTTGGCCTGGGGTGGGCACAGCAAGAAGTCTTACAACACCAGGTTAATGTCCAACAGGTTTGTTTTGAATCACTAGCTTTCGGAGTGCAGCTCTTTCATCAGGTGATTCACAGGTCCGACGTCGAAAGACCCTTTGCCGGTAGTATCTCCTTTGTCAGGAGTACCTCCTACGAGGCTGAACCATCTGCGGTGCTGCTCCTGGAACAGCTATGATCCCGGCCTGCCAGTCATCTGCAGGGCACTGGTCCTGGCCACATGCAGCGGCACATCAATGTCACTGCTGCTGCTCGATCGCTGAGTATAAAAACCAACTCGCCTGGTTCCATGATTCTCCAGAATCATGCACTGAAAAGAAGAGAACACCGAAGTGAGGGTGAGGATTCTTGACAGAGCCCTGAACCTCAATCCTCCATTCCCCTGGACCTCCAACCATGCACTTCCTCCTTAGTGAACACCTCTCCACTAACCCTCACATCCTTCCTCTCACACAATAATCACTTCCCCCACTTGCCCCTGTCAACTCCACCAGCATGAGTCACATTCACCCTCAGGAGACTCAGTGGCACTTTCCCCCCATTCTTCAAAGCCCCTCCCAACCCTAGAATTAGGTAGAGGGCAATTGAGTGGATGCATGGAACCTGCACCTGCATCCTCACAGGAGCATCTCAAAAACGCCCCCCTTCATGGCTTTGAATGGGATGAGTGATGATAGACTCTGATGTGTTAGGCAGGTAGGTTCAATGTGGACTGCACTCGATACAGGGAAGCTGGAAACAGACGTCTAACACTGGAGAAAATCCAACACTGTTTTATTCAACGATAGAACTGATATACATATTCAGCTGTGGGTCGACACTATACTGAACTGACTGGAGACCTTGTAGTAGCCTGACCAGACTTACTAGCTACCGCATGGTGTTTGCACTGTGCTAGCTCGTAGACTCTGACTGTCTCAGTGGCTGGGTCCCGAGAGAGCGGGAAACCTAGTGCCCTCTGGCTTTATAGTTGTAGTGTCCTGTCCGGTGATTGGCTGCACTGTGTTGTGTGCTTACTGGTTATCCTGTGTGTCAATCACTGCCTGTCTGCATCTTATTATATACATGAGTGGATAATATGGCATCTGCCCCTTTTTTTTTTAGATAAATGAATACTAAGGTGTGCGTGCGTATTATGCCTGACTATATACGAAAGGTGTCTAAATGAATGTATATATATAGGAAGGTGTCGATAGTGCAGATACATAGCAAACAAAACAATATTTACAGAGGTTAAATCGATGAAGTCACAAAATGTACAAAAGTTCAGTCTACAGATTCAGTCTTTGCGGTGGGCGAAGAATTCTTGTTGATTGCCGCAGAGGTGGATCAGGGGCCGCCTGCACATGGATAGGCGGGATTGCTGCCATCGCGGTGGTCGCATGGGCCGGCAGGATTGCTGGTAGATCGGTGGCCTAAGGGCAGGGTACGTCCGGAGCAAGCATCGTAGGCAGCGGGGCACTTCGGTCAGGTAGCGGGCGTGGAACTCTTCGCAGTGCCCGTCTGTTGTGCCGTAGCAGGGAGCCATCAGCCATGCGGACAAGGAACAATCTTGGGGCCACTTGTTTGACCACAATAGCTGTGGCTGACCAGCCGCCCTCAGGCAACTGGACACGAACAGGATCAGTTGGGGCCAGCTCAGGTAGATCCGTGGCATGAGCATTGTATGTGGCCTTCTGTTGGGCCCGTGACTTCTGCATTTTCTGTAAGACCGTGAGGTGGTCAAGGTCTGGAACATGGATGGCTGGAACTGTGGTCTTCAGAGTGCAATTCATGAGCATCTGCGCTGGAGACAACCCAGTGGACAGGGGTTACCCTGTATGCCAGTATCGCCAGGTTGAAGTCAGAGCCTGAGTCTGCAGCTTTGTACAGCAGCCGCTTTACAATATGGACCCATTTCTCGGCCTTCCCATTTGACTGCGGGTAGTGGGGACTGGAAGTTACGTGACGGAAGTTGTAGGACTGTGCAAAATCAGACCATTCCTGGCTGTAAAAGCAAGGACCGTTGTCGCTCATTACCGTGAGCGGAATCCCATGCCTGGTGAACATTTCTTTGCAGGCTTTGATTACCGCCTTCGACGTGAGGTCAGACAGTTTCACCACTTCTGGGTACCAGGAGAAGTAGTCAACCAGGAGTATGTAGTCACGCCCTTTGCGTGGGAAAAGTCTACACCTACTTTGGACCACGGAGAGGTCACGATCTCGTGCTGTTGCAGCGTTTCCTTGGGTTGAGCTGGTTGAAACTTCTGACAGTCCGGGCAGTTGAGGACTGTGTCGGCAATGTCCTGGCTGATGCCCGGCCAATAGACCACCTCCCAAGCTCTGCGTCGGCATTTCTCGACCCCAAGGTGACCCTCATGGAGTTGGCCCAGCACCATAGCCCGCATGCTCTGAGGAATTACGATCCTGTCGAGTTTCAGAAGGATTCCCTCCACCACCATCAGGTCGTCTTTTACGTTATAGAACTGGGGATATTGTCCCTTCTGCCAGCCATTGGTAAGGTGCTGCATCACACACTGCAGCAGAGGATCCTTGGCCATCTCCTCACGAATTTGGACCACCCGTTCGTCAGAGGCCGGAAGGTTGCTGGCACACAACTGCACTTGCGCTTCTATGTGGCAGATTAAATCACTTTGTTCACACGGTGTGGCAATGGACCTGGATAGGGCATCTGCAATGATCAGCTCTTTGCCTGGTGTGTAGACAAGTTTGAAGTCGTAGCGGCGTAGCTTAAGAAGAATTCGCTGTAACCGAGGTGTCATGTCATTGGGTTTCTACCGTGAATTTTGGCAGGCCGTAAACGTAGTCGTGAAACTTGACTATCCCTGTCAGGAGGCCCAGACATTCCTTCTCAATCTGAGCGTACTGTTGCTCAGTGGGCGTCATGGCCCTGGAGGCATACACCACTGGAGACCTGGATGAGGAGTCATCTCGCTGGAGGAGCACTGCCCCAATGCCGTCCTGGCTTGCATCAGCCGATATCTTGGTTCCCTTGGTTGGGTCGAAGAACGCTAGAACCGGGGCTGTGGTGAGCTTTGCTTTCAGCTCACACCATTCCTCTTCATGCGTGGGCAGCCATTGGAATTCCGTTGACTTCTTGACGAGATGGCGGAGGGCTGTGGTGTGGGATGCCATATTGGGAATGAATTTCCCGAGGAAGTTGACCATCCCAAGGAAGCGGAGGAGCTCCTTCTTGTCCTCCGAGGTCTTCGTGGCGTTGGTCGCCGAGACCTTGTCGGCATCTGGCCGCACGTCCTGCTGCGAGATGTGGTCACCCAGGAACTTAATATCCGATTGACCAAATAAGCACTTGGCCCTGTTGAGCTGGAGACCATGTTCATGAATTCTCTGGAATACCTTCTTGAGACAAGCGATGTGTTCCTGGGGCGTTGTGGACCAGATAATTACATCGTCAGCGTATACTCGCACCCCTTCGATGCCCTCCATCACCTGCTCCATGATGCGGTGAAATACTGTGGAGGCAAATATGATCCCGAAAGGCATCCGGTTGTAGCAGTAGCGACCGAACGGGGTGTTCAACTTGCACAGCTTGCGACTGGACGCGTCCAGCTGTATTTGCCAAAAGCCCTTGGTATTCGTCCAGCTTAGTAAAAAATTTGGCATGAGCCATCTCACTGGTCAACTCTTCACGTTTTGGTATCGGGTAGTGCTCCCGCATGATGTTGTGGTTTAGATCCTTCGGGTCAATGCAAATGCGAAGCTCCCCTGACGGCTTCTTTAAGCAGACCATGGAGCTGACCCAGTTTGTTGGCTCTGTGACCTTTGATATGATGCCCTGGTCTTGGAGGTCCTGTAATTGCTTCTTCAGACGATCCTTGAGGGGTGTCGGCACCCGGCGTGGTGCATGGATTACAGGTGTGGCGTTCGGCTTGAGCAGGATTTTATATCGGTATGGGAGCATGCCCATTCCATCGAATACACTGTGGTACTGCGTGATAATGTCATTTATGTCGGCTTGCAAGTTTCCATCAGGCGAGGCCGTCGCCGGTGATGATGACGTGGTGTGGACTCGCTGAACCAGGTTCAGGAGCTTGCAGGCTCGAGCACCGAGCAGGGAAGCTCTGTCAGGTCCGACGATTTCAAACCGCAGTGTTGCCTTGATCGCCCTGTTGGATACCCCTAGTTTACAGGAGCCACTGGCAGCTATGGCATTGCCAATGTAGTTAAGGAGCTGACAGGCTGGTGGAAGAATGCTTCGTCTGGCACGGATGGTGTCGAGGTCGGATTTTGAGATGAGGTTCGCTGATGCGCCGGTGTCCAGTTTAAATCGGATGCGAGCCTTGTTAACTGTGAGGACAGCACACCACTCGTTGTCGGGATCCACACTGAGGATTGAGAGGCGTTTCGCCGTTGTGGTAGAAGGCAGCGCATGTGTAGTTTTGATGCCCACCCGATATGGGTACTTGAGGCACTCAGCATCAGGGTCTGTTGGGCTGTCGGGATCGGAATCTGGCATGCCTTGTTGTATTGAGCGGACACTTCTGCGCCACAGCTGGGATCGCTGGCTGCTGAGCGGTGGAGCAGATCTGCAAAGGGCTGTGTAGTGGCCAAGCTTGCCACACTGTAGACACCGGCATCGTTTTGCCGGACATTGCCGTTTTAAATGGGCGGAGCCACAATTCAGACACGTCATGACGCTGACATCAGAGCGTTCCGTGCGCCATCGCGCATGGGCAGTGCAGTCGGTCGACGTATGCATATGCGCAGTCGGGTTGTTGGGCTCGTCATCCACGGCTGGGTCTCGAGAGAGCGGGAAACCTAGTGCCCTCTGGCTTTATAGTGGTAGTGTCCTGTTTGGTGGTTGGCTGCACTGTGTTGTGTGCTTACTGGTCATCCTGTGTGTCAACCACTGTCTATCTGCATCTCATGAGTGGATATTATGACAGACTTCACCATCACTCCTTGCATCGGGATACACATCAATTTAATCTGTGTCATGTAAATGCCTGCGTGAGCATTTGAGTTCAATTATTGGAGTCAATGCTTCCAAATGGTTAAGAACTTGACTCCAATCAGTGGCACTGATGTTTAGTTCTGCAGATTTAATTGGCGTAATTGACTAGTCAATGAAGGGTGAGGTAGCATATCAGGAAAATGACTGCCTCCTGTGGCAGATGAGGCACAGATGTTTAGGGTGAAGCCTGCAATTAGCATGACAAGCACATTCCTAAAGGGCACCCTCATTCTCTCATTTCACAAGGGCTGCAGAGTTCACATGACAAGCACATTCCGAGAGGGCACCCTCATTCTCCCAGTTCACAAGGGCTGCAGAGTTCACATGACAAGCACATTGCTAGAAGGCACCCTCATTCTCCCAGTTCACAAGGGCTGCAGAGTTAACAAGTCTTACATCAGCCTTCCAATCTAACACTAATTTCTGAAAGTCAAACCTCCCAGACAAGCCCGAATCCAAATGCAAACCAAATCCAAAGTCAATTTGAACTTCCATACAGCTTAACCCCTACATAAGCGTGAACCTGTCGGCCTCAACTCCAAGGGGATATCAGCGATGAGCTCAGGCAGCCATGATTACCCAGGGTGTCAATGTTCAGGATGTGCTGTAAAGGACACGGGAGACACAGATAAGTTCAACTCAGGCTGGGGTTCAGTCTCTCAATCTCAGGAGAAGGGGTCACTAGCAGCTTTATCTTCTCTTTACTACAGGGCGTTACTTGCTTTAAGTGGGTCTGGAGGCTGGCATGCACAGTGCTGCCTGAGTGTGGGGTCCTCACAGTGCTGCCTGAGTGTGGGTTCTACTCACACTGCAGTCAACCGCCCCCCCCCCCCCCCCAGCAAGCAAGAGGGTCCTCATGCCACATTCAATCCATTCCTGAGACCCCCACTCTGCCCTTCAGCCTGGCCTCTCATGGAACCCCACCCAAGAACTTCACAGTAGCCCCAGTGCTGAACCTCTGCAGTCACCACCTCCCACCCACTTTCCAGTTCCCACTTAGGGCGGGTACTTGCCCAGCGACAATTTGGGCACAAGCCCAGCAAGGAGGACACCGGAAGCGATGCCTGCATGCCAGTCTCCAGACCCCCTTAAAGATGGAAAAGATGAAATATGAGTGTAAGTTAGCCAGCAATATAAAAGAAACCAGGAAGAGTTTTTTTCAATGTATAAAAGTGAGAGAGAGACAAGAATAGACACTGGACCACGAAAAAATGAGGATGGAGAAGTAATAATAGGAAACAAAGAAATGGCAGAGGAACTGAATAGTTACTTTGCATCAGCCTTCATGGTGGAAGATACCAGTGGGATGCCAGAGCTCCAGGAGAATCAGGGGGCACAGGTGAGTACAGTAGCCATCACTAAGGAAAAGGTTCTGGGGAAACAGAAAGGTCTGAAGATGGACAAATCACCTGGACCCGATGGACTACACCCCAGGATTCTAAAGAAGGAAGCTGAGGAGATTGTGGAGGCATTGGTGGTGATCTTTCAGAAATCACTGGAGGCAAGGATAGTCTCAGAGGACTGGAAAATGGCAAATGTAACACCCTATTTAAAAAGGGAGGGAGGCAGAAGATGGGAAATTATAGGCTGGTTAGCCTGACTTCGGTCATTGGTAAGATTTTAGAGTCCATTCTTAAAGATGGGATAGCGGAGTGCTGCGAAGTGCATGGTAAAATAGGACTGAGTCAGCACGGCTTCATCAAGTGGAGGTCACATCTGACAATCTGTTATTAGTTCTTTGAGGAGGTAACAAGGAAGTTGGACAAAGGAGAACCAGTGAATGTGATGTATTCAGATTTCCAGAAGGCAAGGTGCCGCATAGGAGGCAACTATATAAGTTAAGAGCCCATGGTGTTAAGCGTAAGATACCTGGCATGGATAGAGGATTGGCTGACTGGCAGAAGGCAGAGAGTGAGGATAAAGGGGTCTTTTTCTAGATGGCAGCTAGTAACTAGTGGTGTGCCTCAGGGGTCAGTGCTGGTACCACAATTTTTCACAAGATACATTAACGATCCGAAAGAAGGAACTGAGGGCTCTGTTGCTAAATTTGTAGATGATTCAAAGTTATGCAATGGGACAGGTAGTAGTGGGACAGGAAGCAGAGGGGCTACAGAAGGACTTGGACAGGCTCGGAGAGTGGGCAAAGAAGTGGCAGATGGAATATCATGTAGAAAAATGACAGGTTATGCACTTTGGAAGGAAGAATGGAGGCATAGACTATTTTCTAAATGGGGAAATGCTCAGAAAATCAGAACCACAAAGAGATTTAGGAGTCCTTGTTCAAGGTTCTCAAGGGCGGCACGGTAGCACAGTGGGTAGCACTGTTGTTTCACAGCGCCAGGGTCCCAGATTCGACTCCCAGCTTGGGTCATTGAATGTATGGAGTCAGCACATTCTCCCTGAGTCTGCGTGAGTTTCTTCCGGGTGCTCCGGTTTCCTCCCACAAATCTTGAAAGTTGTGCTGTTGGGTAATTTGGACATTCTGAATTCTCCCTCTGTATACCCAAACAGGCGTCAGAGTGTGGCGACTCGGGGCTTTTCACAATAACTTCATTGCTGTATTAATGTAAGCCAACTTGTGACAATAAAGATTATTATTATTAATAAGGTAGGACAGCACAGTGGCACAATGGTTGGTACAGCTGCCTCACGGTGACGAGGTCCCAGGTTCGATCACGGCTCTGGGTCACTGTCCGTGTGGAGTTTACACAGTCTCCCCTTGTTTGCTTGAGGGGGTTTCACCCCCTCAACCCAAAGATGTGCAGGGTAGGTGAATTGGTCAAGCCAAAAATTGCCGTTTAATTGGAAAAAATGAATTGGGTACTCCAAATTTTTTTTTAAAAAATTATTAATAATAAGGTTAACGTGCAGGTTCAGTCGGCAGTTAGGAAGGCAAACACAGTGTTAGTATTCATGTCGAGAGGGCAAGAATACAAGGGGCGGGATGGCCCGACGCTGGCGCCAAGAATGGCGTGAACCACTCCGGCGTTGGGCCAACCGGAAGTTGCAGAATCCTCTGCATCTCCGGGGTCTAGGCCGGCGCCGGAGTGGTTGGCGCTGCGCTAACCGTCGGCGAAGGGCCGGCGTGAGTTGGCACATGCGCAGAACCGTCGGCGTGGTTCCGTGCGTGCTCAGACCGGCCGGCGTGTTCCTGCGCATGCGCAGGGGGTTCTTCGCCGTGGCGGAGCCCTACAGAAGCCGGCACGGAAGGAAGAAGTGCCCCCACGACACAGGCCCGCCCGCAGATCGGTGGGCCCG
The DNA here is from genome assembly GCF_047496885.1 of Scyliorhinus torazame. Lineage (NCBI taxonomy): Eukaryota > Metazoa > Chordata > Chondrichthyes > Carcharhiniformes > Scyliorhinidae > Scyliorhinus > Scyliorhinus torazame. The sequence continues at coordinate 126,566,824 of NC_092719.1, read as the reverse complement.
GATCGTGGGTCAGGCCACCGTGGGAGTCCCCCCCCCGGGGCCGGATCCCCCCGCGCCCCCCCTGAGGACTCCGCTAGACAGCCCACCAGCCAGGTCCCGCCATGTGGAACCATGTCCATTTCACACCGGGGGGGGGGACTGGCCAGGAACTGATGGCCGCTCGGCCCATTGGGGCCCGGAGAATTGCCGGGGGGGACGCTGCCAACCGCCCCGACCGACGTGGCGTAAACCCTGCCCCCCCCTGAAAACCGCCCCCGGAGAATACGGCAGCCGGCGTCGGAGCGGCGGGGCGGGTTTCACGCCGCCCCCCGGAGAATCCCGCCCAAGAGCAGGGAGGTACTTCTGAGGCTGTGTAAGGTTCTGATCAGACCCCATTTGGAGTATTGTGAGCAGTTTTGGGCCCCATATCTAAGGAAGGATGTGCTGGCCTTGGAAACGTTCCAGAGGAGGTTCACAAGGATGAACCCTGGAATGAAGAGCTTGTTGTATGAGGAGCAGTTGAGGACTCTGTGTCTGTACTCGTTGGAGTTTAGAAGGATGAGGGGGGATCGTTTTGAAACTTGCATGATACTGCGAGGCCTGGAGAGAGTGGTCGTGGAGAAGATATTTACGCGAGTAGGAAAAACTAGAACCAGAGGGCAGGAAGAAATTGTACGGCCTCCTCAGGGTGGCCATGTTGAGTAGGCAGCACTGTGCCCCTCGCACTAAACCCCATCTGACACACCCGTAACCCGCCGCCGCCCATTCCGGAAGGCGTCTGAACCCCAACCCTGCAATACATGCTGGCACCCATAAACCGCCGCTATGGCCGAGGGCCCTGCCCACTCAGCCATCAGCTACCCATCTCCTGGGCTGCATACGTCAGACAGTTTAACATGGTCGTTTTCTGTTTCCACCACCACCACCCCCCCCACTACCCCCTACCACCCCAGGAGAAGGCCACCCATACCTCGCAGGAGTGGGAGAAACCTGGAGGGGGACTGTTGGACCTGTGGCCGCTCACCGGGACTGAGCAGAGGGCACTGGACGTGGTCGATGGCCAGAGAAAAGGGAAGTTGCCCGGGTAGTGGTCGACTGCGGGCGAGGAAGTGAGAACCCGCTTAGTTGCGGTTCCCCGTGACATCTGTGTCAATCCTCCCCAAAATCACCCTACCATCCTAATTCTCACCCCCACACCACCCTCACCCCCACACCACGCTCACCCTCAACCCCACCCTTACCCCCACACCACCCTCACCCTCACTCACACTCTCACCCCCACACCACCCCTACCCTCAACCTCACTCCCACCTCACCCCCATACCACCTTCACCCCCAGACCACCCTCACCCTCACACCACCCTCACCCTCACTCCCACCCTCACCCCATACCACCTTCACCCCAAACCATCCTCACCCCCACACCAACCTCACTCCCACCCTCACCCCCACCCTCACCCTCAACCTCACTCCCACCCTCACTCCCGCCCTCACCCTCACACCACCCTCACCGTCACTCCCACCCTCACCCGCACACCACCCTCACCCTCACTCCCACCCTCACCTGCACACCACCCTCACCCTCACTCCCACCCTCACCTGCACACCACCCTCACCCTCACTCCCACCCTCACCCTCACACCACCCTCATCCTCACTCCCACATTCACCACCACACCACCCTCACCCTCACATCATCCTCACCCCAGACCATCCTCACCCCACTACCCTCATTCCCCACCCCCCCGTGAACCAAGCAACGACAAGGACAGCAGCATGTACGATGGCACTCGACGGAAGACCCGGAGCTCGAGTCCGGCAATGACAAAGATTTCCCATCACAGCTGTCTCCAACGCCCTCCACTGTGGGCTTGGTCCAACATTGAAATGAATGTATTGTGCCGACCGGGCATGTAGGGCACCAGTGCACCAAGCTCAATGAGATCCCGGACTGGTCCCCACTTGGCGCCTGGAAGGACCCCGTGATGTAAAGGTTCAGGGTGATTGTCACCTTGAGGGCCACCGGGAGACACTCACCTCGATTGGGCACTTCAGTAAAGAGGCTCCTCGGACACCCTCTGGTGCGCACCACACAGCTGATCCGGTACAGGAGGTGGAGATAGGAACTCCCGACGGGGCAGAGGGTCGGAGGGCTGGCCGACCCCAGGACTAGCTGCCGTCCAGACGGGTTTCGGGCTTCTGGAGCAGACATACCCATCTATAAGAGAGGTGCAGTCACAGAGCCAGGAACTACATGAGGGGTCGTCGGCGAGCATCCAGTATCTGCAGATGTAGTTGGAAGAGTCCAACCACGTGCAGCAGCAAGAGATGGTGCCGACAATGCGTGCCACCCAGGCCAACACCGCACTGATGGGCAGTGGGCAGAACAGGGAGGCACCACGCCACCTGGGACACCCGAGCAGCGGCCAGGCCCGGTCGCCCCGGAAGACAGCCGCCAACAGGGACCCTCGTCGCAGGTCGGGAGTCACAGCAGGCAGCCTCCACTCCTGCTGTCCCATCTGGGTATCCACCAAGACATCACGTTAAGGCCCATAAGGCCAGATAGTTAGACACCATTTAAGTTGGTATGGGTGCAGTATACAGTTTAGTTATAGGGGCTAGGACATGAGTATATATATATATATTTGTGCACGTTAGATACATGTTAACACTGTTACAAACTGCCACGGTGTTTGTCAGAAGGGTGTGAAGAGTGGGCTGGTCTGTGTGGGCCACAAAGGGTGTGTGTGTCGGGGAGAATATGCAGACAAGTGACCATGATAACACATCGAGTGGACAGTCTGTCTTTTCAAAACCATTATTAAAAGGATGGAAAGAAAGGATGAATGCTATCTTCAGGTGTGGTCTTTCCATATCAGGGGCCAATCCCCCTAATTTAGTACCCTTCCTTCTTCCTACCTGCCTGTTCTATAAAACATACCACCTCACTTTCTGCCCCAATCCCTAATCTGCCCAAAGACCCCAGACTAACCTGGCTCCAGGATTAACATGCCTTCTCTTTGGACCTACTTGCAGGACCACTAATACCCAATAATGCACTTTTGGTGCCGTTGGGACTTCTGGAGCTACCAGCCAGTCCGATCTTGCTGGCTTCCAGCATCAGGAATGGGAGGGGGCGGGGCCCACTGAAAATTTCTCCCACTGCCCTTGCTGCCACTTCTTCCTCCTTCGTGAACCCCCTACACTGCACCCCCTTCCCACAATCACTCACCTGTAGCCTGGATGGCTCGGTGATCCTGGGCCTCAGGTCCGTGAATTTCTGGCAAGAACCACCATCTCCCAAGCGGCACCGCTGGCCAATGCACAGCTGCCAGCCTTTAATTGGCCAGCAGCTCCGAGGGGATGGAATTTTCACCCCCAGGGTCCTGGGAAAGGCCTGTTGCTGCCCAGTTTAGTATTTGATTGGCCCACCATTCAGCGGGCTTTCAGGAAAGTAGGTAACACCGGCTCTCCGACCAGCGGGTGAGACTCCTGTCACCTACATTAAATTCCATTCATAATCGTAGGGATCTTGTCTATAATTCCTTAGGAATTTCATCGTTCATGTGGATTTTCACTATTAATGCAAGATGGCTACTCTATTTTAATCACTTGTTACAATGGAAAAGCATCAATGAGATTTATGAGCAAGAACCTTCAGGTCATAATAATTTGGCATTGTGTCAGCAGAGTGAATCCATGAGCGTATGTGTAGAGATGACTGATCAAACTGCTTTTGAATATTTGGTCAGCTATCTCTATACCTCTCACAATTACCAGTCCCCTTCTTCAAAAGATTTCATTTAGTCCTTTCTTTTACAAACGTGAATTATATTTAATTCTCTGACTGGAATTTGACTCCATTTAACCATTACTCTCTGAAGATGGACATTATCTAATCTTGTGCCTTGCCAGGGGCTCATTTACGTTGTACTCATATCATTTCATTCTGCAATCGCAGACCAAATGAGGTGAACTCCAATTAGCCGCATTATCAATGCCGAGTGATATTTTAGGTACCAGAATTGCGGCACTTCCGAGTCTTTCTTTTGGCAAAGTGAACAAGTTGGTCAAAATCCAATGGATCTTACCTTCCAGGCCAGTGCTTTGACTCTTAGGGTAGGATTTTCAGCCCGCGTTAGCTATCGTCGAGAACGGCGACGTGGGCGTAAAATATGGCGAGAATCGGGAAACACGATGACTTTGAGTGAGGACAGAGCGATGCTCATCATATTCTCCTGCAAAATGTCTGACTCCTGCCTGACAGAGAGCTGAACACAGTCTATCATTGAAAGGGCTTATCTTGGGGCCCAGAGAGGCTGAATGAGATGACCAGCCTCGCACGCGTTTTCAGCCCTTGGTATCCTCTAACGAGACAATCCTGGTAGACATGAGAGGCTTGAGCTTTGATGCTGCGGGTGTTGGTGGGGGGGAGGGAGATTGAGGGGCAGGGGGGGAGGGAGACTGGGGGGCTGGTGAAGGCACCATGACAAGCGTTGGGAATCCATGAGGTAGCTGGGAGAGAGATCACCGCGGAGGTGTGAAGAGTACGTGATGGGTGAAGTGGGAGACATGAGGAGGCAGACTTACCCTGGCTGTGCAAAGGTCATTCATCTGTAGCCCCATCCTCTTATAGAGTGAGCTGGCACTCACGATTGCGGCCATTGCCTCCCAGGCGGGGTTGGTGACCTTGCTAGCTGGACGTCTGGCCGATCGTGGGTAGATGATGCCACGGCCCTGCTGCACAGGTTTACTGAGTGTTCCCTCCCTAAAACGTCATGCTGTCTTCCTGGCAGCCTGGATGTGGAACAAGTGCTGGGGAGGCATTTAAAAACGCACCCTAATGATTGCAGAGATTAAGTTTTCCTAAGGCGTGCCAATCAGAGTTACGCCACCACAAGCGTGGCGTCAATCACATGGGGGGAAAAAAAAATTTCTTGAAGAGGTTGAATATTTGGGGTGGCGTAAGTGTTTACGCCAACGGTGAATCCATGGACTTTTACGACTGAAAAACCGGCGCCACACCTGGGCAGTTTCCACTACCGTTAAGGGGCCAGCACCGGCGCCATGTGGAATACAATCGATTCTAATGAGAAATGGTGCCGGATTCGCCGGTTGCGCGATTGACACCCAAAGGCTGACAAGTTGCAGCCGCATAAAACAATTCTCCCCCATCACACACCATCCCAGCCAACAAGATGGCAGCGCGAAGAGCAGCCCCGAGGTTCACAGACGGCGAGCTGGAAACCCTTTGGACGTGGTGGAGGAGAGGCGGATGGCCTGGGAAGGAGGCTGCCAGCCTCCACAATTTGCAGTGCCTGGATGCAGCTGGCAGAGTCCGTGAGCGCCGTGAACAACACCACCTGGACGGGCCAACAGTGCCGGAAACAACTGCACGACCTCCTCGGGGCGGTCAAAGTGAGTAGGTAGCACTGTGCCCCTGGCACCAACCCCGTCCTACACACCACACCCCCACTCCCCAGAAAGCAGCTGAACCCCCATTTTGCACCTCATGCCGGCACTCAAACCGGCCGCCATGGCCGGCTGCCCTGGCCACTGAGGCCATCACCTACCACACCCTGGGCTGCATGCGTCGGATTGTCTTACACTGACGTTTTCTGTGTCAACACTCCCTCCCGCCATCACCCCCCCGCCCAGGAGAAGGCTGCGCACAACCGCTGGGAGCAGGAGAAGACAGCAGGGGAACCACCCGACCTGCGGCCTGTCACCATGGCAGAGCAGAGGGCCATGGATGTGTTTGGCAGCTCAGAGGAAAGGGAGGTCGCTGGGGTGGAGTTAGGCCAAAGGTGAGGAAGTGAGACCCTGCTGGTTGCGGTTCCCCATGACACGTGTGTCAACCCCCGCCACCCCCCAACACCACCCCCACCCCCACATTATCCACACCCCACACCATCCTCACCTCCACACCACCCCCATACAACCCTCGCCCCACACCATCCTCAGCCCCCCCCACCGTCATCCCCACTCGCACCTGTCATAATATCCACATCAGCACATCATGGTGCAATCACACACACACTGATGGACAGGTAGTTGGACCAACCAGCACACACATAACATCACAGCCAATCACCAATGAGAGCACACGCACTATAAAACAGGAAACACCACAGTTCCCACTCATTCTACCAGGAGATAGCTCAGAGCACAGAGCTCACAGCGCGCCACTCAGACATACACCATGTGTTGAGTGCCTCACTAAGATAGTGATAGGGCTGGTTCCCCAGGTTAGCTGGTGAAGCACGTACCCAAGCCAGCAGTTAGTAGTTGTCGTTGTTAAGACAATAAAACAGAGTTGTACCATCTACAGCCATGTTGGATCATTTGTGCATCAGAACACCCAACACGGCAGCACCCTCACCGTACACCAGCCCCACCTCCAACCGCACACCCAACCCACCACCCCCAGCCCGCGGTCTAATCATGAGTCTTGTCTTGTGTCTTTCAGGACATGCCGGTGATGGGGCGGGTCCATCTGGCGCCCCCGCCCCCAGACAGTGCCACAGCTGATGCCTTCCCGTGATCTGAGCAGCGACGAGGAGAGCAGCTCCGACACCAGCCCTCAGGAGACTAAGGAGACCCGGAGTTCAAGTCCGATGATGACACGGATTTCCCATCACAGCTGTATCCAACACCCAGCGACTCCCACCTCGGTTGGGCAATTTAGTGAAGAGGCTCCTGGGACACTATCTAATGTGCCCCACACAGTTGACGCGTTCCAGCAGATGGAGGTAAGTGCACCCATGGGGGCAGACTGTCGGAAGGCAGGTGGATACGAGGAATTAGCTACCATCCAGATGGGTCTCGAGCTTCTGGAACAGACAGTTCCATTGATTGTAGAGATGCAGTCACAGAGCCAGGGACTACACGAGGGGTAGTCGGTGAGCATCCAGCACCTGCAGGTGCACTTGGAGGTGTCCAACCGCGTGCAGCAGCAGGGGGTGGTGCCAACCATGTGTGCCACCCAGGCCAACACCGCACAGGTGGGTTCTGCTTTGGAGGCATTGGGGAGAATAGTTTCGGCTTTGGAGATGGTGCAGTCACTTGCTGATGTGACACATCAGGGCTGGTGCAGACTCGATGGGCCAAATGGCCTCCTTCTGCCCTGTAAATTCTATGATATACCCAGAAGGTGGTGGCACAGTCAATGGGTGGTGGGTGCCATCCCAGAAGGAGATGGTCCACTCCCTGTGCTTTATGGCCGTGGGCATCTGGACCCTGGTCAAGAACACAGCAGGCCTCCAGGGCTGACAGTGCCAGGAGACGGGGGAGCCTCAGGGGATAGCTCCGCTCGCACCCCTGTCCCATGGAGTAGCCCGGGGGCCAGCAGGCACCCCGAGGGAGGAGTTGGTGATGGGGCCTGTGCCGGTGACTCCCACAGGGGAGGTGCTGGAATACCAGAGCACCTCGGACACCGCCCTCCTGTCCCTGGCACATCTGGTGGGCAGTGGGCATAACAGAGTGGCACCACGCCACCTGGGACACCCGAGCAGCAGCCGGGCCCATCGAGGCTTGGTCGCAACAGAAGGCGCCGGCCAACGGGGAGCCATGTCGCAGGGCGAGAATCACAGCTGGCTGACTCCACTCTTGCTGTGCCATCTGGGATCCACCAAGACGTAGCGTTAGGGCCCGTAAGGCCAGAAAACTAGACACCAATTAAGTTTTACCTCAGGAAGGAGCTGCACTCTGAGATCTAGTGATTCAAAACAAACCTGTTGGACTTTAACCTGGTGTTGTAAGACTTCTTATTGTGCCCACCCCAGTCCAACGCCGGCATCTCCACATCATGGCTACCAATTAAGTTGACACGGGTGCAGGGTACAGTTTAGTTACAGGGACAAGGGCACAAATCTGTAAATATTTGTTCACAATAAACACCTGTTACCACTGTTACAACTTGCCTCAGTGCTCTGTCTGATGGGTGTGAGGGGTGGGCTGGTGTAGCCTGGCCGGGAGGGAAATGGGCAGAGGTTGGGTGGAGGGAATGGGTGTACCCTGTGGGTGGCCCTTGCTCCCTACTACCGACACCCCAGGGATCAATGGCACCGTGTGATGGAATAGCCAGTTCACATGCAGGGAGCACCCAGGTGGACGATGGAAAGCGCTACTTTGGGCATGAGTCAGACGCTGTTGTACAATGCGGAGCACTAGAGATCATCGCAGATGTGATTGTCATCATCCTCCATCCCATGGACTAGACCCAGTGTTACTGCCAACCCAGGGACCCCACCCCGTAGTGCGACAGATCTGTATCAAGGAGGGAGTTACAGGCGGGGGGTGGCCGGGAAGATGGGGGCATGGACAGCACCTCCCACCCCTACACTCTAAGGGGACTCCTCTAAGGAGTCCGATGATGACACGGATTTCCCATCACAGCTGTATCCAACACTCTCCACCACCCAAGAGACACTCACCGCGGTTGGGCAATTTGGTGAAGAGGCTCCTGGGACACTATCTAGTGCGCACTACACAGTTGACCCGGTAGAGAAGGTAGAGGTAGGAGCACCCGAGGGGGCGGATAGTGGGAGGGCTGGCCGACCCGAGGAACTGGCTGCCATCCAGATGGGTCTCGAGCTTCTGGAACAGACAGTTCCATTGATTGTGGAGATGCAGTCACAGAATCAGAGACTACACGAGGGGTAGTCGGTGAGCACCCAGCACCTGCAGGTGCACTTGGAGGAGTCCAACTGCGTGCAGCAGCAGGAGGTGGTGCCAACCATGTGTGCTATCCAGGCCAACACCCCACGGTTGGAAGTGTAGGAGTGTGGAGTTGGGATGTGCTGTCCATGCCCCTGGCCAGTCCCCCAACTCCACCGCCCCCTAGTAGGTGGACCTGGAGCCGATCAGAGCGTCCCTTACGCGTTGGCCCTGGTGCACATGTCATGCGGCCTCCCGGTGCTGCCTGTGCCCCATGTTCTGCCCACCCTCACCTTCCTCCGCATCCTCCTCATCGGACAAAGCCTGGCCTTCATCCTCTTCCTCTGGGACATACTCCTCTGCTGCGCGATATTGTGGAGGGCACAGCAGGCCGCCATGTTGCGGGAGGCCCTCTCAGGATCATACTGGAGGACCGCCCCAGAGCGGTCCAGCCACTTGAACTGCTTCTTCAGGTGTCCGAAGCACCGCTCGATCACACCCCTGGTCACTGCATGGGCGTCATTGTCACGGATCTCTGCGTTGGCCTGTGGCCCCTGGATAGGTGTCATGACCGTAGTCCCCCAGAAGACAACCGCTCAGTCAGGGGGCATCTCGAGCATGTCAGGAATCATTGAGTGTGCCAGGATGACGCCGTCATGTATACTGCCCGGGTACCAGGTGTTGTGTTATGCTGCTTCGGATAACACAGGCTGCTACTTGATGCAGTCTTAACAAAAGGATGCTCCAGATTCTGAAATGAGTTCAACGTGTTTATTGGACTATTAACACATTCTCAAATGAGTTTGACTCTCTGCTAATCTAACTGTAGTAACTAAGTCTAATTGTACCAGCTTGCTCTAAGCCACGTGCTGGGGCGTGATGCTGCTGATCAACCCTGTCTAACTCTCTAGATGTCTATCTGTGGAAAGATAGTTTTAATATAATGCCCCCTTGTGGTGATGCCACCTCTGAGTGTCCTGACTGCCCATTGCTTGTGTCCTATTCTGAGTGTTCATTGGTTGCATGTTTGCATATCATGACATCTCCCCTTTTTTTAGATGTATATACATGTGAATGTGTCTGTCTGATGTGACTGACTGAGGAACATAGAACAGAACAAGCAAAACAAATGCTCATAAATCCAGTCTCTGAGGCTTGCGTCTGATCCTCGTCGACCGCCGGTGGGGTGGTGGAGGGGATGACGGTGTCTTGACAGGCGAGTGGGAGGCACGACTGGTGGCCTCGTGGTTCGAGGTGTCTGGAGGTGGCAATTCGATATGTGGAAATGGAGGGGAAAATGGTTGTGGGCAAGTTACTTTTCGCAGTGCCCTTCGATTCCTTCGCACAATGGAGCCATCAGCCATACGTATGACATAGGATCTGGGCGGCCTGTCGAACAACGACAGCTGGAGCAGCCCACCCACCATCCGGTATCTTGATCCTGACCGTGTCTGCCGGGGATAGCACGTCCAGATCGGTGGCATATGTGTCATAGCCCTGCATCTGGCTGTCACGAAGCTGCTGCATCTTCTGCAGCACCGGGAGGTGATCAAGGTTGGGCAGGTGTATGGCTGGAAGCATCGTCCGCAGGTCCCTGTTCATCAGGAGGTGAGCTGGCGCCATGCCAGTGGACAAGGGAATCGCCTGGTACGCAAGTAGTGCAAGGTGTATGTCGGAAGCGGAGTCCGAGGCCTTGCGGATGAGCTGCTTAACGATGTGCACCCCTTTTTCGACTTTGCCATTGGACTGCGGATAGTGCGGACTGGAGGTGACATGCCTGAAATTGTAGCTCTTGGCAAACGTGGACCATTCTCGACTGTGGAAGCACGGGCCATTGTCGCTCATGACGGTGTTCGGGATGCCATGCCGTGAGAATGTTCTTTACACGCTTTGATGACGGTCCGTGAGGTGAGGTCTGGCAGCTTCAGCACCTTAGGATTATTCGAAAAGTAATGGATGATTAAGATATAGTCGCGACTGAACGACATGACGCCAACGTTGGACCACGGAGAGGTCTCTAGGTCATGTGATTGGAACATCTCCTTGCTCTGGGCTGGTTGGAACCTCTAACAGGTTTCACAGTTCAGGACCATGTCCGTGATGTCCTGGTTGATGCCGGGCCAGTAGACACTTTGCCGGGCCCTGCGTCTGCACTTTTCTACGCCCAGGTGTCCCTCATGAATCTGCTGCAGCACCATGCTCTGGAGACGTAGCGGGATGACTATCCTGTCCAGCTTGAGCAGGATGCCGTTGATCAGCGTCAGGTCATCCTTGACGTTGTAGAATTGAGGGCATTGCCCTTTCTGCCAGCCATTGCTGAGGTTGTGGGTGACTCGCTGCAACAGGGGGTCTTTGACCGTCTCTTCTCGGATAAGAATGATCTTCTCATCTGTTGCCGGGAGAGTGCTTGCACACAGTTGTACCTGCAATTCAATGTGCTGGATGATCTCCAGTGGTTCACTGGGTGAGTTGACGGAGCGGGACAATGCATCGGCGATGATGATCTCCTTGCCAGGTGTGTACACCAAATTGAAATCATACCTCCGGAGTTTAGCAGAATTCTCTGCAAACGAGGCATCATGTCGTTCAGGTCCTTTTGGATGATGTGGACCAGAGGTCTATGATCCGTCTCAACAGTAAATTTTGGCAAGCCGTAGACATAATCATGAAATTTGAGGATGCTGGTGAGAAGACCTAAACACGCTTTCTCAATCTGCGCATATCTGGTCTCAGTGGGTGTCGTTGCCCGTGACGCATATGCTACTGGTACCCAGGATGATGTGTCGTCTCTTTGAAGTAACACCGCCCCAATGCCATCCTGACTCGCATCTGTGGATATCTTGGTCTCTCGGTCTGGGTCAAAGAATGCAAGGACGGGTGCAGTGGTGAGCTTGGCTTTCAGCTCCAGCCACTCTGTTCGGTGCTCCGCCTTCCACTCAAAGGCGTTTGATTTTTTCACCAAGTTGAGTAGGGCCATGGTGTGTGTGGCCAAATACGGGATGAACTTGCCAAGGAAATTGACCATTTCCAGGAAGCGCAGTACTGCCTTCTTGTCCTCGGGGACTTTCATTGCCTCGATGGCTTTAATTTTGTCTGTGTCCGGGCGCACACTGTGTTGCAAAATCTGATCGCCCAGGAACTTCAGCATGGATGTCCCACAACAGCACTTGGACCTGTTTAGCTTGAGGCCATGTTCATGTACGCGTCGGAATACTTTCTTGAGTCGCAACATATGTTCCTCTGGGGTTGTGGACCAGATTATAATATCGTCAACATAGACACAAACACCTTCTATTCCCTCCATCATCTGTTCCATGATGCAATGGAAAATCTCTGATGCCGAGATGATGCCAAATGGCATTCGGTTGCAGCAGAATCTGCCAAAAGGTGTGTTGAAGGTGCAGAGCCTTCTGCTGGATTCTTCAAGTTGGATTTGCCAAAATCCTTGGGATGCTTCCAATTTTGTGCTGAGGCGCGCGAGTGCCATCTCATTCGTGGTTTCTTCCCTGTTCGGGATGGCGTAATGTTCCCGCATAATGTTTTTGTTTAGATCCTTGGGGTTAATGCAGATGCGTAGGTCCCCCGAAGGCTTCTTTACGCACACCATCGAGTTGACCCAGTCGGTTGGTTCAGTGACCTTGGAGATGATGCCTTTTTGTTGTAGACTCGTGAGCTCTGCCTTCTAGCGCACTCTCAGTGGAGCAGGGGCCCGTCGTGGTGCCTGGACCACTGGCTTGGCATCAGGCCGCAGTAGAATCTTGTACTTGTACGGCAGCGTGCCCATCCCGCTAAATACATCTGGGTACTGGTTTAGGATGTGTCGATGCTGGCTTGAAGATCCGAATGGGACGGCGTCGTGGTGGAGACCCTTTGATGGAGGTTCAGATGCTTGCAGGCGTGCACACCTAGCAGGGATGCCCTGTCTGGTTTAACAATGTCGAAGCGTAAGTTTGCTTGAGTGTGTCGGCTGGACACCTACAGATGGCAGGACCCCAGTGCCTTGATTGCGTTTCCATTGTAGTCCAGGAGTTTGCAGGCAGCTGGAAGGATTGTGGGAGGCTTCTTGATTCTCTTGAAGTCCACCTGCGAAATCAGCTTGGCGGAGGCACCTGTGTCCAGTTTCAACTGGATGGGGCAGTGGTTGACCTTCATCACTGCATGCCAGTCGTCCTCGGAATTCACGGCCAGGATTGATTGGACTCGCGATGAGTCCGGTGTGGCATATTCGCACTTCATAATAATGCCCACTCGGTTAGTGTTGTCCGGGTATTCATCATCTAGATCCGTCGCACTGCCTGGATCAGAGTCATGCATTCGGCGTTGCACACTTCTGACGCGCCGCTGTCGGAATTGGGAGCGCTGGCTCCTGACTGGTGGTGCAGATCTGCACAGGGCTGTATAGTGTTTGGGTTTCCCACAGTTTAAACAGCGTTTGCCTCTTACAGGGCAGTTTTTTAAAAAATGGACGATGCCGCAGTTTGCACACATCATGACGCATGATGCTCAGTGTGTCATTGCGCATGTGCGGTACGGTTCTCGGTCGTCTGCACCTGCGCAGTGTGGTTTTCGGCTGCTTCGTGTTCCCGATCGCATTGCGCATGCGTCGGGCCCCGGGAAGAGCGTGCAAACTGGCCCATTTCGTCAATCTGGAGGCGTTGCATCCGGGAGATGGCCTGAACACTCTCTACCTCGTGCGAGGCTTGTTTTTCACTTTCTGCCGTTTTGTACTGTGAATAGCGATTTTTAGAGTGCTCATGCACAGTACACGTTTCAATTGCGACTGGGTCATGTGCTTAATTTTCAACAATTGCTCTCGCAGAGGATCAGAGTGGACTCCAAAAACGATTTGGTCTCTGATCATGGAGTCAGTGATATCACCAAAGTTGCAGGATTGCGCTAGCAGTCTACGGTTAGTTAGATAGGAGTTGAAGGATTCGTCTTTATCTTGCATCCTCTGCTTGAAGATGTAGCGCTCGAAGATTTTGTTGGTGTCCACCTCGCAGGGGCTGTCGAACTTGTCCAGGATGGTTTGGTACTTTGTATTGTCCTGCAGTTCAGAAAAGTGAAAGGAGTTGAAGATCTCTATTGCATGGTCACCCGCTGTGGTGAGTAGAAGAGCTATCTTCCGAGCATCGGTCGCGCCATTGGGTCAGATGCTTCCACGTATAGTTGAAATTTCTGCTTGAATGATCGCCAATTGGCACGAAGATTGATGGTGGTCCTGAGCTGATAAGGAGCCTGAATCTTGTCCATTGTGCCTGTATGCAGTAGCTGGTTGTCACAGATCTTGCTGAGTTGAACTAAATAGATTGAACAGTCACACCTGGTATCATGTTGTGTTGTGCTGCTTCGGATAACACAGGCTGCTACTTGATGCAGTCTTAACTAAAGGATGCTCCAGACTCTGAAATGAGTTCAACATGTTTATTCAACTATTAACACATTCACAAATGAGTTTGACTCTCTGCTAATCTAACTGTCGTAACTCAGTCTAACTGTACCAGCTTGCTCTAAGCCACGTGCTGGGGTGTGATGCTGCTGAGCAACCCTGTCTAACTCTCTCGGTATCTGTCTGTGGAAAGAGGCAGGATGTGAGTGCCTCATCCCTTTTATAGTGTTTATGTCATGCCCCCTTATGGTGATGTCACCTCTGAGTGTCCGGATTGCCCATTGGTTGTGTCCTATTCTTAATGTTCATTGGTTGCATGTTTGCACATCATGACACCAGGCACAGACATGTATGATGCACAGGTAATGGTCACACACCAGCTGTATGTTAATCGAATGGCACCCGTTTCGATTTGTGTACAGCAGCCTGTCACCAGCCGGTGCTCGTAGGGGGACATGCATCCCGTCGATCACTCCCTGGACCCCGGGCATCCCATCGATGGCAGCAAAACCCGCTACCTGGGCATCCTGGTGGGCTCAGTCCACACTGAAATGGATATATTGATCTGCCTAGGTGTATAGGGCCTCCGTGATGGCGCGGATGCGCCTGTGCACCGAGGTCTGTGAGATCCCAGACAGGTAGGTCCCCACTTGGCACCTGGAAGGACCCCGTCGCGTAAAAGTTCAGGGCGGCCATCACATTGACGACCACCGGGAGCGGGTGTCCTCCCCCATACCCCCGCGTGACAACTGTGCCATCATCTGGCAGATATGTCGCACTGTCTCTCTGCTCAGCCAGAATCTTCGACATCATGCCCAGCCCGGTAGTCCTCAAATGACAGGCGGTACCAGTATACACGAGGCCTCATGCGGAGCCTCCTTGGCACCTCCTCCACGGCCTGTTTAGCAGCCAGCTCTCCATCCTGGGCAGCTGCCACCTGTCTCTCTGGTGCACGCACTGCTGCTGCCTGCTCTGCTGCTGCAGCTTCCTCCTCCTCTAGCAGCGTCCGCTTAAACAGCTACAGGACATCACCCAGGGCTGCGGCGACCAGCAGGAAGGTCTCGATTGCTGGTTGTATTCCAATATTCATTGTTTGCAGGGGGTGAAAGGCCAACATGCTAGCATGGCATGTACCCCACTGCCCAACCAGGTCCACCAGATTGGATCGCGGCCCCAGTTGCCTCCGTATGTCTCTTCCCGCCCCCCCCCCCCCCCCCCCCATCACCGCACCCCTGGCCCTATCGGTTGTCTCTTCCTACCACCCCCCATCCTCGCAATCGGCACCGTTGTTGCTCTGGTCCTGGCGCCCGTCCGTGATGCCAGGGGTACCATTAGCCGGCACTGCCCTTGCAAGGGGCTATTGTGGGTGTTGCCTGTTGCCATGGATAGGCCGCCAGTGGGTGGCAGCCAGGTTGTGGGGGGGTGGGTGGGTTGGTGCTGGGGTGGTGGGGGGTGGTGCGGGGATGGTGAGGTGGGGGCACCCATACGGTTGGTGTCACTCTACTAAAAAAACAGGGGCCAAGGTGGGTGGTCAGTGGGTGCGCAGCAAGATGGCCGCCATAATGCCGGTCCGTGCCTGGGCACCGCACCAGTCCTGTGGATCTGGATTTGTTTATTGTCACGTGTACCAAAGTACAGTGAAAAGTATTTCTCTGCGAGCAGCTCAACAGATCATTAAGTACATGAAAAGGAAATAAACGAAAATATTTGATAGGGCAACACAAGGTACACAATGTAACTAGATAACACCAGCATCGTGTGAAGCATACGGGAGTGTAGTGTTAATCAGGTCAGTCCATAACAGGTTCGTTAGGAGTCAGGTAATAGTGGGGAAGAAGCTGTTTTTGAGTCTGTTCGTGCGCGTTCTCAGACTTTTGTATCTCCTGCCCGATGGAAGAAGTTGGAAGAGTGAGTAGGCCGGGTGGGAGGGGTATTTGATTATGCTACCCACTTTCCCCAGGCAGTGGGAGGTGTAGATGTAGTCAATGGATGGGAGGCAGGTTCGTGTGATGGGCTGGGAAGTGTTCACGACTCTCTGAAGTTTCTTGCGGTCTTGGGCCGAGCAGTTGCCATACCAGGCTGTGATGCAGCCAGATAGGATGTTTTCTAATGTGCATCTGTAAAAGTTGATAAGAGTTAATGTGGACATGCTGAATTTCCTTAGTTTCCTGAGGAAGTATCGGCGCTGTTGTGCTTTCTTGGTGGTAGCATCGACGTGGGTGGACCAGGACAGATTTTTGGAGATGTGTACCCCATGGAATTTGAAACTGCAAACCATCTCCACCTCGGTCCCATTGATGCTGACAGGGATATGTACAGTACTTTGCTTCCTGAAGTCAATGACCAGCTCTTTAGTTCTGCTGGCATTGAGGGAGAGATTGTTGTCGCTGGACCACTCCACTAGGTTCTCTATTCCCCTCCTGTATTCTGACTCGTCGTTATTCGAGAACCGGCCCACTGTGGTCATATTGTTAGCAAACTTGTAGATGGAGTTGGAACCAAGTTTTGCCACGCAGTCGTGTGTGTACAGGGAGTATAGTAGGGGGCCCCGTCATTGAGTACTATTGTGGAGGAGGGGTTGTTGTTTATTCTTCCTGATTGTGGTCTGTGGGTTAGAAAATCGAGGATCCAGTTGCAGAGTGAGAAGCCAAGTCCTAGGTTTTGGAGCTTTGATATGAGCTTGGCTAGGATTATGGTGTTGAAGTAGTCAATAAATAGGAGTCTGATGTAGGAGTCCTTCTTGTCGAGTTGCTCTAGGGTTGAGTGTAGGGCCAGGGAGATGGCATCTGCTGTGGACCGGTTGCTGCGGTATGCGAATTGCAGTGGATCAAGGTGTTCTGGGAGTATGGAGGTGATACGCTTAATGACCAACCTCTCAAAGCACTTCATTACGACTGAAATCATGGCCACCAGACAGTAGTCTGGCTTTTCTTTGGTACCGGTATGATGGTGATCTTCTTGAAATAGGTGGGGACCTCGGAGCAAAGTAGGGACAGGTTAAATATGTCGCGAACACATCTGCCAGCTGGTCCGCGCAGTGCACGACCAGGGATCCCGTCTGGACCCGTCGCCTTCCGAGGGTTCACTTTCAGAAAAGCCGATCTGACTTTGGAAGCTGTGATGGTGGGTATGGGTATGTTACCGTACCAGCCTCCCCGAACAGGCGCCGGATGTGGCGACTAGGGGCTTTTCACAGTAACTTCATTTGAAGCCTACTTGTGACAATAAGCGATTTTCATTTAATTTCATTTCATTTCGTTATGGGCTGCTGGGGCGCTCAACAGCGGATTGTTAGTTTCCTGCTCGAACCAAGCATAAAATGCATTGAGTTCATCGGGAAGGGGTGCGCTGCTGCCGGAGGTACTGCTCGACTTTGCTTTGTAGCCCGTTATGCTGCTTAGGCCTTGCCACAACCGTCGAGAGTCTGTAACACTTTGATTCTTTGAGTCTTTGATTCTAGCTTGGTCTGATATTCTCTCTTGGCATCTCGGATGGCTTTGCGGAGGTTGTACCTGGATTTCTTGTATAGGTCAGGGTCGCCTGACGTAAACGTGTCAGACCTGTCCTTCAGTAAGGAGTCGATCTCACGATTGAGCTGTGTGGGGGAAGTCACGCTGGCCACTCGGCCTGGTCCTCCATCCCCTCCCCTCCCCTGGCCATGGAAAAGCCCCCCCAACCCCAGCCAGCACGGCCATGTCCGGGCCGACAGCCCGCAGTTGCTCCTCTCCGGGTCCTACCTCCTCTCTCTCTCTCCCTCATCAACCACACCGCCGGTTTCACGATTTTTAAAAGCACAAGTAAACTGTGCCCATCAGGTACTCGGCCCAGCAGAGGCGGAGAATTGCGGAGACCCCAGAGAATACTGCATCGGGCCCATTGATGATATGCAAGCAGTGTCCATTGTACGTGTGTTCTGGAACGCATAGGAGAATTGCGACTTGGCATCAAATCGGCACCCGTCGCATTTTTGGCGTCAGAACAGATTCTCCGCCCAATCGCCTTTCCCGATTCCGACGTCGGCCAATGGAGAATCCCGCCTATGTGTTTTCCGGCCAGTGCCGATGGGGTTCACCCTGGTTTTCTCGTCAAGTCCGACACTTGGAAAGATTATGGGAAAATTCCACCCTAAGTAAGAGCCTACTTCAATTGAGGTTTCTGTGTAATCAGTTTTAGTCATGGCGATCATATAACCAGATTTAAAATGGAGTCAACTAACCAATGTCGCAAAAGCACAGAGACAAAAGTCAGAGACAAACGGTCCTAATATAAACCACCGTGCAATTTTGCAGTTTCTAAAATCTTATTTCAACAAATACATAAGAAATTTTTCAAACTTAAGTTGTTTTTTTATTTAATGGACTACACTGTCTTTGTCAACATAACTTTCATGATGAATTTTGCATAATCACTTACTTTTCTACTTTATTTGCTGTCTCTTTGCTAACATTTTTCTAATCAATATTTCATGGTTTACCAATATGTTGAATAATTGCAACTCTTTAGCTGTCTGACTTGACCCATCTGGTAGGAGTCTAACACCTGAGTCAAAGTATTCTGGGTTTCATTCACTGCACTGAGTGCTGAGTGCACACAGATTTTGACAGTTCATTGCAGCACACAGGAAATTTTCAGAGGTAGCATCCTGGAGGTGGCATCTTGCTTCCTGCCCGTACAGGGGAATGATTGCATTCCTTAAGAAGAGCAATGAATTTAACTGGTGTCCTCGTGATCATTCTTCACTCAATCAACACCACCAAAAAGGATTAACTGCTCATTCATCTCATTGTTACGTTTGATCCATTGAGTACGAAATGACTGCTGTTATAGTGACCCTTCAAAACCCACTTTATTGTGCCTAAAGCTCTTTTGACTCTTTGTGTGGGTTGTGATGAAGTGCTAAACAATTTCAAGTTATTTATCTTCACAAACATCAGTGCTGTTATTTTACAATAAGGTTTACTGTACAGTAAACTTACTATACAGTAAGGCAGATTGGTACCCTTTCTGGATCTCAAGCATATTCCTCGGAGTGATTGAAAATGAATTAAACATTAAACCTATCTCAATAACCCAGATATGGCCTTAATCATGGGGCAGAATTTTGGTCAATTGGAGGTGTCAACACTAACATCAAGATCTGAATGAGTCAAACTATTTTCCAACTTTATGCTAAATTGGATGCCATCCAGTTACCTTCCACTACTAACCTCACCAATGTACCAAAAGGTGTCCTGCTCAGTGTCAGTCTTTAGCTGGGACTTCTTCTGTATCATCCATTGGGTCGCACTCTTGTCTCTTAATCAGAAGATTGTGGGTTCATATCCCCACTCCAGAAACCTAAGCACAATATCTCACCTGATGCTTCAATACAGTGCTGCAAGAGAGTGTTCGGTTGTTGGAAGTCCTGTCTTTTGAATGGGACATTAATGAAATTATAATGAAATGAAAATCGCTTATTGTCACAAGTAGGCTTCAAATGAAGTTACTGTGAAAAGCCCCTAGTCGCCACATTCTGGCGTCTGTTCGGGGAGGCTGGTACGGGAATTGAACCGTGTTGCTGGCCCGCCTTGGTCTGCTTTCAAAGCCAGCGATTTAGCCCTGTGCTAAACCAGCCCCTCATTAAGCCCAGTCCGCCATCCAAGGTGGAGATAGTAGGTCCTATGGCACTATTTAAAGAAGGGCTGAGGAGTTGTAAATAGTTAAATAAAATAAAATAATAGTTCAACAACTTTAGACTGTGAACTTTATCCTCCATCTTTACCCTTCTTTTTAACCACCCCTTCCCCAACCCACCTACCCCGTCCCCACTCCACCACAGAGTCAGCTGTCATTGGTTCTTAAGTTGTGTTTCCCTGAGCTGTGACCTTTCTTCTCCCATTAACACATTCTGCTATTGTATTTTTATGCCACTCTCAGCTGCTTCTTGAGTCCTCAATGCTTGTTTTGTGTCCAAAACATCTTTGTGCAATCTCTACAACTGACGCCTATCATTGACCTTCTATTTTGTTCCCCCTGCTCCATCCCCTCTTATCCAGATTTTAAAAATCCATCACATGACTCCCTCTCTTTAGCTCAGAAGAAGAGTCAAGCGGATTCAAAAGATTCACTTTATTTCTCTCTCCACAGATGCTGCCATGTTGCCTTTCTTTTCCTGTGTGGCTCTGCTGTAACTACGGCAATCAGTGAGTTTGCCCTCCTTTCTTTTGGTATCTGTATTCTAATGCTCAGAATCACCAGGTATCGAATGATACCACCACAAGGTTCAACCGGCTATCGATCAAAGAGCCAAATGCCAGTTAGTTAGTTCAAGGTCAAGGGTACTTTATTTACACACAATTAGTCATGCAACATAAACACTACTAGTTAACTACACCGATCGACTCAGACAACCTGTACTTAAGTTCAGGCACCCGGCTTAGGTCAGAGGAACAGTGGCTGCTGTTCGATTCTGTTCGAGTCTGGAGAAGTAACTGCTGCTCAGTTGGGCTAATCTGTCTGGTAGCGAGCGTTGAACTTTGACTTGCTTCTGGTGGTGCTGCAATTGGAGGTGGACGTTGCCGGGGCACCAGGTCCAAAAGAGGACAAACACATGGTGGACTCTATTCTTATACTTGGGGGTTTTTGCGCTCTTTTGGGCGGTCCTTCAGTTTGGACCCCACTAATTGGGTGATCCCTGATCACTCTGTTCGATTCCTAACCAATAAATAGGCGGGCGCCTGGATGGCTGAGCATGGCCCAGGCGGTCACTGACCCCATTGTTCACTCTTCCCTTGATCAGGGAGTGGCGCCAAAATATCTGGGACTGTACCTGTCGCTCAAGTCCCAGTCCTTTGTCTTGGTGACGATGAGCCATCAAATGCTAATCGGCCCACCAAAATGCTAATTGGTCGGAGTTTCAATACCTTCTGGACTCCTTGCTTGCAAATATACACTTCAGGCTCTGAACCTGCCTGAATCTTGCTTTGTCCATTTTACCCGCTAGGCTTTGAGAGTTTCTCTATTCCTGGTTGTAAGTGGCCATCCCAGATGGCTACAGCCAGAACCTGCCGAGTTGCCCCAGCATTTTCTGTTTTGATTTCAGAAATGATTAACTGGTTCGTATCTCGTCGCTGTTTCTCGGACATTGCTGCTCGTGACTTGATTGTCACGGTCCCAACATCACAACAGTGACTCCACTTCAGAGGAGTCCTTCAATGTCTGTAACACGTTGGGGATATTTTGAGATCATGAAAAGTGCGAGAGAAATGCAAGGCGGTCCCTCTTATTACTACAAAAGCAACACCACCAAGAACAATTTTGCTCCATATCAAGTGACCAGCAAATTACTGCTGGCTTCATCCTATGGTTTTTTGATTTACTTCCCCTCATCTCAAATATCATGGAGGCATATTTGTTCTCAGCTGTGGACAGTTTTAGCTCATCTGTAGTTTGATGTGCCATATTGAGCTTTTGTAAAATGTTAGTCTATATTGATAATTCCACAACAATCGTTTCCCTAAGCAATTTTCCTCCAAAGCTGCGATTCTGTGCCAAGTGCCACTGATCACTGATGCATTGCTGTAATGTCTGCTAACTGATCAGATCTGTTTTGGTTAGATAAGGTTATAGTGATGATGGGAAGCACTTGACATCAGTTTAATCCTCGCTAAGAATGTAATCTCCATTACAAGCACCATTGCCGTCTATACCCGCTCAACAAAAGCTCGACTTTACATGAGAATTTCTCATTCAGCAAGACTGTAACCCTTAAATGACAGAGCGACAGGGGCGGAGCTACACTGTGACTGAATCTCATTTTGGCAGACCATGAGGTGTGAAAATATATATTTTTGATGAGAAGCAGATATTGGTTCGCAATAATGTTATTCACCAAAATAAATTAATTTTGGTTAAATGGCACAGACAGTGGATTTCAATCTAACCAAGGAATTAAACAATACATTTTAAAATCAGAACGGTGAACTAAAGGGTTTAAATATGCTAACATGCTCCCCAATGTTCAGAGATGGCATGAAGAAAAACATTTCATGCAACAAGCGTTCTAGTTCCTGAATGCACTGCCTGATAGGTGGTGGAAACAGACTCAATATAGCTTTTGAAAGAGAAATAGATCAATAAATGATGTGGAGAAAGAGCTGAGGAATGGGAGAAAGTGGATTGCTTTTTGAAAGAGTCAATACACACTTGATAGGCTGTATGCCCTCATTCTATGCTGCACTATTGTATGATTCCGTGATATGATTATATCGTTTGCAACAGGATAAAATGTCTGCATGATTTTCTTCCGACTCTACTGTACACAGCAACAATATCAGGGCATGATAACATAGTGTTGCGTTTTCTTCTTTTACTCTCTTACTCTATCCTTTCTGTGGCTCTGTTCCAATTATGGCAATCAGTGAGTTTGCCCTTCTTTATATGTTATCTATATTCTAAAGCTCAGAGTCGCCAGGTATCAAATGATACCACCACAAGGTTCAACCGGCTTTCGATCAAAGAGCCAAACGCCAGTTAGTTAGTTCAAGGTCAAGGGTACTTTATTTACACACAATTAGTCATGCAACATAAACACTGCTAGTTAACTGCACCTATCGACTAAGACAACCTGTACTTAACTTCGGGCACCCGGCTTAGGTCAGAAAACAGTGGCCGCTGTTCAATTCTGGATCTATCGGGTTCGAAGGTGTAACTGCTTCTCAGCTGGGCTCATCCGTCTGGGAGCGAACGTTGAACTTGGACTTGCTTCTGGTCTTGTTGCAATTGGAGATGGCCGTGACCGGGGTACCAGGTCCAAGAGAGGACAAACATGTGGCGAACTCTGGCGGGGATCTGGATGGCTGGGCGTGTCCCAAACGGTCACTGACCCTGTTGTTTACGCTTCCCTAGTACAGGGAGTGGTGCCGAAATGTGTGGGACTGTACGGTTGCTTGAGTACCAGTCCTTTGTTTTGGTGAAGATGGGCCATCAAATGCTAATCGGCCCCATTAAAATGCTAATTGGACGGAGTTTCGATACCGTCTGGACTTCTTGCTTGCAAATATGCATTTCAGGCTCTGAGCCTGCCTGAGCCTTGGCTTGTCCATTTTACCCGCCAAGCTTTGCGAGTTTCTCTGTACCTAGTTGGAAGTGGCCATCCCAGACATTCCGTCCTCTTGATTCTCAACGCGAAGCGTGAAGGATCACAATACTGGGTCTTCTTTGTTCTCTGAAATGCCGGGTACCCTTAACCAAGGACAGGTTCTACCCTACTCTGTCCTATGGGTCAAAAACATTTACCAAAATTTCCCGAATACAACACATATCTAAAAATTCCGTAAGGAGCCATTTAGCATTCAATAAAAAAGGGGAACCTCTAACTGTCTCTAACTAGACTACACTCATGCTGCTATTTAACAATCAAAGAACTTATCTTACAATACAAAAATCCGATAGCAGCATCACATTTCTTCTTATCACTAACATTCACATACAGAAAAACAAGCTTTATTAACGAAACAACAACCGCGGAATTTATTAAAGAGAAAGGTTCAGAAAGAGCGTGGGGTTTGCTGGAGTCCGAGGAAAGGGGGCTCTAAATGTGTATACTGGAGGGCAGGGGGCTCTCCTCCTCCATTTCAGCAATCTAATTGTCTGGATGACACAGCACAATATGGCTATCACTAGTAAGGCTTCCATTGTGTAGGACAGGGAATACCACTTAACGAGATTTTCACACCATGTGGGGGTATCGGTGGCTGGGGCTTTGTGTTGTGTAGTGTCCGGGCTGAGGGTGTTGTGTTGGGTCGTCGTGTTCAGGGCATGTGTGGTGAGGGAGGTGGAGGTTGGTAATGCGCACAACTGTACTGTTCCAGCGACGATCATGACGTCGATCATCAGGGTCGTCTTTATCTTGTTCAGGCTTTCCTTCGTCATTGAGTACCTTTGTATCTTTCTTGGGGAACAAGCATACTATCTGTTATAATCTTGTTGTTTAATATCTCGTTTGTCTGTCTGTTTCTCCTTAACGCCAATTTCCCATTAGAATCGTCACCATATGTGACTCCCTCATTTTTTTTTTTTAAAACAACCATTTGCGGAGAGAAGTCACCCGAAAAAAAATTCTGTCACAGTGCGAGCGCTCTCGCAGCTTGTGTTTGATGGGCTGAATGGGCGGACAATTCCTCCGTCCTCTGCGAACTCGTTTTTCCAACCAAGTGATTCTGACATGTAAATAGTATGTGGGAGATAGCAACCGAAGTGTTGCCGGAAAGGGCAAAAGTTGTGGCGAAGTGCATTCTTGAAACCACAGGAAAGAAAAAGAACAGCAAAAGAGTTTTGAAAACAATTCTCTGAATGGAGTGGTGCGTATGATCCGCGGCAGGGCAAGAATGGGTGGAATCCCCGGATAGGGCAGTGATCAGTATCGTTGCTCCACTACCCGAGCTTGGCTGACCAAATGTATAGGGGGTCCTCAGACAGGGCGGGGGTAAGTGCCGTTACTTCACTGCCTGATTCACCTTTCAAGAGCGGTAAGAATTTGTAAATATATGGGCTCCAACAAACTTGTTTCTTTAACTGCCATGTGGCGTCAGAAGAGTAATTATGACTGTATCAAGAAAGTGTCCGTGAGTCTGACACACAAAATCGTACAAGAGAGAACGTACAACATTTAAAAACAAACTAAACATAAAAGCGGGCAGGTTCCATTCCGAAAAGGTTTTCAAAGGGGTTACCATGGTGGGAGTCAGACTCGGAGTCGTCACCATCTCCCGGGTACCAAACTCGTTCATGGAGTTTGCGTGCTAACGCGGCGCGTGCTGATGTGGGGTCCATTTCATCATTCCTTGACAGACGACAGGAATTATCACGGTGCCAGTGTTTCATGTTCCGTCGAGCGGTCAGGACAAAGGGACTGTCGCTATCGACGGGTGGCGGGTCAGGTTCCGATGTGGGCAAATAAATCGTCTCAAAGGGGCTGAACATATCCTGGTCGGTGGGGCTGTAGTGACTGGGGCCTGGTTTGTGTGTCCATTGTTCGGTGTTCACAGGAGCTTCAGTTGCGCTGTCGCTGTCGCTAGCAGCTGAATCAAGCGTCAGGGTGAAATTTGATTCTGGGGGCGGGGTCAAGGTCGTGTCTGTGGATGTGCTGCTTCTGCTGGGGGAGGGGGGGATTGGGTTGTCAGTGGGCGGATCCTCATTGTCTGACATCGCCAACGAGAGGTGGTGCGAGTGGCTACACTGCGTTCCATAAACCTTAAACTGATTTACCTGGAACCATCCTGATTTTCCATTTGGATACGCGATTTTATAAACTGAGGGGCTTACTTTGTCCGAGATTGAATAGGGTCCTGCAAATTTAGGGGAGAGGAATGAGCTGGGGTTGTATAAGGTGATCATCACTTGCTGTCCGACTGTATACTCCGTCGGGTGTACTGTATTATCAAAGCAGGCCTTACTCTGCTTTTGTTTAGCGCCTAGTCGAACAGCTGCAGCGAGCTGTGCTGCTTTAATATTCTCTACCATGTGCTGGACTGCTTCCTCATGGGTCAGGGCGGTGACTGCGGGGCTGGCCAAATCAAGTCCAAATAAGTATTCGGTACCCTTCATGGGTCGTCCAGTCATGAGGATATGGGGGGTATATCCTGTTGAGCTCGACACTGTGTTCCTAATAAACATCAGTGCGAATGGGAGCACTGTGTCCCATGTCGTGTTGTGCTGCTGCATCATTTTTCTAAGTGTGGCCTTTAGTGTCCGATTCATGTGTTCCACAATGCCGCTCGCCTGCGGGTGATAGGCAATGTGGAACTTTTGCTTAATACCAAAAATTGTCATAACATTTTTCATGACCCTGCCTGTAAAGTGGGAACCTTGGACCGACTCAATACTACGGGGGAGTCCCCAACTTGTAAAAATTTGCTCAGTTAAGATCTTTGCCGTGGTCTTGGCTGTATTTGTCCTTGAGGGGAAAGCTTCGGCCCATTTCGTAAATGTGTCGATTACTACCAACACATACTTGTATCCATTTCTGCAGGTGGGGAGGGGACCAATATAATCCAATTGAAGGTTTGTCCACGGGCCATTTACAGGGCTTTTTTCGCATACCTATCTGTGTTGCTCTGAGCACTAATCAAGCAGTTTTCAACGTAATGAGATACGTCGGTTTTCAAATCAGGCCACCAGCAGATGGGTCTGAGGTTGGCAAGGGTGGATTCAATCCTTTGGTGTCCATGTCCGTCATGGAACTTACAAATTATCTCATTCCTGTCCTGGGTGGGGACTACATAAATGCCATCTTTTAAAACGATTCCCTCATGGACCGTCAAAGAATTCCTAAACTTTTCGTAGGGAGCTGGGAAGTTTCCTTTTAAAATTTCCTTTAATGCCTCGTCTTCCTTCTGGGCCAAGTCTTGGATGTTAGTCTGTGAGACCTGAACTGCGTGTACTGGGGCGCTCTCGGGGGGTTGCCAAAAGTGGCCATGTCGTGAGCCTGCCTTCGCTAGGGCGTCAGCGTTCACGTTACCAGGTAGGGAGGAACGATGGCGACTTCTTACTTTAACGATGCTATATTTCCTGCCTTTAGCTGTCTGAAGGATGTGTTTGAGCAATGGCGCTGAGGGTAGAGGTTTTCCGTCGGTGGAAATAAATCCTCTCGATTCCCACAGGGGTAGGAATTCTGTCAGGCTGTTGCAGACATACAAACTGTCCGAATATATGTCTGCTGGGGTCGGGAAGGAAACGGGGTGCTGGACAATGTAAGCGATGGCTGCTAACTCGGCTGTCTGCGAACTTTAGTGTCCAGGCAACTTTAAAGCAATTTCTTCTAAAGCGCGTCCTCTACATAAATAACACATCCTGTTATCCTTTTTCCCTCAAGGACTGAGGAGGAGCCATCTACATAAATTCTCAAAGCTTTGTCTGTGGGCTGGGTCGTCTGTGGTCGGATGCCTGTCTTTTTTGGTACTGACTTGGGAACAAAGGTGCTTGGGGGCTATGACCTCGCACTCATGTGGGGTTCCTGCATAGTGCAAGTTATTGGCCAGAAACGTGTGCACTTTCGTCTGTTTTACAGTAATGTTGCGTCCCTGTAGGAGTAGGGTCCATCGCGCTGCTCGAATTTGGCTTACTGTGCCGTCCTTTAGTCTGCCGTCCAATAAAAGCTGTGTCGGGGTGTGCTCAGTCAAAATGGTCACTGGGTTGAGTCCGGTTATGTATGAGAAGTACTGTACCACCCAGAAAACTGCTAGCAGGGGCCTTTCGCATGCGGAAAATCCCTGTTCCACTGGATCTAAGACCCTTGAGGCATAGGCTACGGGTCCCAGACGATTGTGCCTTTCCTGCAGGAGTACGGCTGAAAGGGTTCGATCGGTGGTCGCTACCAGGAGTGTGGATCTGGGACTTGCAGAGCGGGGGCTGTGCTCAGGGCGCATTTCAATGCGTCCACGGCATACATGTGCTGTGGAAGCCATTTCCATGGGGCCTGTTTCTTTAGGAGCTCAGAAAGTGGGGCTGCTTTTGTGGTGAAACCGTCTATGTGGTTTCTACAATATCCAACCAGTCCTAAAAATGACTGGAGTGCTGTAACGTTTTGGGGCAAAGGCAATTTGACAATGGAAGCTATGCGTTTGTGTTCTATTTCACGCTTCCCATGCGTGATGACTGTACCTAAATATGTGACTTTTTTCTGGTGGATTTGGGCTTTCTTGGGGTTAATTTTGCATCCAATTGTTGTGAGTAGTTCTAACAATTCTGAAAGAAGCGAAATGTGCTCTTCTTCCTTGATGTCAGTCTGTAGGAGCAAGTCGTCCACATACTGAACAAGGCATTCAGGGCGGGAAAATTTAGATAAGCCGTTTGCCAATTGTCTGTGAAAAATGGAGGGGGAGTTGTGGGAGCCTTGTGGAAGGCACGTCCATGTGTACTGCTGTCCCAGGAAAGTGAACGCAAATGTATACTGGCATGCTTTGTCCAGTGGTATGGACCAAAAGCCATTGGTGATGCCCAGTACCGTAAAAAAGTTTGACTGGAGCCCCTGTCTTAACATGGTCTCGGGACTCGTGGCAATGGTGGGGGCTGCCAGGGGAGTCACTTTGTTCAACTCTCTGTAGTCGATGGTCAGTCGCCATGAACTACCGGGTTTGCTTACTGGCCAAATCGGGGCATTATTCGTCGATGCTACGGGTCGAATCACTCCTTGATTCAATAAACTTTGGATTACCTTGGCTATCTCTCCCTCTGCTTGCTGGGGGAAGCTGTACTGTTTCTGGGGTTTAGGATCGGGACTTGTAATGTTTACCACTCCTGGGATTTTGCCGCAGTCGTGCTTGTGCTGGGCAAATGCTGCTTTATGTCTTTTCAAGACCTCTCTAACCGCTTTATCTGTGGTAATGGTTTGTGGATCAAACCAGTACTCTCCTACTGAGCTGATTCTATGGGCATAATCTCCTACTGTGAGCGTGGCGGGGGCTCACGCTGCTCTAGCCATTTTCCATATACATCGGTTGACTGGGTCGAATGAGAGGTCGTGTGCACTCATTAAATCTATGCCTAGGATGTGTTCTGCTGCCTGGGGTAAATCTACTAAAACGACTGAGTGTTTTGTTTGAATATTGCCAATCTCTACGTCCACAGGGGCTGTGATGTGTCCCTGTTGGAGGTGACCTGTAAAGCCACTAAGGGTAATGGTGCCCGTAGTGGGCCATATCTCTTTCTGGTACATGATGGAGGAGTTTAACGTGGTTCGGGACCCTCATGTGTCCCAAAGGAACTCTACGGGGTGTCCCCGGACTGTGCCTGCAACTACCGGTCTTCCGGACTTATCCCAAAGGGTATCGCAGACCCAAGTTGGGGAGCCCGAACACCATCAATTGGTGCTGTTCATGGTCGAATTATCTGGTCGGGCGCCAACACTGTGGATGGGTCTGGCATTGTTACGGGGGGGGGGAGCGTTTTGGTGCTGATTCCTTTGCTGCTTCGGGGGGGCTTGACATTCTCGGGCATAATGTCCTTTCTGTCCGCAATTATAACATTCTTCTGTCTAGGGGTGCTGTGCTGTACCTTTGCCTTCATTTACCCATATGGGGTCTTGGTGTGCCCTTACTGGATTCATTATGGCATCTACTCTCTCCTGCTCTGTCTTTCTGTGTACGGACTGTTCCCAAGCTCTCGACAAGCGTTTCAGAACCCACACTTCATTGTGTGCTGGGTCTGAGGGGTCGTAACTGGCACATGCCTTTTGTCCTGCCTCTATGGCATGGGGTACCAGGGTACGGGTCCATTTGGCCATATTGTCTACCGATATCTGGGTGCGGGCTAACTCATCAAATACCGCAGTAAAATGGATCCAAAGGCATCCAGCGAACGCTGTTGGATGTTCTCCCTTTTTCTGTCGGCACCGGTTCAGTCCTTCTACTGGATCTCCTCTATTATAGCCAATGGCATCTAAAATGGTTGTTTTCATCTCTTGGAGGCTACCTCCTCCTTAATGTTGTGGGTCGGGAAGGGCTGAACTAACTGACAGGTCTACGCTCATCTCTGTGAGCTTTACCTCTTCCTGCTTGTCTAAACTGCACATGAGGGTCTGTTGCGTTACTAGCTCAAAAAAGTGGTGTGGCTCTGATGTGGGGTGGAAAGTCTCTATCTTCTCGCGGGCATCTCGTAACTGGGTGATCGATAATGGGGTGGTGTACACAGAATCGGGTTGGTCTTCCGTGGTGACCCTGCGCTGCGTGGTGATGGGGTTCATTGGGTTGGGTGCTGCCTGTGCAGTCGGTGGTGCAGGTGCTTTCCTTTTCGGGGCCTGGGGGGGCTCTATTTTGATTCTCGGTCTCACTTACGTACCGTTGGGCCGTTTCACTGAGTTCCTGCCAATCGGGCCGTCTTCCTGATCTAGCTGTGGGCCAAAGGTGTCTCTGAACCCATTTTGAACTGATAGCAGGGATTGCAGCTTTGCAATTTGCTGCCTGCATTTGGCATGATCCACCGAACTCTGCCTCTGTTCCGTGGTGGAACTGTGGAGTGCTCGGAGGGCTGCTTTTAGATCATCGCACTGTTTCCTCAACTGTTCTACCTGGTTCTCTGTTTCTTCTCTTACCATTACAGCATGTTGTATGTCCTGGTAGGCCTTATCATACTGAATTTGGAAGCTACTAAGGTGGGCGAGCCAAGATTGATGTGCCTTCTTGACATCATCCATTTCCTTGTCCTTCGCCGCTAACTGCTCCCGGAGCTGTACATTTAACCTCTCGCTTTCACTAACATCTCCCTCTCTACTTCTCTCCTTCTCCTCTAGCTGCTTACGGAGCGTCCTCACGATCTCCTCTGTGCCTCGCAATTGTGCCAGACAGGACATGATTGCCATCGGCTTACGAACCTTGCTTAAACTTTTCTTTTGAATCTCGGTCAGGCTGCCCCACCAAGTCTGTCCTATGCAGCTAGGACCTGTTTCCTCATTTGCGCAAAATTCCGACCATAGGGGCCATCCTTTCCCCTTTGGGTATCTCCTAAGCTCTTCTTCACATACGGGACACTGTTCTGATCTATTGGTCGCTGCGACGTCGGGCTCTTGTGGATGCATAAGGCGTTCCATTGCCTTCATGGCCATCCCTACAATTACTTCTGTCTACCGGGAATTTGGAACAAGGGAGAATAAAGCGGTGGTGCAAACACGGGTACGGCTCAAGCTATTTTCCGGTTTACGCAACTCCCGAAAGTTTCACGCAACGAAAGCTATCGAGTTTACCTTATATCCCTTTGTTAGTACGCATGCAAATTCCACACTTCCAAATTCTGGAGGTTTGATCGATACTGGTTTCGCTTGTGGTTTCTTTTACTTTGCCAAATTTGGATTCTAATTCAAACACTTTTGTGGGTTCTCTCGGAGTGACACGGTCACTGCTGGGTCGAGTGCCGTCAGATGTCGCCAATAACTGTTGCGTTTTCTTCTTTTACTCTCTTACTCTGTCCTTTCTGTGGCTCTGTTCCAATTATGGCAATCAGTGAGTTTGCCCTTCTTTCTATGTTATCTATACTCTAATGCTCAGAGCCGCCAGGCATCAAATGATACCACCACAAGGTTAGCTATCGATCAAAGAGCCAAACGCAAGATAGTTAGTTCAAGGGTACTTTATTTACACACAATTAGTCATACAACATAAACACCACTAGTTATCTACACCTATCGACTAAGACAACCTGTACTTAACTTAGAGCACCCGGCTTAGGTCAGACAAACAGTGGCCACTGTTCAATTCTGGATCTATCGGGTTCGAAGGAATAATTGCTGCTCATCTAGGCTCATCCATCTGGTAGTGAGCGTTGAACTTGGACTTGCTTCTGGTGTTGCTGCAATTGGAGATGGCTGTGACTGGGGTACCAGGTCCAAGAGAGGACAAACATGTGGCAAACTCTTCTTCTCATATTTGGAGGTTTTCGCACTCTTTTGGGTGGTCCTTCAGTTTGGGCCCCACTAATTGGGTGATCCCTGATCACTCCGTTCGATTCCTAACCAATAAGTGGGTGGGGATCTGGATGGCTGGGCATGTCCCACTGACCCCGTTGTTTACGCTTCCCTTGAACAGGGAGTGGCGCCGAAATGTCTGGGACTGTACCGGTCGCTCGAGTACCAGTCCTTTGTTTTGGTGAAGATGGGCCATCAAATGTTAATCAGCCCCATTAAAATGCTAATTGGTCGGAGTTTCGATACCGTCTGGACTTCTTGCTTGCAAATATGCATGTCAGGCTTTGAGTCTGCCTGAGTCTTGGCTTGTCCATTTTACCCGACAGACTTTGCGAGTTTCTCTGCACCTAGTTGTAAGTGGCCATCCCAGATGGCTACAACAGTCATTATGTTACTGGACTAAGAGTGGTATTTTGCAGCACCACTCACTGCTGGGATTTTCCGGACCTGTCGCTAGTCGATGGACTCTTGGCTGGTCTGCTGAATCACCCACAGCGGGTCCAGCTACGACGGAGTCAGAAAATCCACCCTAAGAAGAAGGACACCTTCAACGGATTCTGAACTGATCGAAACACCCAACTGAAGCTACAGATGGTGAGAAAGTTCACCTGAGAGAATAGCCAGGAAGCTATAAGGCAGAGGTTTTACTGCAGCAGAAGTCTCCTTTGAACCTCCCTTGGAAGTTAAACTTCAGCAAGCAGAGTTAATCCCAACAGGCTGGACCTGGTAGTGATAGGAGATTCACTTCTCTAAAGCGTCACGGCAACAGGAAATTGTGGCTGAGTGAGATCGACCTTTAACTTCACCAGCTAACCAGAAGCATATTGAACTGTTTAAACATTACC
The DNA here is from genome assembly GCF_047496885.1 of Scyliorhinus torazame. Classification (NCBI taxonomy): domain Eukaryota; kingdom Metazoa; phylum Chordata; class Chondrichthyes; order Carcharhiniformes; family Scyliorhinidae; genus Scyliorhinus; species Scyliorhinus torazame. Next base: position 126,534,520 of record NC_092719.1, on the reverse strand, counting down.
TGTTTTTCAAAAAAATACAAGAGAAAACACTGACCACAGATGGCTGCCACAAGCCACCAGATGAGTAATGAATATCGCTTATTGTCACAAGTAGGCTTCAAATGAAGTTACTGTGAAAAGCCCCTAGTCGCCACATTCCAGCGCCTGCTCGGGGAGGCTGGTACGGGAATGTATTGGTTCGTATGTACCATTGGTTGGTATTACCATGTTTCTGCAAAGTTTCCAGATGGATTGCACTGACCTGTCCTGACATGTTGCATGGAATTTCACACCTAAGGGTTATTAAGGTCCACTTCACAAAGGGACTATTGAAAGGAAAGCCTTGAATATGCAAAGTTCTGGGGCGGGATTCTCCGTTCCTGAGACCAAGTGTTGATGCCGGGGCAGGATTTGTGGACTTCTACGACAGCAAAACTGGCACCGCACCTGCACCGATTCAGCGAGGGGCTAGCACCGGCGCAATGTAGAACTTCGACCGATTCCAATGAAAAATGGTGTCTGATTCACCGGATCTGTGATTGACACTCAGGAGGTTGACAAGTTGCAGCCACATATCCAGACTTCATTCCCCACACACACTCATTCCAGCCAACAAAATGGCACTTGTTGTGCTGGAGCACACCCATCCTGTTGAAGGGTCAGCTGGGGCCAGAGGGGACCTAGGGGGTTGCCTGGGGGGATACCCATATGGCCTTGGAACTAAGTTTCACAGTGGGCAGTCGGTGGTGTGCGCAGCTGCATGGCTGCCTTGCAGACTGCGGCAATGATGTCCCGTGCCCGTCCACCCAACCCCACAGCCCAGCTCCTGGTCACCCCCAGCTACTCCCCCTGGCTCTGCCAGAAGCCCCCTGGCCAGCTGCACAACTGTCAGCACACTATGGCGATGTTGGACACTTTCCATATCCCCTCTCTCCCCCCCCCAGCGGCCTCGACGCCTATTTCACGATTTTTGAAAGCACAAGTGAACCTCGCCATTGGGAATTCACCCCAATGGAGATGGAGAATCGGGGAGGCCCCAGAAAATACCGGGTCAGGCCCACTAATGATATGCAAACGGGTTTACTTTATGTACGGAGTGGAATAAATTGACGCCGCTGTGAGGCACTGAAGAATTACTATTTGGCATGAACCCGGCGGCCGCCACGATTTCGGAGTCAAAAACGATTCTCCGCCCAATTGTGTTTCCTGATTTTGTCGACGGTCGACGGAGAATCCCGCCCCTGGACTTCAAACAACAGTAATTCTGTCAAAACAATGGGGAACTGTTAACTAGCCAGGATATATACCCAACAGACACGCAAAACACCTGCGGAGGATGAAATAACCCTATCTCATGCTGGTTTGTACTGTCTTGGAATGTGTCAAATGTTTCTGAGATGAAACATCAAGTGTTCTGCAACAATGACTACAGCAGACATGAACATCAAATCCCTTTGGAATGAACATCTCCAGGGGATTTTAAGAACTGGTTTTGCCAAGCCGGAGTTGGAGAGGAACAGAGATAGTGGATTCTGGAAATGCTACTAATGGAGCAGTAAGGAATCTCTTACACTCTTAAATTAACAAAGCCCTATCTCCCTAACAGTCTAGAAATCATTCACAGAGATCTGTAGTTCCATTGGAAAGAACGTCAGAAGAAACTCCTCGATTTCTGGAAAAGGTGGCTGACAGATTAAAAAGCGAAATTGTTTCTAGCAAGTGCATCGGCATGGAATTCAATTCAACTCTGGATTCGAAAGGAACCAACTAACTTAAAATAGCCAGAACATTGAACAATCTGGACCTCAAAGATATAGAGCAGGATTCTCCGTTTGGGTGTGTTTTGCTATGCGCTTTTCGTAGCATGAGCTACTTCCTTGATGTGCACTCTGACAAAGGAAGGTTCAGACTTGGAGATAGCTTTAACACGTTTATTAAACTATTAACAATTCTCCTACTTGGATTCGACGCTACTGTTAATCCTGCTATAGCTACTCAGACTGACTAACCAGTCTGCTACAATCCACGTGGTGGGTGTGATGCTCAATCAATCCTGTGTCTGTACTCACTGAGTGTCTCCACTGGAAAGAGACTGAGCATGTGTGATATCTCCTTTTATATGGGTTGGTGGAATGCCCTCCTATGGTAGTGTCACCTCTGTGTGTATCGTGACTGCCCATTGGTCGTGTCCTATCTTACTGACCTATTGGTTGACTGTCTGTGTGTCATGTCTCTGGTGTTCCCTCTAGTGTCCAGCTAGGTGTAGCGTATGTACATTAACCCTTTGTGTACACAAAGAACAAAGAACAAAGAAATGTACAGCACAGGAACAGGCCCTTCGGCCCTCCAAGCCCGTGCCGACCATGCTGCCCGACTAAACTACAATCTTCTACACTTCCTGGGTCCGTATCCCTCTATTCCCATCCTATTCATGTATTTGTCAAGGTGCCCCTTAAATGTCACTATCGTCCCTGCTTCCGCCACCTCCTCCGGTAGCGAGCTCCAGGCACCCACTACCCTCTGCGTAAAAAACTTGCCTCGTACATCTACTCTAAACCTTGCCCCTCTCACCTTAAACCATGACTGCAAATACATCAGTGTTTGCACTGAGTGCTGAATTTGGTGCATTTGAGTGCGATAGTGAGAGTTTGGTGACCGAGGGAGTTAGGTGAGGAGGGAGTAAGGCGCTCCTTTCATTTTGTTTCCGACATTTCCGCAAAGAGTGCGAAGAGAGCCAGGAGTTTACAGAAAGTGTAGCTGACTGGGAGCAGGGTCGGAGGGCGGAGATCTAGTTAGTCCACAGGGCAGCTATATTCTGTCAGGTAAGAGGGGATGGAGGCTAGGCCAGTTACATGCTCCTCCTGTAGGATGTGGGTGGTGAGGGATACCACCGGTGTCCCCACTGACTATACCTGCGGGAAGTGCACCCAACTTCAGCTCCTCAAAGACCGTGTTAGGGAACTGGAGCTGAAGCTGGATGAACTTCGGATCATCCGGGAGGCAGAGGGGGTGATTGAGAAGAGTTACAAGGAGGTAACCACACCCAAGGTACAGGACAAGAATAGCTGGGTTACAGTCAGGGGGAAAAAAACAAACAGGCAGAAAGTGCAGGGATCCCTCGTGGCCGTTCCCCTTCAAAACAAGTATACCGTTTTGGATGCTGTTGGGGGGGGATGACCTACCGGGGGAAGGCCCTAGCGGCCAGGTCTCTGGCACTGAGTCTGGCTCTGGGGCTCAGAAGGGAAGGGGGGAGAATAGAAAAGCAATAGTTGTAGGAGATTCAATGGTTAGGGGAATAGATAGGAGATTCTGTGGTCGCGAGCGAGACTCCCGGAAGGTATGTTGCCTCCCGGGTGCCAGGGCCAGGGATGTCTCGGATCGTGTCTTCAGGATCCTTAAGGGGGAGGGTGAGCAGCCAGAAGTCGTGGTGCACATTGGTACCAACGACATAGGTAGGAAAAGGGGTGTGGAGGTAATAAACAAGTTTAGGGAGTTAGGCTGGAAGTTAAAAGCCAGGACAGACAGAGTTGTCATCTCTGGCTTGTTGCCGGTGCCACGTGATAGCGAGGCTAGGAATAGGGAGAGAGTGCAGTTGAACACGTGGCTGCAGGAATGGTGTAGGAGGGATGGCTTCAGGTATTTGGATAATTGGAGCGCATTCTGGGGAAGGTGGGACCTGTACAAGCAGGACGGGTTGCATCTGAACCAGCGGGGCACCAATATCCTGGGAGGGAGGTTTTCTAGTGCTCTTCGGGAGGGTTTAAACTAATTTGGCAGGGGAATGGGAACCGGATTTGTAGTCCAGCAACTAAGGTAGCCGATATTCAGGACGCCAAAGCGTGTAATGAGGCAGTGGGGAAGGGAACACTGACAAAGGAGAGTGCTTGCAGGCACGGAGAGGGGTTGAAGTGTGTATACTTCAACGCAAGAAGCATCAGGAATAAGGTGGGTGAACTTAAGGCATGGATCGGTACTTGGGACTACGATGTGGTGGCCATCACGGAAACTTGGATAGAAGAGGGGCAGAAATGGTCGTTGGAGGTCCCTGGTTATAGATGTTTCAATAAGATTAGGGAGGGTGGTAAAAGAGGTGGGGGGGTGGCATTATTAATTAGAGATAGTATAACAGCTGCAGAAAGGCAGTTCGAGGAGTATCAGCCTACTGAGGTAGTATGGTTTGAAGTCAGAAATAGGAAAGGAGCAGTCACCTTGTTAGGAGTTTTCTATAGGCCCCCCAATAGTAGCAGAGATGTGGAGGAACAGATTGGGAAACAGATTTTGGAAAGGTGCAGAAGTCATAGGGTAGTAGTCATGGGCGACTTTAACTTCCCAAATATTGAGTGGAAACATTTTAGATCAAATAGTTTGGATGGGGTGGTGTTTGTGCAGTGTGTCCAGGAAGCTTTTCTAACGCAGTATGTAGATTGTCCGACCAGAGGAGGGGTAATATTGGATTTAGTACTGGGTAATGAGCCAGGGCAAGTGATAGATTTGTTAGTGGGGGAGCATTTTGGAGATAGTGACCACAATTCTGTGACTTTCACTTTAGTAATGGAGAGGGATAGGTACGTGCAACAGGGCAAGGTTTACAATTGGGGGAAGGGTAAATACGATGTTGTCAGACAAGAATTGAAGTGCATAAGTTGGGAACATAGGCTGGCAGGGAAGGACACAAGTGAAATGTGGAACTTGTTCAAGGAACAGGTGCTACATGTCCTTGATATGTATGTCCCTGTCAGGCAGGGAAGAGATGGTCGAGTGAGGGAACCATGGTTGACAAGAGAGGTTGAATGTCTTGTTAAGAGGAAAAAGGTGACTTATGTAAGGCTGAGGAAACAAGGTTCAGACAGGGCATTGGAGGGATACAAGATAGCCAGGAGGGAACTGAAGAAAGGGATTAGGAGAGCTAAGAGAGGGCATGAACAATCTTTGGCGGGTAGGATCAAGGAAAACCCCAAGGCCTTTTACACATATGTGAGAAATATGAGAATGACTAGAGCGAGGGTAGGTCCGATCAAGGACAGTAGCGGAGATTGTGTATTGAGTCTGAAGAGATAGGAGAGGTCTTGAACGAGTACTTTTCTTCTGTATTTACAAATGAGAGGGGCGATATTGTTGGAGAGGACAGTGTGAAACAGATTGGTAAGCTCGAGGAAATACTTGTTAGGAAGGAAGATGTGTTGGGCATTTTGAAAAACTTGAGGATAGACAAGTCCCCCGGGCCTGATGGGATATATCCAAGGATTCTATGGGAAGCAAGAGATGAAATTGCAGAGCCGTTGGCAATGATCTTTTCGTCCTCACTGTCAACAGGGGTGGTACCAGGGGATTGGAGAGTGGCGAATGTCGTGCCCCTGTTCAAAAAAGGGACTAGGGATAACCCTGGGAATTACAGGCCAGTTAGTCTTACTTCGGTGGTAGGCAAAGTAATGGAAAGGGTACTGAAGGATAGGATTTCTGAGCATCTGGAAAGACACTGCTTGATTAGGGATAGTCAGCACGGATTTGTGAGGGGTAGGTCTTGCCTTACAAATCTTATTGAATTCTTTGAGGAGGTGACCAAGCATGTGGATGAAGGTAAAGCAGTGGATGTAGTGTACATGGATTTTAGTAAGGCATTTGATAAAGTTCCCCATGGTAGGCTTATGCAGAAAGTAAGGAGGCATGGGATAGTGGGAAATTTGGCCAGTTGGATAACGAACTGGCTAACCGATAGAACTCAGAGAGTGGTGGTGGATGGCAAATATTCAGCCTGGATCCCAGTTACCAGTGGCGTACCGCAGGGATCAGTTCTGGGTCCTCTGCTGTTTGTGATTTTCATTAATGACTTGGATGAGGGAGTTGAAGGGTGGGTCAGTAAATTTGCAGACGATACGAAGATTGGTGGAGTTGTGGATAGTAAGGAGGGCTGTTGTCGGCTGCAAAGAGACATAGATAGGATGCAGAGCTGGGCTGAGAAGTGGCAGATGGCGTTTAACCCTGAAAAGTGTGAGGTTGTCCATTTTGGAAGGACAAATATGAATGCGGAATACAGGGTTAACGGTAGAGTTCTTGGCAATGTGGAGGAGCAGAGAGATCTTGGGGTCTATGTTCATACATCTTTGAAAGTTGCCACTCAAGTGGATAGAGCTGTGAAGAAGGCCTATGGTGTGCTCACGTTCATTAACAGAGGGATTGAATTTAAGAGCCGTGAGGTGATGATGCAGCTGTACAAAACTTTGGTAAGGCCACATTTGGAGTACTGTGTACAGTTCTGGTCGCCTCATTTTAGGAAGGATGTGGAAGCTTTGGAAAAGGTGCAAAGAAGATTTACCAGGATGTTGCCTGGAATGGAGAGTAGGTCATACGAGGAAAGGTTGAGGGTGCTAGGCCTTTTCTCATTAGAACGGAGAAGGATGAGGGGCGACTTGATAGAGGTTTATAAGATGATCAGGGGAATAGATAGAGTAGACAGTCAGAGACTTTTTCCCCGGGTGGAACAAACCATTACAAGGGGACATAAATTTAAGGTGGAAGATATAGGAGGGATATCAGAGGTAGGTTCTTTACCCAGAGAGTAGTGGGGGCATGGAATGCACTGCCTGTGGAAGTAGTTGAGTCGGAAACATTAGGGACCTTCAAGCAGCTATTGGATAGGTACATGGATTACGGTTAAATGATATAGTGTAGATTTATTTGTTCTCAAGAGCAGCACGGTAGCATTGTGTATAGCACAATTGCTTCACAGCTCCAGGGTCCCAGGTTCGATTCCGGCTTGGGTCACTGACTGTGCGGAGTCTGCACGTCCTCCCCGTGTCTGCGTGGGTTTCCTCCGGGTGCTCCGGTTTCCTCCCACAATCCAAAGATGTGCGGGTTAGGTGAATTGGCCAATGATAAATTGCCCTTAATGTCCAAATTGCCCTTGGTGTCGGGTGAAGGTGTTGAGTTTGGGTAGGGTGCTCTTTCCAAGAGCCGGTGCAGACTCAAAGGGCCGAATGGCCTCCTTCTGCACTGTAAATTCAATGATAATCTATGATTAATCTAGGACAAAGGTTCGGCACAACATCGTGGGCCGAAGGGCCTGTTCTGTGCTGTATTTTCTATGTTCTATGTTCTATGCCCCCTAGTAATTGACCCCTCTACCCTGGGGAAAAGCCTCTGACTATCCACTCTGTCTATGCCCTCATAATTTTGTAGACCTCTATCAGGTCTCCCCTCAACCTCCTTCGTTCCAGTGAGAACAAACCGAGTTTATTCAACCGCTCCTCATAGCTAATGCCCTCCATACCAGGCAACATTCTGGTAAATCTCTTCTGCACCCTCTCTAAATCCTCCACATCCTTCTGGTAGTGTGGCGACCAGAATTGAACACTATACTCCAAGTGTGGCCTAACTAAGGTTCTATACAGCTGCAACATGACTTGCCAATTCTTATACTCAATGCCCCGGCCAATGAAGGCAAGCATGCCGTATGCCTTCTTGACTACCTTCTCCACCTGTGTTGCCCCTTTCAATGACCTGTGGACCTGTACTCCTAGATCTCTTTGACTTTCAATACTCTTGAGGGTTCTACCATTCACTGTATATTCCCTACCTGCATTAGACCTTCCAAAATGCATTACCTCACATTTGTCCGGATTAAACTCCATCTGCCATCTCTCCGCCCAAGTCTCCAAACAATCTAAATCCTGCTGTATCCTCGGACAGTCCTCATCGCTATCCGCAATTCCACCAACCTTTGTGTCGTCTGCAAACTTACTAATCAGACCAGTTACATTTTCCTCCAAATCATTTATATATACTACAAAGAGCAAAGGTCCCAGCACTGATCCCCGTGGAACACCACTGGTCACAGCCCTCCAATTAGAAAAGCATCCTTCCATTGTTACTCTCTGCCTTCTATGACCTAGCCAGTTCTGTATCCACCTTGCCAGCTCACCCCTGATCCCGTGTGACTTCACCTTTTGTACTAGTCTACCATGAGGGACCTTGTCAAAGGCCTTACTGAAGTCCATATAGACAACATCCACTGCCCTACCTGCATCAATCATCTTAGTGACCTCCTCGAAAAACTCTATCAAGTTAGTGAGACACGACCTCCCCTTCACAAAACTATGCTGCCTCTCACCAATACGTCCATTGGCTTCCAAATGGGAGTAGATCCTGTCTCGAAGAATTCTCTCCAGTAATTTCCCTACCACTGAGGTAAGGCTCACCGGCCTGTAGTTCCCTGGATTATCCTTGCTACCCTTCTTAAACAGAGGAACAACATTGGCTATTCTCCAGTCCTCCGGGACATCCCCTGAAGACAGTGAGGATCCAAAGATTTCTGTCAAGGCCTCAGCAATTTCCTCTCCAGCCTCCTTCAGTATTCTGGGGTGGATCCCATCAGGCCTTGGGGACTTATCTACCTTAATATTTTTTAAGACACCCAACACCTCGTCTTTTTGGATCTCAATGTGACCCAGGCTATCTACACACCCTTCTCCAGACTCAACATCTACCAATTTCTTCTCTTTGGTGAATACTGATGCAAAGTATTCATTTAGTACCTCGCCCATTTCCTCTGGCTCCACACATAGATTCCCTTGCCTATCCTTCAGTGGGCCAACCCTTTCCCTGGCTACCCTCTTGCTTTTTATGTACGTGTAAAAAGCCTTGGGATTTTCCTTAACCCTATTTGCCAATGACTTTTCGTGACCCCTTCTAGCCCTCCTGACTCCTTGCTTAAGTTCCTTCCTACTTTCCTTATATTCCACGCAGGCGTCGTCTGTTCCCAGCCTTTTAGCCCTGACAAATGCCTCCTTTTTCTTTTTGACGAGGCCTACGATATCTCTCGTTATCCAAGGTTCCCGAAAATTGCCGTATTTATCCTTCTTCCTCACAGGAACATGCCGGTCCTGAATTCCTTTCAACTGACACTTGAAAGCCTCCCACATGTCAGATGTTGATTTGCCCTCAAACATCCGCCCCCAATCTATGTTCTTCAGTTCCCGCCTAATATTGTTATAATTAGCCTTCCCCCAATTTAGCACATTCATCCTAGGACCACTCTTATCCTTGTCCACCAGTACTTTAAAACTTACTGAATTGTGGTCACTGTTACCAAAATGCTCCCCTACTGAAACATCTACCACCTGGCCGGGCTCATTCCCCAATACCAGGTCCAGTACCGCCCCTTCCCTAGTTGGACTGTCTACATATTGTTTTAAGAAGCCCTCCTGGATGCTCCTTACAAACTCCGCCCCATCTAAGCCCCTGGCACTAAGTGAGTCCCAGTCAATATTGGGGAAGTTGAAGTCTCCCATCACCACAACCCTGTTGTTGTTACTCTTTTCCAAAATCTGTCTACCTATCTGCTCCTCTATCTCCCGCTGGCTGTTGGGAGGCCTGTAGTAAACCCCCAACATTGTGACTGCACCCTTCTTATTCCTGATCTCAACCCATATAGCCTCACTGCCCTCTGAGGTGTCCTCCCGCAGTACAGCTGTGATATTCTCCCGAACCAGTAGTGCAACTCCGCCTCCCCTTTTACATCCCCCTCTATCCCGCCTGAAATATCTAAATCCTGGAACGTTTAGCTGCCAATCCTGCCCTTCCCTCAACCAGGTCTCTGTAATGGCAACAACATCATAGTTCCAAGTACTAATCCGAGCTCTAAGTTCATCTGCCTTACCCGTAATATTTCTTGCATTAAAACATATGCACTTCAGGCCACCAGACCCGCTGTGTTCAGCAACTTCTCCCTGTCTGCTCTGCCTCAGAGCCCCACTGTCCCTATTCCCTAGTTCTCCCTCAATGCTCTCACCTTCTGACCTATTGCTCCCGTGCCCACCCCCCTGCCATACTAGTTTAAACCCTCCCGTGTGACACTAGCAAACCTCGCGGCCAGGATATTTATGCCTCTCCGGTTTAGATGCAACCCGTCCTTCTTATATAGGTCACACCTGCCCCGGAGAGAGCTCCCAGTGGTCCAGATAACGGAAACCCTCCCTCCTACACCAGCTGTTTAGCCACGTGTTTAGCTGCTCTATCTTCCTATTTCTAACCTCACTGGCACGTGGCACAGGGAGTAATCCCGAGATTACAACCCTAGAGGTCCTGTCTTTTAACTTTCTGCCTAGCTCCCTGAACTCCTGCTGCAGGACCTCATGTCCCTTCCTGCCTATGTCGTTAGTACCAATATGTACAACGACCTCTGCCTGTTTGCCCTCCCCCTTCAGGATGCCCTCTACCCGTTCGGAGACATCCTGGACCCTGGCACCAGGGAGGCAACATACCATCCTGGAGTCTCTTTCCCGTCCACAGAAGCGCCTATCTGTGCCCCTGACTATAGAGTCCCCTATTACTATTGCTCTTCTGCGCTTTGACCCTCCCTTCTGAACATCAGAGCCAGCCGTGGTGCCACTGCTCTGGCTGCTGCTGTTTTCCCCTGATAGGCTATCCCCCCCGACAGTATCCAAAGGGGTATACCTGTTCGAGAGGGGGACAACCACAGGGGATTCCTGCACTGACTGCCTGCCCTTTCTGGTGGTCACCCATTTCTCTGCCTGCACTTTGGGTGTGACCACATTTACATAACTGCGATCTATGACGCTTTCCGCCACCTGCATGCGCCTAAGTGCATCCAATTGCTGCTCCAACCGAACCATGCGGTCTGTGAGGAGCTCCAGTTGGGTGCACTTTCTGCAGATGAAGCCATCCGGGACGCTGGAAGCCTCCCGGACCTGCCACATCTCACAGTCAGAGCACTGCACCCCTCTAACTGACATTGCGTCAATTAATTAAAATTAAAATTTCAAAACAAAATGTTTTTTTAAATATATATATTTTTTTAATTTCAAAGTTACTGCTAACTATCTGTTTCCTAGCACTAGATTTCTAATAGAAATGCGAAAGCTAAATATAATACTCTCCGATCGCTGGCTTAGATACCCCTCTAAATTATAATTAAGTAATTATGTTTAATTAGTTACCAATGCTTAATTTTTTTAATTTAGTGTAGATTCCCAACCAGCCACTCAGGTCACAGCTTTTCTGTGATGTCACTTCAGTTTCCCCCGACACACACAATTTGAAAAAGGTATAAAAGTAAAAATGAGTAAAAATCACTTACTTACCTTCTGAGTGTCTTAGATGTTCTCAGGTTCTCTCCCTGACAGAGACTGCTCCTCCACCTCCGAACCTTGACCTGCACAATGCTAATAATATAATATAATAATAATATAATATGGCAATTACCTCACACCAATGGGTCTTATTATTAGGTTAGAGGAGGAGGGCGGGTGGGAGACACTACACGTGTAGTGTCTCGGGTTTCCTCTCCACCAGAATTTATTTGTTGGGGGGGGGGGTCTTCCCAGAAGTCCGCGGGTCGAAAAAAATAAAACAGAAAAGAAGTGTTTTTTTAAAAGGATACACTTACCTCCCTGAAATCACTTGTGCACCGCTCCCGCTGAAATCGACTGGCCTGCTCCTGTGAAGGTAAGAGTTTTTAAAGGATACACTTACCTCCCAGAAATCACTTGCGCACCGGTCCCGCTGAAATCGACTGGCCTGCTCCTGTGAAGGTAAGAGTTTTTAAAGGATACACTTACCTCCCAGAAATCACTTGCGCACCGCTCCCGCTGAAATCGACTGGCCTGCTCCGGTGAAGGTAAGAGTTTTTAAAGGATACACTTACCTCCCTGAAATCACTTGCGCACCGCTCCCGCTGAAATCGACTGGCCTGCTCCTGTGAAGGTAAGAGTTTTTAAAGGATACACTTACCTCCCTGAAATCACTTGCGCACCGCTCCCGCTGAAATCGACTGGCCTGCCCCTGTGAAGGTAAGAGTTTTTAAAGGATACACTTACCTCCCAGAAATCACTTGCGCACCGCTCCCGCTGAAATCGACTGGCCTGCTCCGGTGAAGGTAAGAGTTTTTAAAGGATACACTTACCTCCCTGAAATCACTTGCGCACCGCTCCCACTGAAATCGACTGGCCTGCTCCTGTGAAGGTAAGAGTTTTTAAAGGATACACTTACCTCCCTGAAATCACTTGCGCACCGCTCCCGCTGAAATCGACTGGCCTGCTCCTGTGAAGGTAAGAGTTTTTAAATGATGTATATCACCACTTCCCCCCTTTTTTCATGTTACATATTTTCTGTACAGTGTTAAAGAAAATTGAACAAACTAGGTAGATGAGTGATACTCTGTACAAGTTATGATAACAGTGATCATTAAACAATAAGTCCAAATCATATGCATGAGTCCAAAGTTCATGAATTATTATGGTCCAGTGGCTTTCCTGTTTGGTTGGTGAGTTGGTGATGTTGATGGTGGCATTGCATTGTAAACGCCATCAGTGTCCCTGTGCTGAAGGAACCAAGAAGTGGTAAAATAATCTCATTGTCGGATTTGGACTCTTTTTTTCTTTCAATGCTTGTGGTGGAAATTCTTGATGGCATCTGTCCTGAAAGCCAGGTTGCCTGTTGGTAGTGCAGCAAACGTGAATTGGTAAGATGAATCGTCCTGCCATGGTATGTCATTGTACTGAGCTGAGCAGTAACAGTGTCCCTCATTTGCAGAGTTGTACCATGTCGTACCAGTCGTAGTTCCATTGGTGTTGTATTTGTCGTGCTTGTTGTCAACATTGTTACCTTTGGTACGCTTCTTGCTATTGTCTTTGATGTTGTTGTTGTGGTGGTTGGTTGTGTTGCCGTGTTTGCTGCGCTCAAGGACCACACTCTGTGGATAATACGAGTCTTTCACACAGTTATTCGTGTTGGCGTGCTTTGTGGCATCTGCTGTCTCCTTGAGCGTGCCATCACTGAGTTTGCGGCGCTCCCCGTCTGAAGTCATGTCCGGCTTACTTGAATCAGCTTTGGCTTGTCGATGTTCCCCGTCTGGAGTCTGGTCTGTTTCACCTGAGTCAGTTTTAGTTTGTCGATGCTCCCCGTCTGGAGCCCTTTCTGGTTCACCTGAATCAGCTTTGGTTTCTTGATGCTCCCCGTCTGGAGTCACTGCAGGTTCACTTGAGTCAGCTGAAATTTCTTGATGCTCCCCGTCCGGAGTCATTTCAGGTTCACTTGCATCTTCTGAGGTCTCTTGATGCTTGGAGTCAAAACATTCAGGAATGCAGTTGCTTGTGGAGAGGCTCGAGCGAATGAGGTTTGAAGAAACGTGGTGTCACCGGAGTCACCAGTAGTCTCACTGTGATTGTCGAGTGCCTCTATACATTCTAGCTGAGATCTGTCACGTTGCACATCTGGTATGGGAAGTGGGATGCCGTCGTCACTTGTCTCACATACAGTGGGTAGAGCCTCAGTGTCTTCCTGTCGTTCACTTGAGCTGGGTAGACTGTCATCGTCTTCTTCTGATGGCTCAAATAATCTGGGTGGACTGTCATAGTCTGCTTGCTGTACACTTGAGCATGGCAGACTGTCATCGTCTTTCTGTTGTTCACTTGAGCGTGGCAGACTTGCATTGTCTGCTGCTGGTTGCTCAGAGGAGGTTGCTAGACCCTTATGGTCTTGTTCATGCAAGGACTGCGCTTTGGAGTCTTGCATTGCTTCCATCGTGGAGGCTGTCCACGAGCTCGCTGTGGAGGCTTGTGTCACTCCCTCTGTAGAGTCTTGCAGCGTTCCTTGTGTGGAATCGTGCATTGGTCTCTCTGTGGAAACTGTCATCACTTCTTGTACATGCAAGGTCTGCGCTCTGGAGTCTTGCGTTGCTTCTATCGTGGAGTCTGTTCACAAGCTCGCTGTGGAGTCTATCATCGCTTTCTGTGTGGAGGCTGGGACCTTTTGTAGTGTGTGGATCACTCTCTGTGGGCTTGTACCGCTCTCTGTCTCTTGGTGTCAGGCCGCTGCATAATCCTGCACTCACGAGTCTGGATGTCATATCTGCTGGGTTGAAGATCCTCAAATCTGAAGAACTCGTCGTCGGGGTCGTCAATGTGCAACACGTCTAGCTGCCGTTCGGATTTGGTACTGGGGCAGCCTCCTAAGGTGAAAGCTTCGTCTGAGTCGTTGTCTTCCAAGACCATATCATCACGTTTTGTGTCGGAGCTGGCATTGGGCTCGCGATGTCCAAAGAAGAATTCAAGGTCTGAGTCATAGTCTTCAAGGACTGTATCATCTCTTTGGGCAGTGCTAACTGCTTGTTGCAGGGTTGTGCGGAGGTTACTTTCAGCTACTGGTCGAATTTCAGGCATTGTGCTGTTGTTCCAGGTGAAAGAAGCTGGTTTTGAGGCTTTACATTTGTTTTTTGTGTTTTGGGACATTTCCCCTTTAAGTGGGCGTGGTCCGGGGCCTCTGATGTCACGACGTGTGTGACGTAGTGCGTAGGAAGCTATTGCACATGCGCAGATCGCTGTTCCTTTACTTGGGGCCTTTTTCGCAATTGCGCATGCATGGCTTCTCGCGCATGCGCAAACGGACCTTCCGATTCTGTGCGCTCTTCGCTCAACTGCGTAAGTGCAGCACCTTTTCCAAGATGACTGCAATTCAAAACTGCCGTTTGTTGCTGCAAGCCTACCTCGTGGTGAGTTTTGGCGCCTCTTTTACCTTTTCTTCTCTGCTTCCTTGATGTGCACTCTGACAAAGGAAGGTTCAGACTTGGAGATAGCTTTAACACGTTTAGAACATAGAACATAGAACATAGAACGATACAGCGCAGTACAGGCCCTTCGGCCCATGATGTTGCACCGACATGGGAAGTCAAAAAACAAAAGCCATCTAACCTACACTATGCCATTATCATCCATATGCTTATCCAATAAACTTTTAAATACCATCAATGTTGGCGAGTTCACTACTATTGCAGGTAGGGCATTCCACGGCCTCACCACTCTTTGCGTAAAGAACCTACCTCTGATCTCTGTCCTATATCTATTACCCCTCAGTTTAAGGCTATGTCCCCTCGTGCTAGCCATTTCCATCCGCGGGAGAAGGCTCTCACTGTCCACCCTATCTAACCCTCTGATCATTTTGTATGCCTCTATTAAGTCTCCTCTTAACCTTCTTCTCTCTAACGAAAACAACCTCAAGTCCATCAGCCTTTCCTCATAAGATTTTCCCTCCATACCAGGCAACATCCTGGTAAATCTCCTCTGCACCCGTTCCAAAGCTTCCACGTCCTTCCAATAATGAGGTGACCAGAACTGTACGCAATACTCCAAATGCGGCCGTACCAGAGTTTTGTACAGCTGCAACATGACCTCATGACTCCGGAACTCAATTCCTCTACCAATAAAGGCCAACACACCATAGGCCTTCTTCACAACCCTATCAACCTGAGTGGCAACTTTCAGGGATCTATGTACATGGACACCGAGATCCCTCTGCTCATCCACACTTCCAAGAATTTTACCATTAGCCAAATATTCCGCATTCCTGTTATTCCTTCCAAAGTGAATCATCTCACACTTCTCTACATTAAACTCCATTTGCCACCTCTCAGCCCAGCTCTGCAGCTTATCTATGTCCCTCTGTAACCTGCAACATCCTTCCGCACTGTCGACAACACCACCGACTTTAGTATCGTCTGCAAATTTACTCACCCACCCTTCTGCGCCCTCCTCCAGGTCATTTATAAAAATGACAAACAGCAACGGCCCCAGAACAGATCCTTGTGGTACGCCACTTGTAACTGAACTCCATTCTGAACATTTCCCATCAACCACCACCCTCTGTCTTCTTTCAGCTAGCCAATTTCTCATCCACATCTCTAAATCACCCTCAATCCCCAGCCTCCGTATTTTCTGCAATAGCCTACCGTGGGGAACCTTATCAAACGCTTTACTGAAATCCATATACACCACATCAACTGCTCTACCCTCGTCTACCTGTTCAGTCACCTTCTCAAAGAACTCGATAAGGTTTGTGAGGCATGACCTACCCTTCACAAAGCCATGCTGACTATCCCTAATCATATTATTCCTATCTAGATGATGAGAAATCTTGTCTCTTATAATCCCCTCCAAGACTTTACCCACAACAGACGTGAGGCTCACCGGTCTATAGTTGCCGGGGTTGTCTCTACTCCCCTTCTTGAACAAAGGGACCACATTTGCTAGCCTCCAGTCCTCTGGCACTCTTCCTGGAGCCAATGATGACATAAAAATCAAAGCCAAAGGCTCAGCAATCTCTTCCCTGGCTTCCCAGAGAATCCTAGGATAAATCCCATCAGGCCCCGGGGACTTATCTATTTTCAGCCTGTCCAGAATTGCCAACACCTCTTCCCTACGTACCTCAATGCCATCTATTCTAATAGCCTGGGTCTCAGCATTCTCCTCCACAACATTCTCTTTTTCCTGAGTGAATACTGACGAAACATATTCATTTAGTATCTCGCCTATCTCTTCAGACTCCACAGACAACTTCCCATCCCTGTCCTTGACTGGCCCTACTCTTACCCTAGTCATTCTTTTATTCCTGACATACCTATAGAAAGCTTTTGGGTTTTCCTTGATCCTACCTGCCAAATACTTCTCATGTCCCCTCCTTGCTCGTGTTAGCTCTCTCTTTAGATCCTTCCTCGCTACCTTGTAACTATCAAGCGCCCCAACTGAAACTTCACACCTCATCTTCACATAGGCCTCCTTCTTCCTCTTAACAAGAGATTCTACTTCTTTGGTAAACCACGGTTCCCTCGCTCGACGCCTTCCTCCCTGCCTGACTTATCAAGAACACGCAGTAGCTGTTCCTTGAACAAGCTCCACATATCCAGTGTGCCCAACACGTGCAGCCTACTTCTCCAATCTACCCCTCCCAAGTCATGTCTAATGGCATCATAATTGCCCTTTCCCCAGCTATAACTCTTGCCCTGCGGGGTATACTTGTCCCTTTCCATCACTAACGTAAACGTCACCGAATTGTGGTCACTGTCCCCAAAGTGCTCACCTACCTCCAAATCTAACACCTGGCCTGGTTCATTACCCAAAACCAAACCCAATGTTGCCTCGCCTCTTGTTGGCCTGTCAACATATTGTGTCAGGAAACCCTCCTGCACACATTGTACAAAAAACGACCCATCTAATGTACTCGAACTATATCTTTTCCAGTCAATATTTGGAAAGTTAAAGTCTCCCATAATAACTACCCTGTTACGTTCGCTCTTATGCAGAATCATCTTCGCCATCCTTTCCTCTACATCCCTAGAACTATTAGGAGGCCTATAGAAAACTCCCAACAGGGTGACCTCTCCTTTCCTGTTTCTAACCTCAGCCCATACTACCTCGGAAGAAGAGTCCCCATCTAGCATCCTCACCGCCACCGTAATACTGTTCTTGACTAGCAGCGCCACACCTCCCCCTCTTTTGCCTCCTTCTCTGATCTTACTAAAACACCTAAACCCCGGAACCTGCAACAACCATTCCAGTCCCTGCTCTATCCATGTCTCCGAAATGGCCACAACATCGAAGTCCCAGGTACCAACTCATGCTGCCAGTTCCCCTACCTTATTTCGTATACTCCTGGCATTGAAGTAGACAGACTTCAAACCACCTACCTGAACACTGGCCCCCTCCTGCGAAGTCAAATCTGTGCTCCTGACCTCTATACTCTCATTCTCCCGTACCCTAAAACTACAATTCAGGTTCCCATGCCCCTGCTGCATTAGTTTAAACCCCCCCCCAAAGAGCACTAACAAATCTCCCCCCCAGGATATTTGTACCCCTCAGGTTCAGATGTAGACCATCCTGTCTGTAGAGGTCCCACCTTCCCCAGAAAGAGCCCCAGTTATCCAGAAATCTGAATCCCTCCCGCCTGCACCATCCCTGTAGCCACGTGTTTAATTGCTCTCTCTCCCTATTCCTCATCTCATTATCACGTGGCACGGGCAACAACCCAGAGATAACAACTCTGTTTGTTCTCGTTCTGAGCTTCCATCCTAGCTCCCTGAAAGCCTGCCTGACATCCTTGTCCACTTTCCTACCTATGTCGTTAGTGCCAATGTGGACCACGACTTGGGGCTGCTCCCCCTCCCCCTTAAGGACCCGGAAAACACGATCCGAGACATCACGTACCCTTGCACCTGGGAGGCAACATACCAACGTGAGTCTCTCTCGCTCCCACAAAATCTCCTATCTGTGCCCCTGACTATCGAGTCCCCAATTACTAATGCTCTGCTCCTCTCCCCCCTTCCCTTCTGAGCAACAGGGACAGACTCCATGCCAGAGGCCCGTACCCCATGGCTTACCCCTGGTAAGTCCCCCCCCCCCCCACAAGTATCCAAAGCGGTATACTTGTTACTCAGGGGAACGACCGCAGGGGATCCCTGCACTGACTGCTTCTTCCCAGTCCCTCTTACAGTTACCCATCTATCTCCAATCTTTGGTGTAACTAATTCCCTGAAGCTGCTATCTATGACCCCCTCTGCCTCCCGAATGATCCGAAGTTCATCCAACTCCAGCTCCAGTTCCCTAACTCGGTCTTGGAGGAGCTGGAGTAGGCTGCACTTCCTGCAGGTAAAATCAGCAGGGACACTAACGGCATCCCTCACCTCAAACATCCTGCAGGAGGAACATTGCACTACCTTCCCTGCCATCCCTCTAACTTCCAACCAAGTTCTGGTTAATAAATACATTAAAAAAAAAATTATATATATATATATAATATGACACTTACCTCACACCAATGGGTCTCGGGTTTCCTCTCCACCAGAATCTATTGTTTTGTGGGGGGGGGGGGGAGGAACCTTCCCAGAAGTCCGCGGGTCGAACTTCCGGTTCCCGCCTTATATTAAAAAAATAAAAAAAAAAACAGAAAAGAAGAACAGAATCGGGACCAGGTAAGTGTTTTTAAATCTAAAACTCACCTCCCGACAGGCCCCTGCACTCTGCTCCCGCTGAAATTCTGAGGACTGCTCCTGTAAGGTAAGTGTTTTTAAATCAAAAACTCACCTCCCGACAGGCCCCTACACTCTGCTCCCGCCGAAATTCTGAGGCAGTTTATTAAACTATTAACAATTCTCCTACTTGGATTCGACGCTACTGTTAATCCTGCTATAGCTACTCAGACTGCCTAACCAGTCTGCTACAATCCACGTGGTTGGTGTGATGCTCAATCAACCCTGTGTCTGTACTCACTGAGTGTCTCCACTGGAAAGAGACTGAGCATGTGTGATGTGGCCTTTTATATGGGTTGGTGTAATGCCCTCCTATGGTAGTGTCACCTCTGTGTGTATCGTGACTGCCCATTGGTCGTGTCCTATCTTACTGACCTATTGGTTGACTGTCTGTGTGTCATGCCCATGATGGTCTAGCAACCTCCTCTGACCAACAAGCGGCAGAGGATGCCAGTCTGCCATGCTCAAGTAAACAGCAAGAAGACTATACGCTCCAGTGCACAGCAGGACGACCATGACGGTCTATCATGCTCCAGTGAAGAACAAAGTGACGATGACAGTCCAAGCCCAAATGAAGGTCAACAGCAAGATAATGACAGTCCACCCACATTGTTTGCACCACCAGATGAAGACTCTGACAATTTACCCAACCCAAGTGAACAACAAGCAGCTACTGAGGCTCTACCCATGGTATGTGAGACGAGTGACGACAGCATCCCACTTCCCATGCAAGATGTGCAACCGTGCTAACCACTATGCTACCGTGTTGCCCCGATAGCGAGGTTCCATGGCCAGCCACCTCCACCCGCACCACAAATTGCCCATCCCCCCCCCCCCCCCTCCCCCCCCCCCCTCCGCATCGCTGCCCTTGGAGGCCCCGGAGAATACCTGGTCGGGCCTGCTAATGATATGTAAATGGTGCCTACTGTAAGTGTGTTCCGGAACGCATGGCAGCTGTTAAATGCTGCAGCATTGTGGTTTGGCGTCAAATCGGCACCTGCCGCGATTATGGTGTCGGAACTGATTTTCCGCCAAATCGTCTTTCCTGATTTTGACGGCGGCTAACGGAGAATCCTGCCCCAGATTATTTTCATTGACAGTTTATTTGAACTGAATTCAAACTTTCATGGGTGGAATTTAAATCCACATCCTGTGAATTATCAATCCATGCTTTTGCATTTCT
The DNA here is from genome assembly GCF_047496885.1 of Scyliorhinus torazame. Classification (NCBI taxonomy): domain Eukaryota; kingdom Metazoa; phylum Chordata; class Chondrichthyes; order Carcharhiniformes; family Scyliorhinidae; genus Scyliorhinus; species Scyliorhinus torazame. Next base: position 126,514,547 of record NC_092719.1, on the reverse strand, counting down.
GGTCCAGTAGAATAAACATTCCAAGACTATTCCCCTCTATGATAAGTTCAATGATAATTGCTGCACTTCAGATCATTTATAAATAATTTAGTTGATAGAAATATATCAATTGGCAGCCAAGAATTGTTCAGCAAACTGTTAGAGCCTGCCGGCAATCGAGACTATGATCATCCTCACCCTGCATGGTATTATTTGTTTGTCTTCCCCAAAGAGCTCTGCTTGCATCATTACATACTTCAATTATAAGATGGAGTACTACGAGAAACAGAATAATTGACTCTGAGAGGTAGCAGTACCTGTTTATAGGCAATGCATTAATATGCCATCATATTTATATTGGCATATATTCATATATTTATTGGCATTTATTTCATTTCAGTCTATATTCATTCTCTCAATGTTTTGAGAAATGTATTTTAATCATGTTTTGTGCTTGTCAAAGGGAGAGATATATATTTTTGCTCGGAAAAGAATCTGTAAATTTCCCAACTAAAATCTCTCATGCCATCAAAAGGATGTTGCCATGGATTAGGCAGAGAAGGAAGTCATTAGCTGCTGCCAAGAACAAAGCAGGAGGAAGAAAAAGAGGTAGCAGGTACTCCTTATTGAGGCAGCCACAGCTATACAGCACACTTTCATAGATGAAAGCCTCACCGGATTGCCTTATCCACCCAATGATTCAGCAATATTTTTCCTATCTATATCCCTAGGCTGCACACTGTGCCTTAAAGGCACATCTGCCAACATTGGCTACCCCCACTGATTTAGCTGCCATGGATATTGTTCCTTTTATTAGTGCCCCAAATGCTTTGCTGCAAAGTACATGGGAGTGAGTGAGGATAACAGAATCCTTACTGTGCAGAAGAAGGCTATTCGGCCCATCGAGTCTGCACAGACTCTCTGAGTTGCACCTGGTCCCACTGCCCTGCCTTGTCCCTGTACCTTGCACATTCTTTTCAGATAGCAACCCAATTCCATTTCGATGATTGAACCTGCCTCTACCATCCGCTCAGGTAATCTGTTCCAGACTCCAACCACCACCTGGGTGAAAATACTTTTTCCTCGCATCATTTCTGCTCCATTTGCCCATTATTTGCATTGTGCATGTGCATTGCAATGTGCATTGCCCATTTGCACATTACTGGGGCTGGTTTAGCACAGTGGGCTGAATAGCTGGCTTGTAATGCAGAACAAGGCCAGCAGCGTGGGGTCAATTCCCGTACCGGCCTCCCCGATCAAGCGCCGGAATGTGCCGACTCGGGGCTTTTCACAGTAACTTCGTTGAAGCCTACTTGTGACAATAAGTGATTATTATTATTATAAAGCTTGAAGGTACCGTTTAATAGAAAGAAACGCCTGCGGTGCCATCTTGCCTAATTAAATACTAAACAGCCAATTATATCAGGAAGTCTTGGTAAAACGGCTTGAATTAATTTGCTGCTTGAAGATAGCAACCACAAGTTGCTGCAAAAAGGCCATAATGACTGAGTTTCAATAAATATTGGGCTGGATTCTCAGTTTCCGAGACTGAGTGTTGACACCGGCGCAGAATTCATGAACTTTCACGACAGCAAAACTGGCACAGCACCTGGACCGATTCAGCTACTGTTATGGGGTGAGCACGGACACCACGTGGAACACAATCGATTCAAATGAGAAATGGTGCTGGATTCGCCAGTTTCGCGATTAAAACTCAGGAGGCTGACAAGCTGTAGCCACACACACACACTTCACTCCCCACACACACCATCCCAGCCAACAAGATGGCAGCAAGGTAAGCAGCACCAAGGTTCACCGACACTTGAACTGGAGGCCCTCCAGAACGCGGTGGTGGAGAGGCGGATGACCGTGTACCCTGGTCTGGGAAGGAGGCTGCCAGTTGCCGCCGTTCGTTGTGCCTGGGCGTAGCTGGCAGAGATGGTCAGTGTCATGAAATGCAGACTTGCAGATAATGATATACAGACAGGCACAGACAGGCAGCTAATGAACAGAGAGAACAGGACATGGCCAATGAGCAGGCAGGACACTCAGGGGTGGTATCTCACTATAAAAGGCACAAGGCACTCACACTCCTCCTCTTTCCACTGATGAAAATCTACAGAGTGAGCCAGGGTGTATTTACAGTATCACACCTCCAGCACGCGGCTTAGAGCTAGTCTGGTTCAGTCAGCCAGAGTAACCATACTTAGGTTAGCAGAGAGTCGAACTCAGAGAGAACTGTGCTAACTGTGCTAACTGTGGTACTGGTTCAATAAATCAGATTGAACTAACTTCAAGGTCTGGAGTATCTTTTGGTTAAAGCTGCATCCAGTTGCAGCCTGTATTATCCCAGAGTACATAACATGACATGCTACCAGGAGACAGCTTATTCTAGGTGGTTTACCTCAGTCCGTTCCGTGACGACCAGCGAATGTATCCTGGCACCATGGAGAAGATTCAGGCTCCTCACCAGCTCAGGACCTCCGGCAATCTCAGTGCCAACTGGCGGCCATTCAAGCAAAAGTTTCTGCTGTACATCGAAGCTTCAGACCTCGTGGGTGCATCTGATGCAAGGAAGATCGCCCTTCTCCTCTCAACTGTGGGGGATCAAGCCATCGAACTCTTCAACTTTTTCACTTCACCAAAGGCCAGGAGAAGACAAAGTTTCAGACCATCCTGGACAAGTTTGACAGTCACTGTGAAGTGGACACCAATGAAACCTTCGAGCGCTACATATTCAAACAGCGTCTACAAGGTAAAGATGAATCTTTCAACTCCTTCTTAACTAACCTCTGCCTTCTAGCGCTGTCCTGCAACTTTGGTGATATAGCTGACTCCATGATCAGAGACCAAATCGTGTTTGGAGTTCACTCTGATCCTCTGAGAGAGCAGCTACTGAAAATCAAGCATATGACCCTGCCAGTCACGATTGAAACATGCTCAGTGCATGAGCACGCCAAAAATTGCTATGCCCAGTACAAATCGTCTGAAAATGAGAAACTTGCCTCCCACGAGGCAGAGAGTGTGCAGGCCATCTCCCGGATGCAGCGCCTCAGCATTGCTGAAAGCAGCCATTTTGCACGCTTTTCCCGGGGCCTCACGCATGCGCGATGCAAACGGGATAACGAAGCAGCCGACACCCGCACTGCGCATGTGCAACAATACGCGGAGCGTCAGGGCGCTGACGTCATGACGTGCTTGAACTGTGGCAACGCCCACTTAAAGAAACACTGCCCTGCAAGAGGCAGGCGATGTTTATACTGCGGGAAGTGGACACTATGCAGCGTTGTGCAGGTCTGCACCTCCAGTCAGGAGCCAGCGCTCCCAATTCCGACAACGGCGCATTCAGAGTGTGCAACAACGATTACAGGATTCTGATCCTGGCAGCACAACGGATCCAGAGGAAGAATGCCTGGACTCCGACGACTGTGTGGGCATCATTACCAGATGTGAATATGCCACATCCAACTCATCACAAATTCAATCCATCCTCACTGCGGATTCTGCGAATGAATGGCGTGCAGTGATGCAGGTCACCCACTGCCCTCTCCAGTTTAAGCTGGACTCAGGTGCTTCTGCCAACATCCTCTCACAGGCAGATTTCAAACACATCAAGAAGCCCCCCAAGGTCCTTCCAGCAGCCTGTAGGCTCCTGGACTACAACGGAAATGCCACCATGGCACTGGGATCCTGTATCTACTCGTCTCCAACCGGAGCACCCATGCACGGTTATGTTTTGAAATTGTCAAGCCAGACAGGGCATCCCTACTTGGCACGCATGCCTGCAAGCAGCTGAACCTCGTGCAGTGGGTTTACACAACGACATCCTCCAATATGGATTTTCAGGCCGGCATTGACGACATCCTCGCTCAGTATCCGGATGTGTTCGACGGGATGGGCACGCTGCCATATCGATACAAGATTCTGCTACGACCTGATGCCAAGTCAGTGGTCCACGCACCACGCCGGGTCCCGGCTCCGCTGAGGGGACGCCTGAAGGCACAGCTCAAGGATCTTCAGCACCAAGGCATCATTTCCAAGGTAACCGAACCGACTGACTGGGTCCGCTCAATCGTATGTGTTAGAAAGCCTTCGGGAGACCTGCGCATCTGCATTGATCCCAAGGATTTCAATAAGAATATAATGCGTGAACACTACCCCATCCCGAAGAGGAAGGAACTCACCAGTGAGATGGCACATGCACGTTTTTTCATCAAGTTTAATGCATCACATGGATTTTGGCAAATCCAGCTGGATGAGTCCAGCAAAAGGCTCTGCACATTCAACACACCGTCTGGCAGATACTGCTACAGTCGCATGCCGTTTGGCGTTGTCTCGGCATCGGAGATCTTCCATCGCATCATGGAGCAGATGATGGAGGGCATTGAAGGGGTTCGTGTGTAGGTGGAGGACATCATCATATGGTCCACGACCCCTGAACAGCATGTTTCCCGTCTCCAGCAGGTATTCCGCTGTGTCCATGCCAATGGCCTGAAACTGAACAAGTCCAAATGTTGCTTTGGCATGTCGACACCCAAGTTCCTAGGTGACCAGATCTCTCAGCAGGGCGAGCGCCTGGACACAGATAAGGTCAAGGCCATCAAAGCCATGAAGGTCCCTGAAGACAAGAAGGCGGTGTTGCGCTTCCTGGGCATGGTCAATTTTCTGGGCAAGTTCACCCCAAACCTGGCCTCACACACCATGGCCCTAAGAAACCTGGTGAAGAAGTTCACTGCTTTTGAGTGGAAGAGGTTGGAGCTGAAAGCCAAGCCCACCACTGCACCTGACTTGGCATTTTTCGACCCAGACAGAGAGACAAAGATCTCGACAGATATGAGCCAGGATGGCATAGGTGCGGTGCTGCTTCAACGCGATGACACTTCATCCTGGGCACAGGTAGCCTACTCATCGAGGGCCATGACGCCCACCGAAACAAGGTATGCGCAAATAGAGAAGGAATGCCTGGGTCTTCTCACTGGCATTCTCAAGTTTCATGGCTATGTCTACGGCCTGCCGACATTCACTGTCGAGACGGATCATAGGCCTCTGGTCCACATTATCCACAAGGACCTGAATGACATGACGCCTCGGTTGCAGCGCATCGTCCTCAAACTCAGAAGGTGCGACTTTGACTTAGTGTACAAGCCTGGCAAGGAGCTCATCATCGCTGATGCATTGTCCCGCTCCATCACCTTGCCTAGTGAACCGCTGGAAATCATCCGGCAGATTGAATCACAGGTGCAGCTGTGTGCTAGCACCCTCCCGGCGTCTGATGAGAAGGTTGTTCGTATCCGCGAGGAGACAGCCAAAGACCCCTCTTGCAGCGTGTCATGCACCACATCGCCAATGGCTGGCAGAAAGGGCAGTGCCCTCAATTTTACATTGTAAAGGACGACCTGACGGTGATTGATGGTATCCTCCTCAAGCTGGACCGGATTGTCATTCCACTCAGTTTCCAGAGCTTAGTGCTCCGCCAAATCCATGAGGGACACCTGGGCGTCGAGAAGTGCAGACACAGAGCCAGGCAGGCTGCCTACTGGCCCGATATTCTCAAACATGGTCCTCAACTGTGCGACCTGTCAACGCTTCCAGCCAGCGCAGAGCAAGGAGACGCTCCAGCAGCATGAAATCGAGACCTCCCCGTGGTCCAAGTTTGGCATCGACCTCTTTTGTGTGAATGGTCGTGACTACGTGTTGATTATTGACTATTTCTCCAATTACCCTGAAGTCGTGAAGCTGTCAAGATGCTCTCATCCCCACCGCCACCTCTCCGACAGTCGACAAGGATCAGACGCAAGTCCCAGAGACTGGACTTATGAACGTTTGTTTGCTATGTTCTGTTTTCTCACATTAGACAGCTGGCTTCACATGTAAATATGTTCACATATGCCATCGCTGGTAAATAGTTAATCTATGCCACCACATTTAGGTTCGTACCCATATGCCAACAAAACATTTTTTAAAAAGGTGAGATGTCATGATATGCAGACATGCAGACAATGATATACAGACAGGCAGCTAATGAATACAGAGAACAGGACATGACCAATGAGAAGGCAGGACACTCAGGGGTGGTATCTCACTATAAAAGGCACAAGGCACTTACACCCCGCCACTTTCCACTGATGAACATCTACAGAGTGAGTCAGGGTGTATGTCCAGTATCACACCTCCAGCACATGGCTAAGAGCAGTCTAGTTCAGTCAGACAGAGTGACTGCACTTAGGTTAGCAGAGAGTCAAACTCATAGAGAACTGTGCTAACTGTGCTACTGGTTCAATAAATCAGATTGAACTAACTTCAAGGTCTGGAGTATCTTTTGGTTAAAGCTGCATCCAGTTGCAGCCTGTGTTATCCCAGAGTACATAATACGACAGTCTGCGCCGTGGGCAACACCGTCCGGACCAGCCAGCAGTGCTGGAAAAAACTGCATGACCTCCTCAGGGTGGCCAGTGTGAGTAGGGAGCACTGTGCCCCTGACAGTAACCCACGTCCCACACACCCGTAACCCTCCCCTCCTCTCCCCATCCACAAGGAGGGCGGCAGAAGCCCCATCCTGCATTACATGCTGGTACCCGTAACTGCTATGAGGCCACCAGTTACTTACCCCCTGGGCTGCATGGGTGGACTGAATAACACTGTTGTTTTCCATTTTACCATAAGCTGGCACTGCCCTTGCCAGTGGTACGCTCCGTGTCCCCCGTCTGTGCCCCCAGGTTGGGGATGACATGGCAGAGGGTGGGGTGCGAGGGTTGGGTGGGGGTGGGGGCAACCATACGGCCGGTGGCAGTCTGCAGAAGCAGGGGCCAAGGTGGGTGGTCGTGGGGTGCATCACGGCATTGGCAGTCCGTGACTAGACACCGCCCCAGTCCCATGGGTGGTCGCCCCAGCCACTCGGCCCTTTCCCCCCCTGTCACTCCCTCTCCCCTGGCCCTTGCAGGCCACCCCCCCCCACCCACCCCGGCCAGTGTCCAGCCCGGCAGCCCACAGTCACGCCTCTCTGTGTCCTACCTCCTCTCTGTTGTTCTTCAGCCAACACGCCGGTTTCCCTATTTTTAAAAGCACAAGTGAACCTCGCCATTGGGAACTGCAGCCCATCAGAGGAGGAGAATCGTGGAGGCCCAGAGAATACTGGGTCAGGCCCGCTAATGATATGTAAACGGTATTTACTGTGCATGAGTTCAGGACCACATTGACGCCGCTGTCGAGGTGATGGAGAATTGTGATTTGGCATCAAATCGGCCTCTGCCGCAATTTTGGCGTTGGAACCTATTCTCCGCCTAATCACATTTTACGATTTCGGCGTCAGCCAACTGAGAATCCCACCCACTGCCTCTTCACACCACATCTAAACTTGGCACTTCAGTACTGTGATTACATTCAACCCTAGTTATGATGCTGATGAAAATAAAACTGCGATATGAACATGCTTTGGAAAAGAATAAAAAGGCGTTAAAAAAAATCTCACCAGGAAGTAATTGAAATTGCAAGGATAAAAGCAGAACGGATCCCGTAATATGGGTGAGGTACAGACTTTGCACACTTTCCCACTCTTCAGTTGGCGACATAAAAAGTCACTAGATATCAAATAACATTCACTATTTTAATCTTTCCAATGTTACTTAGACATGGTTGGGGGAGGAGGGGAGGTGATCCTCCACCACCCACCAGCGATAACACAGTTCCCGATGTGGCAGAGAATCTACCACATTCTAATGCTCCGGTCCTCTGCTGGCGGTGGGAATGAAGATCGCACCTCACGCCAGTGGGACGATGCAATTAGCTCAAAATTACCTATTTTCATCCTACTAATGGTCTGGACCAGGATTCTGCACACCTTCATGATGCTCTGGCCCACTCACCCAGGATTCACGTGGACGTGTTTTGCTGCAAGTGTTTGCCAGTGTAACCCTGATGCGGTTGACCCGTGTTGGTCAAGGGGGTAAGTATTTAAGGTTGGTGCATCGGAGGCCCCCCACCCCCCAGAATGCAAAACCTGCCCTCCTACCTCCCTGTGCCCCTATCAGGACACCCCGCCAGATGCCCCACCAAACTCCACCAGAAACCCCCATATCAGAGAAGCCACTATATCAGAGAACCCCATCTTATCAGGGATCCCTCTCATAGCAGAGACCGACCATCAGTCACCCCTGTCTGGGAGCGAATAAGCAGTTCAGACAGAAACAGTGAAAAAAATCACAGCTTTTTCACTCGCTGTCCCTTTCACCTGCTGCCTCAGACATATGTCTAAAAAGGAGCAGCTGTTAGTTCATAGAAAGCCAAATCCACATCACCAGGCTTTAAATAATAATCTTTATTGTCACAAGTAGGCTCACCTTTAAACTGCAATGAAGTTACCGTGAAAAGCCCTTCGTCGCCACATTCCGCCACCTGTTCGGGTACACAGAGGGAGAATTCAGAATGTCCAAATTACCTAACAGCACATCTTTCGGGACTTGTGGGAGGAAACCGGAGCACCCGGAGGAAACCCACACAGACACGGGGAGAAAGTGCAGACTTCGCACAGACAGTGACCCAAGCCGGGATTCGAACCTGGGACCCTGGCACTGTGAACCACCAGTGCTACCCATTGTGCTACCATGCTGCCAACACCCTCAAATCCTTTGATCTGCAAGGTTTCTATTCACTTTCAAAGAGAAAAAGCTTTGAATGGGCTGTAGTTGACAGATTCCAGATAGCCAGATGTCTGGATTGTTTCTTTTTCATTTCTTTTCACGTTTGAATGCATCTCAAGTAGCCTGCTTTGAACATAACCATAATGTTGATAAACATCTAGGAGTTAAGTGCTTTCACTTCCTCTTTTATGTGCAACTGTTTTTAATGTTGTCAGGAGCTGTTAATCATAATTAGATGTTTATAAACATTGTATCCGTTTTGAACGGGTGGCTTGATAGCGAGATCCGGAATTGAATCCCTTGAGCTCCCCACCCACCGTGCATAAATTTGCATGGCCGGGAGAGAGAATTGCTGCTCTGGAAATCTGGAAACCTGTCCCTCAAAAAGAATGTTAAGCCTAGTTCAATTAAACATTTCAAAACTGAGAAGGATAGAGTTTTGTTGGATAAGGATGCTAAGGGTTTCCAATGTGGCCAAATTGAATTAAGGTGTGGAGCAGCATTGATCTCATTAAATGATGGAAAAGACCAGAGGGGTTAAATAGCCTCCTCCTTATCCTAATGTTTCTATAAATCAAAGGTTTAATCATTCTTCGTGCTATTCATCAGCAGACTGACGCCTTGTGAGAATGGTAGTGTTTATGTTCATCGATCGCCGGGAGGTACATGAGCATCATTCTGCCTTGATTTCCTCTTTGTATTTTCCTCTTATATTTCTGCTCAATTGTCTGGAGGTTGACTCAGCAGTGTTCATCTGCGATAGATGTAAGTTACTCTCATTACTTTTATTTCTTTGTTTCTCAATGTTTCTTTTAATTTTAATTGGTTTCCTCATTTCTGCCCTTGGCCTACTCTGAAATGATTTTGCTATTTCTCAGCATGGAGTGAAGGTTCTTCCCAATGTCTTTGTCAATATTTATTCTTCAACAACATCGCAACAAAAAAATCTGGTCCTTTATCTCTTTGATGTTTGGTGGGAGCCTCTGTGCGTAGACTATCTGACAACTCTCCTACAACAGCGAAAGGACCTTTGAAGGGCTTCAGGGGTTGCAAAGCTTTGAGGTCATGAAATGTGCCTTTTAAACTCAAGTTCTTTCTTTCTAATGTATAATTTAGCTTCAAGGTTCGTGTTCAACCTTCGCCACTTGATATTTGTTTTTCAACTCTCAGACGGGATCGCTGGTTCTACTTTTGTTTCTAATTTAACTCTATTCATTTTTTTTCTTTGATTTGTTCTGTACCTTATCCACTTCTGCCTTGCTTTTGCTTTTCCGTTTCATTGCAGATGAGACCAGCTAAGGGAATAGACAAAAGCTATGTTCACTATGCCTCAATAGTCACTTATGATACTGCATTCCACATTGTAATAATGCTTTGCATGACAAAAGGCTTCTAATCACTCACTGTCTGCTTTTAGGACTAGCTCTCAATTTATAGCCCTTATTACTGATTTGCTAATCAGTGAAAATAATATTTCACTCCTTGCCTTCTCCAGCCCTTTCATAGTTTTGAAAACTTTGATTCAGAGCTCATTAACCTTCTCTGCTCTAATGAATACAGCTCTAGATTTTCAAATGCTTCATCATAGTGATGTCCTAATTAATTTATCTTGAATCTTTTCCAATGCTATAATAAAATACCCAAGACTGCACACATTCCAGGTAAAGAATGTCTGCAATATCACATCAAATTCATCCACACAGATAAATGTCCCATTTTAATAAACCATAGAATTCCTACAAAGTTAGGCCATGAGGCCCATCGAGTCTGCACCAACCCTCCGAAAGAGCACCCTACCTCGGCTCACATCCGCGTCCTATCCCCGCAACCCCACTTAACCTTATGGACACCAAGGGGCAATTTAACATGGCCAATCCACCTAACCCGCACATCTTTGGACTGTGGGAGGAAATTGGGGCACCCGAAGGAAAGCCACGCAGACACGGGGAGAACATGGAGACTCCACACAGACAGTCACCCGAGGCCAGAATTGAACCCGGGCCCCTGGCGCTGTGAGGCAGCAGTGCTAACCACTGTGCCACCGTTGTTCCTCTTGTTTCTCTCACTTTTTTTTTTAAGGGCAATTTAGCATGGCCAATCCACCTCACCTGCACATCTTTGGACTGTGGGAGGAAACCGAAGGAAACCCACGCAGACACGGGGAGAACGTGCAGACTCCGCACAGATAGTGAACAAAGCCGGTAATCGAAGCTGGGACCCTGCCGCTGTGAAGCCATAGTGCTAACCACTGTGCTACCGTGCTGCCCTTGTTCCTCTCACATTTAATGTCTCGTCTTATGACTTTGTTCCAATAAAGGAAGTAAGACTTGGACTCATATAGCACCCACCACAATCTCAGCATGTCCACAGTGAAGTTATAGCCAAAGATGTGCTTCTGTAGTAGTCATTTTTGGAGTATGAAAAAAAGCAGCGGTGTGCACACAGCAAGATCTCACAGACCCAAATGGTGATAATGACCACATAATCTCTTTTTAGGAGGCTGATCGAGAGATAAATATTGGCCCGCGCACCAGAGATGACTCCCCTGATCTCGTTCAAAAATGTATTCGTCAATACTGCACTAGAATGTCAGCCTTGATTTTTGTGCTCAAGTCTCAAGTATCTGGCAACCCCAGACTAATCATTATTGGTATAACTGCAGTCATTAACATGGATAAATATTGTAATCAGCCAAATGTTCTCAGTTTCAACAACAAAAACACTATGAAAATTACATGTACTCATCAAAACTGACAGTAACATGAGCACAATGCACAGAACTGCAAAACATCATTACCGCCTCTAATTTTAAACTGCGCTCGATGAAAAGCAGAGGAAAGCTGGTTTGTTCAGCTAGAATCTGTTGTACAACAATGTGCATCAATTATGCAAAATGTATTCAAACTTTGGAGTTCATCTCTCTATCAAAAAAATATCTAATCAGCAGTTAATCAAAAGAGTTTTAAACTGGTGCCTGATTAACTGCTCCTTATGCAAGCAGCATTTTGACTAAAGTGGCTCAACAAAATTGTTTCAGCTTGAAGTTGATGATTTGCTAAGCCAAAGTATTTGATCAATATCAACTAACCTGAGTGGCAAACTACAGAACAATATCATAAAACGCAATTACAGAATAAATCAGATGGAGGAAAGATTCCTTTTATTTTAATCTTCTCATTAATAGTGGCCTATTAATTTGTGTGTATTATTCTTTTCAATTTAATAGTGAGTGGATTTTTTTTTTTAAAATGGCAATGTGTCAGAGTCTGTCTGAACGTTTCTCTCCAGAAACACAGCCAGCTTTTCTGTCCAGATCTTCTGACAGCCTGTCAGAAAGAAATTGTTGAGGGCCCAGTTTGTGCTGTCGCTCTGACAGGGAAGGGCCTGATAGATCCGACCAGCCCAACTATACAGAGATCAAGGCTCCATCTGTGAAGGGCGTGTCGATCATTGAAAAAATTGAACTCCTTCCAAACACCCCCACCCCCACAGCCATGGAGGGACCCCCCACCACAGCCATGGAGGCCCACCCCGCCGCCCACAGCCAACAGTGAATCGTGCCTGTGTGACATCACGCTGCCAGGTGGGAGGGGGACATTACATGGGGCTGGAAGTACAGCCTAAAGCCATTTAATGAGATTTAAATCAATGCAAATGTCTGGAAATCAGCTTCAGGCGCTTTCTGGGTGTGGACCTGACCACATCACTAGCAGGGATGGGAAAGATCTCAAACCGAGATCTCACTGGCCCAAATCCCATTATGGCCCTCGCACGAGATTTAGCGGTCATTATGCGATTTGCGCCGTCTTTTTTATTTAAAAAATCAATACTAACCTACCACCTATTCAACATGGCCTGTATGCCACAAGGGGCTGGTTTAGCACAGGGCTAAAGAGCTGGCTTTTAAAGCAGACCAAGGCAGGTTAACAGTGTGGGTTCAATTCCCGTACCAGCCTCCCCGAACAGGTGCCGGAATGTGGCGACTAGGGGCTTTTCACAGTAACTTCATTTGAAGCCTACTTGTGACAATAAGCGATTTTCATTTCATGGCCAATTGGCTGTACAATACAGGCAAGTAGAATATATTCCCTTTGGACAAAAGGAAATCTTAATTACTTCATCACCAGTTTGTAGCTAACCCTGAAGGGGGATGGAGGAGCTTATAACAATCTAATTAATATCTTCAGTCCTGGAAATGAAGAAATATTTGCCATCCAATATTGGATCCACATTACAAGATAGTTACTGGACCAGTTCATTGGGATGCCACCTGGTTTGAGCACAAAGATTCAAAAACTGGAGCTCTGTTTCATGGAGATAACTGGAACATTGTAATAGATACATTAAAAAATATGAAGGATCGGACTAACTGGATAATAACAGACTGTTTCCAGTAATTTGAAAGCCTAGAATGAGGGGCCATGGGTACAAGATTGAATGAGAAAGTTTTAGAATGGGGAGTGAATTAAAACTCTTTGTAGGGGATGTTTCCAAGGTTTGAGGTTGAAGCAAGAAAGAAGTCAACATTCAAGATTTGGCTAGTATTTGAAAGGATAGTGAGCAGGGTGAGTAAGTGTCATTCCAACAATTCTTTCACAAGGAAGGGAATCATTGACACAGACTGGTTGGGATCAAATGGCCGTTTTTTGTCTTACGGCATCGATGCATTCTTATGAGCTCCTCCCAATTGTTGTTGAAAGTCAGGACGCAAGGGATTGGAGTTGAAATGGGCCTTTATCCAGGATGAATCTGGATTAATGTGAGGATCTGGCTGTAGCCAGGATGAGAAGGCCAAGCTCTATTTGCATTAATGATCAGGGCTGCACCATATATGTTCAAGCCCGTGGCTCTCACATTTGACAATCTGCAAGTGGAGGTTGGACTGATGGAGCAGGAGTGATATATAAAAAATAATTTCGCAGATTGTGGGTTGAAGGGGGGGGGGGTTCAGCGATGATGTATCTTAAAACTGAATCGTTAGCATGAGTAGTTTTACATAAGTTGTTTTATTAAGGATTGAGATGAATTATAGGACTGAGTAATCATTATTAACCAGTAAACATGTATTTTTAGGACATAGCAGTAATAAGTACTCAAATGGGATTTAGGATAGCTCACTTGACCGAAAGGACATTACTTCTGACATCTTGGGCGGGATTCTCCCAACGGCAGTCTAAGTGCCGACGTCGGAGTGAAAACCGGAGTGTTTCACTCCGGCGTCGGCTCCCGTTCCCAGACCCCTATTCTGGTGCCTCCGTGGGGCTGGCGTGGCGTGATTTGCGGGGGCGGGGCCTCGGCACGGCGTCGGAGACCCGGCGATGTGTAAAAGACACGGCGCCTTGGGTCCCGCGCATGCGCAGTTGGGCAGGCGCCAACTAGTTCATGCGTAGTGGCCGACCTCCGCCAGGCCGCCCCGCGCAACAATGGCGCAGGGCTATAACATTGCCGGCGGAGGAAAGGGGGCCCACCGACAGAGAGGCCAGCCCGCCGGTGGGCCCCGATCACAGGCCAGACCCCATTGGAGTCTCCCTCCGGTGAAGGAGCCCCCCCCCCCCCCACCCCCGCCCCACAGGCCACCCCCTGAGCGTTCCCGCAGAGTTCCCGCCAGCAGCGACCAGGAGTGAATGGCGCCAGCGGGACTCTGTCGTATCGGAGCGGCCGCTTGGCCCATCCGGGCCAGAGAATCGATTCCAGCTGCGCCAAATGCGCCGGCGCAAATGGTTCTACGCACCTTGGAGAATCGCGCGCTGGCATCACGCCGTCGTGGCGCGGTTGCTCCGAATCTCCGGCCCAGCGTGGGGCCCGGAGAATCGCACCCCTTGTCTTTCTGCTGTTCTGTTTCACACAGTCAGCAAGCTGCTGGGATTGTAAGCAGCTGTCAGGATGATCAGTCATGCGCTACTTGTGACTCTATTGGGTGAAGTTTAAACACTGCTTGCAATTTTATTGGATAGGTTTAACAAAAGCAGCTTCAGGGATTGGATCGTGTTCAACTGGGGTGGGCTATTGATTTTTGAACGTTGTATAATTACAGCCCTCGGCTCTTTGTTCGGTAGAGCAGGTCTTGGCTGATATCCAGTCTGTTCTCCGTGTGCATGTAACAAGCTTGATTAAATAGCCATCTTGTCCAGGTTGTGGTGTTTTTGTTTCTCTCTGTACTGAGCTGAACCACAGAGAATAACCCCACGTGGAAGAACTCAATACACAGGTCTTGAAACCACTCCTACATGGGTGTTGCAGGCTAGGCCACTATTTGTTGTCCATCCTTAGTTGTCCTTGAGAGCTGGTGATGAGTTTCCTTCTTGAACCTTTGCAGTCCATGTGATGTACCCACAGTGCTGTTATAAAGATAAAGGGAGTTCCAGGATTTTGACCCAGTGACAGTGAAGGAAAGACAATGGTTCCAGACTATGACGTGATGGGACTTCAAGGGGAAATTGCAGGTGATGGTGTTTTCAGCCATCATCTACCCTTGTCCTTCTAGGTGGCGGAGGTCGTAAGTTTGTAAGGTGCTGTCGACTGACCTTTGGAGAGCTCCTGCAGTGCATCCAGTAGATGGTGTACATGGCTGCTGCTGTGTGTCAGTGGTGGAGAGGGTGAATGTTGGAGGTGCTGGGAGGTGTTAGATGGGGTGCCAATGAAGCAGGTTGCTTAACCTGGATGGTGTCAAGCTTCTTGAGTGCTGTTAGAGCTGCACTCTTCCAGGTAAGTGGAGAGTATTCCATCATATTCCTGAATGTGCCTTATAGTTGGTAGACCGGCTTTGGGGAGTCAGCAGGTGAATTACTCACAACTGAATTCCCAGCCTCTGACCTGCTCTTGTAGCCACAATATTTACATGGCTGGATCAGTTGAGTTTCTGGTAAATGGTAACCCCCAGGACATTAATAGTTGGGGATTCAGTGGTGGTAATGCCATTGAATGTCAAGGAAAAATGGTAAGATTCTCTCTTGTTGGAGATGTAATTGCCTGCACTTGTATGGCATAAATGTTATTTGCCACTTCTTAGCCCAAGCCTGAATGTTGTCCAAACAAATTAGAAGCAAGAGTATGCCACTCAGCCCCGAGAGCCTGCTTCATCATTCAATAAGGCCTTGGCTGATTTCATTTTAACCTTTGATAATCTTTCACTCCCTTGTTTATCAAGCATCTATCTACTACTGCCTGAATGATATTAAAAGACTCTGCCTGAGCCACTTTTTGAGGAAGATAATTCCAAAATTTCACAACGCACTGAGAGATAACTATTTTCTACATCTCTGTCTTAAATGGGCGAGCCATCATTTTTCAACAGTGGCCCCTAGTTCTGTATTCTCTCACAAGACAAAACACCATCTTTCCTCACAAGAGGAAATGTTCAGGTCTTGCTGCCTATGGACATGGATTGCTTCGGCAAATGAGGAGTCACGAATGGTACTGAACATTGTGCAGTCATCAGCGAACATTCCCACTTCCAATCTTATGATGGAGGAAAGGTCATTGAAAAAGCAGAGGAGATGGATGGACTAGGACATCATCCAGAGGAATACCTGCAGTGATATCTCAGGACTGATATGTTTGACCTCCAACATTCTATGATCAGTAGCTACTTTCTGTAGCGCACAATGACTTACGGGAGAGACGAGTAGATATGAAGTCGATGAGGCTTTATTAAGCGTGACTTGTTCCCAGCAGTTCAGCAACAGAATGGAGCTGCGGGGAGAAGCACGGGTTCTTATACTCCGCCTTCAGGGCAGAGCCAGGGGTCAACAGCCAACCAGGACCCGGGATCTGTCAGCCAATAGCATCACGACTTCACAGTCCCACATGACCCCTAATACATACCACCACATTCACCCCTTGTTAAAAATGAACCCGGCGGGGTGGTGGTTCGCATGGTGGTAGGGGTTTACAAGGCTGGTCCTGGGAGGAAAGTTTTGGGCATGTCATTACAATTTTAGCCCTACACTGGGCTATGTACAAGGTTTGTGAACTATTTACAATATTCGTAAGAGAAAAGAACATTTTTGTTACAGTCCCAACAACATTCTTGATGTCACACCGATGCCACGAGTCGAGCGGGCGGTCTGGTCTTCCTCGTCGATCGCCTCAGCCCCGGTGGTGGTGCAGGTGCTTGTTCCCGCGTTGTCGTCTCCGGGAGCATTTCGTTGTTTGTTTCTGTTTCACTCCTGGTCGGACACGGGAGGAGAACCGATCCTCCCGGGAAGGGGGCGGTCGCGGGGTGCGCTGGTGGCAGGGAGGGGATGATCGGTGTCGGGGGGGTGTGTGTGTTGCCGGCGGGCGCCAGGTCTCGCAGGGAGACCGTGTCCTGTCGGTCGTCGGGGTACTCCACGTAGGCGTGCTACGGGTTCGCGTGGAGGAGGTGAACCTTCTCGACCAACGGGTCCGACTTGTGCGCCCGCACATGTTTTCGGAGCAAGATGGGTCCTGGGGCCGCCAGCCAGGTCGGCAGCGACGTTCCGGAGGAGGACTTCCTGGGGAAGACAAGGAGGCGCTCATGAGGCGTTTGGTTAGTGATGGTACACAGCAGCGACCGGATGGAGTGGAGAGCGTCCGGGAGGACCTCCTGCCACCGGGAAACTGGGAGATCCCTGGACCGTAGGGCCAGTAGGACGGTTTTCCAGACTGTGCCGTTCTCCCTCTCTACTTGCCCATTGCCCCGGGGGTTGTAGCTGGTCGTCCTGCTCGAGGCTATACCCTTGCTGAGCAGGAACTGACGCAGCTCGTCACTCATGAAGGAGGACCCCCTGTCGCTATGGATATATGCGGGGCAACCGAACAGTGTGAATATGGTGCTAAGGGCTTTGATGACTGTGGCCGCTGTCATGACGGGGCAGGGGATGGCAAATGGGAAACGGGAGTACTCGTCCACCACGTTCAGGAAGTATGTGTTGCAGTCGGTGGAGGGGAGGGGCCCTTTGAAATCCAAACTGAGGCGTTCAAAGGGGCGGGAAGCCTTGATCAGGTGCGCTCTATCCGGCCTGAAAAATGCGGTTTGCACTCTGCGCAGATGTGGCAGTTCCTGGTGACTGTACGGACCTCCTCCACAGAGTAGGGGAGGTTGCGGGACTTTATAAAATGGTAGAACCGAGTGACCCCCGGGTGGCAGAGGTCCTCGTGGAGGGCTTGGAGACGGTCTATTTGTGCGTTGGCACATGTGCCGCGGGATAGGGCATCGGATGGCTCGTTCAGCTTTCCGGGACGGTACAAGATCTCGTAGTTGAAGGTGGAGAGCTCGATCCTCCACCTTAAGATCTTGTCATTTTTAATTTTGCCCCGCTGTGCATTATTGAACATGAAGGCTACCGACCGTTGGTCAGTGAGGAGAGTGAATCTCCTGCCGGCCAGGTAATGCCTCCAGTGTCGCACGGCTTCCACTATGGCTTGGGCTTCCTTTTCCACTGAGGAGTGGCGGATTTCTGAGGCGTGGCGGGTTCGGGAGAAAAAGGCCACTGGTCTGCCTGCATGGTTAAGGGTGGCCGCCAGAGCTACGTCGAATGTGTCGCTCTCAACCTGGAAGGGGAGGGACTCGTCGATAGCGCGCATCGTGGCCTTTGCGATATCCGCTTTGATGCGACTGAAGGCCTGGCGAGCCTCTGTCGACAGGGGGAAGGTAGTGGTCTGTATTAGCGGGCGGGCCTTGTCTGCATACTGGGGGACCCACTGGGCGTAATATGAAAAGAACCCCAGGCAACGTTTCAGGGCTTTGGAGCAGTGGGGGAGAGGAAATTCCATAAGGGGGCGCATGCGTTCGGGGTCGGGGCCTATTATCCCATTGCGCACTACGTATCCCAGGATGGCCAGCCGGTTTGTGCTAAAAACGCACTTTTCCTCGTTGTATGAGGTTCAAGGCGTTTGCGGTCTGGAGGAATTTTTGGAGGTTGGCGTCGTGGTCCTGCTGATCGTGGCCGCAGATGGTTACGTTGTCGAGATACGGGAACGTGGCCTGCAACCCGTGTTGGTCAACCATTCGGTCCATCTCCCGTTGGAAGACCGAGACCCCGTTCGTGACACCAAATGGGACCCTTAGGAAGTGGTATAGACTCCCGTCTGCCTCGAAGGCTGTGTACTTGCGGTCACCTGGGCGGATGGGGAGCTGGTGGTAGGCGGACTTGAGGTCCACGGTGGAGAAAACCTTATATTGGGCGATCCGATTTACCATGTTGGATATGCGGGGGAGAGGGTACGCATCCAGCTGTGTGTACCTGTTGATGGTCTGGCTATAGTCTATGACCATCCTTTGCTTCTCCCCGGTCTTTACTACTACCACCTGTGCTCTCCAGGGACTATTGCTGGCCTGGATTATGCCTTCCTTCAGCAACCGCTGGACTTCAGACCGAATAAATATCCGGTCCTGGGCACTGTACCGTCTGCTCCTAGTGGCGACGGGTTTGCAATCCGGGGTGAGGTTTGCAAACAAGGACGGCGGTTCAACTTTGAGAGTTGCGAGGCCGCAGATAGTGAGTGGGGGTATTGGGCCGCCGAATTGAAACGTTAGGCTCTGCAGGTTGCACTGGAAATCTAATCCCAGTAATGTGGG
Source organism: Scyliorhinus torazame (assembly GCF_047496885.1). NCBI lineage: Eukaryota > Metazoa > Chordata > Chondrichthyes > Carcharhiniformes > Scyliorhinidae > Scyliorhinus > Scyliorhinus torazame. Next base: position 126,495,392 of record NC_092719.1, on the reverse strand, counting down.
CGCGCAGAGTTGGGGAAGGACGTAGAGCCTGTAGTTTTTAAACTCCCTCCCTTGCACCGTTAGGTTCGCGATGCAGAACCCTTTGATCTCTACGGAGTGGGATCCTGCAGCTAGGGAAATCTTTTGCGTACTTGGATGGATGGTGAAAAAACAGCGTCTTACCGTGTCGGGGTGGATGAAACTTTCGGTGCTCCCGGAGTCGATCAGGCATGGTCTCTCGTGTCCGTTGATCAGCACCGTTGTTGTCGTCGTCTGGAGCGTCCGGGGCCGTGATTGATCTAGCGTCACCGAGGCCAGTCGTGGTCATAGTGTCTCAGCGTGTTCTTCGGACCCCGTGGAGCCGTCGATGCTGGGGTCCTTTGTTGTCATCCAAGATGGCGGCGTCCATGAATCGCACGTGGCCGGGGGTGGACAAAATGGCCACCCCCATGGATCGCACGTGGTCGGGGGTGGACAAAATGGCTGCCCCCATGCATCGCACGTGACTGGGGAGTCACAAGATGGCGGCGCCCATCCTCCCCTCGTGGTGGCCGGGCCCCAAAATGGCGGCGCCCGCGGGTCGCACATGGGGCGCTGGGGGGGGGGGTTGGGGAGCATTTGGGATGCGCTGGGCTCGTTCTTCTCCGGGGATCGCGGCGACCCCCCGGGACCGGCACACAGCCGCGAAATGGCCCTTTTTGCCGCAGCTCTTGCAAATAGCTGCGCGGGCCGGGCAGCGCTGCCGGGGGTGTTTCGCTTGCCCGCAGAAATAGCAGCGGGCCCCCCCGGGATGATCCGGCACTTTAACCGCGCAAGCCTGTGAGGGAGGGGGGGGGTGTTGACGCGACAGGGGTCCACGGAGCCCAAGGGGCTGCTGCGCGGTCGGGGCCGTAGGCGCGGGCGTTTTGCAAGGCCACATCTAGGGAGGCTGCAATGGCCCGTGCCTCTGAGAGTCCTAGCGACTCTTTTTCTAAAAGTCTTTGGCGGATTTGGGGACAGTCCATACCTGCCACAAACACATCGCAAATTAACATGTCCGTGTGTTCAGTCGCGTTTACCGGCGGGCCGTTCGGAGGTAGCCTTCGAAACAAGCTTGCCAGTGTTTAAAGACTGCTGCCGAGTTCACTGCGTGGGGGCTGATCCGCAGGCATGGGGCGATCCGGAGCTCCATAGTCCTTTAAGCACGCTTAATAAATTGTAGCGCACAATGACTTACGAGAGAGACGAGTAGAGATGAAGTCGATGAGGCTTTATTAAGCATGACTTGTTCCCAGCAATTCAGCAACAGAATGGAGCTGCGGGGAGAAGCACGGGTTCTTATACTCCGCCTTTAGGGCGGAGCCAGGGGTCAACAGTCAACCAGGACCCGGGATCTGTCAGCCAATAGCATCATGGCTTCACTGTCCCACATGACCCCTAATACATACCACCACACTTTCTATGATCTATGAACCACCTATCCTCTAAGACTGACATCGCTGTGGAGACCAACATCATGTTCAATCCTCAAGTGCCTCCTTCAGACGCTTAAAAATTAGAGTATTTGATGACACTGACATCTGTGCTGATACCCAAATGCTTGTCTGAGCCGATTGCCCTCCCAACTCTTTTATATGGCTCTACAACACGGAAAGGTGGACATCCAAGGAAAGGTGTTGTAGCATCACCAGGTTGGCCCATCATTTTTAGATATGCCGAGTGCTGTTCCTTGCATGTCCCCCTGCACTCATTGGACCAGGATTTATCCCCCGTTTTGATGGTGATGGTAGAATGGGGGATATGCTGGGCCATGAGGTTAGATTATGATCGAGTACAATTCTGCTGCTGCTGGTGGCCCACAGCAGACAGGGAACTATGATGGATTTAGATGGGATAAGAGCTCAAAAAGTGATGTCATGGAACTGTAGTCAGTAATGAATTGTCTCAAGGCAGGTTTGGGCCTGAGAGTGTATCTTGATAGTTGGGCAGTGTTCTCATTAGTTCCAGGAAAAATGTAAGAGATAAAAGTTAACATGGTCATGGAGATAGATACAGTGACATAATTATGAGAGAGGCAGGAGATAATTATGGATGAGGAAGTACAATAGAGCGCGGGATTCTCCGGTCGCTGACGCCAGAATCGCGTTTGGGGATCGGCCGGAGAATACCAGTTTCCAATTAAATCGGTGGCGGTGCCGCTTTTGTGATGCTCCACACCTCCAAAGCGAGTACGGCGCGCACCATATCAACGGCCTCAGGACGTTGCCTGAGGCCCACCCCCGGATAATCCGCCCCCAAATGGCCGAGTTCCCACAGCGCAGGTCGCGTGTACTATCATCCGTCGGGAACTTGGCGTGGCGGCTGCACTCAGTCCAGCGCCACCACAGTCAGGGAAGGGCCGATTCGCGGGCAGGGGGGTGGACTTTGTCCGGGGCTGGGGGCACTGTTGGGGGATGGTGCAGGGCTCGCAAGCCGGCCAAAGGGGGACACGATTTTGCAGGCCAGGTCCACACGCGGTCGTGCCATGTTGCACGGCGCAGCCGCTGCAGGCCACCGCCATACACCATACGCTCCCAATCAATACACAAGCATGGCAGCACGCAGACCTGCTCCTAGTTTTTGGCGATGCCGACCTGACCAGGTTTCTTGAGGCTATCGATGAGAGGCAGGGCACCTGTTCCCTGAGGGTCTCGGAGAACCAGCAGCAGGGTCAGAACTGTCACCTGGGAGGCAGTGGCACCTGCAGTGAGTGTAGGTAGCATGACCAGGAGAAGTGCTGTCCAATGTAGGAAGAAGACAACAACCTCCAACGAGCTTCAATGGTAAGTTATCACATTTCTCTGGGCATCAGTTCCACCTGCCACCCCTCAAATTCCCAACCCCCTCCTCTCCCCCACCCCCCATCCCCTGGCACAGGGCTTCCATCCTGGACCCTCAAATTCCACAAGCCTACCCACCCTTACAATGACTGTCCCTCCTTCTATCACAGTGCCATCCAGTGAGTCAGTAGTGCTGGTAAACCTTGCTCTGCACACTCACTCCCAGCCACATCAGGAACTCTTAGACCTCTGCTGGAAACACTGTGGAGGAGGTTCTCAGCTGATCCCGGAGGGATCCAAACTCGCTGTGTGTATAGCTGAAGAGGCCGCGAGGGGGTCTTTAGTAATGAAGCCCTACTCTTCAGTGTTTGATTGTTGGCAGCTACCTCTAAGTACTGACGCTCCTCGGGTTCAGGCAGCCTGCTCAGGCATCAAAGGTTGCTGGACATGCAGTGCACTAATCATCTTCTGTTCGTTCGAGGAGGAAAATGTGAAGTTCTCTCACAACAAACAAGGCTAATTCATCGTTCGAAGTAGCATTCAGCTGTGAAGCTAGAGGCTGCTCACAGTTAAAGGGAGTGAAATTGACTTTCCGGATCGAAGCCGCAGCAGGGCTCTGTCCTGGAGAGTTTGGTAGGCCAGACAGGCTGCAGATGTGATTGCCCATGTTATGGGTCTCCACTAAATTTAAAGATGTGTTGAAAGCCTCACAGATGCCAAGCCCAGGGTTGTCCCCCCACCTGGAACATCCAGCCCCCCGAACAACCTCAACCCCCTGAAGCACCCCCCTACCCACGAACACTGGGGCAGCAGCTCCGGTACCCTTGAGCTGCATGCCGGTAACTGGATGGAAAAGGCTAATCACCTCCTCATTTCCCTTCAGCAGCCATTGCGCTAGCTTTGCATTTTTGAAAAGGAATATTAAATGACGCCCGCATGACTTCCTGCTGTGGAATCGGGCAATTCACGAGAGGGCGCCACATTCAACATCAATCTCGTCAATGAGAATGAAATGAATGCAATTTAGGGTTAATGATATTCTCGCACTTTTGGGTGCGGTGCGGAACTCACCATCGGAAGTGGGTCGGGTGAATCGCAAAATGGTTTGCGCCGGGTGGAAATCTCGATTTTGTCCTCTTCAGTTCTTCACCTGGTGAGTTCAGAGACCCGCTGGGTGCAATGCGGTCACTGAATTGTATCCTGTGTGTGTATGTGCAGTCTGTATGCTAGTGATGTCTGTTGGAAAGCTAGTTTGTTACATTTGATGAGAAAAATCTGCCCGCTGTAGCCATCTAAGATGACCACCTGCAAAGGACCATGGGAATTAAGGCCAACCCAGGACTCAGACAGATTCACAGCCTATGTGTATCTAAAACACAGGTAACCAGACCTTATCGAAACCCCCGCTCGTTTGCATTTTAATGGCCCATTTTTCCAGGACAATAGAACGTCAATCAAGCAACCAGTACAGCCACAGACTGATCGGCGCCACTCCCCTTAATTAGAAAGGACAACTGCCAAGGTCAATGACTGCTAAGGACCCGCCCAGCCACCAAGGCACCCGCCCTTTATTGGCTGAAATCGAAGACAGTGATCAGAGCCCTGTCGAACTATTTGGTCCAAGGTTAAGGACCGCCCCAAAGAGCGCAAAATCCCAGAGGGATAAAAGAGGACGCAGCCTTGTGTTCTGTCTCTTTTTGATCTGGCCTGTGCCAGCCCAATTGCAGCAGGAACAGCCAGCTAAGTTCAAGACTAACGATCGCTACCTGATGGATGAGCCCAGCAAAGACAGAACCACTTTCTTCGAACCAGCCAAGTGAAATCCAGATAAAGGTCTTACCCATCCGCACAGCATCCAGATTGAAACTGAAGGCTTACATGATCAGCTTCCAGTGTGACGTCAATAATCTGATATAATAAGTGCTCCAGAATCCATTAGCAATCAGAATCAGTCCCGTCAGGCTGTATCAAGCTGCCTGGATGATGGTCTTCTTCCGCAGTTGCAAGGAAATTGAGCCAACTAGCACCAGTGTTTATCCATTGACTTTGGTCTTGTTCTTATTAAATCCAATGTTAACATACAAACATACGAATCAAGAGCAGATTTGGCATTTGGCCCCTTGAGCATGCTCCACCATTCAATAAGATCATGGCTCAATCATTTGTGTTTCGAATTTCATATTCCCATCGACCTCCAAAAACCTTGAATCCCCTTGCCTGACAAGAATCTATCTACCTCCGCCTTAAAACTATTCAATGACTCTACCTTCACCATCTTCTGAGGCAAAGAGTTCCAGAATCATACAACCCTTTGAGGCAACAAAAGTTCTCCTTATGTCTATGCTAAAAGGGTGACCCCTAATGTTAAAACAGTGCCCCTTTGTTTTGGACTGACCCACAAGAGGAATCATTCTTTCCACGTCCACCTTGTCAAGAGAGTTCAGGACTTTATTTACTTTAATCAAGTCTGGTGTACATCGGTTGCTTTAACTAACTGGTTGTGTGGTGGTTCACTGAAATAAATAGAAATACCCACAGTATTGGCAACTCTATTGGGACCGAAACAGAACAACACCAGGCAAATCAATGTTTTACATGATTTAACAAGAATGTAATTCTATTCACATATATATATATATATGTAGAAACTTCTGTTGTCTCAGGTGTAACCTGTTCATAGAGAATGGTCATTGGTCACTAAGCAACCATTGAATCCTAGCAAGATTAAAATTGCAATTCAAATCTATTGAACTTCTCGATGTCTAAATTTGGGACAGACCTCAGAAAGTTGTTGTTGTGTTTCCCGACAGGACAGTTTCAGAATTCTGTAAATGGTTATTGCACTCCCTTGAGTTTGGAAAGTGGAAGTGTGAGCTAATCAAAATGTTTAAAATGATTCAATCAATTCTTCACAGTGATGGTGGAATGTAATGAACTCCCCACCTCCGGAGTGGGCTGGTGTTGGTGAGAAAATTCTGTCTCTCACATTACATGATTGTGGAATATATTGGTGGGAAATCCTGAGCGAGATTCTCCACTCCCGCGCCGGTTGGGAGAATCGCCTGGGCCGCCAAAATTTCCCGGGACGCTGGTCCGACGCCCTCCCGCAATTCTCCCAAGCAGCGGGAACAGCCCCATCAAGTTCTGCGGGCCGCAGGCCGGAGACACCCAAAATGGCGATTCTCCGGCACCCCCGCTATTCTCAGGCCCGGATGGGCCGAGCGGCCAGGTCAAAACGGCGGGTTCCCCCCAGCGCCGTCCACACCTGGTCGCTGCCGTTGGGAACAGCGTGGGAACGCTGTTGGGGGGGGGGGAGGGGGGGTGGCGGCCGGGGGGGGGGGGGGGGATCCTGCACCGGGGATACCTCAAATGTGGCATGGACCGCGATCGGTGCCCACCGATCGTCGGGCCATCCTCTCTGAAGGAGGACCTCCTTCCTTCCGCGGCCCCACAAGATCCGTCCGCCGTCTTCTGTCTTCAGAGAGGACGGCAACCACGCATGGCGGGTTGGCGCCGGCCAACCCGTGCATGCGCGGGTGACGCCAGTTATGCGGCGCCGGCCGCGTCATCTATGCGGCGCCACCTTCACATGGTGACACGGCCTGGCGTGTGTAGATGACGCGGCCCCGATCCTAGCCCATTGTCGGGGCCTGAATCGGTCGGGATAAGGGCCGTTTCGCGCCGGCGTGAACCTCAACGCCGTTCATGACGGCGTGGGCACTTCGGCACGGGAGTGGAGAATCCCACCCCCTGCTTTTTACAACATATAACTAATTCTTAACTATGTTGCAAATTGTATCTAACTCTGCAGTTCGATGTACTTTTTGTGTCTGCTACTGAAATAACAACCCTGTGTGCAAAACAAACAAGTGGACTATTAACAAACTTTGCCCAAGGTCTGAATGCCTTCAGGTATCCCTGCTCTGCCTGGCTAGCCACAAGCTGAAGAATTAGCAACAACAGGAAAAGGCTGCAAATTACAACCATTTATGGCATGGACTGAGATAATGGAGGACTAATTAGTTGCATGTAATGAATTGTGACGCGAATAAAGGTGATTGGCTGTATGTAAATGAGATTACAAACTGATTTCACTTTTGAATCTGTATATTAACCCGTGCGAACCTGAGCTCAAGTGAAGAAGAGTACTGTCTAAAGGCTGCAGAGCCTCAGACCTTTCTCCCAGAATTCTGATAGAATAGACTGTTTCTTTACTCATTCAAAAGGCTTTGTGTGAATATTTTCACCTCTAAAAATTGGCGTAGTCGGCAAGATGTTGCTGAGACGAACGCCGATCGAGCTGGTGGACAACGAGTAGTTAAACCTTTGACCGAGAATTTGAGTCACACGGCGAGATGGACGGACGGCAAAGCAACATCCAACAAATCTGGTATCAAGGCCAAGTGAGTAAAAGACTCAGTACAAAATTTCATTTTTGGTTTTGTTTTGTTGGTTCACTATACCATTTACTTTAGTACTAATCGGCTGCTTGAGGACCCATGCTGAGCCTGAATTAAAGGGCAATTGAGCTCTCACATGAAAGCCAGAGTTAGTTGGGAATCCGAGACGCACAGACTGTTGAGTGTTAACGGTCGCGGAACTTGCCGTGACACAGTGACAAGCCAGGACCGCCACCCTACGGGAGTGGATGATAGGTAAAAGCCTCTGAGCACAGTCGCCTCGCATACTGGATACGCGGGTGATAGAGACGGCACGGTTAACACATCATGGAAAAGAGAGACACAAGATCGCTTTTCTGGGGTCCCCCGGGACCATGAGTCTGGCGTACGAACAAGAGCGAAAGGCTGGTACAGAAAATAATCAGAGACGGATGGGATCCCGACGCAGCCCCCATAGAATAAAGAAACTGGTGGGATAAACAAAAGCGAGATACGGCAAAAAGAAAAGACAGGAGTCATATTAGTTCACCAATTAGAAGAGCAAATGACAGAAATTAAGTGCGCCCCCGTGCAGCATTACGCTAATAATGTAAATGACAGATATAAAGCCTTCACACCGTTTGAAAAACAGGCTATTTTAAAGGAATTGAGCTCTCACTCTCCCACATTCACACCAAATCATTTTAAGCATAGAAATAAAGCGAGAAAAGGTAGCGGCAGTACAGATTGCGCAAACCGGCAAAAGAATCACAGGAAACTGTTACAATTATGGGTAAATAGTTAAGTAAATACTAGATTAAGGTTAGAAACGTAATGGATTCTTGTCTAGAAGAACTTCAGATCGTCTCAAATTTCCGAGATCGTATTTCAGTTTGAGATTATTTTTAAAAAATAAATTTAGAGTACCCAATTCATTTCTTCCGATTAACGGGCAATTTAGCATGGCCAATCCACCTAGCCTGCACATCTTTGGGTTGTGGTGAAACCCACGCAAACACGGGGAGAATGTGCAAACTCCACACGGACAGTGACCCAGAGCCGGGAACGAACCTGGGACCTCGGCGCCGTGAGGCAGCAGAGCTAACCCACTGTGCTACCGTGCTGCCCTTCAGTCTGCGATTAAGCCATTCAAGCTGTCCACACAAACTCGACAGTAATTCAATTAATTTGAGTTTTAAAAAAAACCAGTAATATCTCTTTCAAACACTGGTTAAATAGCGAACATTGAAAATTGAAATCAGTTTATAGAACAAGAAAGAAATTTGAGTAACATTAATGGAAAGAATAAATAAAGTTTGAGATCACTTAAAAGATAAAATGGCATCATTCCAAGTTCTCCACCCATTCTCTGCCCCCTTAGGTTCTGTACAAAATTTAACCATTTTAGCAAGCAGGTCATCGTATAAGAAAATACGACTCTAAGAATAGCTATTGCCTATAAAATCAATCAGTGGAAATTGAATTAAATGGAATAAAACAGATAAAGTTTTATGATGAAGTAGAATAGAAGATCTTGTTCAGTATTTTAATTAAGCGATTGTGATATTGCTGTCTCTTTGAGAATCTGTAGCCATGAGAGAGGGCTAACAGTTAACTCTGATATTTGTGAGCTGTGAGGATGTGTGTGTTGGTCTGTGAATGATCATATATCTCTGCTAAGATTTATCTTCTGAGAAGTAACCTTGAGTTTATAATTTGGGACTTTAGAATAGGAATCAGAAGGAATTTTATCTAACTAATTTTGGTTAAAGCACTGAAGTGCTAGGTTTCCTTTGTGAGTGTGGTGATATTTGTTTGTCGTCTGACATTGGGATTTAAATATAGTTTGAGTGTAATTATCAAATTTTTCTTTTCAAAGGTTATCATTGACATTACCAGGGTAATTTTGAAACACGAGAAATTTTAAACAGGGTACAAAATCACGTATGTAAGAATAAGAAAATATTAGTTTTATGGTGTTCATTGGAAGTTAGGATAGTTGAAATACATATGACCAATCCGGTGTTGGATTAGTCCCGAGTTACAACTTCCCTGACACAACGCAGATGTATTAATGCTGAGATTGCAGAATTAAGTGTAAAGGACAGATGGGTAAATAAAATATGTCCATGATCATGTTTCTTGTTTAAACAAAAGAAGGGTGGTGACAAAATGATATCTGGTCGAGATCTCTTGCTCCACCCCTTTTCAAACCAGCAGAGAATTGACCCTGCTTGTTAATGCTTGGATTTGGTATGTCTCTCTCTTGTGGGGACCATGAATTTGTATTCAGTTGTATTGTTTTTTGGAGCAGGCGAGGAGCTGGATTAGGGGTTTGCCCCTGTCCACATTCTGAGCTTTGGCTTTGTAATTCTGATAATGTGATTTAAAAAAACAGCTGAAGATGTATCTTTAATTGGAACTTACAAATCTTAAGTTTTGAATTGTCAGATATATTTAGATTAGTTAATCCACTCTGTCCCAAGCAGAATGGATCTTTTGTGTTTTACTTTACAAGTAACTGCAAATGGAACAATATTTGCAGTAGCTTCAGGAATTTAAGATAGTTGAGTTATTGTAAACTGGCTAATTAAATAGGCACAAGCACGTCAGGGTCGGGTTCAAGCGCAACAGAATCAGGCACGTAACCACGAGGAAAATAGATAGGAAAAGGTTGTAATCTATAAGAACTACGAACCCCTGAAAAACAGACGTGTTCAGCCCATGCAGGAAAAGCTTTATACGGACAACACCTAACACCTGGTGACGACCAGGACACTTTTCCTTAAAATTTTTAGATTAAACATTCAAAAAAGGCTGGAACAACAGCAGCAGCTGTGGGGACTCGTGATGGCTCTTGAGATCTCAGCGCAACTACAAGTACATAAGAGCGCAGGAACATCACTGATTTCACAACGGACAATGGATGAACGTAATTATATGAACTATGGTGCTTTATATAATTTTATTGATGGGATGTGCATCCCAGCAGCCAGAGACTGGAACAATGGTAGAACTTATTTTAATGCGTGGCTGCAGGTACATTTGGGGAAAGACAGCAGATGTGTATACAAATTGTGTCTGTACTTCTCGTGGGTTGAAATAATATGTATAGTATTTTAAGTAAGGTTGTTATGAAGCAGGCTTCCAATGACACGTGTGCCACTAGATTTTGACGGCATGACAACCTACACAGGGTTAGAAGAGGCATAATCAATGATGCAGTGACATGACTTAACACAGAAACTTCTATGGTAAAGTCACTAGACATACAAAGGTTAAATGCAAAGGTGGAACAACTTACAAGAATAAGGAAGAGAATATTAGAGAAAGCAGAGGAAGGTCTAGCCAGCTTTGGAGAAGAGGGCCTGGATATACAACTGAATAGGACAACAGTGTTAGGTACACACACTAAGACATTCAACAATAATTAACAAACTCACTGACCGAGAAAGGGAGACAGCCGGAAGGCTCTGACAGGGGCAGCTAAGCCACAACCTTGATCTGATCTAAAGGGGGGAGGTGCCTGATTGAATAGACAGCCCGCAACTGGCTAAGCTACCCAAATGACAAGGGATACTGGACAACCGTACTCTGAAGGGAGCAACCAGAGTATACTCAGCGATCCCCGACTGCAAAATGGACGAGATAACAGGGGTTGAGATGGTCCTGATGATCCCTATCATCACACCGGACTCTGGACCATTCCCTCACAACCAAATGGAGAACATTGGAATCGTACGGGCTAACACCTCCCTCAGGTACTCTCTCACCGAGACCTCTGCTATACGCAGGAATAATAGATGGCATCTCCCTCAAGAGGTGTAAAGAAAAAGGGGACATTACTATGTGCCCCCACCCGGTAGGACAGGGAAAGTTTGACGAATGTGGATTCATCAGAACTCATAGCTGTGTCTTAGAGATTACTCCTGCCTCCATGCATTTTAGGTTTATGGAGGAAAAGGAAAATACTGCATCTCTAGCACCATAACCTCCTGTCGCTATAACTTTTGTACCCCTGAGGTCCACCACTATAGGCCTAGCAAGGATAATTTGAGTTAGGATTATAAAGAGCCAGAGATGGTCCCACATCTTGCAGAAACTCTGAGGGGACGAAGACTCAAGATTGGTCAATCAGTTAAGCTTTACCACCAGTTACCGGAAAAAAAAAAACATGCTTTGAAAAAACCCCACAGAGGAACTACTTCAGAGTGAAAGTTAGTGGCAGAGAGTGTGGGACTGTTGAATGAGCTTACTTGAAAACTGCTATGAATAATATCATTTAATGACAGACAGCAGAGTTAGTCAGGGAGGCAGGAATGATTGATATCAAGGTATTAAATGCGACATACATGGCTTCGTTTGAGGGGTGATCTTTGAATCACATGCACGGTGTACGTACGGAACATCTGGGAGGTTACATGGCCCAAAGGCCTTATTAAAACACACACTGCAGCCCTCATATCGAATCATTGTGGTCATTAGGGATTCAGTAAACATCTTCCATGACCAAAATGAGGGGATGTTGGTGAAGAAATTCTGTCTCTCACATTATATGATTGTGGGACATGTTGGTGGGAAATCCTGCTTTTTACAATATATACCTAATCCTTAACTATGTTACAAATTGTATCTAACTCTGCAGTTCGATGTACTTTCTGTTTCTGCTACTGAAATAACAGCCCTGTGTGCAAAACAAATGACTCATCTCCAGATGCGTACTCAGAGACAATGGACTATTAACAAACTTTGCCCAAGGTCTGAATGCCTTAAGGTATCCCTGCTCCGCCCGGCTAGCCACAAGCTGAAGAATTAGCAACAACAGGAAAAGGCTGCAGATTACAAACTAATAACCATTTATGGCATGGACTGAGATAATGGAGGACTAATTAGTTGCATGTAATGAATTGTGACGCGAATAAAGGTTATTGGCTGTATGTAAATGAGATTACAAACTGATTTCGCTTTCGAATCTGTATATTAACCCGTGTGAACCTTAACTCAAGTGAGGAAGAGTACTGTCTAAAGGCTGCGCAGCCTCAGACCTTTCTCCCAGAATTCTGATATAATAAATTGCTTCTTTACTCATCCAAAAGGCCTTTGTGTGAATATTTTCACCTCTAACAGCTGGGAAATGGTGATGTGAGGTACTTTTACTCTTACAAGTAACATTAATGCCACCACAAGTGTAGGTGATGACCATCTCCAATAAGAAAGAATCCAACCATTGTTTCTTGACAGTCAATGGCAGTACTGTGGCAAAATTCCCCACTATCAACATCATGGGGGTTACCATTGACCTCAAACTGACTGCAATAGCCATATAAATTCCGTGGCTACAAGAGCAGGTCAGAGGCTAGGAATCTTACAATGAGTAATTAACCACTTGACTCCCCAAAGCCCGTATATCATCTACAAGGCGCAAGTCAGGAGTGTGGTGGAATACGCCCCACTTGCCTGGATAAGTGCAGCTCCAACAACACTCAGGAGGCTCAACACCATCCAGGACAAAGCAGCCCGCTTTATTGGCACCCCATCCACAAACATTCACTCCCTCCACCACCGACTAGTGGCAACTATCTCCAAGATGCACTGCAGGAATTCAACATGGTTCCTCCTTTGACAGCACTTTCCAAACCCACGACCACTACCATCTGGAAGGACAAGAGCAGCAAATGCCTGGGAACACCACCAGCTGCACATTCTGCTTCAAGCCACTGACCATCCTGATGCAGAGATACATTGCCATCCTTTCATTGGGATTGGATCAAAATCCTGGAACTCCTTTTCTAACAGCACCGTGGGTGCACCTACATTGGACTGCAACAGTTCACGAAGGCAGCTAATCAACATCTTTTCATAGGTAACAGGAATGGGCAATAAATGCTGGCCTAGCCAGTGATGCCCACAATCCACAAACAAATAAATCAGGGCAGGATGGCTTGTAGTAGAGAACACACCACCTTCTTCATTCCCCGCCAACAGGGTGGGAAAGATCAAGGTTGATCTTCGACCCCTAGGCCAGTGGAGGCCTTTAAATGGCTAACAAGTGCCACTTAAGAGCTTCAGTCTTCCCGACAGGTATTCTACCAATGGTGGGAAAGCCATGAGATTTGGGCAAGCCACCAGCTAAACCCTGGTGGGCCCACAATTTTCAAATCCTATGCTTAATAAAGGGACCAGCTCATGGCAAGGGCTACCTCTGAGGGACCCTACCCCACTTCAAATTGAGTGAAATTCACCTGCATCTCTGCCACTGACTGCCCTGGGCAAGGTCCCCCTCACATATTTGTGTTCCAGTGCTCCATGTCTGTTCTTCCTTTTGGGCCTGCTACAGTACCAGCAGTGGCCACCATTTCCAGTGATACTAATGGCACTGAAGACTGCCCGGCATCTGATTGGCCGACATTCATTATTCAGGCCCCAAGAACCCTGACGTCAAACAGATCGGTGCCTGATTGACCATTAATCACTTTGGGCCAGCCAAGAATGCTGCCAACTCTCCAGCCAGTGGAAGGACCCAACGCCTCATAAAATGTAATTGTCGCCATAGTTCCAGGGGTACATAGGCTGCTCTCCCCTGGGAAAGCTGACTGGTAGTGATATAACCTGAGGCGAACAGCGATTGCACCTCAGAGGAGGGGCAAGGTTGAGAAGACCGTCGCTCCTGTATCACCAACCAGCCATTGCAGCCAATTAAGCTCACCGACCCTCAACCCCTCGACCATTAACTCCAACCCAGATAAACTATTTCCTCTGGAGGGGGAATCTAGAACAATGGGACATGACCTTAAAATTAGCAGAGATGTCACAAAGCACTTTTCACACCTTGCTCAAGGGTTTGAGAAGTCCAGAATTTTCTGTTTCAAAAAAGCTGATGAGGCTAGCCAATTGGAAATTTCAACACTGAGATGAATAGATTTTTGTTCGGTAAGGGTATTGAGGAAAATGAAAGCAAGTCAAGTAACTGGTATCAAGACGCAGATCAGACATGATCTAATTGAAAGACTTGAGGGGCTGAGAGGCTCACTGCCATTCCTATGTTCCTTGTCATCTTAAATCTTGTAGATGAAAAGTAGGGGCCATGCAGCATGTAGATTGTTAATCAGTTCTGTCACACTATTTGGGATACCTCTGTACTGTCTCTTCTCCACCACTCGTGAAGATTGAAGCACCACTACCTTTGAATCGCTGTTGTTGTTTCCTTGCTCACCTTCCATAACATTTTCTATTCAATAAAACAGCAAATCTTTCTCGCTAGCTGAAATGATGAAAGGTGAAAAATTGCATTAACCCAAAATGACTCCTTCATTCCATAAACAATTCATGCACTTGTATCAAATCTGCTCTTGCTATTTTAATGACGACATTGATCCATTCATTTTAAATCTGCTAAGGCCACCACTAAAACAGCGTAGAGACCAAATGGATGTGAATACATTACGTTTGTACAAAAACATTACTCACAACATTTTCCAGTCAATTTTAATTTTAAGAAAACACGTCGATGGTAGTTTTCTCTGTGTGTAGTGAAATAAAATTGATATGCATTTCACGAATGACAAACTCATGGACAGGTGACGAATGATAGGCATTCATCCAAACGTTAATAAGCAAAATGCATGCATTACCTTATTGCCAACAAAGGGTTGAACAGGCTCATCATTGTGATATAGTACACACATATGTCAATGGTGAAAAGTTAATCAGCCATAACTCATTTATCATATTTACCGCCCCTGAATAATAAAGATTCAGTGCAGCATTATGTATATTTTTGTGTTGTTGATTTTGGCTTGTTGAAAATGAACATGTCAAAATTTATTTAATTTGTGTAACATCAGAGAATACATGTGCCATGTGGAAAAGCAGGTGTCAGAGACAAAAGAATATGTTGTGGTTCACTGATCGGCACTTTCATCCTTCCTATGGGTCCGGACTCCTCACCATTCCCAGTGGAAGTGCACTGTTGGAAACTCTCCGACTTCAACAGGCCTGAACTGGCACTATGATTCAAACTTCAGCTCATTAGCAAGTAATGGTTGGGTATCGAGGGACCTAGCTCCCTGGTTGCAGATGACAACACAAAATTGGCCAAGGAATTTGTGTGTTGCTGCAGGCCTTCCTGAGGCTTTGCTGCAGCAGGATGATCTCAGGATGAACTTTATCCTTGCGTTTCCTTGGGATGGGTGTCAAAAGATCAAAGACCTTGGCAAGGAGGTGAGAAATTCTATGGATTCTGAGATTTCCATGACATGAATCCAGCATCGTAAAGCACTTTACAGCCTGTGAAGTACTTTTAATGTGTAGTAAGCAGGAAATACAGCAGCCAATTTGTGCAGCAAAACCCACAAGCAGCAATGTGATATTGACCAGCCGAATTGTCTTTGTGATGATGTGGAGATGCCGGCGTTGGATTGGGGTGGGCACAGTAAGAAGTCTTACAACACCAGATTACAGTCCAACAGGTTTATTTGGAATCACTAGCTTTCGGAGCACAGCTCCTTCATCATGTGAGTGAAGAGGTAGGTGCTATTGCCACTAAATGGGGCCAATTGAAGTAACTCAACTGGTGTAACTAACAGGGCAGTAGCAGTCTGAAAATGGCTTTGGGTCACTTATTGCATCATTTATGTTGGTTTTCTGGCAGCTGCCTTCTGGGACATAGGATCCAGAGATCACCTGTAATGTCACCTTTTAAAAAACCTCCAGCTGACGCTTACTCGGTGCAGCAATGAAGGTTGTACCACACAAAAAACTAATATTTATCACATGCTCCTTACGCATGTCTATAATGTTTATCGGTGCTTTTGCCTATTCTTGCCTCAGATATGTTAACTTCTGACTGGAAAGGGAGGGAGAGTCAGGAAGAAAAGGGGGAGAGGAAGGTTGGGGAAGTAAGCGCCTACTGGAGAATGCAAAACAAGAAGTTGTAACTGTTGTAAACAACAAAAGACAACCAATGTATATATGTTGTTTTGTTTTCGATGTACGTTCACGATTACCTTTGCTTTGTATAACATAAAAAATCCTGAATAAACACATTTTAAAAAAAAAGGTATGTCAACTTCCATATTTAGACCACTGTGTTTACTGAGTTCTCAGCTTCTCACAATCTCTAGAACATCTTAATTTGCCTTGACACATAGGTAGCTTTCTCTGGTGTTAAATGTGCCTCTGTGATAGAATTCTTGCCTCTGAGTTGGAAAGTTATTTGTTGAAGTCCCACTCTGGTGACTTGACTGAAAATGGTGTAACTGCCTAAAAATTGCCAGTCCAGCTCCTGAACATAGAACTTCCCAGTTACATGGGGGCAGGAATGGGCTTATTTCACACATGCGTGTTTTACGGAGGCAGCTGGCCATTTGAATCACCCACTAACTTTTCGTGAGGGAGAACTGCAGATAGTCATGGTTATATTACCAGACGAGTAAATCCAGAGATATGGAGCTGGTTATTCTGCGCCTCGCTGATCAAAAATTCAGTCACCAGTCTATCCACCTGAAACCTCAGTTACATTGCACTTGGGGCAGCCTTAGTTTTTTCAGAGTCGGTCTTCTGCCCCCATCTGACAGGCCAGGTTGGCAGACCCCAGTAAGAGGCGTTGCGGGTGAGGGTGTGTTATAGCCACAATGAGTCTCATGGGGTAGGGATGTTCCACTATGCCATGGAGCTTGCAGAATACCAGTTTCCGCGATCAGGGGGCGGGAGACCCTTAACACAATACATGTGCCTCAGTATGAATAGACAGCCTGTCAGGCACCGACAAGAGACGACCCAGTAGGGAACTACTGGAGCTGTGTATGTAGTTAACATGTGAAATAAAATAAGTTTCATTTTCTCTCCAACTTGGTGAGGACTCCATTAGTTTCCCCTTATAAAAGGGTGTGAATAGGGGTGAAGGATGGGTTTAAGAGGCTTAGCGGAGGAGAATTAAGAGTGGGGCTTGCGATCTTTGGGGAGGGTTCCTTCCAATAGACACAGACCCCTCCCAAATGAGGAACCTCTCCTTCCTGTCAGAAACAGTTCACACAGTGAAAGATTCCAAGCTACCCACCTTGCCTTCACCTTCGACTGTCATGGAAAATGGCAGAGGAGGCCTATTGAGACACTAATTGGCCACACAATGGCCTCAATAGGCTTCAGGGCATCTAGCTGCTTGATGCTTTCCTGGCCCACTATTGATATGGGTAGTGGTGGGTGGTAAGCGATAGGAAGGTCCTGTACTGTATTTTATGAGCACCAACCCCCCAACAACTTAAAGTAGGCCAGTGGGGGGGCATGTGAATCCAGCCCATGACTTCAAATCCCACCGTGGCAGCTGAAGAATTTAATTCAATCAAATAAAGCTGGGATGAATATCGGAATAGGTGACCACTAGGGAAGGAAACATTCAGTTCTTACTTGATCTGGCCTACATTGGTTCTTAACTTCCGACTAGCGGTGGAAAACCATGGGCTGCCGATTCCAAGATAGAAAAATGCCCACTTACCTGCCCTCAGAAATGGTGACATACCTTTGTCTTCCAGATGCAGCCTCCGGTCTCCAGCGCGACAATCTGCATGGACTACAGCATGGCGCAGGAGTGCAGCCCCGCCCCCTTATGACTGGGCCAGGTTGAGAATGCCCATTAAGGACAGGCATTAAAACTGCAGATTTAGATTGAACACAACAGGCAAAATGTTTAACAATAGTATGTAGAAGTTTTTTTTAACAGTTTTTATTCTTTCTTTAATAGTTTTTGCTGTTGTTGTAGGCTCTTTAAAGTAAATTTTCATTTTATTTTTTATGATTATAAGGTAATTATTTATAAGTGAAGATAGGTTTGTTTTTTTGTGTTAAATCTGTGAAACTATTTAAATCTGCACTATATTATTATATATCTTTAAAACCTACCCAGACCCATGTCCCTGACCTATCCCCGTAACCCCACCTAACCTTTGGACACTAAGAGGCAATTTAGCAAGGTCAATTCACCTAACCTGCACGTCTTTGGACTGTGAGAGGAAAGCGAAGCACCCGGAAGAAACAGCAGTGGCATGGTGGCACAGTGGTTAGCACTGCTGCCTCACAGCGCCAGGCGTAACTCTCTGTGTGGAATTTGCACATTCTCCCCGTGTCTGCATTGGTTTCCTCCGGACGCTCCGGTTTCTTCCCACAGTCCAAAGATGTGCAGGTTAGGTGGTTTGGCCATGCCAAGTTAGGTTCCGGGACTAGGGTGGGGGTGTGGGCCGAAGTAAGGTTGCTCTTTCAGATGGTCATGCAGACTCGATGGGCCGAATGGCCTCCTTTTGCACTGTAGGAATTCTATGGTTCTATTCTCTAGTTCAAGGAAATGCATGCAGACATGGGGAGAATGTGCAAAAATCGCAGTCACACAAGGTCTGAATTCAACATGGGCCCCTGATGTTGTGAAGCAGCTGTGCTAACTTGTGTGCCACAGTGTTAAATATGTTTCTGCCTTGTTTACTTCAACTATCTTATTCATTTATAATTACCTCATATTTAAATGTTGTGTTTTGATGTTTCAGTAAGAAATTTGTAGAAGCCTGTAAAGTTTAATGGAAAACGTTTATTAACAAAACTAATTTTATAAATACCAAAATTTGAAACCAGTTAACATTTAACTTAGCATTTAACTTTCTCAGCTGAACAATGACATTTTGTGCAATAACCTCAACTTTTACAAATTTCTTGCAATAAAATATATTTTCTCACTCAAATACAATGGTTAATAAAATATATTTTTCCACATAAATAAAACATTTCTTACTATTTGTAAAGGGAAGGGGGAGGGAGGAAGTGGGAGGCAATGAGATGAGGAGGGAGAGAGGGTTCAGACATATCAATTGTTAATTTTGCAAACTCTGAAAGTAGCAGCTGCTGAAGCATAATATCCTGTCATCATTTTGAGATGACCTTTGCCTGTACACTCTTAGGGGTGGGTAATTGACTCGCTTCCTCACCAGTTGGAGATGTAGCCTGACTCTTCTCTCAAGGTCCCTATGTCAAAGCCTCAAAAGAAGTTCAAGGATTTTAAGAAGCCAACTATTAGTGTGATGCTCCAGTGGAGGTGAAGCATGACTACAGATTTTAAATCTGCACTGGATTCTGCAATGCCTGGCAGAGAGATAGTTCACATTAGCTCACATTAGCATACGTCAACTAAGGCATTAAAGTATTTGAAGTAATCATTGAGGCTTGCAAAGATCAATATTATATCAAGTCGACTCTTAAACAACACAGCTTAAAATACATTGCAAAATCCAAATGTACTTTATGTTATAACCTGCCTACTTACCATTGGCTGGGGACTAATGACAATCCCACAATCCTGTGGGAGTATGAGCTTCCCCGATGAGGGGGGCGGAGAAACCATTAGTAAACTCCAAGTATAAATAAAGCTGGCCATTTTGGAAACAGCAGGAAGGAGTGTGCAGCAAGGGAAGTTGCTGCTGCTGTTGTAAAAATGTTATTGTAAATAAATGTTATTACTTTGTATCCATAAAACTTGTGCTGGATTCTTCGTGGCCCTCACAAAACTGGCGACGAAGGTTAAAGTGCTGAAGGTTTACACTGCTGAAGCCACCTCCCTGGATTTTTGTTGGATACAGGTTGGAAGTTGTTTTCTATTATACCATGCCTCACTACGTACGTTTGGATGTTTTTGATGCTGCGCTGGAAAGCTGGAACCAGTGCACACAACGGATGCGTTACTATCTCCGGGCAAACAACATCACCGAAAACGAGCGCCAGGTGGTCATATTGCTCACCGCCTGCGGCCCGCATACGTTTGGGGTGATTAGGAGCCTTACGTACCCAGCTGAGCCGGACACCAAAACGTTTGATGAACTTGTGAATATAGTGGGGCAACATTTTAACCCAACCCCGTCCACGATAGTCCAGCGTTACCAGTTTAATACTGCTGAGAGGACCCCTGGAGAATCCCTTGCCGATTTTCTATCCAGGTTATGCAGGATTGCGGAGTACTGTGACTATGGTGAGACCTTATCAGAAATGTTACGCGACCGTTTGGCTTGCGGTATTAACAATGCGGCCACCCAGAGAAAGTTGTTAGCTGAGCCAACATTGACTTTTCAACAGGCCATTCAAATAGTATTGTCCCGAGAGAGCGCAGAACGAGGAGTGCAGGAGCTACAGGGAATGGAAGTGCATGCCTTGGGGCGCAACCCCTTCCATCCGAAAACTTACCCCCGCACTCCTGCGGTACCTTGGGCGAGGCAACGTCCGGACCGACGCCAGTGGCCGTCGGACATTCCTCCCTGAAGGGAGCCTTCTCCAGAACCAATGGATGAGGAGCCATGTCTGTGTCAGACTTGTAGGCGCTGACCCCATCGCGGACGGCGGTCCTGGGGGCGCCAGATGCGCCATCGTTCTGACTGAAACTGGGACCAGCCCAAGGGCCGTAACTGGGACCAGCCCAGGGGCCGTACCTTCCATGTGGATGAACCTGCGGCGACTACTCCTGAGGACGTGGAGACGGAGGACGACTGCCTGCAGCTGCATTGTGTGGCAGCTCCCCGTGTGGCCCCCATTAAGGTGACAGTACGGGTCAATGGCCACCCGCTTGAGATGGAGTTGGACACTGGCGCAGCGGTCTCCGTGATCGCCCAGAGGACATTCGACCGCATCAAGCAGGGTATACAGACCCTTACATTAACCGACTCACAGGCCAGGTTGGCCACATACACGGGGGAAACACTGGACATTGCAGGAACTACAATGACCCCTGTTGTTTATGGACGCCAGGAGGGGCGTTTCCCACTTATCGTGGTGCGCGGCCATGGGCCCAGCCTGTTGGGTCGGGACTGGTTGCGCCATTTGCGGTTGCAATGGCAGCACATCCTCCAAACAGTTTCTGAAGGGTTTACTGAGGTGCTAGGACGATACCCAGATGTATTCCAGCCTGGTTTGGGGAAAATAAAAGGGGCCGTAGCCCGTATCCAAGTCGAACCAGGAGCCACGCCGCGCTATTTCCGGGCGCGCCCGGTGCCTTACGCCTTGCTCGAGAAGGTAGAAGGGGAGCTCACTCGTTTGGAGAGTTTGGGTATTATCAGGCCCATCCATTTTGCTGACTGGGCAGCACCAATTGTACCTGTAATGAAGCCAGATGCCATAGTTCGCTTGTGTGGCGACTATAAACTTACAGTGAATACGGCTTCCCGACTTGACCGATATCCAATGCCTCGCATCGAGGATCTCTACGCGAAGCTTGCAGGAGGATGCTTGTTCACAAAATTAGATATGAGTCACGCCTACCTGCAGTTGGAGCTGGACCCTGCCACCCGACCATATGTAACGATTAATACACACCAGGGCCTGTATGAATATACACGTTTGCCCTTTGGAGTATCCTCTGCCTGCGCAATTTTTCAACGTGTTATGGAGGGCATTTTGAGAGGTTTACCACGTGTTGCTGTCGACTTAGATGACGTTTTGATTACAGGGACGTCGGAGCAGGAACATTTGGAAAATCTGGAGGCTGTCCTTAGGCGCCTTTCGGAGGCTGGAGTCCGTTTACGTCGCACAAAGTGCGTATTTCAGGCAAAGGAAGTAGTCTATCTAGGTTACCGGGTGGACCGCGAAGGTTTGCACCCCATCGCAGAGAAGGTGCGTGCAATTCAACAGGTCCCCGCCCCGACTGACACTTCGCATCTTCGTTCTTTTCTCGGTCTCGTAAACTATTACGGAAAGTTCCTCCCCAATCTGGCAACTACGCTGGCCCCTTTGCACCTTCTGCTAAAGAAAAATCACACCTGGGTTTGGGGTCAGCCGCAAGAAACCACTTTCCGGCGGATAAAGCAACAATTGTCGTTGTCTGGGTTACTAACCCACTATGATCCTGGAAAGCCTTTGCTTGTCACATGTGATGCATCCCCGTATGGTATTGGGGCCGTCCTGTCCCACAAGATGGAGAACGGGGCCGAGCGGCCGATAGCTTTCGCCTCCCGCACATTGACTGCAGCGGAGAAAAAGTATGCGCAGATCGAGAAGGAGGGCCTGGCAGTGGTTTTTTGCGGTGAAACGCTTCCACCAGTATGTGTATGACCGCCATTTCACTATCTTGACTGATCATAAGCCTCTGCTGGGACTTTTCAGAGAGGATAAGCCAATACCGCCCATTGCTTCCGCACGGATCCAGCGCTGGGCTTTGTTGCTTGCTGAATACGAGTATTCTCTGGAGCACAAACCAGGTACGCAGATAGCAAATGCCGACACACTAAGCCGATTGCCTTTATCGAACGGCCCCATGTCGACCCCCACGACCGGTGAGGTGGTTGCAACCCTAAATTTTATTGACACCTTGCCTGTCACGGCATCACAGATCCGTGAGTGGACCCAGACGGAGCCAGTCCTGTCAAAGGTTCGGCACATAGTCCTGTATGGTGGGCAGCATAGACAGCTCCCAGGTGAGTTGCGGGCATTTTCCTCCAAGCTGTCAGAATTCAGCGTGGAAGACAGCATCTTCTTGTGGGGGACGCATGTGATTGTCCCGGAAAAAGGCCAGGAGCTGATACTAAGAGACTTGCACAATGGGGATCTAGGTGTGACCAAAATGAAAATGTTGGCCCGGAGTTATGTCTGATGGCCAGGCTTCGACACCGACATTGAGAAGGTGGGCCAAAATTGCTCCATTTGCCAGGAGCATCAGAAGCTTCTGCCGGCCGCGCACCTACATCACTGGAAATGGCCAGGGTGGCCTTGGGCACGCTTGCATGCAGATTTCACAGGCCCTTTTCAAGGATCCATGTTCCTTCTATTAATTGACGCCCAGTCTAAATGGCTAGAGGTGCTTAAGATGCTGGGGACAACGTCCTGCGCAACAATTGAAAAGATGAGTTTGTCATTTAGTACGCATGGCCTCCCCGAGGTGCTGGTCACGGATAACGGCACTCCATTCACGAGTGAGGAGTTTCCGAGGTTCACGAAGATGAACGGCATACGCCATATCCGCACTGCCCCTTACCACCCGGCTTCAAATGCGCGCAGTGCAAACATTCAAAAGAGGCCTAAAGAAGCAGTCTTCCAGATCAATGGACACGAGACTGGCTCGCTTTTTGTTTACGTATAGGACCACCCCCCATGCGGTGACTGGGGTAGCTCCCGCAGAACTCCTAATGGGCTGGAGACTTCGCACCCGCCTTAGTATGGTTTTCCCGGACATTGGTGCAAAAGTACGCCGCACACAAGAACGGCAGGGACAGGGATTTTCTCGGCATCGGCCGATTCGGCAGTTTGTGCCCGGTGACCCAGTGTTCGTTCGGAATTTTGCTGGTGGTGCCCAGTGGGTTCCTGGTGTAATCTTTCGCCAAACGGGCCCTATATTTTACCAGGTGCAAGCCCAGGGTCGTCTCCAGCGCAAACATGTAGACCACGTTCGGTCCAGAAGACTATCCCCTCAAAAGATTCCCTGCCCCCGGAGCTCATTTCTACAGCCGCAGAGACCAGAGACAAGGGAAGGTAGTCCTCACAATCTTCCACTGGTGCCTCACTCGAAGCCTGCGCAGGTCGTTACAGAACCGAATGGAGATAGAGACGCTGACATGACGGAGGCAGCAGACTCTGACTCCGAGATGGAGACACAGGATGCATCAGAGGGGGAATCCTCGGGTCCACGGGCCGTGGATGTACAACCGTTGCGCTGTTCACCACGGAAGCACCGGTCTCCGTCTCGTTACACGCCGCCTGATCCAGCGCCGCGTGCAAATGGTGTCCGGCCTGAGGCAAAACGAGTCTGAAGCCCTCCTTCGGTGGATTCCTTGGACCTTGGGGGAGGGATGTTATAACCTGCCTACTTACCATTGGCTGTGGACTAATGACAATCCCACAATCCTGTGGGAGTATGAGCTTCCCCAATGAGGGGGGCGGAGAAACCATTAGTAAACTCCAAGTATAAATAAAGCTGGCCATTTTGGAAAATGCAGGAAGGAGTGTGCAGCAAGGGAAGTTGCTGCTGCTGTTATATATATGTGTTATTGTAAATAAATGTTATTAATTTGTATCCGTAAAACGCGTGCTGGATTGTTTGTGGCCCTCACAAAACTTTAGTTCTGAATCAGCTGGGATGACAAGCGTGCTAACATTAGTATCCTTGAAGGAGTCAATAGCACCAATATTGAGGCCATGATCATCCGAAACCAACTCCGCTGGGGCGCCCATATGCGAAGGATGTCAGAGTCCTGACTGCCAAAGCAAATCTTCTTCATCCAGCTCAAGGAAGAATCCTGAAAAAGAGGCGGGCAACAGAAGCTCTTCAAAGACACCTTGAAGGCTTACCTCAAGAAATGGAAGGTTGATGTCAATGCCTGGGAGACCTTTGCTCAGAAGAGACCTTCTTGGAGGAACCTACTGATTGTAGGGACACAATTCTTCGAGAATACCTGACGGCAAGAGGAGGCCTGGAGAAGGAGCCTGAGAAAGGAATACCTGCGACCTAGAGTCCAAAGACCAATCCCACCTTTTAGAAACTCTCGCCAAGAGAGTGATTGAAGATATGGCTCAGGGATCAGGCTCATTAGCCTCGCAAGGACCCACAGAACCTGTGCGTGACCAGTAACACGGATTATCTTAGGTGGACAATCATACTCATTGGTGAGTGATCACCGCATTCTATCCATTATAGTTCCTTTAACGGAATAACATCTTCGACAAACCAAAGTTTAAAAAAATCTTTCCAAACTCACTTTATGCAGTAACATACCGTTGTAATGAAATTAATGGTCTCATCGAAATCAAAGTTGAAAAAATATATGTATCTTCATTTCCCCTATTTGCATTTTGAACATATTTATGAACATTAAATACTGATAATATAAAACATTCACCTACCAAACAAATTGTTCCCAATGTCCCCTGTCTCCTAGACTGAGAAATAAAAGTGCAAATAAAAATGTGTAAAAACTTACCGAACATCGGGCAAGTTGACCAAGTTAGGGCTGTCCCTGGTTTTTAATGCAGCAGGTCCAGCACAACGGTGGAGGAAAGCAGGTCAAAGAAAGAGGGCCGGGAGTTTAAACGGCGCGCACTTCCAGCACGCATGCCTATGCGTCTACACTTCCGGGTCACCGCACATGTGCAGCGCACCAACGACTTATGTCGGGGATCTGAAAGAAAGTTATGGGCCAACATGCTTCCACACAGTCAATGTAAAATGCAAGCTGAGAAGGGCTCAGTGCTGCCGGGGGGGGGAGGGGGCGGGGCGGGGTGGGGGGGGGCGCGGGGTAGGGTGGGGGGGGCGGGGTGGGGGGGGCGGGGTGGGGGGGTGGGGTGGGGGGGCGGGGTGGGGGGGCAGGGGGGGGCGGGGTGGGGGGGCGGGGGGGGGCGGGGTGGGGGGGCGGGGGGGGCGGGGGGGCGGGGGGGGGCGGGGGGGCGGGGGGGGCGGGGGGGGGCGGGGGGGGCGGGGGGGGGTGGGGGGGCGGGGGGGCGGGGGGGCTGGGGGGGCGGGGGGGCGGGGGGGCGGGGTGGGGGGGGGCGGGGGGGCGGCGGCGGAAGGGGGAGGGGGGAAGGGGGCTGGAAGAGGGTGGGTGCTGAGAGAAGAGGGAATGTGGGCGGGAACTCCCTGAAGGCTGACAGCTGTGGAGTTCCTTCAATGAGCTGCAGTTCTATAAAAATGAAATGAGCTCAGTAAAATGCTTCAGACTGTGTCAATACTGTCAATTCACAAAGACTACACATCACCTTTTCCCTCAAACAGCTTATTTTATCCATCCTCGGAATTTTATCCCGCCCTGTGTGGTAATAGAGGTATTACGGTACCTGATTTTCTGGAGCACCATTGGTGGAAACTGTATGTTTTCTATTGGTTGAGATGTATGGTAGCTCTGCCCTGCTGGACGGGGTATAAGAGCCCGTGCCGCCCCAGCAGCCTTCATTCTGTACCTGAGCTGCTGGGGGAAACATCTAGCTTATTAAAGCCTTCAGTTGGACTACAACCTCGCTTTAGTGGTCATTGATTGTGCATCACCCTGGATGGAGTTTGTCACAAAAACGTGAAGGCCGCCTGGCTAATTTGCCCATCCGCCAATCGTAAAAGTCGACATGCCAAGTAAAATCACTGACAATTGGCTCCGTCATGGGCTTAATTGCCCACTTAATTGTTGGCGAGTGGGCGAGCTTCTGACTGCCGTGCGTGCCCGCCAACCTTAATCTTGCACGCCAGCGCTATGGCGTTGGGATATGCGCCTGATGATTTTTTTGCTCAATTTCACGTGATTCCAAGTGAGACGCTCACCCGCACATTCAATGTAAAATTCTGGCCAATTACTTTAACATGCAACCAATTTTTGTCTCATCGCGCTCTGGTGAAGGGCCTTAAGATGGTTTACTGCATCAAAGATGCTCCATAAATGTTTGCTGTTGTTTTGTGGATCTTGGGAATTATTAATAAAGCCAAGGATCCTATAGACGTTTTAACACTCTTGTGAACTTCAAAGATGTTTTGTTATGTTTCCTTTGTAACATAAGCGGCTCCCTTGTGTTGCATTTGTCAGGAAGGTCGAGACGTGTAAATAACTTCAACTCATTTATTTACACTATGTACACTTTTATAACTTGAGTTCGACACTACTGCTAATCCTATTGTAGCTACCTAACTGATTAACCAGCTGCTGTCTTCCATTTGGTGGGTGTGATAATGAATCAACCCTGTGCCTCTCCTCACTGACTGTCTCCACTGGCCCAAAGGGCTGATCTTGTGTGTGGTGTCCTTTATGTATGGGTTGGTGTAATGCCCCCCTGTGGTCGTGTCACCTCCTTGTGTATTGTGAATGTCTATTGGTCGCCTCCTATCTAACTTATCTATTGATTGTGTGTGTGTGTGTGTGATGTTTCTGGTGCTCCCTCTAGTGTCTGTCTAGCTTACATGTATTTACAGTGATGCACATCACCACAAAAGACTCAGGAACCAACGTACCTCTCTGTTTCTGAACCGTCTTTTACAGTGTATCATTTAATTTATATCATCGTAGGTATGGCTGTTTCCTGACTCCTTTGCGTGAAATAATGGTCAACAAATTCTGAAACCTGCCAGCGAGATTTGACCCTTCCTTCAGTCATTGGTGCTTAGTCAGTGCTTCTTAAATTATCTCTAGCAGCGTAAACTGGGACCCTGCATTCTGAAAGCAGTTTATTTTATCCCTCTTTATGGATTGTGACTGACCACCAGACTATAAACAATACAACAGTGTTTCATATATGTCGCCATGTTATGCTGTGGTCTAGCTGGTTTGACAGATATCTCCTCAGGCAGCTGGCCTGAAGGCGGCTGAAAGGAAACTTTCAGTTACTCCGTCTCTACAGAAAGACGTCCCGCCGCCAGTAGCACAACTCTATGGCAGCTTATCCCATAAGACAGAGGCAATAATGACAGGTTTCCTTTTATGTCTTTTTTTAATCGTTCATGGGATGTGGACGTCACTGGCTGGGCCAATATTTGTTGCCCATCCCGGAGGGCATTTAAGAGTCAACTATGGGTCTGGAGTCACATGTAGGCCAGGCCAGACCAGGTAAGATTTCCTTCCCTAAAGGACATTAGTGAACCAGATGGGTTTTTAATAACAATCGACAATGGACTCATGGTCATCATGAAACTATTCATTCCAGACACATTAGTGAATTCAAATTCCACCAACTGCCATGATGGGATTCGAACCTAGGTCTCCCTGAGCATTACCCTGGGTCTCTGGATTTCTTGACCCGTGACAATACCAATACGCCACTCCCTACCCTATGTCCGTGTCTGTGCGGCATGCCCATTAATGCAAACCCTGTGAGTCACTGTATTTGTTTGATGCTCACAAACACCTTATTGTCATCTGAATTACATATGCTCCAAAACATCCGAAGGCATATACTCTTCGTGGCACCTTGGCGCAGTGTAATTTTGTCAGCTGACACAAAATCAAGAATGATGGAACACACACAGCATCGCCAAAAAAGAAAAAAATGAAGAAATGCCCAACACAAGCAACTAAAATGTGGAGGAAAGTTCAGCTAAAAGTACAAAGGGAACGTTTGTTGCTCAGGGGCCTGCTTACAGAGTTTGAAACGTGGAATTCATCAAATACATGCCCAGTTTTGATTGGGCGAGGATTGCATGGCATACGATGCCTGAGCCAAAGCTTAAAGGTTCAGGGGGCTGGATTCTCCAAAAAGGGGGCTGTGTCCCCATGGCAGCGTAAAAACGCTGGCGTTTCACTCTTGACTTTCCTTAAGAGAGTCCTGAGCAATTCTCCTACCTGCAGGGGGCTGGCAGGGTCCCGGAGTGCTCCTCGCAGCTTTGGCTGCAGATACGGTGCCCCGTACTTCCGGTCGGGAGTCCGTATATGCGCACGGCGGCGGCCTGCAGCGGCCGTGCCGTGTGCAATGGCGGACTCGGACCGGGGACTATCATCCAAAATGTAGGCACCCCCGAGATCGCACTCGCCCGCGGATCCGTGCCGCCCGACCGCTCCCCTGGCCGTCAATGAGGCTCCCCCGGTGATCGTTCCCCCCGTCCCGCCCCCCAACCAGGCTGATACATGGTTAGAACCATGCCGTCGCACACTCGGCCCGTTTTGTGCGGAGAATCACGGGGAGGTCTCTGTCAATGGCCCCCCTAGCCGAGCCACGCAGATCGCGCACGAGCGATTCCCGAGCGATTCTCCGGGAGCAGCGCCGGTCCGGATTTCCTCGGAAATGGTCATTCTCCGCAGCCCTGCACCGAAATCGCCTTCGGCGCGGGGCTGCGGAGAATCCAGCCTCAGGTCTTTATTGAAAAAAGTCCAAGGCATATGCTGTCAGTTTACCCCTAGATCATTTCATGTCTACGCAGCAAAGCAGCCACAAGCTACTAAAACCCCAGTTTGCCAGCATGTGCCTGATGCCAGCATGTTTTATGCCCATTGGGCACATTTGTCAATGTCAACATTGACAGGTTGAAACTTTTAATTGTATTGATTTATCAAGACTGATCACTACATTGCAAAGGTTCCTAGAAGGTGTTAAAAAGAGTCAATTCTTAATAGTTGTTGAAGATTTGATCTGTGAAATGCAATTAGTTTCTCCTGTACTTCACAGTCATCAGCTACTCCCATTAAAACTTTCACCCACAAGGTAAGAAACCCTTAAAATGTGAAAATCCACAAAGGCACTTCATGAACAATTAGAAAAAGCCTTCTGGCTTTCAGTAGGAGTATTTGAAAAATAATTTCTATTTTATTATCCACATCAACTTGCAGCTCACTCAGCATCGTCTTACCTGATGGAATTCAGTCATTAGTATTCCTGCAAGTCGTTTATGCTCGGTGCCACAGATTATTTTTCCATACAAATGTATCTGCTCGTTGAAAGTACGAATTTCCTGTTGTGATTCTAGTTGAAGAAAATTAACTCATTCCAATTTAACTGCACATTTAGCAAGTAAATGCTAAATGGCCATCCATTGAACTTTTCTGGCACAGTTCGGGGATTTGCTTATGCAAATTGCTCGATGGTCAATGGAAACAAAAATGTTTTAAGTGAAGTGTTGAGCTGAGCTTTAGCTAACACTGAGATTGTAGCAATGATCCAGCTTCTTGAGGAACTGAACAGCTAAAAATTACTGCTGCGTCGGTTAATTTATGTGACAAATACACACATTGCTAATGGATGAGGTTGGAGCCTGGCTTCAACAGTTCTGCAATGTTCAAAAGGATCAAATCTCCAAAAGCGCAATCACCTTGCTGTTTAGCACATTTAGAAATTTCAAATCAAAATGAGTTACTGATCTCTGAAGTAAAATTTGGAAAAAAAAACAATTTAGCTACGTTTTTGACTTAGCTGTGAGTATAGAGTAAATGAGTGGCCGGCATGGTAGCACAGTGGTTAGCACTGTTGCTTCACTGTGCCAGGGTCCCGGGTTCGATTCCCGGCTTGGGTCACTGTATGTCCGGGGTTTGCATGTTCTCCCGTGTCTGCGTGGGTTTCCTCCGGGTGCTCCGGTTTCCTCTCACAGGTTCTGCTGTTAGGTAATTTGGACATTCCGAATTCTCCCTCAGTGTTCACGAACAGGCGCCGGAGTACGGTGACTAGGGCATTTTCACAGTAACTTCTTTGCAGTGTTAATGCAAGCCTACTTGTGACAATGAAGATTATTATTATTAGAAACAGGAGTAAGCCCTTCAGCCCCTCAAGACTGTTCACCCGTTCAATTAGATTATGGCTGATGTGTACTTAACCCCATTTCATAGAATCCTTACAGTGCAGAAAGAGGACATTCCGCCCATTGAGTCTGCACTAACCTCTGAAAGTGCACCCTACCCAGGTCCATTCCTCTGCCCATCGCACCCTATCCCATAACCTAACCTGTACATCTTTGGGCATTAAGGGGCAATTTAGCATGGCCAATCCACCTCATGTGCACATCTTTGGATTGTGACAGGAAACGTGAACATCCAGAGGAAACCCACGCAGACACAGGGAGATGTACAAGCTCCATACGGGCAGTCACCCAAGGCCAGACAAGAACTCGGGACCCTGGCGAACAATGTGCCACTGTGCAGCCCATCCTAGCACCATTAATAAGCCCCCCTAGTAGACATAGAAATAGTAAAGGTAGGAGTGCGGTCCATGAAGGACCGAAAAGGACATTTATGCATGAAGGCAGGAAGTGCAGCTGAGGTATTAAATTAATACTGCGCATCTGTTTTTAACCAGGGAATAAGGGCCGGGATTCTCCGACCCCCCCCCCGGCCCCCCCGCGATATTCTCCGGCCCCCCATAAATCCCATCATCGTGAATCGCGCCGCGCGCCTCGGAGAATGTCGAGGACCGGCGCAATGCAACGGGCCCCGGGGCCGGCCCAATACTCCGGGCCGGATGGGCCGAAGTCCCGCCGACGTGACCATGGGTCACGCCGGCTTAAATCAAACCACCTATTTAACGGCGTCAGCCAGTCGTGATGGTTAATGCCGGCCAGCGCGGAGGTAGGGGTCAGTGTGGGGCGGCCGCCAGAGAAGTGACGGCACGGCCGCAGGTGGTGGGGGGTTCGCAGGAGCCGTGAATATGCGTGCCGGAGGGGGGAGGGGCTGGGGGGGAGGGAGAGGTTGGGGGGAGGAGCTGAGAGGGAGGGGGGAGGGAGGGGCTGGGGAGGAGGAAAGGGGAGGAGGGGAGGGAGGGCTGGGGAAAGGGTGGGGCTGGGGGATGGGGGAGGGGCAGGGGGGAGTGGAGATGGGTTGGAAAGGGTGCGTGATGGAGAGGGTGCGTGATGGAGAGTGCACGTGCCGGGGTGGGGGGGGGGGGGGTTGGGGATGGTGCTGGGGAGTGGGGGAGGGGGGGGAATTGGGGAGGGTGAATGCCGGGGAGGAGAGGGGGGCCCGGTCAGGGCGAGTGATGGAGAGGTTGCGTGCCGGGGAGGAGAGGTGGGAGGGTTGGGGAGGGTGCATGCCGGGGAGGGGAGGGGGGGGGGTTTAGGGAGGGTGGGTGCCGGGGAGGAGAGAGGGGGGGGGGGTGGGGAGGGTGCGTGCCGGGGAGGGGGGAGGGAGGGATTGGGGAGGGTGCGTGCTAGGGAGGAGGGGGAGGGACGTTGGGGAGGGTGAATGCCGGGAAGGAGAGGGGGGGCCGGTGAGGGCGAGTGATGGAGAGGGTGCGTGCCGGGGAGGAGAGGTGGGAGGGTTGGGGAGGGTGCATGCTGGGGAGGAGGGGGTGGGGGTTTGGGGAGGGTGCATGCCGGGGAGGAGAGATGGTGGGTTGGGGAGGGGTCGTGCCGGGGAGGGGGGAGGGGGGGTTTGGGGAGGGTGCGTGCCAGGGAGGAGAGGTGGGGGGTTGAGGAGGGTGCGTGCTGGGGAGGGGGGGGGGGGTTGGGGAGGGTGCGTGCCGGGGAGGAGAGGGGTGAGGGGGTTGGGGAGGGTGCGTGTCGGGGAGAAGAGGGGGGGGGTGTTGGGGAGGGTGCGTGCCGGGGAGGAACAAAGAACAACGAACAAAGAAATGTACAGCACAGGAACAGGCCCTTCGGCCCTCCAAGCCCGTGCCGACCATGCTGCCCGACTAAACTACAATCTTCTACACTTCCTGGGTCGTATCCCTCTATTCCCATCCTATTCATGTATTTGTCAAGATGCCCCTTAAACTATCGTCCCTGCTTCCACCACCTCCTCCGGTAGCGAGTTCCAGGCACCCACTACCCTCTGCATAAAAAACTTGCCTCGTACATCTACTCTAAACCTTGCCCCTCTCACCTTAAACCTATGCCCCCTAATAATTGACCCCTCTACCCCAGGGGAAAGCCTCTGACTATCCACTCTGTCTATGCCCCTCATAATTTTGTAGACCTCTATCAGGTCGCCCCTCAACCTCCTTTGTTCCAGTGAGAACAAACCGAGTTTATTCAACCGCTCCTCATAGCTGATGCCCTCCATACCAGGCAACATTCTGGTAAATCTCTTCTGCACCCTCTCTAAAGCCTCCACATCTGGTAGTGTGGCAACCAAAATTGAATACTACACGCCATGGCCTAACTAAGGTTCTATACAGCTGCAACATGACTTGCCAATTCTTATACTCAATGCCCCGGCCAATGAAGGCAAGCATGCCGTATGCCTTCTTGAATACCGTCTCCACCTGTGTTGCCCCTTTCAGTGACCTGTGGACCTGTACTCCTAGGTCTCTTTGACTTTCAATACTCTTGAGGGTTCTACCATTCACTGTATATTCCCTACCTGCATTAGACCTTCCAAAATGCGTTACCTCACATTTGTCCGGATTAAACTCCATCTGCCATCTCTCCGCCACAGTCTCCAAACAATCTAAATCCTGCTGTATCCTCTGACAGTCCTCATCGCAGTCCGCAATTCCACCAACCTTTGTGTCGTCTGCAAACTTACTAATCAGACCAGTTACATTTTCCTCCAAATCATTTATATATACTACAAACAGCAAAGGTCCCAGCACTGATCCCTGTGGAACACCACTGGTCACAGCCCTCCAATTAGAAAAGCATCCTTCCATTGCTACTCTCTGCCTTCTATGACCTAGCCAGTTCTGTATCCACCTTGCCAGCTCACCCCTGATCCCGTGTGACTTCACCTTTTGTACTAGTCTACCATGAGGGACCTTGTCAAAGGCCTTACTGAAGTCCATATCGACAACATCCACTGCCCTACCTGCATCAATCATCTTAGTGACCTCCTCGAAAAACTCTATCAAATTAGTGAGACACGAACTCCCCTTCACAAAACCATGCTGCCTCTCACTAATACGTCCATTTGCTTCCAAATGGGAGTAGATCCTGTCTCGAAGAATTCTCTCCAGTAATTTCCCTACCACTGAAGTAAGGCTCACCGGCCTGTAGTTCCCTGGATTATCCTTGCTACCCTTCTTAAACAGAGGAACAACATTGGCTATTCTCCAGTCCTCCGGGACATCACCTGAAGACAGTGAGGATCCAAAGATTTCTGTCAAGGCCTCAGCAATTTCCTCTCCAGCCTCCTTCAGTATTCTGGGGTAGATCCCATCAGGTCCTGGGGACTTATCTACCTTAATATTTTTTAAGACGCCCAACACCTCGTCTTTTTGGATCTCAATGTGACCCAGGCTATCTACACACCCTTTTCCAGACTCAACATCTACCAATTTCTTCTCTTTGGTAAATACTGATGCAAAGTATTCATTTAGTACCTCGCCCATTTCCTCTGGCTCCGCACATACACCATCCACCCTCACCTGCGGCACAACAAGCCGGGCTAACACGGTCGCCGGTGGAAGCGTGTCTATTGCAGGCCATGGAGGATGATGACAACCTGCTCTGCGATGAGCTCTGGGCTCTACATCGTTGGACAATGTCAGACCCATGGCCACAGTACCAGCCTCCACCCGGACCGTCCCTGCATGCGGCCGTGACACTGCAACGCACGGTCCCGTTGTCTGCCCAGGGGGATGGCGAGGACGACTCGGGGGGGAGGGGGGCACACACACCTGAGGCCGACAGTCTATCACCCCTCACACACCCACTGGCGCTCACCTCGCACCCCCGCACGCATCAGACAGAGCACAAAGGCAGCTTCTGTAGGTGTGAAAGTGATTTTAATAACAAACAGTTTATACACGTGCCCTAGCCCCAGAACTAATCTGTACCCTGCACCCGTGCCAACTTACCCAGTGTCTAATTTTTTGGCCTGACTACACCTATGACTACATCGAGGTGATTCCCAAGATGGTAGAGCAGAACTGGAGGTGGACTCCTGCGATTCCTGCCCTGTGACTAGGGATCCCTTTGGCGGCCGTTTCCTGGGGCGGCCCGGCCTAGATGGGCCAGTCTGCGGCTCGGGCGACTGGGATGGTGAGCTGCCAGCCTGTCCTGCCCGTTGCCCACCTGATGCACCTGGGACGGAAGGGGATGGGGAGAGACCGAGGTGTCGCGGTGTTCCGGGACCACCCCTACAGGGGGACCTGGAACAGGCCCCAGCACCTCTTCCTCCCTCGGGGTGCCCGATGGCCCCCGGGCCTCTACATGGGTCGGGGATGCGAACGGACCGAGCCCCCCCCCCCCCCCCCTCCGACACCTGGACCGAGCCCCCCCCCCCCCTCCGACACCTGGTGCTGCCAATCCTGGAGGCCCGCCCTGGTATGAACAAGGGTTTGCAAGTTTGCAGCCATGGAGCTCAGGGAGTTGGCCATCCCTGTCTGCCTGGCCGACGCCGGCCAGCACCTGGGCAATGGCGCCGATCCCCACAGCGATGGCCTGCTGAAACTGGGCCATGGCCTGCTGGGTCTGCGCCATAGCCTGCTGAGACTGTGCCACGGTGTTGAGCGCCTCTGCGTCAGTGTCATGTGTGTTAGGGTTCTGTGTGTCAAGGGTCCTGTGTGTCAGTGTCCTGTGTGTCGGTGTCCTGGGCGTCAGTGTCCTGGGCGTCAGTGTCCTGTGAGTCAGTGTCCTGGGCGTCAGAGTCCTGGGTGTCAGTGTCCTGGGCATCAGTGTCCTGGGAGTCAGTGTCCTGGGTGTCAGAGTCCTGTGCATCAGTGTCCTGGGAGTCAGTGTCCTGGGCGTCAGAGTCCTGGGCGTCAGTGTCCTGGGCGTCAGTGTCCTGGGCGTCAGTGTCCTGGGTGCCAGTGTCCTGGGCGTCAGTGTCCTGGGCATCAGTGTCCTGGGCGTCAGTCTCCTGTGCATCAGAGTCCTGGGCATCAGCGTCCTGGGCGTCAGTGTCCTGTCCCCCCTTCCCCCATATACCCCTCCCCCATATGCCCCCATATCCCCCCTTCCCCCATATCCCTCCATATCCCCCATATCCCCCCCTTCCCCCATGTCCCCCCTTCCTCCATATCACCCTTCCCCCACATCCCCCCATATCTGTGACGGGTGACACCGTCGCGAATGGCGTCACACCGCTACTAGCCCATTCCGGGCTGGAGAATTCGCGAAGTTTCGGGGGGCCCGGCGCCGGAGAGATTCGCTCCCTTTATGGCGCCGGGTTCGGGCCATCGCGCCGATTCACTGAGAATCCAGCCCAAGGTGCTTCCCAACTCATGGTGAAAGTGGAGCTAGTTCAGACAACTGAAGGGTTCGACATTGATAAGGAGGTGATATTGGCTAGATTGTATTCATAATTGATAATGTACCAGCACCGGATGAGATGCATCCAAGGATACCAAGGAAGATTTACGCAGCCCATTCCAGATTCTAACTATTCATTTTTATCAGGTCACCATTGCTTCTTTTGCCAATTTCCTGAAATCTGTAACCTGTTGTTCTCGATCCTTTCACCATTGGAAAAGGTTTCTCCCTACCTACTCTGTCCAGGCCGCACATGATTTTGAATACCGCTATCAAATCTCCTCCCAGCCTTCTCGTCCCCAAGGAAAACAGTTCCAACTTCTGCAATCTATCTATGTCAGTGATGTTTTTCATCCCCGGAACAATTCTCCTGAATCTTTTGCTCTCTTTTGCCTTCACATCCTTTCCAAAGCATCATGCCCAGAACTGGATGCAGTGCAATGGTTGAGGCCTAACCAGTGTTTTATACAAGATAATATAACCTCCTTGCTTTTGTATTCTCTGCCCATATTGATAAAGCCCAGAATGTCAAATGCTTTACTATCTCCATTCTCAACCTGTCATGCCATATAAAATGATTTATGCATATTTACACCCAATCTCTGTTCCTGCTCCCATGTAAAATTGTTTGATTTTCATCACATGCTGTGATGCTGTGACACTTTTACATGCTTCCTAGCCAACTCACTAGTCCTATTTAATCTCTCCCTAAAGTTTGACACATAGCCCAAAACTGTAGTCTCAGAGCTCTGACTCAACAATTTCTCCTGAATCAACTTAAATGGTTATCACCAAAAATCAATATGAACAGACTAAATTTAGTGAATTTATTAGATGCGTCCCTAATTGCAAATAGTTACAATGGAATTCCTTTAGACTAATCTTTTGGATAATCCTGATACATTTGGTGCCACCTTTCCATTGCTCCTTGTGATTCTGGATGATATGGGTTGAATTAAATTGCTTTACCCACAAGCTATCCATAACTTGCTTGAATAGCTTCAACATCAAATTTGATCCCTGATCTGATTGGATTTCTTTTGGGAGTCAGTATCTTAAAAACATAATTGGTTAACTCCTCTACAACCCTCTTCGCTATAATGTTTCTTAATGGAATGGACTCCAGGGGCGGGATTCTCCACTACCCGTGGGGCGGGGGGTCCCGGCGCCAAGGAGTGGCGTGAACCACTCCGGCGTCGGGCCACCCAAAAGGTGCGGAATCCTCCCCACCTTCAGGGGCTAGGCTGGCACCGGAGTGGTTTGCGCCGCGCCGGCCGGCGGGGAAGGGGCTTGGCGCCACGCCAACCGGCGGCGAAAGGCCTCTGATGGCCTGCGCGGGTTGGCGCATGCGCAGGAGCGCCAGCGTATGCTAGCGTCATCCCAGCACATGCTCTGGGGGTGTTCATCTCCGCGTTGGCCATCGCGGAGGACCACAGCAGCCGACGCGGAAGAATAGAGTGCCCCCACGGCACAGGCCCGCCCGCGGATCAGTGGACCCTGATAACGGGCCAGAGCACCGTAGGGGCACCTCCCGGGGCCAGATCCCCCGCGCAGCCAGGTCCCGCTGGCAAATACCTGCCGTAATATACGCCTGCGGGACTGGCCGAAAACAGGCGGTCACTCGGCCCATCGCAGGCCGGAGAATCGCCGGGGGGTCGCTGCTAGCGGCCGCCGACCGGCACGGCGCGATTCCTGCCCCCGCCAAATTCCCGCCATTGGATAATTCGGCAGCCAGCGGGGGCGGGATTCACGCCGCTCCCCGGCGATTCTCTGACCCGACAGGGGGGTCGGAGAATCCCACCCCAGAAATCTAGTAGACACATCCATTATGGTCAATAAATACTGATTCTCACTTTTCATCTTCGGAAGGAGTCCAATGCAATCAATTAGAACCCATGCTAGAATTGGTATTATGGGTGCTGATTTGATTGCCGCTGAAGGTTTTCCTATCACCTGATATATGTGAAGTGTACAACAAAGGTCAGTTACATCCTTATGCAGTGCAGTCCAATAAAAATGTTTTTGTATTTTTGCCTGAGTTTTCCTTACTCCTAAATGCCTCCCCTACTGGAACCTGCAGTACCATCAACACCTCTTTTCCATAACCCATAACTTGATTAACTTCTGCCCATTTTACATCTGCCTGAATATGTGAAGGTCTCCACTTTCTCATTAATACATTATTTCTAAAGTAATAATACTCCAATATACACTCAAATTCTATTTCTGTGTATGCTTTCTGGGACAGCTGCTTTATTTCTGAATCTTTCTGCTGTAATTTTACCAACTTTCCTGAACTAAAGATATTTGCTTCATCCTCCACCTGCTCTTTTTCTTTATCAACAATCAGGACACAGATTGTTCCTGATAACTGAACCTCAGCCTCCCTATCTTTACTCCTCGATTTCTCTTCCTCCTGACACAACCTATGGCTTTGTGATCTTGTTACCACAAAATCTGGAAACACCCCAGGATATGCTCTTGCAACACCTCAGCTGTTCAACTTTCCACTGGCTTTTTCAATCACTATAGGAATCACTCCTCCCTGTAATTCAGCTACATCATTATCCAAGATAAACTGCACTCTTGAAAAAGGTAATTTCTCTGTTACTCCGACAACCATTTCACCACTTTTCACTGGACTCTCTAACCTTATCTTACATAATGGAATACTATTCACTTACCAGTGGCATGGTGGCACAGTGGTTCGATCCCAGCCCTGGGTCACTGTCCATGTGGAGTTTGCACATTATCCCTGTGTCTGCGTGGGTCTCACCCCACAACCCAAAGATGTGCGGGGTAGGTGGATTGACCACACTAAATTGCCTCTTGATTTGGAAAAACTAAGAAGGAATATTACTCACTGAACCATTAATTTCCCACATTATTATTTTTTCTTGAAATACTCCTACTGAATGACATATCTCCTTATCTTTCATCGCTAAAGATTGACTTGTTCCTGCATCCCTTAAAATTTTAGCATCCTTACCGAATCCACCTTGTGGATATGAGTAAACCTTACCCTCACAAATTAAACTTTTTGAAAGATCTGACAGCTGTTCATCAACCAACCTCTGAACAGGCTGTACGCACACTTGAGTCTCTTCAGTTACAATCATGGATTCTTTTGCCACTTCCATAAACCTGACTGGCTGGTCCTGTTTTCAAATATCTGCCTTCCCAGTACATTTTTTAACCAACACTGTGACTTTGTGCGTCCAACTTTAATACAATTTAAAAATCTGAGTTTTCTCATCTTTATTTCATTCTTGTAAGTTCCCTTTTAAACCCGGGCAACAATTCTTTAATGTCTCCAACTATGTTTCCTTTGCTTTGCCCATTTGTGGACTTTTCATTACCCCAGTTTCTATCCTTTCCAGTCTGAAAATGATGTACAAATCTAAACCTTCATTTATGAACTATTTGAAAATCATCTGCCATTTATGCTGCCTGTCTAGCAGTCTTAACCCTTTGCTCTTCCACATGAGTTCCCACTACAGAAGGAAGTGAATCTTTAAATTCCTTCAGAATAATCATTTCCCTCAGAGCTTCATGCATTCGGTCTATATTTAATGCTCTTATCCACCTGTCAAAATTACTTTGATTCTTTCAAATTCTACATACATTTGGAAAGGTTCTTTCCTTATATTCCTAAACCTCTGCCGATAGGCTTCTGGCACTAGTTCATATGCACTTAAAATGACGTTTCTCACCTCATTATAATCCCTGGATACCTCCTCTGACAATGATGCAAACCCTTGACTGGCTCTACCTCTTCATTTTGATTGAACCAACAATACCCACATGGTTTTGATCAATTAAATTGTTCAGCAACTTTCTCAAAAGAGATAAAAAAATGTTTCAAAGTCTTTCTTGTCAAACCTTGGCAGTGTTTGAACATATTTAAACATATCCTCATAAGTATTTGGACTGGAAAGGGTTGCTCCCCCTTCTTGACTTTTTTCAACTTCTGTCTTCAACTCCAATCTTTTAAATTGATATTGTATCTCTCTCTCCTTTTCATTTTCTTCCCTTGCTAATCTTTCAATTTTCACATCAAGTTTAATCATTTCAATTTCCTTTTCAAAATCTCCCTTTTTTCTTTTTGCTGCATTTCTAATTGTTTCATTTGTAATTGAATTTTAGCTAATTCCACTGATTCTTTCCATGGCCTGGGCTGTGTTTCTGTCACCCCTTCTGAATTAAAATGCCGAGTGATCGCTTCAATTATCTTTACTTTCCTCACCCCTGCAGATATATTCAACAGTAACTTGGCCAGCAATTACAAAAGTTTTGTTTTAACCACCTCGGCAATCCACCCCAAGATGTCTCTTCAACACCCAGGTATCCCTTAGCCTCTGAAAGAGGTTCCTATCAACACCTAAAAGAAACAGATCCTC
The DNA here is from genome assembly GCF_047496885.1 of Scyliorhinus torazame. Classification (NCBI taxonomy): domain Eukaryota; kingdom Metazoa; phylum Chordata; class Chondrichthyes; order Carcharhiniformes; family Scyliorhinidae; genus Scyliorhinus; species Scyliorhinus torazame. Next base: position 126,455,311 of record NC_092719.1, on the reverse strand, counting down.
ATATTTGCTGTCTTTAAATTCAGTAATCCCAGATGAAACAAAGAGTTATACTTTTTAAATCCCGCCAAAGAGCCCCCAATCGTTATGTATCTGGACCAAAACTCCAATTTTGGTTAAGATCCTGGATTAGAATCCAACCATTTGCATTTGGTAAAACTGTGACAAAATATCAATGCACCATAGGATTGATAACACTGACCAGTAGAAAGATTTTATATTCAAACAAACTTAAATTTGAATGCAGAATTAAGCACATTAGCAGCAAAGATATAGCTTTACAGTTAACAGGTACAACATCGTAACTTGCTTCCTAAAACCTGCCTCTACATTCCAATTAATCAACCCATATGTTTCAAATACAACTTATATATGAAGTAGACAACCAGGTTTTGCTAGCTTCTCTTGGTGCAGAATTATTTTTTTAGGACCAATTTGAAAACCTTCTCCTCAGCTTAGAGCCCTGGAAGAACTCCATGGTCTAGACAGACATTGCCCCTTCCATCAGCTACACCAGCTGCACTCGAAGCACACAGCATTATTTTGTATCTTGTTGCAGGATGTGCCTTGATTTATTTACCAGGCTCAAACTGTTACAAAATTACATTAGCTGTCTATCTGCAAACAGGGGCTGGATTTTCTGCCTCATGCCACTGGTGGTGAAACTCCCGACGCGGCAGAGAATCCAGCATCGGGAAGAAAACGGGATCAGCACCAGGCACCGACCTGTTTCCTATGATCCGTCACCCTGCTGGCATCGGTATCGAGGTAAAGAGACCCCCCAGAGACCCCCTAAATTAAGAGACCTCCTGAGACCCCCTAAATAAAGAGACCCCTCTCCCCCCCAAGACCCCCACAGATGAAACACCCTTGTCAGGAACCCCCCACCAGAAGAGAAACCCATGTCCAGAAGCTAGAGAGAAGTCCAGACAGAGGCAGTGAAAACAATCACTGCTTCAATGCACACCTGGGCAATATACCTGCTGCTGGCTCAGTGTCAATTCCTGTAAAGAGAAAACCAGTCAGCCGGGATTAAACTCCCTCATCTTTGATCTGCAAGCCATTCATTAATTTATTTTTGATATTGATTTTACTCGGCTTTGATTGACAGCTTCCATTCCCCCCCCCCCCCCCTCCAGATGTCAGCATTGTTCCATTGTTCAGACAGAGTTAAGTGGTGTTAGTTTTACAGTTTTACACTTCAAAGTCACTCAACTGTGAAGGGAGATGATTGGAACATTGCTGGGGTGTGTGGGATTGGATTATTGTCGGAAAAGGAAGCATGTGCAGGGCTTTGGGGAGAAGGTGGGGGTATATTAACACAAGGTGACTTGCTTCTTTAGAGAACCAGCACAGACAATGGGTTGAATGGTTTTCTTCTGTGCTGTAAGTATTCTCTGATTTTGTGATTCCAATTGACCAATTGGGGGAAAATAACTCTCCACTGACTGTTTCCCATGAGGGTGAGGCCGTGAGTCCTTTGACCCCAACAATGGGGTCCTGCCCCAAACTGAAAATCGTGCCCAAAATCCTGCAAGATGTATCACAATTTCTACCACAGTGTTCGCTAACCATGGTTTTACAGATGGTAAAAGGTATGGATAAAGTAGGCGTGAATGGGGTACTTCCTCTTATGTGGCATTCAAGAATGAGAGGTTATAGTCTCAGGATACATTTAAAACAGAGACGAAGAGAAACTACTTCTCCCAAAGGGTCATGAATCTATGGAATTCGCTACCTCAGAGTGCGGTGGATGCTGGGACAGTGAGTAAATTTAAGGAAAAGTGAGACAGATTTTTAATTAATAATGGGTTGAAGGGTTACGGAGAATGGGCAGAACGGTGGAGTTGAGGCCATGATGAGAGCAGCCATGGTTGTATTCAATGGTGATGCAGGATTGAGAGGCTAAATTGCCTGCTCCTGCTTCTAGTTCTAATGTTCTTGGAAAGAACTATTCTGTCTAACTCCACCTTCCAGTCTTGATCAGTAGCCCCATAGATAACAGCACTTCAAGCACAAATCTTGTGTTTTTGATAAATAAGGGGATTTCTTGATTAAAAGGAGACAGATGTTACGGGGAGAAGACAGTAGAATGGGGATAAGGAACATATCAGCCATGATCAAATGGCGGAGCGGACTCGATGGGCCGAATGGCATAATTCTGCTCCTATATCTTATATGGCATATGATTCGGCCCTGCAATCTTTCCCAGTAAAGGTTGCCCTATCTTAACAGTCCAGAGAACTGGGGAAAGAAAAGTATGTCATCCTTTAAGAGATGAAGGGAGAACGTAGAGAGAGCCAAACAAATGGCAAAAAGCTTCCACAGAGTATCGGAAAACAATAATGTTTCAATGATGTTCGGAACTTTATGGCAAGCAAGAGATTCAGTGAATACCGACCGGATTTGGAAAAAAAAAACAATTAACAAGAGTGTTGGGTTTAATAACCCAGAATTCACTTCAGATACTTCATACTGATTTAGCTGATGTTTTTTTTTCTCCCATGTTATCATCTCAGTTCATGAAGAGACATTAAATTTATATTGTTTGGGGATTAAATTGCATCAGTGATGATCTTACTGCTTTTATTCATGTCATTGAATTAGCTCCACGGGAACAGTTTTCAGGCATGTCGTGTATTGTGAAACTAATTCCATAAAATATAGAGTATTCTTTTTTTATGGAATGTAACTCGTTGATCAGGGTTTTTTTTTGTGAATCAGGTTTACGAGAAATAAAACTCGATCGCCTGCTTTTGGCAAACACCACGCACAGCACGGCCTCCAGGGGATTCAGTCCACCACAGCACAATATATTTTCCATCCATTGGAGATGAACGGGTATCATTGACTTTCCTCAGATTTTACTTACCAATAAGGTACAGGCTGGGCTATCCCTCCCAGCTTTTATGGGATACTTTTCCCAGCTTCAATCTCCCGGACCAACCATAAGCAAATCTTCATCTGATTGAGGTATATAAGATACTGAAAAGGGATTGATAAAGTAAACGCAGGCCAAATGTTCCCCTTGTGGGGCAATCTAGAATGAGAGGTCACGGATATAGGTTGAGAGGCGGTAGATTTAGAACTCAGATGAGGGGGAACTACTTCTCGCAGAGAGTGGTGAATTTGTGGAACTCGCTGCCCCCTAGTGCAGTGGAGTCTGAGTATTAAATGGTTTCAAGAAGGAGATGGATATATTTCTGATTTTAAAAATGGGTTAAAAGGATATGGGGAAAAGGAAAGGAGGTGGATTTGAGAGCAGGAAGAGATCAGTCATGATCTAATTGAATGGCGGAGCAAGCGCGAAGGGCTGAATTGCCCACTTCTGCTCCTAATTTCTCTGTTCTTACTCAATAACCTGGATGATCCTTGGCCTTTCTGTGATACAGGTACTTTGCAGCTATGCCAGGAATCAAACCCTTACTGTCTTTCAGCCCAATGGTTTGTTCATGTGCCTCACGTGATTTTCCCTGACTTTAGAACAAGCTGGAACGAACTATTCACTAAAGCCCCTGGCTCTGGTCTGTAATTGCTGAAGAAGTGTATTCAAGAGTAGATGGGAATGTCAGACCTGAAGAACAAACAAATCAGCCATGATCTTATTGAATGACGGTGCAGGCACGAGGGCTAAATGGCCCACGCTTAAGTGGGTAGAAGTGATGACGCACTTCTACCCATGATATTTAATATAATATCATGCACAACAGATCATGGCTGAATATTCATGGAGTCGTTCTTTATGTATTTTTTTTAAAAAAAACATAGCGTATCCAGTTATTTTTTCAAGGGGCAATTTAGCGTGGCCAATCCACCTACCCTACACATCTTTGGGTTGTGGGGTAGAGACCCACACAGGCACGGGGAGAATGTGCAACCACCACACGGACAGTGACCGGGGGCCAGGATCGAACCCGGGTCCTCAGTGCTGTGAGGCAGAAGTGCTAACCACTACGCCGCCATATGTATTTATTTCTGTTGGCTTTGGAAATAAAAGACCAGTAGAGAATGTTTTTTCTTTCAAAACTTGACTGGGATCATCTCTCAAATGCGACGAAAACTACCGATCAAATGTGGAGATAAAATTATCCCAGAAGGTGCTTGCACTTGAATTGAACTCTCTTGGCCCCTTCCTCTGGCACAGGATTAAACAAAATCTCCATCTTTTTTGTTACAGACTGTAACTATAGGTCAATGACAATTCTGATTAAATGCCTTGATGCTTGCCAGATTTACAACAGTGTAGATTATAGTACTTCAATGTACAATGCAATTCTGCAAATAATTGTCTTGCACGCTAATGGTTAACATTTCAACAAGGCCAGAAATGAATGGCATTATCCAAATGACTTTTAACATGAAATTACATTTGGAAAGTATCCCGAAAATTAAATCATCTTTGATATAATCCCCGAACAAAGATTATTTCATCCTTTCCGTAAGTTCAAAAGTTACAATTAGCATCTAAATGAGCTCTATATTGCTATCTGGAGAGTGAATAATAGCTGTGTCTTGCCGAAGACCAGGGTTGAGACAGTGCAATTTTCTTTTCAAACACCTGGTTTAGAGATTGCAAATAACTGAGAGAAGCGAAGAAAAAAAAATCTGACATTGGACAACTTGTTAGAGGGTCTGGCGCACGCTGGCATGACTGAATAGAACGGATGCCACCTTCGTAACCCTATCCCACTTGTCAAATACCCTTTCAAAGTTCCAATTCGACCCATTCTAGACACAATCATCAACTTGATTATCAATTTGCGCTTTATCCTGCCCTTGCTACACAACACATCCATTTCATGACAGCTTCAAGTAGCAATGAAAGTAAAATGTTGTGACAAGAATTACCAAATATATGCATCTTACATTTGGTTTAATGAGCAATGCTTGATTTCCTGAGGGCTTGTCACACAGTGTGTGTGTATGTGTATGTAACAGATTTATGTATCATTTTTTTGCAATGGGTCAACAAGGTTTCTCTTTGAAGTGGATAACTAACTCACAAGTATAATGGTTTGCTGCAGTTTGCAGAATATCAATGATAGAGGGTTGGTTGGAGGTTATGCTGAGTGTCCAATAATCACTTTGGCTCCACAGTTTCCTGTCAGTCAGCTCTGCAATTCACTGTGCAAAGATTTTCTACTATAGGTCTTAATTACAGTCGATGTGCATATAAGAAACAGTTAAAACAAAATCCTATCACGCCCTACAGTTAGCTCAGTATCTCATTGATGTCACAGATAAAACATGGGATACTTAACTCATCACTTCATGGAATCACAGAAGCACACAGCAAAGAAGGTGGCCACTCGACCCATTGGGCCTGCACTGTCTGTCTGAACAAACTAACAATTAGTCCCACTGCTCCACTCATTCCCCATAGCCCTACAAATCTGTAATTTTTAAGGTGAAATCCAATTCCCTTTTTGTAGCAACCCTCATGAGACCCACCCGGACAACCTAATTGGTCTCCCCATGGGGCTCATGGAATGCGAGCTTCCCTGCTGAGGAGCAGAGGCCTAGCAGCTGGAGCTCGTGAATCTTATACTTAAAAGCCGGGCCTGATTGGGACCGACATGAACGGTCATCCCAGCTGGGACTGTATGCCATGACGCGGTCTTTACTTTTGGTTGCCAAATAAACCTTTGCTTGTGTAACCTTCTCGGGACCCCTGAAGAGATTAGAGGTTTGAAAGTTACTACTGAATCAGTTGTATCAGGCAATGCATTGCACATTGGAATACCTCATTTAACCCCAGGCATTTTTGGCAGTTTTTCTTTTTATTTGCTCATGGGATATGGGCATCGCTGGCTGGGTCAGCATTTATTGCCCATGCCAAATTGCCTTTGAACTGAGTACTAGGCCATTTCAAAGGGCATTTAAGAGTCAACCACCTTGCTGTGGGTCTGGAATCACATGTAAACCCGATGGGACGGCAGATTTTCTTCCCTAAAAGGACAGTAGTGAACCAGAAGGGTTTTTACGGCAATCGACAATGATAATCATTAGACTTTAACTCCAGGTGATTGAATTTAAATTCCACCATCTGCCCTGATGGAATTGGAACCTGGGTCCCCAGAGCATTACCCTGGATCTCTGGATTACTAGTCCAGTGACAATACCACTCCATCACCACCTCCCCCGTATCCTCTGGTGACTGACCCATCTGGCAGTGGAAACTGTTTCTCGTTATTCACTCCATTCTAAGCCCTTGTAATTTTGAACACCTCTATGAAATCGACCAAATGTACTAAATATTATATTTGTTTCACTGTTTCATTGTAAAGGAGAGGCGCAACAAAGAAGCAAATTTACGTCTTGCCAACCGAGTGTAAATCTGGGTGCATGAACCACCATTATATAAACTGTTCAATTTTCATCTCCATTTCAAGTTGGAAATGTACCCCCAAATCTCCAAATCTCTTGATAAGCAGTGTGAGGAAAGGAAGAGTAAAATCCAATGGAAAAATGAAAAGTGGAGTAGTTCAGTAGGCAGCCCACTTTTAAGCGTGCTGGATCAAGCTCCACTTGAGCCCTCGAGCACATAATCTAAGCTGACACTTCTGTGGAGTACTGAGGGAAGTGCAATTTTGGTGATGCATTAAAGATTTGTCTGCTTGGGTGGACATAAAAGATGTAATGATACTATCAACAGCAAGTGACGATGGGTGGCTACAACGGCTTGAGAACTGGCTTCAACACCAAAAAGAACCCACAATGAAACCTGATCATCACTTCATATGTGGCACTTGTGGCAGAACCAGTTTCTCATGGATTGGTCTCTTCAGCCACCAGCAAAAGCACACCATATGAAGCTACCCCATTGCCAACAATTGTTCTGTACGTCTGTGATTAGCACAGTTGCTTCACAGCTCCAGGGTCCCAGGTTCAATTCCCGGCTTGGATCACTGTCTGTGCGGAGTCTGCACGTTCTCCCCGTGTCTGCATGGGTTTTCTCTGGGTGCTCCGGTTTCCTCCCACAGTTCAAAGATGTGCTGGCTAGGTGGATTGGCCATGTTAAATTGCCCTTAGTGTCCAAAACGGTTGGGTGGGGTTACTCCTGGGTTACGGGGTTACGGGGATAGGGTGGAGGCATGGGCTTAAGTGGGATGCTCTTTCCAAGGGCCGGTGCAGACTCGATGCACCAAATGGCCTCCTTCTGCAATGTAAATTCCATGATTCTACGCTTCTATGATCACCTTATGTTGGTGGAAGGATGCCAACGTCAAGTATTCTTACATTTATCCCTGAACCAGCAGGCAGAGTTTTATGGACTCTCCCAACGACATAACTTTGCAGTCCTACCAAAGTCAATAGATTTTTGAGAGGCTCGCCGCATTTTCCAGTTCCGCCGTTACCCCAACAGGGCTGAATAACTCCGCCCAATGTCACTAAATCACATTATGTGGTTATTCATTGCCGGCTTTCATATGCATGCATTTGTGGCCACATTTAAAAGCACACAAACATACGACATATGAGAAGGAATAGATCATTTGACCCCTCAAAGCAGGCTCTGCCATTCAACAAGATAATGGCTGATATGATGATGGCTATAACTCCACTTTCCTGCCTACTCCCCATAACATCTGACTCCATTGTCGTTCAAAGATCTGAGTAACTCAGCTTTGACTGCGTTTGATTATCATCATATAATTTACAGTGCAGAAGGAGGCCATTCGGCCCATCGAGTCTGCACCGGCTCTTGGAAAGATCACCCTACCCAAGGTCAACACCTCCACCCTATCCCCATAACCCAGTAACCCCTCCCAACACTAAGGGACATTTTGGACACTAAGGGCAATTTATCATGGCCAATCCACCTAACCTGCACATCTTTGGACTGTGGGAGGAAACCGGAGCACCCGGAGGAAACCCACGCACACACGGGGAGGATGTGCAGACTCCGCACAGACAGTGACCCAAGCCGGAATCGAACCTGGGACCCTGGAGCTGTGAAGCAATTGTGCTATCCACAATGCTACCGTACTCTAAAACCTGGTCCATAATAACAGGAACTGCTGTAAGGTAAGAAGGGCAATATTGACAATCAAAGATGTGTGCAAACCTCTTGATGTTGCTATAAAAAAGTAGCAAATCTCTCTTAAGATTGAAATGTCAGGCTCCTTACAGGTAATATTGTTGATTCCTGTCTGTTTTATATGAGAGCTTAGAATTATCTTGTTGAGATTTAACTCCGTCCCCCTGAACATTTCGAAGCCTTCAAAGTTGTAGGAGCACTCCATTCAAAAGGTGGGATCCCCTTTCTCGCTTGAATGAGTCCCAACTGCGATGAAACCTCTTTGAACTGCTTTGATTGACAGTGCCAGGTCAGATCAAAGAGAGGACTAGCCCAGGTCAGTACACACAAGAAGCAGATGGTCCACCAGCTGCTAAAGGCTTTTCTGACTGACAGCCCCAGGGCAGATCAAAGAGTTTATTGTTAATTCAATCAGTTCATGCTCCATTAAGCCTCAAGTACTTCCTCTTTTCGACACAGGTCTTCTGTCTGGCCCCATGTTTTTAAGTCTGATGAAAGCAGAGATGCTGTCTAATATAACTTTTTTTTATAGACAATGGTTGTTTTTTTTTGCCTGGATAGCCTCTAGCAAGACAGGAAAAGATTTTTTGACCATTTTTTTCTACAAATGCTTGTTTTCTCATCTCGGTCAAGCTTCCAACAAAGGCATGCATCTCTCAATGGCACGGTATCATAGTGGTTAGCACTGTTGCTTCACAACGCCAGGGTCCCGGGTTCGATTCCCGGCTTGGGTCACTGTCTGTGCGGAGTCTGCACATTCTCCCCGTATTTGCGTGGGTTTCCTCCGGGTTCTCCGGTTTCCCCCCCACAAGTCCCGAAAGACGTGTTGTTAGGTAATTTGGACATTCTCAATTTTCCCCCAGTGTACCCGAACAGGTGCTGGAATGTGGTGACTAGGGATTTTCACAGTAACTTCATTGCAGTGTTAATGTCAGCTTACTTGTGACACTAATAAAGATTATTATTAATGCTTTGGCTGCACTTCAGCATCTTAAGAATGAACCGCATGCCTGGACAGTAGTAACATCTCCACCACACAAACGTTGGCCATACTTCAGACAAGAAGGCACAAGGGTCCCTTAATGAGTCCCTGGAAATCAATGCACCCTTGGATGTTGCTGCCATTGGCCCTGGGGGATCTTGGCTCCTGATTTGGGTGGGAAGTCTTATGAAGCCTGAAGCTTGTCAGAGCAAGGAACTGGCTGCATGTCACAGATGGGGACAGGGCTGGCCTCTGAGATCAATGTCCCAGAAGAGAGGCAGGGAGAATAGTGGGCTGCCATTCGTTCTGGAAGTCACAGCCCCTACAGTGGCTGCCCTGCTGTATGGAGTGTGGCTACTTTACAGGAAGAAGGTGGCATGATGTTCAAACTTGATAATCCACCCGGCATCCTTTTTTGCCACTGAGAGAACATGTGTGCTCTTGCATTCCTGCTAGTTTTTAAAAATTCATTTACGGGATGTGGGCGTCGCTGGTTATGCCACCATTTATTGCCCATCCCTAGTTTCCCCTCAGAAAGTGGCAGTGAGTTGCCTTCTTGAACTGCTGCAGTCCCTGAGGTGTAGGTACACACACTGTGCTGTTAGGGAGGGATTTCCAGGATGTTGCCCCAGTGACAGTGAATGAACGGCAATATATTTCCAAGTTAACGTGGTAAGTGACTTGGAGGGGGACCTCCAGATGGTGGGGTTCCCAGTTATCCTGAGCAAGATGGCCCCAATTGAAATTGTCTTAAAGGTAAATGGCAAACCTTTGGAAATGGAGGTGCTTCATCAACCATTGTGGGGAACAGACCTTCACGCATACCCATGACGGAGCTCAAACCTTGAGCTTGATCAACACCACAGCCAAGCATTCCACTTACACCAGTGAAACCTTGAAAATCCTTGGAACCACCAACACACCAGTGGCTTATAAAGAGCAAGAGGCCCATCTTCCCCTGGTTGTCATGGAAGGGCACAGACTCAGCCACATGGGAAGTGATTGGTTGCAGCAAATTAAACTTATTTTGCTGGAAATGTTTAAAATTTTGAATGCTGTCCTTCAGGATGTCTTGAGAAGGTAGGATGACGTTTTGCACAATGAATTAGGTTGGATTAAAGGCATCAAAGCCAAAATCAAATTCAATTTGGATACGCCCAAGTTATTTTAGGGCCAGACCAGATCCCTATGTCCTCCAGCAGAAGGTTGAAGCTGGGCTCAAGAAATTGGAAGGACTGGGCATAACCAGAGCAGTTCAGTTTTCTCAAGTGGCTGGCATGAAATGTTCTTATTCTTAAGCCAGATAATTCTGTAATTATCAGCAGGGACTGCAAGTTAACCATACATCAGGCTGTCCATAAATCAGGCTGTCCAGGTGGATAGGTACCCGATTCCCCACACTGAGGACCTCTAGATCAAGCTGGCGGGAGGCCTCACCTACTCTAAATGAGATCTCTGCCATGCATGCCTTCAATTAGAATTGGATGAAGAGTCCCAGAGGTTCACCACCATAAAAACCCCAAAAGGCGTTTATCAGTGAATGAGGTTGCAATTTGGTATCGCATCAACTCTTGCTATTTTAATAATAATAATTTTTATTGTCACAAGTGGGCTTACATTAATACTGCAATGAAGTTACTGTGAAAAGCCCCTAGTCGCCACATTTCGACGCATGTTCGGTTACACAGAGGGAGAATTCAGAATGTCCAAATTACCTAACAGCACGTCTTTTGGGACTTGTGGGAGGAAACCGGAGCACCCAGAGGAAACCCATGCAGACACAGACCGGGAGTAGACCCAGTGAGCACTTGCAGGAAGGGAATCCATGTTAAAACCTGGGCCAGGTGGCCGGGAGCAGAGCACTATTGCCAGCAAGTGTCCCAGACAGAGAATAGGGAGAGAGGACAGGGAGATGTCGCAAAGGGAGAGGGGATACAAAGAGGTCTCAAAAGCAGGGTACAGAGGCAGGAAAATGTCCCAGCTCAATTAAAAGGAGAGGAGCAGAGAAACACGCTTGAAACAGTAGAAGGGTTGTGGGGAACATGCTTTAAGTAATGAGGGCTCAGGAGAAGACCTGATGATCCAAGGGTTGGTAACCCTATGCTGTGGGCTATTGGGGCAAAGTTACACCTTTGGAGCTGAAGGCCGGGATTCTCCGTTGCGAGTCCACCTGCTATCACTGCTAGCAAGGCTGGAGAATCTGGCACTCAGCCAAATCTCCCATTCACTGCAGTGAGACAGGAGTATCCTACTGCCGAGAACGGAGGGAGAATCTCACCTCGTGTGTTCCGCTCAGCATGGTTGAAGATCTTAATTTGTGTATGTGAATCGGTGCTTCAGTGTATTCGTGGGAATCCAGACAACGGAATCTTGGAAGTTGAGTTTAAAACCTCCAAGGTGTGCTGTCATTATTGCCATCTGAGTTGAAGTGACTTCTGGGAGCATTTTCAAGTTAATTATTCAATGATGAAGACAGAAATGCAGAGTTACAGTGAGACTGGTTGAATCACTGCGTGTACTAACATGTGGGTAAGTTTTTGAGAAATCGGTGGACTCTCTTGGTCTCATATATCAGTTATTTGACAGTTTAGTGGTATAGTGTGTTTAACCACAGTTTGCCTGTTAATTCACATATCCTCATATTTACCCTGAATGCTGGAGTACACGATAGATATTGTAAATTGTTTCTAACCTTGTAAGATTTATTTTTGTTCATTCAAAACCCTGTGGCCTTATACACTGAGCAAGGTCTTGAATATCAGACTTTGTCTACATTAAACAACAATGTCCCTTATAGTGCATAGTGTCCAAAATTGCCCTTAGTGTTGGGTGGGGTTACTGGGTTATGGGGATAGGGTGGAGGTGTGGACCTTGGGTAGGGTGCTCTTTCCAAGAGCCGGTGCAGACTCGATGGGCCGAATGGCCTCCTTCTGCACTGTAAATTCTATGAAATTCTATTACCAGGTCTTATTAAAAGAAAATGGATGTCTGGCCAAGGATCATAACAATAGCGAGCATATTTCAAAAAGCTTGATTGGTTGAGAAGCACTTTGGGGTATTCTAAGGATGTGAAAGTTGCTATATAAATTAAAATATAGAATGGAACACTTGGAAGAATTTTGGGTGCATCTGTGCAATTTTAACAGGACCACCTCGCTGATTGTATCTCTGGGTTAGCCATTGTATGGGTGACAGTGGACCTGGTGGAAACCGTATTCTCATCTCAAGCACTTAAAGGGCCACAAATTAGACAGCTCCGTGCTCACTTTTACTGATACCAGGGGCACGGTTTGCCGACCTCACCGCGTCCGACATGGTGACGCGACGAGGCCATTGAATTTTGTGAGAGTCACAAGATTTGTGACGCTCAAAGTCTCGCGGGAATCGCGGAATCGCAATATAAATCTCGCCCTCACTGGGCCACGATCCAGACAAACATATTCAAATGAGCGGGACCATAAAATTTGCCCCGTAGTCACTATTGAAATATAGGAAACACAGTTCTTATGCAGCAAGCTCCCACAAAACGGCAAAATGACAACGATCAGATAATCTGCTTTTTTCAGTAGCGTTGGGTAAAGGATAAATATTGGTCAGAACCTCCGAGGTAACTGCCCCGTCTGTTCAAAATAGTGCCATCGGATCTTTTACATCTCCCTGTGGAAGCAGATGTGGCCTTGGGACAACATCTCTGGACAAAGCTGACAGCACTCCCTCAAACCCTGAAAAGGAAGATTGAACAATTTCATCAATTTGAAATTATTTCCTTTACAAAACTTGATTTGACTGAAACATGTGTAATAATTTAAGGACACAGCACGATGGTTAGAGGTTAATAATGCAATTGAAAAGTGTAACATCTGACAATGGAGGCGATCAGAGGGGAATGCTCCAATTTAGTATGTAATTTGTGGTGTGATAAACACAACAGTCCGGATTTCGAGGAGTAATTCCCATTACACATATCATCAGGAAAAATCATCCTGTCGAAAGAAAACTATTTATACAATAGTTGAACACCTTTCTGGAGGCCCGAGGATTGGAAATGTTATACTCCTGTTCAAAAATGGAAAGAGGGATAACCCAGCAAATAAAGGCCGGTGAGCCCACGTTGATGGGGGATTTGCTAAAGATAATGACCGGAATTCCCCAGCCATTTAGATGGTATCGACACACGTGTCTTGGAGAACCACAATTCAGCTGGGTCTGTCTCTTTCTCACTCATGGTAAGGGGGGTGGGGGCTAGTGCCAGGGGGCACAGTGCTGCCTGCCCACCCTGGCCGCCCGAGAAGGTTGTGGAGTTTCTTCCGGCACTGCATGCCGGTCCGGACGTCTTTGCTCACGGTGTTCAACAGCTCTGCTACCTGCGCCCAGGCACGACAGACGGCGGCAGCTGGCAGCCTCCTTCCAGAGCCGGGGTGCAAGGTCATCCTCCGCTCCTCCACTGCGTCCAGGAGGGTCTCCAGTTCCACGTCCATGAACCTTGCCGCCACTCTCCTTCCAGCCACCTTGTTGGCTGGGATGATGTGTGTGGGGGAGAATTGTTTCTCTGCGGCTGCAGTTTGTTAGCCTCCTGAGTGTCAATCACAGACCCGGGAAACCCCGCACCTTTTTACATTGGAATCGATTGTGTTTCACGCGGCGTCGGCGCTAGCCCATTAATAGAAGCAGTTTCAGGTGCAGGTACGGCGCCAATTTTCCTGTCGTGAAAGTCCACAGATTCTCCGTTAGCATCAAGAATTAGTCTTAGAAATGTAGAATCCAGCCAATCATGTCCAACGCTGGACGTCATGCTTTAAAGAAAAATGGACTTGCTGTATATTTTCACAGCTGTCTCCCACGCTCTCCACCAGTACAGATACCTACCTCCGGCCCGCGGTCTAATCATGCATCTCATCTTGTGTCTTGCAGGAGCAGCTGGGGATAGGATGGGACCTTCAAGTCTCCCCCCCTCCCCCCCTCAACCCACCCACCCCAAGCCAATGCCACAGCCGAGCCCCTCCGTGAGCTGAGCAGCGACGAGAGCAGCTCGGATGAAAAACATCGTCTGCGACTCAGGAGACCCCCCGAGCTCGAGTCGGAGGATGACAGTGAATTTCCATCACAGCTCTCTCCAACACCCTCCACCATCCCAGAGGCACCCACCTCGGTTGTGCACTTCAGTGAAGAGGCTCCTGGGACACTCTCTGGTGTGCCCAACCAGCTGATCCAGTACAGCAGGTGAAGAAAGGAACTCTGAAGGAGGCAGACGGTTGGAGGGCAGGCCGACCCCCGGGACTAGCTGCCATCCAAACGGTTTCGGGCCTAACTGACAGTCCCATTGATTGTGGAGATTCGTCGCAGAGCCAGGGACGACATGAGGGGTAGTCGGCGAGCATCCAGCACCTGCAGGTGTAGTTGGAGGAGTCCAACCGCATGCAGCAGCAGAAGGTGGTGCCGACAATGCATGCCACCCAGGCCATCAATGCCTTGGGCACCCTGTGCAGGTGCTGGCTGAGATCCAAAGACAGCGTTTCAGAGCCACCTGGAAATTGCAGCGGCGCTCCTGAGTGTGGCCCAGTCACAGCAGGCCATGGCTGGGAACATCTGCGGCATTGTACAGGCGCTGGCCGGCATGGCGCAGACACTGAGGGCGGTGGTCCAGTCCCAGAGGGAGATGGCACAGTCACTGGCTGATGTAACACAGACCCAGAGGGTGGTGGCACAGTCAATGGGTGATGTGGTGCAGTCCGGACAGAGATGGTCTGCTCTCTGTGCTCCTTGGCCAGGAGAATCCAGACCCTGGTCGAGACCAGAGCGGGCCTCCAGGACTGACAGTGCCAGGTGGCAAGGGAGCCTCAGGGGTTAGCTCTGCTTGCATCCCCATCCCATAGAGTAGCCTGAGGGCCATCGGGCACTCCGAGGGAGGAAGAGGTGATGGGACCGGTGCCGGTGACTCCCACCGGGTAAATGCCAGAACACCGTAGCACCTCGGACCCTCACCCCCCCCACTCCTGACCCTGGTGCATCTTGTGGGCAGTGGGTGAACCATGGCACCTGGGATACCCGAGCACCCTGGTGGAAAGTGGGCAGGAGCCAGACCTCGTCAGATGATGCTGTGCACCAGAACTCATCACAGAGTGGCCTGTCATCATCCTCCATCGCATGGACCAGAGCCGCTGTTGCTGCCAACCGAGTGCCCCCTGAGTCTGGTGTGTGTCATGGAGGAGGCTGCAGCAGATGGAGGTTTGGGGGGGGGGGGGGGGGTAGCTGTGGGAGGGGGGGGAGTGAAGGGTTGTTGGGGTGAGATGCAGTGTTTGTTCTCCTCTCCAGTCCCCCCTCCCGTCCAATTGGTGAACCTGGACGCGAACAGAGCATCCTATGCGCGTCGGCTCTGGCACACACGTCCTGTGACCTCGTGTGCCTGCCTGGGCCCCATGTCCTTCCCATCCTCTCCCTCCCCCACATCGTCCTCATTGGTTGAAGCCTGCTGTTCCTCTTTCTCCTCCAACCCGTCACCCCACTGCTGTGCGATAATGTGGAGGATGCAGCAGGCTGTCACATTGCAGGCTACCCTCTCAGCATCATTCTGGAGGGCCACTCCAGTGCGGTCCAGGCACCTGAACTGCATCATCAGGAGGCCGAAGCCTCCTCTTGATCACGGACCTAGTCGCTGCATGGGCATCGTTGTAGCGGGACTCCATGTCGGTCTGTGGCCTCCAGATAGGTGTCATCAGCCACGACCGCAGTGGATAATCCATGTCACCCAGGAGCCAACTCCCCAGCCAGGGAGGGGACGTCTTGAACATGTCAGCAATCAACGAGTGTGTCAGGATGAAGACGTCATGCATCCTGCCCAGACAGGTCCCCACTCGGTGCCTGGAAAGACCCCATAGCGTAAAAGTTCAGAGCGATCATCACCTTGACGGCCACCGGGAGTGGGTTTCCTCCCCCATACCCCCGCGGTGCAGGTGCCCCATGATCTGGCAGATATGTTGCGCTGTCTTTCTGCTCAGCTGGAGTCTTTGACGGCATGCCCAGTCTGACAGGTCCTCGAACAACAGGCGCTGCTGGGTTAAATGAGACCTCATGCGGCGCCTACTTGGCACCTCTTCCTCCATGGCCTATTGGGCAGCTAGCTATCCACCTTGGGAGGCTGCGTCCTGTCCATCTTTGGAACGCTCCGCTGCTGCAAGTTCGTCCTCTGTGGTGAATGTATTCACCTAAGTATGAACTGTCTGTACAGAGCTGTGACCTATTATGGCCACCTATATTAAAGGCTGATCAGAACTGATTTTATATTAAATCATACATTCACTTTATATTAAAAGATGATCAGAGTTGATGCTATATTAAATTATGTATTTAACCCGATATTAAAAACTGATGATTGATGAGCCCATTATCAATGTAAACCATTACTTCTCGCAATAATGTTTTTTTTAATATGTATTATCTATGTAAGAGTCCAGATGCAGTGAACTCATTAAGTCTAGTGGCCTTGCCATTAAGGGAGGTTATTGCCTGTCTAGTGGCCTTGCCATTAAGAGAGGCTACTGCTTGGCAAGAGACGCTGCCAAGAAGGGAGGCTGGTGTTTTTCTGTAGATAGCTACCAGAGGTATCAACCTCGTATCTTTAGAAACAGGTGCCCTGATAGGCCTCACTGAAATTAAGGCCTTGCCAACCAAGAGAGAGAGATGGTTCTTTGTCTCGAAATAACTGTGGGGAGTTAACTTGTTTTTCAAAATAAGGGACTATGCTAAAACTCCCCTCGCACTCTCTCGCTCTCCCTGAGTGTAAAGACAATATAAATATTCAAGCAAAAGGTGCGAAAGTTAGAGTTTCGCTTGGAGAGCTGTTGAGGAGATGACTGGGTGTTTATTGGAGTAAACTGACATATCGCGACTCGTTGAGTTCTACTCTTGATTGAGTATCGAGCTCCGAGACAACCAGTCGATGTGAGTATGAGATGTTAATAGTTTAAGCAAATATGTTGTGAAAGAAACTCAGAGGCTAACTCATCACGTATCCTGTATCTGTCAAACTGTATCATTTATCAAAATACTTGTATTAGCCTTTTTTCTTTAAATAAATTGCGTATATATTTTACCATAAAGACCGGTGTCTATTTCAATAAATAAGAGTGACATTTAACTAAGACTCATCATATTCTCACCCTCTGAGGGTATCTGGAAGGTCACGTGCCCATGCCTAGCTCTCAGGAATTAGAAATATTTAGTCACGTTAAGGATAAGATAGTCATCTAAGGCACAGTCTCTCCTGTACACTGAAAGTAGTGAACGCAAGGCACATTGTGTATACTATAGTTAAATCTCCCATACAGAGAGTCTTACTTTAGATATAAACAAGACCTTGTCTAGCAGCTTACAACCTCGACTACTCAGGCAGATCTTAGATAAATACTCCTCGACCGTCACACTATGACCTGGAAATGATAATACGGTCTACTTCCAGGTACTGTACTGGAACCCCGGTGGGCTCCGCCTCTGGCTCCGCCCTCACCGGGGGTTATATAGACCGGCCACCTGTGGGTGGCATTCATTTATACAACAGATACTGGCAGGCGAGTTCATGGATAATAAAGCCTTAGATTCACTCGTTCTCACGGTCTCACAGTGAATTGACGGTATAGCAATTTATTATCCATCGACAGCACCATGGAAGCCGCTCTAAAGCCAGATAAGCTTGAACTCGACGCGCGAGCGACAGAAGCCAAGGAGATTTTCGACCACTGGCATCGCTGTTTTGAGGCCTACCTCGACTCCTCCACAACGCCTCCCTCTGAAACCCTCAAGCTGCGACTCCTCCACGCTCGGGTGAGCCATCGAATCTCCGTGATGATAGAAAAAGCTGCCACTTACGAGGCGGCGGTCGAGACCCTCAAGGCGCATTTTGTGAAGCCTGTTAATGAGGTGTTCACCCGACACCTCCTCACTACTCACCGTCAATGCGCCGGAGAATCGCTGGACAAGTACCTGGAAAACCTGACCCTACTCGCAAGGAACTGCAGCTATCGGTGACGGCGGAGGAGCACATGAGCCCACAGAACGGGGACATCTACCTGGCTGGGGTCCGATCGAACTACATCAGGCAGCGCCTGCTGGAAAACGGACCACTGACCTGCGGGACATGGTAAAACTAGCCACCTCGTTAGAGGTGTCCTACCAGAGCCTCAGTGCGTTTCCCGCGGACCCGGCGAACCCCTCGTGGACACCATTGTCGCGGCCCCCATCATACCCGACTACATCACAGGCCTGTGCCGCGCGGCTGCCCGTCCAGACCGGGGAACCACAGTGCTACTTCTGCGGCCAGGGTCAACCGCCCCGGCAGCGTTGTCCAGCCCGCACAGCGACGTGCAGCGACTGTGGCAAAAAGGGACACTTCGCCAGAGTCTGTCTGGTCCGACCTAAAGCCAGAAGTCGAAAAGTCACCAGGCCCGACCCATGGACTCACAGGCCCGCAGACCCCGCAATGTGGTTGCGTGCCAGCCGGGAATGCCCCCTTCAGACGCGTCATCAGCCTCGTGCGACTCATGGGGGCCGCCATATTGGCCGCCGGCTCCGACACCGGCCGACATGTGCGACCGATGGGGGCGGCCATCTTGGTCGCCATCTTCGACCCAGCCCGACACGCGCGACTCATGGGGGCCGCCATTTTGTGATACCGTTGACCACACAGGCTACCCGCAGCTTGGCGCAGTCACCCTCGACCAGTCGCAGCTAAACACCTGAAAAATTCCATGATGGTCGTCTGGGTCAACGGGCACGAGACCCCTTGTCTTTTCGACTCTGGGAGCACGGAGAGCCTTGTTCACCCTGACACGGTAAGGCACTGCTCCCTTCACATCTACCACGCATCCCAAACAATCTCCCTTGCCTCCGGATCCCATTCGGTTCTGATCCGGGGGTACAGTATCGCTAACCTCGCGATGCAGGGCGCCGAGTACGTTCATTTTAAGCTGTACGTCCTCCCTCACCTCTGCGCCCCCCTACTGCTTGGATTAGACTTCCAATGCAGTCACCGAAGCCTGACCCTGCAGATCGGCAGACCCTTACCCCCCTCACAGTATGCAGTCTCGCGACCCTCAAGGTCCGCCCCCCCTTCCCTCTTTGTGAACCTCACTCCCGCCTGTAAGCCCGTTGCCACCAGGAGCAGGCGGTACAGTTCGCTAGACATGATGTTTATCAAGTCAAAGGTCCAGCGACTGTTGAGGGAAGGGATCATCGAGGCCAGCAACAGCCCCTGGAGAGCACAAGTGGTGGTCGTCCAGACCGGGGAAAAGAATCGGATGGTTGTGGACTACAGCCAGACCATTAACCGGTTCCCACAACTGGATGCGTCCCCCCTACCCCGCATAGCGGAGATGGTGAACCAGATCGCACAGAACCGGGTGTTCTCAACGGTCGATCTGAAGTCGGCCTATCACCAGCTCCCGATCCACCCGGGAGAGCGCCACTACACTGCCTTCGAAGTAGCCGGCCAACTCTTCCACTTCCTCAGGGTCCCTTTCGGCGTCACTAACAGGGTCTCGGTTTTTCAGAGAACGATGGACCGAATGGTGGACCAGTACGGGTTGCGGGCTACATACCCGTACTTGGACAATGTTACCATCTGTGGCCCCGATCAGCAGGACCATGACGCCAACCTTCAGAGGTTCCTCCAGGCCGCCCAATCCCTCAACCTTACATGTAACAAAGAGAAGTGCGTTTTCCCCACTACCCGACTAGCCATCCTCTGTTACGTTGTGGAGAACGGAGTCCTAGGGCCCGACCCCGACCGCATGCGCCCTTTCTCGGAACCTCGCCCTCCCCACAGCCTCAAGGCCCTCAAACGATGTCTGGGGCTGTTCTCCTACTATGCCCAGTGGGTCCCCAACTATGCGGACAAAGCCCGCCCACTTATTAAAATCACCACATTTCCCCTGACGGCTGAGGCATGCTCGGCCGTCAGCCGCATCAAGACTGACTCTCTAAGGCCGCAATGCACGCGGTGGATGAGTCTGTCCCCTTCCAGGTAGAGAGCGATGCATCAGACGTCGCCCTGGCCGTCACACACAACAAGGCGGGCAGACCAGTAGCCTTCTTCTCTAGAACGCTCCACGCTTCCGAAATCCGACACTCCTCAGTCGAAAAGGAAGCACAAGCCATAGTGGAAGCCATGCGGCACTGGAGGCACTACCTAGCCGGTAGGAGGTTCACCCTCGTCACCAACCAGCGGTCGGTTGCCTTTATGTTCGACAATGCACAATGGGGCAAGATTAAGAATGGCAAAATCTTGAGGTGGAGGATCGAACTCTCCACCTACAATTACGATATCAAGTATCGTCCTGGGAAGCTCAATGAGCCCTCAGATGCCCTGTCCCGCGGCACATGCGCCAGCGCGCAGGATAGCCACGATGACCTCTGTCACCCGGGGGTCACCCGGCTTACCCATTTTATTAAGGCCCGCAACCTGCCCGACTCCACTGAGGAGGTCAAGGCCATGACCAGGGACTGGCAAGTCTGCGTGGAGTGCAAAACCGCACTTCTACCGGCCAGACAAGGCCCACCTGGTAAAGGCCTCCCGGCCCTTTGAGCGTCTCAGTATTGACTTCAAAGGGCCCCTCCCCTCCATCAACCGTAATGTATACTTCCTTTCCGTCGTTCATGAGTACTCCCACTTCCCCTTCACTGTCCCCTGCCCCGACATGACCTCGGCCACGGTTATAAAGGAACTGCACAGCATCTTCACATTGTTCGGTTTCCCTGCGTACATCCACAGCGACCGGGGCACATCGTTCAAAAGCGATGAGCTGCGTCAGTACCTGCTCAGTAAGGGCATCGCCTCGCGCAGGACTACGAGCTATAACCCGTAGGGAAATGGGCAGGTGGAGAGGGAGAGCGCGACGGTATGGAAGGCCATCCTTCTGGCCCTCCTGTCTAGAAGTCTCCCGATCCCCCGCTGGCAGGAGGTCCTCCCCGACGCCCTCCACTCAATTAGATCACTCCTCTGCACAGCCACGAAAGAGACCCCTCATGACCGTTTGTTTGTCTTCCCTAGGAAGTCCATCTCCGGGGTCTCGCTTCCATACTGGCTGACAACTCCGGGACCTGTCCTTTTCCAGAAGCATGCGAGGAGCCATAAGACTGACCCCCTGGTCGAGAGGGTCCAGCTGCTGCACCCCAACCCCCAGTACGCCTACGTCACGCACCAGGACAGACGGCAAGATACGGTCTCCCTACGGGACCTGGCGCCAGCTGGTTCCCCTGCCAATGCGCCCCCTCCCCACTGCTTACCGCCACCCCCAGTGCCCCGTACGCCGCCCTGGGTCTCCTGTATTGCCCTGCGCCTGCACTGCCACCACCCACCACCCCCCTGCCTACCCCCACCCCTCAATCATCTCCGACACGCCGGACTGAAGCTCAAGCTCCAGACAATACGTCCCCGGAGTCACCACCTGCAACAACTGCGCCCGCCGCATCACCAGCTGAGGAGGTCTAAAAGAATGATCCGGTCTCCAGACAGACTGAACATTTGATGACCCCCACGTCACCCCCGCTGGACTTGATTTTTTTTAACAGGGGGTGAATGTGGTGAATGTATTCACCTAAGTATGAACTGTCTGTATAGAGCTGTGACCTATGACCTGAAAATGATAATACGGTCCACTTCCAGGTACTGTACTGGAACCCCGGTGGGCCCCGCCTCTGGCTCCGCCCCCACCGGGGATATATAGACCGGCCACCTGTGGGTGGCACTCATTTGTACAACAGATACTGGCAGGCGAGTTCATGGATATTAAAGCCTAGTATTCACTCGTTCTCATGGTCTCACAGTGAATTGACAGTATAACATCCTCCTTGAGCAGCTCCAGCTCATACAGCTGCAGGGCATCCTCCACGGCTGCGGAGAGAGCAGGAAGGCCACCATTGCTGGTTGAAATCCAATATCCATGTCTTCAAGGGGTGAAAGGCCGACATGTTGGCATAATGCCGGAATGGCCGTCACCCTGGGGGCCTCTGGCCCTGGTGCTCATCCCTGTGCCAGGGGTACTGTTGGATGATGCTGCCCTTGCCAACAGTATGCTCCACGGTCCCGCCAGGTGCCCCAGTAGGGTCATCACTGGCCGTTGCTCTGGGTGGGCCACCTGATGCTCAGCGGGTGGGTGGCGGCTGGGTAGGGGTTGTATGGCGGAGGGTTGAGTGAGGGGCACAAGTCACTCTGCAGAAACGTGCCAAAGTAGGTGGTCAAAGGTGTGCGCAGCAAGATGGCTGCCTTGCAGTCCGTGGGAATGGCGGTCCGTGACTGGACAGTGCGCCAGTCCCATGGGGGGTTACCCCGGTCACTCAGCTTGTTCTCCCATCACCCCCCTTCCCTGGTCCTGGCAGTGGCCCCCCTACCCCAGCCAGCCCGGCCAATGTTGGCCTGGTAACCCACAGTCGCGCCTTTCCGTATCCTCCCTCCTCTCTCTCTCCTCAGCATCCACGCCGCCGATTTCATGAATTTTCAAAGCACAAGTGAACCGCGCTGTTGGGAATTCAGCCCATCGGCGACGGAAAATCACGGAGGCCGAAAGAATCCCAGGTCAGGCCCATAAATGACATGCCATTGTGGTGTTTACTGTGCATGTGCTCCAGAACACATTGATGCCACTGTCGAGGTGACAGAGAATTGAGATTTGGCCCCGCCGTAGTAATCTTTGCTCTCCTCACACCTGGCCTGGGGGTCGAGTCGCCCCTGCGGCTCCTCCCCTCGATGACCTAAGCTCACAGATGTGCTGGTGGCTCACTGGCTTCCTGTCTGCTGCTGCTGGATATCTAGCCTGGCCTCTGCTCTAGCTCACGTCAATCTGGTTTCCATCCAGCCCTTTCACTCTCAGCCTGGTCGAGTCGCCCCACTGCTCACTGAAAGCCATGCCAGCGCCGCCCTGTCTCTTGCACTTCCCGACTGCTGACAGCTCTCGCTCGGGTGGATAGGCCTCGAGCCTCCATGTTCACGTGTGCTCTTGGTTGGCTGCCTGCCTGCTGCTGGCTTTATCTGGCCTCTGCTCTTGCCATCCGTTGGCGGCCAACCCTCGCCAGTCTGGGTTGCGACCCAACCCTGCTTACATTCAGCCCTGGCCCTCTGCTCCTCAGACAGGCCGGCATCTGCCAGGTCTTCGCACCTCCCGACTGCTCACCTCGTGCTCAGGTGGCCAGGCCTCGAGCCACAACAACCGTGTGTGTTTCTGGCTGACTATCTGGCTGCTGCTCGACTTATCTGGCCTGCCCTCTGTTCCCTCTTGGATGGTTGGCTGCCCTCCTGCCTTCCTCACTGCCTTCCTCAGCCCTGGCCTGGTGGTCGAGAGGCGCCCTGCTGCTCTCCTCGATGGCCATTGCCCAACGGATCCACCTCTGTGCTCGCTGAAGGCCTCACAGATTATCACTCCGATGGAAGGTTGGCAAACTAATCTTCGCCTTCGGCTGTCGGGTCTGTCTGTTGGAAACCTGGTTGTTGCTTCACAAAAGGAAAGTTCAGAAATTTCACAGCAGACAATCAAGTGGTCTGGCCGAACCGCTCTCAATACTCCATCCACTCAGCATCTGGGACAGTGTTTTCCCTCTCTCAGGGGACTCCACCAATCACAGCCTGATGTTTTTCTGCATTGCCTGCCTGCTGATAAATTCAAAGCTACCAGGCTCTGATTGATGCTCCCATGTTAGGTACATAGTGTCATGAGAATGTCGCTTTAAGAAATGGTCAGCTGCTCATGTTACTACAATGATGTCAGAGTGTGGGTGGAGCTGAGCTCTGTTTCTGCTGTTTAGTTTCACTTTGAGAAAAGGTTGGGTGGGTCTGGGTTTTCCAGTGTTGCAGCTGAAGTCAGACAAATCAGATGTACTGTTGATCTCTCTGCCATCAAAAGACTATCTCTTGATCATTTGGTGAATTCAGAATTACAAATGTTCTCAATAGTGAATGTGAACCTAATGTGCTCCTGTTTAAAGGTTTGTTAAGTCTTTTGGATGTTAAAAGGACAGCTTAAAGGATTACTTAGTGTTGTATTCTTTGGGGGTTATCTCTGAATTAATGGTAGCTAAGATATTCACTTTGTTTTAAAAAGGTTAACTTGAGTTCATAGAATAAACATTGTTTTGTTTTTAAAAATACAAGTCCATTTCTGCTGTACCATACCTGTAGAGTGAGCCATGTGCTCCCCATACCACAATCTATTAAAAGTTGTGGGTCAGGTGAACTCCGTGATACACTTTGGGATTCTCTAAACCCTGACCCATAACAATTGGGGATTCGAGGGGGATAAAAGTCTATCTATTGGATTGGCTTAGTGAACTTAAAGGCAGTGAGGGGTGAGCATATTGTAGTTTCTTTTCAGGTGTGGTATTTTAGTTTAAGTGGGGAGTGTGGTGTGGGCAATGGCTCTTTCAGAGGCTCAGAAGTTTTTGGGAATGGAGACAGTCACATGCAGTACCTTACGGACAGAGAGTAAAAGCAGACTGTTAGATTTGGCAAATACATTGCTGTTAACATTACCTGAAAAAATTTGAAAAGCTGAGGTAATTATGGCGGTGGTTAAACATTTAAAATTGCCTGAGATACAGTTTGACTCATTGGAAATGGCAAAAATTCAGTTACAAATTAAACAAATGGAACATGAGAAAGTATTAATGCAGCTTGAATACGATAGAGAGGACAAAGAGAGAAGAAAGGAGGAAAGAAAGAATAGCCCTCGCAGAACAAAAAGAAAAAGAAAGGGAGATACAGTTCATGTAAAAAAGAAAAAAGAAAAAGAAAGAGATAGAGGGGAAAGGGAAAAAGAGAGAGAGTTTCAACTTCAGAAAATGGTCATGAAACATGACAGTCAGTTAAAATTGGCAGACGGAATGGGAAACGTACAGTTGGATGATAGTGATGAGGATAGTGAGGAAGAGCATCATAGTCGAAGATGTGGTGGGGATCTATTTAAATATGTCCAAGCATTGCCAAGGTTTGACGAGAAGGAGGTAGACGCCTTTTTCATGCCATTTGAGAAGGTTGCTAAGCAAATGAAATGGCCACAGGACATGTGGGTATTACTGATTCAAACAAAGCTGGTAGGCAGGGCTAGTGAAGTGTTTGCATCACTCCCGGAGGAGCTATCTGGGACGTATGAGGAGGTGAAAAAATCCATCTTCAGTGCATATGAACTAGTGCCTGAAGCATACAGACAAATGTTTAGAAATTTAAGGAAAGAATTTGGTCAAACATACATGGAGTTTGAAAGGCTCAAACAGAGTAATTTTGATAGGTGGATAAGGGCTTTGAAAATAGACCCAAAGTATGAAACTCTCAGAGAAATTAAACTTTTGGAGGAGTTTAAAAATTCAATTCCTGATGTAGTGAGAACTCATGTGGAAGAACAGAGGATTAAAACTGCGAGATTAGTAGCAGAAATGTCAGATGATTATGAATTAGTTCATAAATCAAACCTTGGTTTCCGACATCAGTTTCAGCCTGTGAGGGATAGAAATTGGGATATGAGAAATACTCAAATGGTAAAGGTAAAGGTGATCTGATGGGAGATAATAAGGAGAGTGTACCTCAGATTAAAAAAGAAATCCAGGAGGGTGGAAAAGAAGTGAAAAGTTTCAAATGTTTTCACTGTAATAAACTAGGCCCTGTAAAGTCACAGTGTTGGTGGTTGAAGAAAAGCACTGGGAAGGCTAATGTGGTAAAACAGGATAAGACAGTGGGGTTTGTTAGAGTGGTAAAGGAAAGCCCAAGGGAAGTGAAGGAGGTGCAAAAGGTTGTAGAGACTGTTCAAGAGGTGATTGATAAGAAGGTGCCAGATGTCTTTAAAGAATTTACTTGTGTGGGTAAAGTTTACTCATGTGTATCAGGAGGAGCAGGTAAAGAAGTCACAATTTTAAGAGATAATGGTAAGAGATGAGTCTTTAAAAAAAACATTTAGATAGTTACATGGGTAAGATGGGTATAGAGGGTTATGGGCCAAGGGCGGGCAACTGGGACTAGCTTAATGGTAAAAACTGGGCGGCATGGACTGGTTGGGCCGAAGGGCCTGTTTCCATGCTGTAAACTTCTATGATTCTATGATTCTATGAGGAGTTATGTAGGTTGGGAAGAATGTTGCCAGAAAAGGTGGTAATATGTAGAATTCTGGGTGAGAGGAGTAGCATTCCATTATATAAGGTGAGGTTGGAAAGTCCAGTGAAGAGTGGTGAAGTGGTAGTAGGAGTAATAGAGAAACTATCTTGTCCAGAAATACAGTTTATCTTGGGTAATGATACAGCTGGATCGCAGGTGGGAGTGATGCCTACTGTGGTTGATAAGCCAGTGGAAAATCAGACAACTGAAGTGTTGAAGGACGAATATCATGGGATTTTTCCGGATTGTGTAGTAACAAGGTCGCAAAGTCACAGGTTAAGACAAGAGGAGAAATCAAAGAGTGAAGATGAAGTTGAAGTGCAATTATCAGAAGCGATTTTTGATCAGATGGTTGAAAAAGAACAAGAACACGTGGAGAATGAGGCACATATTGTTAGTTCAGGAACATTGGCGGAGTTACAACAGAAAGATGTAGAAATAAAACGGATGTATCAGAAAGCATATACGGAAGAGGAATCTGCGTGTATACCAGAGTGTCATTACCATAAAAATAATGTCTTGATGAGAAAATGGAGACCTTTACATATGCAGCCAGATTAAAAGTGGGCAGAAGTTCATCCAGTAGTATTTCTGGTAGGGTATAGAAAAGAGGTGTTGCGAGTTGCACATGAGGTACCAGTGGGAGGTCATTTGTGGATAAGGAAAACTCAAGCTAAAATGCAGAAACATTTTTATTGGCCTGGACTACATAAAGATGTAGTTAAATTTTGTCAATCATGTCACACATGTCAAGTGATAGGGAAACCTCAAGCAGTGATAAAACCAGCGCCCTTAATACCCATTCCAACATTTGAGGAACCTTTTACAAAGGTCCTAATTGATTGCGTAGGACCGCTTCCTAAAACAAAAAGTGGGTATCAATATCTTTTGACTATAATGGATGTGTCTACTAGGTTTCCAGAGGCCATACAAATGTGAGGTAATGCATTTTGGAAGGTCTAATGCAGGTAGGGAATATACAGTGAATGGTAGAACCCTCAAGAGTTTTGAAAGTCAAAGAGATCTAGGAGTACAGGTCCACAGGTCATTGAAAGGGGCAACACAGGTGGAGAAGGTAGTCAAGAAGGCATACGGCATGCTTGCTTTCATTGGCCGGGGCATTGAGTATAAGAATTGGCAAGTCATGTTGCAGCTGTATAGAACCTTAGTTAGGCCACACTTGGAGTATAGTGTTCAATTCTGGTCGCCACACTACCAGAAGGATGTGGAGGCTTTAGAGAGGGTGCAGAAGCGATTTACCAGAATGTTGCCTGGTATGGAGGGCATAAGCTATGAGGAACGATTGAATAAACTCGGTTTGTTCTCACTGGAACGAAGGAGGTTGCGGGGTGACCTGATAGAGGTATACAAAATTATGAGGGGCATAGACAGAGTGGATAGTCAGAGGCTTTTCCCCAGGGTAGAGGGGTCAATTACTAGGGGGCATAGGTTTAAGGTGAGAGGGGCAAGGTTTAGAGTAGACGTACGAGGCAAGTTTTTTACGCAGAGGGTAGTGGGTGCCTGGAACTCGCTACCGGAGGAGGTAGTGGAAGCAGGGACGATAGGGACATTTAAGGGGCATCTTGACAAATATATGAATTGGATGGGAATAGAAGGATATGGACCCAGGAAGTGTAGAAGATTGTAGTTTAGTCGGGCAGCATGGTCGGCACGGGCTTGGAGGGCCGAAGGGCCTGTTCCTGTGCTGTACATTTCTTTGTCCTTTGTTTTGTTGTTTGTATTCCAGTACGTAATATTACAGCCAAAAAGATTGTGGAGGAGTTACTTAAATTCTTTACTAGATATGGACTATCCACAGAAATACAATCGGATCAAGGATCAAATTTTACCTCAAAGTTATTCAAAGAATTTATGGATAGCTCAGGAATAAAACAATTTAAATAAACTGCGTACCATCCAGAATCGCAGGGAGCGTTAGAAAGGTGGCATCAGACATTAAAGACAATGTTGAGGGCTTATTGTCAAGATTATCCAGAGGATTGGGATAAAGGAATTCCATTCGTACTGTTTGCAATTAGGGATGCACCTAATGAGTCAACCAAATGTAGTCCTTTTGTACTAATTTTTGGTCATGAGGTAAGAGGACCACTTAAATTGATTAAGGAAAAATTGGTGGGTGAGAAATCAGAAAGTACATTATTGGATTACATGTCAAATTTTAGGGAACGATTAAATATAGCAGGTGAATTGGCAAGACAACATTTGAAAGTTGCACAAAATGTGATGAAACGGACCCCGGACAAGAAATCCAAAGTTCGTAGTTTTGCCAGTGGAGATAAAGTTATAGTGTTGTTAGAAGTGGTAGGTGAGCCTTTAAAAGCTCGGTTTTGTGGACCTTATCAGATTGAAAGGAAATTAAGTGAGGTGAATTATGTGGTAAAAACACCAGATAGAAGGAAGACTCACCGTGTCATGTGAACATGCTCCAAAGGTACTTTGAAAGGGAAGGAGAGAAAAAGGAGGAGGTTTCAATGATTCTAACTCAAAGTGACGAACCAAATCCAGATGACTGTGAATTTGACATACCTCAAATGAAATTGGAAAATGCGAATGTTCTTAAAAATTGGGATAAATTATTGTGTTACCTCCCAGAGAAAAACAAACTGACCTGAAAGAGTTATTGATATCACATGGGCAAGTTTGTAGAGATAAATTGGGAAGTACTAAAATGGCGAAACAGCATGTAGATGTGGGAAATGCCGTTCCTATCAAACAACATCCATATAGACTTAACCCTTTCGAAATGGCACAGGTTAACAAAGAGATTGAGAGTATGCTTAAAAATGGCATAATTGAAGTGGGTTGCAGCCAATGGAGCTCACCCATAGTGATGGTGCCTGAACCAGATGATACCCAATGGTTGTGTCTGGACTATAGAAAATTTAATGCAATTACAAGAACGGACTCTTAGCCTATCCCACTTTTGGAGGATTTCATTGATCAAGTGGGACAATCAGTTTTTATTTCCAAACTGGATTCACTTAAAGATTACTACCTTTATCCGTAAGGGCGAAGGAGATTTCAGCTTTAGTGACTCCAGATGGTATATACCAGTTCAAAGTTATGCCATTTGGCATGAAAAACACCCCAGCCACATTTCAACGGTCAACTAACAAAGTTGTTTCAGGATTACCCAATTGTGCGGTATACATCGACGATCTGGTAATTTTCAGCCAGACAGTGACAGAACATTTAAAACATCTGATGGAGTTATTTAATCGACTTCAGGAGACGGGTTTGGTGATAAACCTAGCCAAAAGTGAATTTGGAAAAGCCCAAGTCACTTTCCTTGAGGAGTTTCCAATACTCTCAAGACGAAGGGAAATAATGCGATTTCTTGGCATGAGTGGATTTGATCGAACATTTGTGAAAAAGGTTTGTAGTGTGATTGCTCCACTGATGGCCTTGCTGAAGAAACGTCGAAAATTTCAGTGGACAGCAGACTTTCAGCAGGCATTAGATGGCCTGAAAGCTGTGATAACCAATGCTCCTGTGTTGGAGAATTGCTAGGGACTCTGTGATCAGATTGAACTAAAGTATCTGACTTTAAAGAGAAATGCCGAGGCATAGGGAAATGGATGGATCGTGCAGAGACCTTCTTGCTCAAAGAGACTGTCAATCGAGAAGGATTTCAGTTGGAGAAGAACGAAAAAAAAAAGGACTATATTATTAAACCTGTTTGAGTGTGTTGTTTTTTCAAACAAAAAGTATATTTACTGTGTGCATTTCTTAAAGGATAGTGAAAAGGTGAAAAATGAAACCATCTTGAAGTTGATGGTTTATTTTATTTTTTTGCGGGGAGGTGTCATGGTAATGTCGCTTTATGAAATGGTTAGCTGTTCATGTTACTACAGTGATGTCAGAGTGTGGGTGGAGCTGAGCTCTGATTCTGCTTTTTAGTTTCACTTTGAGAAAAGCTTGGGTGTGTCTGGGTTTTCCAGTGTTGCAGCTGAAGTCAGACAAAGCAGCTGTACTGTTGATCTCTCTGCCATCAAAAGACTATCTCTTGATCATTTGGTGAATTCAGAATTACAAATGTTCTCAATAGTGAATGTGAACCTAATGTGCTCCTGTTTAAAGGTTTGTTAAGTCTTTTGGATGTTAAAAAGACAGCTTAAAGGATTACTTAGTGTTGTATTCTTTGGGGGTTATCTCAGAATTAATGGTTGCTAAGATATTCGCTGTTTGTTTGAAAAAGGTTAACTTGAGTTCATAGAATAAACATTGTTTTGTTTCTAAAATGCTGGTCCATTTCTTTTGTACCATACCTGTAGAGTGAGCCGTGTGCTCCCCAAACCACAATCTATTAAAAGTTGTGGGTCAAGTGAACTCCATGATACACTTTGGGATTCTCCAAACCCTGACCCATAACACATAGGTCATACATTTCAAAGACTGTTGAATCGTATCAGACAGCACCTCTCTTCCGCTGCTTGCAACGGTCAAGGTACAGAATGTACCCAACCAGCCTGTTCTTGCAAACTCAAAACAGTGACTGGGATTTCCCAGTCCCATTCGTGTCGTCTGGGTTTGGCGACGAGAATGGAAAACATCACCTGAATGCCAAAGTCGGTGTTAACATCAACATAAAAGCAGGAAGCAATTGTCCACTCCCTCTGTCCGTTTCCTGCTGCACAACGTTTGGAACCTCATTGTCATAAATTAATCATTATCGGGTTCGTACACCGGAATCTAATGCCCATGTCATAAAAATACATCCACGGGGCAGAGATGTTAGAATGGCTTTGAGCACTACTGGTCTCAGAAGGTGTTCAACAAAAATGGAGATTGTAATTTAAAGGCCTTGGCACACCTGACTTGGTGTCGCGATGAGGCCGTTGAATCCCGCGTGAGGACTAATCATGAGAGTCACGACGCTTGAGATGTTTCGTGAAATTCAACCAATCCTCGTGAGACGTCGCAATCTGAAGCTCGCTCTCACTGGGCGAGATCCTGGGGCGAAATTCTCCCCCAACGGCGGGATGTCCGCCGACTGGCGCCAAAGACGGCGCCAATCAGACGGGCATCGCGCCGGCCCAAAGGTGCGGAATGCTCCGCATCTTTGGCGGCCTAGCCCCAACATTGAGGGGCTAGGCCGACGCCGGAGGGATTTCCGCCCCGCCAGCTGGCGGAAATGGCGTTTGTTGCCCCGCCATCTGGCGCGGAAATGCGGCGCATGCGCGGGAGCGTCAGCGGCCGCTGACAGTTTCCCGGCGCATGCGCGGGAGCGTCAGCGGCCGCTGTCAGTTTCCCGCGCATGCGCAGTGGGGAGAGTCTCTTCCACCTCCGCCATGGTGGAGACCGTAGCGGAGGCGGAAGGGAAAGAGTGCCCCCACGGCACAGGCCCGCCCGCGGATCGGTGGGCCCCGATCGCGGGCCAGGCCACCGTGGGGGCACCCCCCGGGGTCAGATCGCCCCGTGCCCCCCCCCAGGACCCCGGAGCCCGCCCACGCCGCCTGGTCCCGCCGGTAAATGCCAGGTTTAATTTTCGTCGGCGGGACAGGCAATTCCTGGGCGGGACTTCGGCCCATCCGGGCCGGAGAATCCAGCGGGGGGTCCCGCCAACCGGCGCGGCCCGATTCCCGCCCCCGCCCAATCTCCGGTACCGGAGACTTCGACGGGGGCGGGGGCGGGATTCACGGCGGCCAACGGCCATTCTCCGACCCGGCGGGGGGTCGGAGAATGACACCCATGATTTTTTAAAAATGAATTTAGAGTACCCAATTATTTTTCTTCCAATTATGAGGCAATTTAGTATGGCTAATCCACCTACCCTGCACATCTCTTTGGGTTGTGGGGGTGAGACCCACGCAGACACGGGGAGAATGTGCAAACTCCACATGGACAGTGACCCGGGGCTGGGATCTAACCCGGGTCCTCAGTAGCCTGAGGCAGCAGTGCTAACAAATGTGCCACTGTGTCGCCCTTGAGATCCAGATCTCAACAATTGGGCTCATTTAAATATGCATGCACCAGATTCTCCCAGCTCCCGGGATCTAAAGCCCTTGCCGGGGAAACCTAACCAAGCGCTGTTTAGTACTGCTCCACACAAACGTGGGTGGTCAGGGACAGGGTATGGTGGCACTCTGGCAACCCTGCTGGCACCTGAACACCTTGGCTCAACCAGCCTGGCAGTGCCAGGATGCCCATTTGGCACTGCCAGGCTGGTTGAGGCAGTGCCATAGTGCCAGACTGGCAGTGCCAAGGTGTCCAAATGCCAAGTTTTCCAGGCCATGGCTTGGGGGTGCTTTACGCAGAAGAGGTGGGGTGAGGGGGGCCTCGAGGACCCCAAAAGAGTTACATTCAGTGACGTGGAGGATTAAGAGGCCGCAGTGGGGACCTGGGGGGGGGGTTTTGAAAGTTTGGATGTGCCTTTAAAAATAGGACCCCGATCCACGAATAGTCTTCCTGTGTTGGCAAGCTGAGCGTGCCAGTGTAGGAAATGTCTATTGTGGCTTTGACTGCGTTCCTCGCCGAGGTGTTATGAGCCAGGGTTTAGAAAACTCCAAAGTATATCATGGAGTTCACCTGACCTACAACTGTTTATTTAGTTTGGTTACGATGAGCAGAAGGGTCTGTCTTTCAGGTGTTATTCAACAGAGGCGTGAAGCACTTTTAATAAAAAACAAGCTTTATTCTACGAATTTAGTTGACATTTTTATAAACAAAACATTACGCACTTTTTTATCAACTACAAACATGAATACCCCACACAGCTACAGTACTCTATGTATAACCCTTAATAAATTCCCTCCTTAAGCTGTTCCAATTTAATAACAAGATCCCATAAACCAGAAAACCTTCTGTTATTCCCAGTGTCCTAGCTAATACTTGGCCCTTAATCAATATCTTAAAAAAAACAGATTATCTAGTTTGTTGTGCACCAAATGGGCTGTTGTGTTTCCTGCTGGACAGCAGCAATTACACTTCAGAAGAAATGTACTTGCTTTGCTGTAAAGTGCTTGGAGTAGTCCATGTTTGTGAGACGTGCTATATCAATGCAAGGCTTTCTTTTTCACATTAGATCATGGGAGTAAGTTTTAAAATCATTTGTTTGCGAAGGTTTCCATGCAATAGCATGAATTACATTTCTGATAGCTGCCAAAGCTTTCTTTGGCTATTCCAGTTCCACACAGTGAGTTATTTTGTCAAAATCACAATGCATGTTATGGAAAACTATTTGCACACTCTGTCGCTGTCTCGTTGAACTTGCTTTGAGCAGTCCTGCATCAATTATTTCAATTACTTCAAGTGCAAAACCATCCAACACATTCTAGCGCTCTTTGAAGCCTCATGTGAATGGGACTAAAATGGTGCTTCAACTCTCCTGGTATCTGTGGAAAACTCATCAGGAAAACAATCACTTACTTAATAGATCATCCACATTGTCATGTGACAGATTAGTCACCTGCTACCATTGTATGGCTGAATTAATGGACTGCATTGCAGAAGAGCTCTCACCATCTGGATGAATGTTTTTGAGTTGGTTAACATTGACACTTATAACAAATTACTTAAATTATAATGTAAATGAGCACTGAAAATAAGCACCAACAACTTGTATTTATATTGTGCTTTTAATTAAATTAAAGGTCCCAAGATGCTTTACAGAAGTGCTAGGCTACAATCCCCATAGAGACTGACAACCTTAAACAAGAGATTTGAATCCCCAGTGACTGACTGAAAGGATCACACAGCAAGAGCCAAAATTCTCTGGTCATTGCGATTCTCTTTTCCTGCTGACAGAACATCGCCGCCAGTGGATTTTGTGGCGGCGTGGGCTGGGTACAATGGGAAATCCCATTGGCAAGTGGCGGGAAGATAGAATCCTGCACCAGCAAATGGTGTGCCTCTAAGAAACACGTGGCTTGGAGAATTATGCCCAAGGTTTTATGTTTTAAGACTTTAGCTGCAACTAACAAACTAAAAGTAATATTGATTAAATACAATTTAGCCAGCAACTAATACTCTAAATTAATGAAAAGATATCCTTCCTTTAACTTTTAATAAGACTGAAAATCCCATGCCGCAATTATACTTTATATCCTGCTCTCTGCAAAATTGAACTTTTTACAGGAACCAGTCCTTCATCGCTTCCAGCTTCCAATGGGGTTCGCTTCTCCTCATTCTGCCATTGTAATTTTGACCGACTGACAAAAGCAATGCTGGGCAACCTAGGCTAGTGAATGGGCCACACGACTGAAATCAGGCTTGTTCACTCACCATGACCCCTTAAATAAGATAAAATGCATTTAATAGAATCATAGAATCCCTATAGTGCAGAAGGAGGCCAATCAGCCCATTGAGTCTGCACCGACCCTCCAAAAGAGCACCCTACTTAGGCTCCCACCCTATCCCCGTAACCCCAACTAACCAACTCCCTGCCCTATTCCCATAACCCCAACGAACCAACCAACAAATATTATGAAATCATAATGAATTATAGAAAATGTTTATCATCTGCATATGAATAGAACTTTCATCAACTTGAAATGGCAAACCAAAATAGATATTTACACTTTGGATGCAGAGATACTGCTTGGCTCTCACAGTCAATGTTGGAAGCATTCAGCACCCACCTCGCTTCACTTGCCCTTGCTTTACGTTTGTATCACTTCATCATACCGGTCGGAAAAAGCTACACGGACGGAAATCAGCGGAATGTGGCATCTGCGCATAGGCAACAGTCCACAAAATATGTTGTGGGTCGCACTCAGAGCCCCGATGAGCCGTATCTGGCCCTTCTATGAGCAGAGATGGTCCTTCCTACTGCATTCTATCCCAGTATTTCACCGAGAACTCGCTGCTTTTTCTTTCTGCTTATCATACTAGTTCTCTGTGGGACCTCCTTCTCTCTCTCTCTCCCTCTCTTTCCTTTTGGAATCTCAGAGACTGAACATTTATTCACAGTTGACACAGATGCTCATACCTTTGTTCTCAGATGGTGAAAATTTTTCACTTTGCTCTCTGATGCACTATCAATTACAACGAGACGAGAGTAGAGAGTAATCGAGGCTTTATTAAGCAGAGATATGTTGCCTCCTACAGCTGCTGCCGAAATGGCTGCAGCTCGGTGATCACACACATATATACTCCGCCTACTGGGCGGAGCCAGCAGGCAGGGATCTACCCCCGTATCTGTAGTACAGGAGCCTTACCATATTATTTCTCATATGTGTAATATATACAAACAGTGGTGACTACCACACTCTCCATACGTCTCACCATGGGCTTCCCTCAGGATGACCAACTCTGGCCGAACAAAGGGATACTTCTCCATGTAAAGTGCTGGCGAACATGTGTGCGACGGGGAGGTTGGCAATTATGTGATGGCGTTGGGGGCTCCACACAGACAGTTTCAAATTTCTAGATGTCAACATCACCAAAAACTATCCTGATCCACCCATGTCGTGCTACAAACAGGAAAACACAACAGCGCCTAAACTTCCTCAGGAAATTAAGGAATTTCGACATGTCCACATTGGCTCTCAACAATTTTTACAGGTGCACCATAGAAAGCATCCTATCTGGCTGCATCACAGGCTGGTATGGCCACTGCTCGGCCCAAGACCGTAAGAAACTACAGAGTCGTGAACACAGCCCGGTCCGTCACGTGAACCTGCTCCCATCCACTGACTCTGTCTACACCTTCCACTGCCTTGGGAAAGCGGGCCGCATAATCAAAGACCCCTCGCACCCAGTTTATTCTCTCTTCCATTGGGCAGAAGATAGAAAAGCCTGAGAACACGCTTTCAGATTCAAAAACAGCTTCTTGCCCGCTGTTACCATACTCCTGAATGGGCCTCTTATGGGCTGATTGATCTCTCTACACATCTTCTCTACATTCAGTATGCTTCACCTGATGTCTATGTCCATGTACTTATATTGTGTACTTATCGTATGTCCTATCTTTTTCATATATGGAACGATCTGTCTGGATCGCAGAACGATAATTTTCACTGTACTTTGGTACATGTAGCAAGAAATGTAAATTTAAAACCACTATGAACACAAGCTGCAAAATTGTGATGCCACATGCCTGTGCAAAATGGATAGTGCTGGAAATTCTGGGACAGTTTATCATGCTGCCTCCCCCCACCCCCCCCCCCGCCACACCCCCACCCCACCCATTCCCATAGTAACCAGGCTTATTGTCAGGCAGACCTCAAACAGGTCATATGACCCTCTTCACTATCCATTTTTACTGGAACTTAAGACACAGTCCAAAACATAACCATCTTATTTGACAGCTACAAAACAAAAAATGACAACTGAGCCACATCATAGATAAAAGAGAAAATTGGTAGAAGTTTGATCAAAGAAGTGGATTTCACAAAAAAACTTCATGGAAGAAAGCAAGTTAGAGAGGTGCAGGTTTTTGGAAAGGGTATTCCAGCTGATACACCTTCAATTCACCAAGAGGCTGAGATAGCGAGTGAACATAAGGCTTTATTGGTCGTGAACTTGCCTAGGCAGAGTCGGTTGTGCAGATGAGTGCCATCCGCAGGTGGCCAGGTTATATATGGCCCCGGTGAGGGCAGAGCCAGAGGCGGAGTCCACCGGGGTTACAGTACAGTACCAGGAAGCAGCTCGTATCACCACTTCTAGGTCAAAGGTTACATTAAGTGGATACAATGGTTACAGTGTCATGCATTATGGTGAATACATTCACCACATTCACCCCCTGTTAAAAAATCAAGTCCAGTGGGGGTGACGTGGGGTCATTACATATTCAGTCTCTCTGGAGGCTGGATCGTTCTCTTCGACCTCCTCAGCTCTGGCGGTGCGCGGGCATGGTTGTTGCGAGTGGTGACTCCAGGAGCATTGTGGTTGGAGCTCGAGCCTCAGTCCGGCGAGTCGGAGACAGTTGGGGTGTGTGGGTAGGCAGGGGGTTGGTGGGTGGTGGCAGTGTCGGCGCGGGACAGTACAGGAGACCGAGGGTGGCATAAGGGGCACTGGGGGTGGGGGTGGGTAGCGGGAGGGGGCGCGTTGGCAGGGGAACCAGCTGGTGCCAGGTCTCGTAGGGAGACCGTATCTTGCCGTCCGTCCTGGTGCGCGATGTATGCGTACTGGGGGTTGGCATGGAGGAGCTGGACCCTCTCAAGTAGCGGGTTGGTCTTATGGCTCTCATGTGCCTCCGGAGAAGGACAGGTCCCGGAGTTGACAGCCAAGATGGAAGCGAGACCCCAGAGATGGACTTCCTGGGGAAGATAAACAAACGATCGTGGGGGGTCTCATTCGTGGCTGTGCAGAGGAGTGATCTGGTGGAGTGAAGGGCATCAGGGAGGACCTCCTGCCAGCGGGGGATTGGGAGACTTCTAGACCTGAGGTTCAGAAGGACGGCCTTCCATGCCGTCGCGTTCTCCCCCTCCACCTGCTCATTTCCCTGCGGGTTATAGTTCGTAGTCCTGCTAGAGGCGATGCCTTTGCTGAGCAGGTACTGGCGTAGCTCATCGCTCGTGAACGATGTACCCCGGTCGCTGTGGATGCAGGCAGGGAAACCGAACAGTGTCAAGATGTAGTGCAGTGCCCTTATTACAGTGGCCGAGGTCATGTCGGGGCAGGGGACAGCACAGGGGAAGCGGGAGCACTCGGCGATGACGGTGAGAAAATACATATTACGGTTGGTGGAGGGGAGGGGCTCTTTGAAATCGATACTTAGGCGTTCAAAGGGCCGGGAGGCCTTTACCAGGTGGGCCTTGTCTGGCCGATAGAAGTGCGGTTTGCACGCCGCACGGACTTGGCAGTCCCTGGTCATTGCCTTTACCTCCTCGGTGGAGAAGGGCAGATTGCGGGCCTTAATGAAGTGGGTAAGTCGGGTGACCCCTGGGTGATAGAGGTCATTGTGGATAGCCCGAAGTCAGTCACCTTGCGCGCTTGCGCATGTGCCTACGGGACAGGGCATCTGGTGGGTCATTGAGCTTCCAGAACGATACTTGATATCGTAATTGAAGATGGCGAGTTCGATCCTCCACCTCAGGATTTTGTCAGTTTTCATTTTGCCCTGTTGACCGTTGTCGAAAATGAAGGCGACCGACCGCTGGTGAACTAGGAGGGTGAACCTCCTACTGGCTAGCTAGTGCCTCCCGTGCCGCACGGCTTCCACTGTGGCTTGTGTTTCCTTCTCGACCGATGAGTGTCAGTTTTCGGAAGGGTGGAGGGTCCGAGCGAAGAATGCTACTGGCCTGCCCGCCTGGTTGAGGCGGAGGCCAGGGCGACGTCTGACGCATCGCTCTCTACCTGGAAGGGGACGGACTCATCCACCGCGTGCATTGCGGTCTTAGAGAGTCGGCCTTGATGCAGCTGAAGGCGGGCCATCTCCTGTCAGGGGGAAACTGGTGGTTTGAATAAGTGGGCCAGCTTTGTCCGCGTAGTTGGGGACCCACTGGGCGTAGTAGGAGAACAGCCCCAGGCATCGTTTTAGGGCCTTGAGGCTGTGGGAGGGAGGGGATGGGGGGGTTCTGTGAGGGGGCGGTCGGGATCGGGCCCCAGGACTCCGTTCTCCACGAGGTAGCCGAGGATGGCCCGTCGGGTAGTACGGAAGACACATTTTTCTTTGTTGTATGTAAGATTGAGGGATTGGGCGTCCTGGAGGAACCTCTGAAGGTTGACATCATGGTCCTGCTGACCATGGCCGCAGATGGTCACGTTGTCCAGGTACGGGTACGTCGCCCACAAACCGTACTGGTCCACCATTCGGTCCATCGTTCTCTGAAAGACCGAGACCCCATTAGTGACGCCGAAGGAGACTCTGAGGAAGTGGAAGAGTCGGCCGGCTGCTTCAAAGGCAGTGTAGTGGCGCTCTTCCGGCCGGATTGGGAGCTGGTGGTAGGCCGACTTCAGATCGACCGTCCAGAACACACGGTACTGCGCGATCTGGTTGACCATCTCCGCTATGCGGGGGAGGGGGTACGCATCCAGTTGCGTGAACCGGTTAATTGGCTGGCTGTAGTCCACAACCATCTGGTTCTTTTCCCCGGTCCGGACGACCGCCACTTGCGCTCTCCAGGGGCTGTTGCTGGCCTCGATGATCCCTTCACTCAACAGTCGTTGGACCTCCGACTTGATAAATGCCATGTCTAGCGAGTTGTACCGCCTGCTCCTGGTGGCAACGGGCTTACAGTCGGGAGTGATGTTTGCAAAGAGTGAAGGGGGGGAGACCTTGAGGGTCGCGAGGTTCCATACTGTGAGGGGGGGCAAGGTCCGCCAAACTGTAGGGTCAGGCTTCAGTGATTACACTGAAAATCCAATCAGAGCAGTAGGGGGCGCAGAGGTGGGGGAGGACGTAGAGCTTGAAGCTGGTATACTCCGCGCCCTGCTTCAAGAGATTGGCGATACAGTACCCCTGGATCTGGACCGAATGAGACCCTGAGGCAAGGGAGATTGTTTGTGAGGTGGGGTAGGTATGGAGGCAGCAGCGCCTTACCGTGTCGGGGTGGACAAAGCTCTCCGTCCTCCCGGAGTCGAAGAGGCAGGGGGTCCCGTGCCCGTTGCCCCGGACGACCATCATGGAGTTCTTTAGCGGTTTTGGCTGCGACTGGTTGAGGGTCACCGCGCCCAGCTGCGGCTAGCCTGTGTGGTCAGTGGAGTCACAAGATGATGGCCCCCATGTGTCGCACGTGTCCGTCGGTGTTGGGGCCGGCGGCCAAGATGGCCCTGGTCGCAGAAGTAGCATTTTGGTTCTCCGGGCTGGGCTGGCAGACGCGCGGCACAGGCCTGCGACGTAGGCGGGTCTGACGGGGGCCGCGACGATAGTTTCCGCGAGGGGTTCGTCGGGCCCGTGGGGAACGCGCTAATGTTCTGGTCGGCCACCTCTAGCGAGGTAGCTAGCTTTACCGTGTCCCGCAGGTCGGAGGTCCCGTTTTCCAGCAGACGCTGCCTGATAAAGTTCGAGCGGACCCCCACCACGTAGGTGACCCGGATCTGTGAGTTCATATGCCCCTCCACCAATAGCTGCAGTTCCTCGCAGGTTGAGTCAGGGTTTCCAGATACTCATCCAGCGATTCTCTGGTTTCCTCCGGGTGCTCCGATTTCCTCCCACAATCCAAAGATGAGCAGGTTAGGTGGATTGGCCATGCTAAATTGCCCTTAGTATTCAAAAAGGTTGGGTGGGGTTACTGGGTTATGGGGATAGGGTGGAGTCATGGGCTTAAGTGGGGTGCTCTTTCCAAAGGTTGGTGCAGACTTCATGGGCCGAATGTCCTCTTTCTGCACTGTAAATTCAATATGAATAACATCTATATATGACTAGACAAGAAACAAAAGAAAGGCTTTTAGCAGGTACAAAGAGACCAAATCAGCGGAGGCCTTAGGGGAGCATAGAAAGTGCAGAGGGGTCTTGGTTGGTAATATTAGGTAGAATTCCAAGATGTATTAGGAGGAAGACGATAAGCAGGGCAAGAGTAGGATCCATTAAGGCCAAGGGGGAAATCTGAGTGTGGAGCCAGAGGACATTGGTAGAGTGTGAAACAAAAACTTCATATCTGCCTTTACTGGAGAGAAGGAGGATATCGGTGCAGAATTCGGTGAGAGGGACAGTGAGGTTCTTGAACAGTGTCACACAGGAAATGAGGGTGCATTGGAGGTTTTGGCAGGCTTAAAAGTGGGCAGATCTCCATCTCCAGATGAGTTAGAACATAGAACATAGAAAAATACAGCACAGAACAGGCCCTTCGGCCCACGATGTTGTGCCAAACCTTTGTCCTAGATTAATCATAGATTATCATAGAAGTTACAGTGCAGAAGGAGGCCATTCGGCCCAGCGAGTCTGCACCGGCTCTTGGAAAAAGCACCTTACCCAAGGTCAACACCTCCACCCTATCCCCACAACACAGCAACCCCACCCAACACTAAGGGCAATTTTGGACACTAAGGGCAATTTATCGTGGCCAATCCACCTAACCTGCACATCTTTGGACTGTGAGAGGAAACCGGAGCACCCGGAGGAAACCCACACGGGAAGGACGTGCAGACTCCGCACAGACAGTGACCCAAGCCGGAATCGAACCAGGGAACCTGGAGCTGTGAAGCAATTGTGCTATCCACAATGCTACCGTGCTGCCCTTAAGAACAAATTAATTTACACTATATCATTCTACCGTAATCCATGTACCTATCCAATAGCTGCTTGAAGGTCCCTAATGTTTCCGACTCAACTACTTCCCGGGAAAAAGTCTCTGACTGTCTACTCTATCTATTCCCCTGATCATCTTATAAACCTCTATCAGGTCGCCCCTCATCCTTCTCCGTTCTAATGAGAAAAGGCCTAGCACCCTCAACATATCCTCGTAAGACCTACTCTCCATTCCAGGCAACATCCTGGTAAATCTCCTTTGCACCTTTTCGAAAGCTTCCACATCCATCCTAAAATGAGGCGACCAGAACTGTACACAGTACTCCAAATGTGGCCTTACCAAAGTTTTGTACAGCTGCATCATCACCTCACAGCTTTAAATTCAATCCCTCTGTTAATGAACGCGAGCACACCATAGGCCTTCTTCACAGCTCTATCCACTTGAGTGGCAACTTTCAAAGATGTATGAACATAGACCCCAAGATCTCTCTGCTCCTCCACATTGCCAAGAACTCTACTGTTAACCCTGTATTCCGCATTCATATTTGTCCTTCCAAAATGGACAACTTCACACTTTTCAGGGTTAAACTCCATCTGCCACTTCTCAGCCCAGCTCTGCATCCTATCTAGATCTCTTTGCAGCCGACAACAGCCCTCCTCACTATCCACAACGCCACCAATCTTCGTATCGTCTGCAAATTTACTGACCCACCCTTCAACTCCCTCATCCAAATCATTAATGAAAATCACAAACAGCAGAGGACCCAGAACTGATCCCTGTGGTACGCCACTGGTAACTGGGCTCCAGACTGAATATTTGCCATCCACCACCACTGTCTGACTTCTATCGGTTAGCCAGTTCGTTATCCAACTGGCCAAATTTCCCACTATCCCATGCCTCCTTACTTTCTGCATAAGCCTACCATGGGGAACCTTATCAAATGGCTTACTAAAATCCATGTACACTACATCCACTGCTTTACCTTCATCCACATGCTTGGTCACCTCCTCAAAGAATTCAATAAGACTTGTAAGGCAAGACCTACCCCTCACAAATCCGTGCTGACTATCCCTAATTAAGCAGTGACTTTCCAGATGATCAGAAATCCTATCCTTCAGTACCCTTTCCATTACTTTGCCTACCACCAGGCTACGACTGGACGAGGCAAGGAAGGAAATTACAGGGGCTCTGACCCAAATTTCTAATTCCTCTCTGGCCACAGGGGAGGTGCCAGGGGACCATAAGACCATAAGACATAGGAGCAGAATTAGGCCACTTGGCCCATCGAGTCTGCTCCGCCATTCAATCATGGCTGATATTTT
This sequence comes from Scyliorhinus torazame, assembly GCF_047496885.1. Taxonomy (NCBI): domain Eukaryota; kingdom Metazoa; phylum Chordata; class Chondrichthyes; order Carcharhiniformes; family Scyliorhinidae; genus Scyliorhinus; species Scyliorhinus torazame. The sequence continues at coordinate 126,412,752 of NC_092719.1, read as the reverse complement.
CTCATCCCCATTCTCCTGCCTTCTCCCCATAACCCCTGATCCCCTTATTAATCAAGAACCTATCTATCTCTGTCTTAAAGACACCCAGTGAATTGGCCTCCACAGCCTTCTGCGGCAAAGAGTTCCACAGATTCACCACCCTCTGGCTGAAGAAATTCCTCCATATCTTTGTTTTAAAGGATCGTCCCTTTAGTCCGAGATGGTGTCCTCTGGTTCTAGTTTTTCCTACAAGTGGAAACATCCTCTCCACATCCACTCGATCCAGGCCTCGCAGTATCTTGTAAGTTTCAATAAGATCCCCTATCATCCTTCTAAACTGAAATGAGTACTGACCCAGAGTCCTCAACCGTTCCTCATATGACAAGTTCTTCATTCCAGGGATCATTCTTGCGAACCTCCTCTGGACCCTTTCCAAGGCCTGGAGAACAGTTAATGTGGTTTCACTTTGCAAGAAGGGTGGTAGATATAAACCAGGAAATCACAGGCCATTGAGCCTCACACCACTGGTAGGGAAACCTTTGGAGAAATTTCTGAAGGAGAGAATCAATCTCGACTTGGAAAGGCAATGTTTGATCAGGGATAGTCAGAATTGCTTTTCAGAGGCAGGTCATGCCCAACAAATCTGATTGAATTTTTTGAGGAGGTGATCGAGTGTGTAGATGAGGGTAGTGCAGTTGATGGATTTTAGCAAAGCCTTTGGTAAGGTCATAGAATTTATTGAATTTACAGTGCTGAAGGAGGCCATTCGGCCCATCGAGTCTGCACCGGCTCTTAGAAAGAGCACCCTACCCAAGGTCAACACCTACACCCTACAACCCAGTAACCCCACCCAACACTAAGGGCAATTTTGGACACTAAGGGCAATTTATCATGGCCAATCCACCTAACCTGCACATCTTTGGACTGTGGGAGGAAACCTGAGCACCCGGAGGAAACCCACGCACACACAGGGAGGATGTGCAGACTCCGCACAGACAGTGACCCAAGCCGGAATCGAACCTGGACCCTGGAGCTGTGAAGCAATTGTGCTACCCACAATGCTACCATGCTGCCCACATGGGGGACTGGTAAATAAGGTAAAAGCATATGGGATTCAGGGTAACTTGGCATATTGGATCCAAAACTGGTTTAATGGTGACTGGAGGCCGGTGTCCAGTGCTAGGTCTCTTATTGGTTGTGATATAAATGGCATAGATCAGAATGTAGACTGGTGAGGGGGGGGAATGATAAGTAACTTTGTGAATGACATGAAGATTGGTAGGGTGGTTAATAGTGAGGAAGAAGGTCTTAGCTTGCATGAAGATATATATGGGTTCGTCAGATGGACAGATCAGTGGCAGTTGGAATTTAACCCTGAAAAGTGAGGTCAAGCACTTCGGGAGGAGTAACACAACAAGGGAGTGCTCAATAAATGGCAGGACACTAGGAAGCTCAGAGAAACAGAGAATCTTGCGGTGTTTGTCCACAGATCCCTGAAGGCAACAGGGCAGGTTAATAGGGTGGTTGTGAAGACACATGGGGCACATGTCTTTTTCAGTCATGGCAATGTCCTAGATAAGAGCAGGGAGGTTATGTTAGAGCTGTACAAAACTTTTGTTAGGCCACAGCTGGAGTACTATGTGCAGTGCTGTCATTGTAGGAAGGGTGTGATTGCACTGGAGAGGGTGATGAGGAGATTCACCAGGATGCTGCCTGTGATGGGACACTTGATCTATGAGGAGAGGATGGATAGCGTGGGTTGTTTTCTTTAGAGCAGAGAAGACTGAGGGGGGCACCAGATTGAGGTGTATTAGATCATGAGGGGTATGGACAGGGTTGAAGGGTCAATAACAAGGATGCATAATTTTAAGGTGAGGGACGGGAGGCTCAGAAGTGATTTGAGTGAAAGCTTTTTCACACAGAGTGTGGTGGGAGTCTGGAATGCACTGCCTGGGAGGGTGGTAGAGGTGGGAAACCTCACAACCATCAAAAAATTATGTGGATGAACATGTAAAATATCATAACATTAAAGGCTATTGGCCAAGTGCTGGAAAGTGGGATTAGTATTTAGTGAAGTTTTGTCAGTGCCGACGCGATGGACTGAAATGTCTCTTCTGTACTGCGTGAGACTGAGTGTTTCAACAGCTGAGCCAAGACAGAGGTGAAGTTGGTGATGTTACAGAGGTGAGATTAAGCAGTACTGATGCAGATATGTGGTTGGAAGCTAACCTTCTGGGCTAAATATGATGCCAAGGTTGCGAACATTCTGCTTCGTCGTCTGATAGCTGTCTTATTCTTATTGCACTCCTTTTTATTGAACAAAATTGCAATTTAATTTTACTTCAGAAATGCCATTTTATTCTTCCCAAAATTTAGCCAGCTCTTCAGTACTGTTGCTGATTTCACCTGACTCAATAAGCTATTGATTCTATTGGGCTCTGCTTTGAGATAAGCCTTCATTTCCTTTAACCAGATCTCCACAAATAGAACCTTAAATCGCAAAGAATGAGAAAATGTTTTGATTTTCCTGGTCCCATCATGAATGCCATTTTGTTTTATTTTCTCCTTTTAAATGAGGTAAATGATCCCCCCCCACAACCAGATATTTTGTTTCTTAAATTTATCACAGAATTGCACAGTGCAGAAGAGTCCCTTCAACCCATCGAGTCTGCACCGACACATAGTGTTGCTAACTTTTGGTTGGTTCAATTGGCCTTGTTTTATAACCTTTGCTCTCGAGTCGTCAGGTATCTTTATGATACCGCCACGAGGTTCAAGTTCAAGTAATGATCAACAACTCAACACACCAGTTAGTAAGATTCAAATCAAAGCACATTTATTATACACAGTAAATCGCTACTCATGCATAAATTCTACTTCTAAGCTACTTCTACAACTAACAGGCCCACCAGGTCAGGGGAACAAATGGCCTTTCGTTCGGATTCTGAAACTGCGGGATTCAAAGCCGGTATGGACTGGTAGCTAGGAGTGCCTATCTCATAGCGAGCGTCGACTTGAGACTTACTTCAGTGATGCGGCAGCTTGGACAGTTCACTCTCAAGGGTTGGTTCGCGTTGCTGAGTGACCCTGTCAAGAAGAACGATTTGAACTTGGGGGCTTAACTTTATAGTCCCCAGGGGCTTCCTGTCTTTCGGGGTGGACCCCGTACCTGGTTCTAGGTGATTGGACTTCGTTCCAATTGCTTGGTTTGATTTCTCCAATACTGGAGCGGTTCCCTGATCGATGGACGGTCTTGAGGTGTCTGTTAACCTCTTTTGTGTTGGCTCCTGCTGGCGTCGGGGAGTCTGGCTTAGCTTTGTTTGTCCCAGATGTTGCGATTGTTCCCGGGGATTGCTTATTAGTATGTAGATGGCTGCTACATTATTATGTAGATGGCTGCTTGTATCGATGCTGTCTGGGCTTTTGCAGAGTTTAATACACTGTAACTTGCACCTGCTGGTTTCTGCCTGTGTTGGCTGAATATCCCTGCAGCCTTTGCTGTTCTCCATTTTACATCGGGAGTTGGCCAACTCAGGTGGCTACACAGCCTCCTTGTGATCCTAACGCGAAGCGTGAAGGATCACATAACTGTCATTCCCTGACCCGGCGAGTACACTTCTATGGCCTCTACACTGATGATAACTATGCAAAAAATGTTTAACTAACAATTCTGAGGGGCGTTATGTCAAACAGGGGCATGCATTACAAAACAAGAAAATGGGAACCTCTAACTATCCTTAATAAACTACACTCACTCAAACATTTCATCACACTAACTTCCTAAACCATACAAACAAAATCATAGCAGTTTTATACACATTTTCTGGCTTGGCAGTCAAGCTCAGGATTGTACAATTGCTCATGAACATTTCTTTATTTACAACAAAACGCAAACGAATGCTCTTTATTATCGATCGCGGAAATCGGGGGTCTGGTCATATCCAAAAATAGGGGATCTTATTCTATATACCGGGGTGCGAGCGCGGGAGGCTCTCCTTCTCCATTTTCTCAGACGAATAGTCTGCACGATGCAGCAGAGTATCGCTGATACCAATAGGGATTCTATCACGTAGGACAGGGAGTACCAGGTTATAAACCTGTCACACCAAGATGGTGTGGCGTCACTTGTGACTGGGCTCTGGGTACTGTGGGAAAGTGAATCATTAACGGCTGGGGGAGTTGAGGTCAGGGGGTTCGCGTTCACGCGCAACCAAATGTCCATTATGGTGATGAGCAACATGGAGGATGTCCTCATGGTTCTTCTTCTCTCTTTCTTTTCTTCTCTTCTCTTCTCTTCTCCTGGAGCTTCTGGAGTTCTGTGTGATCAAGCATAGTGTCTGTTCCTACCTTGTTTTAATATCTCGTACGATAGCCTGTCTGTCCTTTAGTGCCAATTACTCCCTTTATAATTGGTCAATTAGTGTGACTCCTTCATTTTTTTATTCAAAAACCGAGTTTCAGGACAAGACACACTTACAAATACTGAACCAGTGCGAGCCGTCTCGCAGACTGTGCGATTTACCATCCAAATGTTTGAGGATGTAAATAGCATAAGGGTGGCAACCTAAGGGTTACCGGAAAACAAAAGAAAACTTTTTGAACAAAACTTTGCCGAAATGAGGTGCGTATGGGCCGCGACGGGTACGATTTGGATGGAGTCCCCGCGTAGGACAGCGACCAATGCCATGTGTGCCCTACCCGAGCGTAGTTGACCAGAGGGGGGGTTCCCAGGCAGAGCGGATCCCAAGCCGTTTCTCCACTGCCTGAGCAACCGACAAGAATGGGCAAGAAATGTAGTCATCGTGGGGCATTGCCGTAGTGGTTCTTCCCTCGAACCAGAAGGGCAGTTACGAACGGGGGTCTGTGTTTCCGTCGACAGACGAGTTCCGCTGAACTGGTGTCTGGGACCTTAACAAGTCTCTGGGACAAACTAGTTCCTCTGAACTAGCGTCTGGCCAAACTAGTTTCTCTGACTGCCAGTGGGCGTCAGAGGGGTGGTGGCGTGGGGCCGTGGAAAAAAAAATTTCCGGTCTGACATACAACATTTAACAGTACAAGTACAAACAACATAAAACATGCTGCAGGTTCCATCAGAAAGGACACCGTTTTCTCCCAAGCGGTTCCTTTTAAAACATCATCTGGACACCTCAGTTATCGGTTGCGAACAGGGTCGCAAAGGGGTTCTCGTTTTGGGAGTCAGACTCAAAGTCGTCATCTTCTCCCGGATGCCAAACTCTCGAGTGTATCAGGGCTGATAGGGCTGCATGGTGTGATTTTGGATCGCTCTCGTCGTTCCGGATGAGTCTGTACGAATTATCTCTGTGCCAGTAGGAGGTGTCTAGTTCTGTGGGGACGGAATCGGTGTCGTCATTGTAGGTCGGTGGTCGGTGATGGGGTTTGTTTAGGAAAGTGATCGTGAAGGGATCACTCGAATCGTGGTCAGATTCGGTGGGTGTGGGTCCTGTTGCATAGGGATAGTAGGGAGGCGTGTTGTGGCTATTGTCCGAGTCACAGTCGCTGTCGCTGCTGCTGCAGTCTGTGGGCGTTCCGGGGTGGGGTGTATATTTCGGGGGTGGAGTCGAGGTTGAGTCCGTGGCTGGGCTGGACATGTTGGGGGAGGGTAGGGTTATGTTGGCTGTGGGCGGGGCATGGTTTGCTGCGTTGAGCATGACGGGGTGTGCGTGGTTCGACTGTGATCCATATGCCTTCATCTGGTTGACATGGAACCACGCAGTCTTTCCATTGGGATACTTTATTTTGTAGACGGAAGGGCTTACTTTGTCCGTAATGGAGTACGGACCCAAATACTTTGGTGACAGGAATGTGCTAGGGTTGTGTCGTGGAAATCATAATAAAGACAAATTCCTCGAGGTTCGATTTAAGGAAGTGTATTTACACAAATATACTTGTGGAGAGAGAGTGTTTCAGCTGCAAAGCCAAGGCACTGCACTCTGAGTTATGCAGTCAAAAACCATTATATTTATAGGTTGAAATAAACAACTTTGAAGAGATAAAGCTTGGGAACATACGCAAGAGGAAATATGAATGTTTTGCCTTTGGTTTAAAAACAATTCGAGTACGCATTTTGTTGTCCTTCGGAAGAACAACTTATTATCATAATAAGGCCAGTACCACATACTAAGCAGTATTTGGTTTACATTACTTGACCTCCTTATTTTTGCTCAAAAGCAATGTTAAAATACAGTTAATATTCCCAGCATGCTTCTAAATTGGTAACTCATTAACTTCCCTTCCACAGGTTGTATACGGAGAGCATGACTTGCTGTACTACACTGAACTCAGTCGCATGCACTGTCTTATCGAAACAGGCCTTGCTCTGTTTCTTTCTTGTGCCCAATTTCACTGCGGCTGCTAGCTGAGCCGTTTTAACATTCTCCACTTATTGTTTGACTGCATTCTCGTGTGTGAGGGCCGTCACTTCGGGGCTGGTCAAGTCTAAGCCTAGGAAAAATTCTGTGCCTTTCATGGGGCGTCCGATCATGAGGGTGTGTGGGGTGTAACCTGTGGATGTGGAAACTGTATTTCGCAAAAACATCAGTGCAAAAGGGAGGACTGAGTCCCTAGTGGTGTTGTTTTGCTGGACCATTTTTCTGAGGGTGGATTTTAGGGTCCGATTCATGCGCTCCACGATACCACTCGACTGGGGGTGGTATGCAATGTGGAATTTTTGGGTAATGCCAAAAATCGTGAGGACGTTCTTCATGACACGTCCCGTAAAATGGGAACCTTGGTCGGATTCAATGCTGCGGGGAGTCCCCATCTCGTAAAGATGTGGTGGTTTAGGATCTTGGCTGTGGTCTTTGCCGTGTTTGTTCTGGATGGGAATGCTTCCACCCATTTTGTAAACGTGTCTATCACCACGAGTACATATTTATAACCATTCCTGCAAAGGGGCAATGGTCCAATATAATCAATCTGGAGGTTAGTCCAGGGGCCATTAAGGGGTTGGGTGTGACTGAGCTGAGCCTTCTTGGCATATCAGTCCGGATTATTCTGGGCACAGATAAGACAATTCTCAAGTAGTGAGTAAATCTTCTTTTAAACTCGGCCACCAGCAGAGCTGCCTGAGGTGAGCTGTAGTGGGATCAATTCCTTGATGTCCATGACTGTCATGGAATAAACAAATCAGTTGATTCCTGTCCTGTTCAGGAACCACATAAAGGGTGTCCTTTAACACCACACCGTCATGTGAGGTCAGAGCATTTTTAAACCTCTCGTAGGGTGCTGGATAGTCTCCTTTCAAAATCTCCCTGAGATTGCTGTCCTGCTTCTGGGCCTGCACTAAATCCTCGATATTAGTCTGCGAGACCTGAATTGCATTCACTGGTGCGCTTTCGGGGGGTGTCCAAAAATATCCCTGCCTGGAACCTGCTTTAGCCAGTGCGTCGGCTTTTACATTTCCAGGGGGGGGAGAAACGATGGTGACTTCGAACTTTGACTGTCCCAAAAGTCCTGTTCTGTGCTCTCTCTAAAATGTGACGGAGCAATGGGGCTGAAGGGAGGGGTTTTCCATCTGCGGAAACAAATCCTCTTGCTTTCCACAGGGGTAGGAATTCCGTAAGGCTGTTGCAGACATAGAGGCTGTCCGAATATATGTCTGCTGGGCTGGGGAAGGAATCTGGGTGTTCCACTATGTATGCGATGGCCGCAAGTTCTGCTGCCTGCGCGCCTAAGTGTCCTGGAAGTTTTATTGCTATTTCTTCTAGGGCATGTCCCTGCACGTCCTCGACATAAATACCGCATCCTGTTATGCGCTTCCCTTCTAATATTGTGGAAGATCCATCCACATATATCCTAATGGGTTTGCACGTGTCTGTGTGCTTGGGGCCCTGGGTTGAACTACCTATCTTTCTGGGGGGTGTCTTAGCAATAAAGGGGCCTGTGTTGTGGTGTGGAGATATAATTTCACATTTCACGGGGTACTGTAGGTTGTCGGCTAAAAAGGTGTGGGTCTTTGTCCTTTTAACAGTGATGTCCCGTCCCTGAATAAGAAGGGTCCATCTAGCTGCTCTAATCTGACTAACTGTAACGTCCTTGAGTCGTCTGTCCAGTAAAAGTTGGATGGGGGTGTATTCTGTGAGGATTGTGATGGGGTTTAGTCCAGTAATGTACGAAAAATACTGTACTGCCCAGAATATTGCGAGCAGGTGCCTTTCACAGGCTGAAAATCCCTGCTCCACAGCATCTAAAGCTCTGGAGGCGTAAGCCACGGGCCTTAACTGTTCGTGCCGCCCCTGAAGGAGCACGGCCGAAAGGGTGCGGTCTGTGCTTGCTACCTCTATCGCATAGGGGGAAAGCAGGTCTGGAACTTGTCATGCAGGGACTGCTATGAGTGCCTGTTTCAAAGAGTCCACAGCATCCATATGCTGCGGAAGCCATTCCCAGGGGGCTCCTTTCTTTAGGAGGTCTGAGAGGGGTGCTGCCTTACTGGCAAAACCGTCAATGTGATTTCGGCAGTAGTCAACCAGTCCTAAAAATGACCGAAGGGCTGAAACGTTCTAGGGAAGGGCAATTTAGCAATCGAGTCAATTCTTTTGTGCTCGATCTCGCGTTTACCGTGTGTGATAATTGTACCAAAATATATCACCTTATCTTCCAAAATCTGGGCCTTTTTGGGGTTAACTTTACAACCAATTGAATGTAAGAGTTCCAGAAGTTCGGACAGCAGCTCAATGTGCTCTTCCTTGGTGTCTGTCTGCAGTAGTAGGTCGTCTACGTACTGGACCAGACACTCGGGGCGAGAACATTTGGCTAAACCATTTGCCAGCTGTCGGTGGAAAATGGAGGGGCAGTTGTGGAATCCTTGTGGAAGGCATGTCCACGTGTACTGTTGGTTTTTAAAGGTGAAGGCAAATTTGTACTGGCACGCCTTTGCCAATGGAATGGACCAGAATCCATTACTGATGTCCAAAACCGTGAAGTATCGGGAATTGAGTCCCTGCTTGAGCATGGTCTCGGGACTTGTTGCTACTGTGGGGGCTGCTGCGAGGGTGATTTTGTTGAGTTCCCGGTAATCGATGGTCAATCGCCATGATCCATCGGGCTTTCTCACTGGCCAAATCGGGGCATTATTAATGGAGGCTACTGATCTAAGTACTCCCTGCTCTAATAAGCTTTTGATTACCTTTAAGATTTCTCCCTCTGCCTCTTGGGGAAATCCATACTGTTTTGGGGGTCTAGGGTCAGGTCCTGTGATTTGTACTGAACCAGTCATCCGGCCACAGTCGTGCTTGTGGGTCGCGAATGCTGTCCTGTTCCTTTGTAAAACTGCCCTAACCTGCTTGTCCGTGCTAAGTGTCGTCGGGTTAAACCAAAATTCACCTACTGCGCTGATTTTGTTGGCGTATTCACCTATTGTGAGCGTTGCGGGGGCTCTTGCAGATTTTGCCATTTTCCAGACACACTGGTTGACTGGATCAAATGATAGATTGTGGGAGTTCATGAAGTCTATTCCCAGAATGTGTTCTGCTGTGTGGGGCAGGTCAACTAGAACCACGGGGTGCTTGGTGGTGATGTTGCCGATTTGAATGGGTACAGGGGCTGTGATGTGTCCCTGCTGTGAGTGGCCCGTAAAGCCGCTGAGGGTGATAGTGGCTGTAGGGGGCCACGTGTCCTTTTGGAACATGGTGGAGGAATTTATTGTGGTGCGGAACCCTCCTGTGTCCCAGAGAAACTCGATGGGCTGTCCCGGTATTTTCGCTGCAACTACCGGTTGTCCGGACCTATCCCAAAGGGTGTCGCAGACCCAACTGGGGGAGCCCGAACACCGTCAGTCCATTCCGTTCAGGTTCGTCTGATCTGAACGGTGCTCACACTATGTATGGGCTCTGTCTTATTCTTCCTTAGAGTGCCTGTCTGCTGGGCTCTCTGTGGCTTTCATGGGGCATTGCATTCCCTTGCAAAGTGTCCCAACTGTAACACTCCTGTGACTTTTGTGGGGGGCTGTTCTTTCCTTCATTTACCCATGCGGGGTTCTGGTGTGTTTTAACGGGTTGTATGTCTGCTCCTGCCTGCCTTTCTTCGGGATTTTTAACTGCGGGTTTGTTTTGTACAGACTGCTCCCAGGGACAATCTTTTTACAACCCATTTCTCGTTATGAGCCTCCTCTGAGGGATCATAATTCGCGCAAGCTTTTTGTCCTGTTTCTGTGGCATGGGAGGTAAGGGTGCGGGTCCGATTCGCCATGTTGTCTGGGGACAAATGGGCGCGGTCTAAGTCTCCGAAAACTGCTGCAAAGTGGATCCACAGGCATCCAGCAAACGCTGTGGGGTGCTCGGTTTTCTTTTGCCTGCATTTATTGAGGCCATCTTCGGGGTCACCCGGGATATACCCGATCGCGTCTAGGACCGCGGTACGCATTTCTGCAAGGATGCCTCCTCCTACATTCTGTGGGTCGGGAAGGGCTGCTACGACCGAAGGGTCTAAACTCAAAACTGTGAGCTTCACTTGCTCTCGCTCATCCAGACCGTACATGGTTGCCTGCTGCTTTACTCTGGCAAAGAAATGGTGGGGATCTGAGGTGGGGAGGAACGGTGTGATTTTCTCGCACGCGTCCCGTAATTGGGTCACTGTTAAGGGGGTGGTGTACAGAAATTCCGTATCATCCGATGTGGCTGTGCGGTGGGAGGTTACAGGGTTCATTGGAGCCTGAACTATCTGCTCTGTGGGGGGGTTGGGTTGCTTTCCTCTTTTGGGGCTTTCCCTGCGCACATGTTCCCTGAACATATCTCTGCGCTGTCTCATTTAACTCTTCCCAATTATTTCATAGAATAGAATTTACAGTGCAGATTAGGGCCGTCTTCCTCATCCAATTTTGCTCCAAAGGTTTCCTGGAATCCTTTTTGGACTGGAAGCAGAGATTGCAGCTCTGCAATCTGCTTCTGGCACTTTGCGTGGTCTAATGAGCTTTGTCTTTGCTCCGTGGTGGCAGCATGGAGTGCTCTTAACGGTGCCTTCAGGTCCCTACACTGCCTCTGCAATGCTTCTACCTGCTTCTCGGTTTCTTCGCGTACCAGGACTGCACGTTGCGTGTCCTGATAGGCCTTTGCATACTGGGACTGGAAGCTGCTTAAGTGCGACAGACAAGACTGGTGTGCCCACTTGGCATCATCCACCTCTCCGTCTTTTGCTGCCAACTTCCTCCTTAACTCTAAGTTCTCTCTTTCTACCTCACTAACATCGACCTTGCTCATTCGATGTACACCTTCTATCTCTTTCCGGAGCGTCCTAACGACCTCCTCTGTGCCACGCAATTTTTGCCAAGCAGGACACGATTGCCATCGGCTTGCGAGCTTTCCCTAAGCTCTTCTTGTGGATCTCGCTCAGGTTCTCCCACCAAGTATGTCCTATACTCCTGGGACCTGTTTCCTCATTGCTACAGAATTCGCTCCAAAGCGGCCATCCTTTCCCTTTGAGGTACTTCCTAATTTCTTCCTCCCATACGGGACACTGTCCTACTCTATTGCTGCTGGTCGCTGCGACCGCAAATTCTTCTGGGTTCATGAGGCGTTGCATTGCCTGCATTGCCATCGTTCTTATCTGAATGCTTCTTTTAAATTTGGAACAGGGGAACTAAGACGGTGCTGTAAATACGGGTACAGCTTTCGCTAATTTCCGAAATACAAACTCCCGACAGTTTTGTCGGAACAAAAAAATTTTCAGTTTACCTTATAGCCCTGTTAGTTACGCATGCATTTAACACACTTCCGAATTATGAGGATTGATCAGAACTGCTTGAACACTTGTGGTTTTCTGTTCCCAATTGGATCCCTAATTCAAATTTTTGGGTTCTCCCGGAGTGGTGAAGCCACTTCTAGTTCGGGTCCCGTCAGAATGTCGCCAGTAATATGTTGCTAACTTTTGGTTGGTTCAATTGGCTCTGTTTTATAACCTTTGCTCTCGAGTCGCCAGGTATCTTTATGATACCGCCACGAGGTTTAAGTTCAAGTAATGATCAATAACTCAACACACCAATTAGTAAGATTCAAATCAAAGCACATTTATTATACACAGTAAATCGCTACTCATGCATAAACTCTACTTCTAAGCTACTTCTACAACTAACAGGCCTATACTTAGCTTCGGACTGGCCCACCAGGTCAGGGGAACAAATGGCCTTTCGTTCGGATTCTGAAACTGCGGGATTCAAAGCCGGTATGGACTGGTAGCTAGGAGTGCCTATCTCATAGCGAGCGTCGACTTGAGACTTACTTCAGTGATGCGGCAGATTGGACAGTTCACTCTCAAGGGTTGGTTCGCGTTGCTGAGTGACCCTGTCAAGAAGAACGATTTGAACTTGGGGGCTTAACTTTATAGTCCCAAGGGGCTTCCCGCCTTTTGGGGTGGACCCCGTACCTGGTTCCAGGTGATTGGACTCCATTCCAATCGCTTGGTTTGATTTCTCCAATACTGGAGCAGTTCCCTGATCGATGGGCGGTCTTGAGGTGCTCGTTCACCTCCTTTGTGTAGGCTCCTGCTGGCGCCGGGGAGTCTGGCTTAGCTTTGTTTGTCCCAAATGTTGCGATTGTTCCCGGGGATTGCTTATTAGTATGTAGATGGCTGCTACATTATTATGCAGATGGCTGCTTGTATCGATGCTGTCTAGGCTTTTGCAGAGTTTAATACACAGTAACTTGCACCTGCTGGTTTCTGCCTGTGTTGGCTGAATTTCCCTGCAGCCTTTGCTGTTCTCCATTTTACATCGGGAGTTGGCCAACTCAGGTGGCTACAATAGAAAACACCCAACCGAACTACCTAATTCCATTTGCCAACACTTGGCCCATAACCTTGAATGTTATGATGTGCCAAGTGCTCATTAAGGTACTTTTCAAAGGATGTGAGGCAAACCGCCTCTCCTACCCTCCCAGGCAGTGCATTCCAGAGCGTCACCATCCTCTGCTTATCTTCTCTGCTTCAAATGTTTAAAGTACCCAAACTTTCCTGATGGATTGGTGAGTAGAGGTCACCTGCTGTAGTATTAAAGTGAAGGTCCCGGGTCAGTGGATGCCCAATACAGACCTATCACTTTCTTAAAACATACAAATGATCGGTGCTGAGATTGATGGTGATAAATTTCAATCATCTCCATTAACCTCAGTTCCAAAGTTGTGTGTCATAGCATCTGAGAGGTGCTGTTATTTTGAGAAGGTTAATTTAAGCATTCACTCCTCATTAAGGTGCACCAAATATAAGGGGCATCAAATATAAGAAGAAACATAAGTAAGTAATTAACATGCGGGTTAATTTTTAAATGCAAATTATGATACCCTCTGGCCTGGGGATTCAATAAATTTGCAGGTCGGTGTGGAGCCAGAAACAACAGACAACAGGTCAGTACACAGAAGAGACATTCTTATTACCTTCTGTCCCCTCGATCATATCCCCACTAAACCTGTCATCACCACCCCAGCTCATAGTAGCTGAGAATGTAAAAGCTTCACTCTCTTTTGCTGTTGCCCCTCTCTCTTTTAAATCCATTGGCATCACCCATCTTCTCAAAAAAATGTTTGATTCTTCCATCCTTGCAAACTACTCTACCATTTCAGAATCACAGAATCAGAGTCACAGAATAATATAGCGCACCTCCCAACCTGTACCCATCCTCCCCAAACTCCCACATTTAAATTTCTCAAATCAGGTTTCCACCCTGCCACAGTACTAACATGTCTCTCTCGACTCACCCATGTTTTCAAATCCCTCCTTGGCCTTGTCCTTGGGTTTCCTGCCTGTGGGTTTCCTGACTGCACGGGGTGGCTTCAATGGGAAGGGTGGTAGAGGCTGGTTGTCTCACATCCTTTAAAAAGTACCTGGATGAGCACTTGGTACGTCATAATATTCAAAGTGCTGGCAAATGGAATTAAGTAGTTAGTGTCGTGTTGGGTGTTCTGGTGTACAAACGTTCCAACACGGCTGGAGATGGTGTAACTCAATTTTATTTACTACTTAACTATAACAGCACACTGCTAACTTGGGTACGTGCATTACCAGCTAATCTGTGGACCCTGTCCTATTACTATCTGGGTGTGGTACTCAGCACATGGTGAATGTCTGAATGTCAGGCTCTGAGCTCGGTGCTCTGAGCTGGCTGCTGCTGGAATGAGCGGGAACTGTAGTGTCCCCTGTTTTTATAGTGCGTGTGCTCTCACTGGTGATTGGCTGCAATGTTGTGTGTGTGTTGGTTGGTCCTACTGCATGTCCATCAGTGTGTGTTTGATTGCACCATGATATGCTGATCTAAATATCAGCATAGTCGGGTGTTTTGACAGCGGCGGGAGCAGAGAATCCCAACGGCACCAAACAGCGTGCTGCCAGGAAACACAGGGCTGAGAGGTCGGAGAATCCCCCCCATCATAGAACATAGAACATAGAACAGTACAGCACAGAACAGGCCTTCCGGCCCTCGATGTTGTGCCGAGCATTGTCCGAAACCAAGGTCAAGCTATCCCACTCCCTAACATTCTGGTGTGCTCCATGTGCCTATCCAATAACCGCTTGAAAGTTCCTAAGGTGTCCGACTCCACTATCACAGCAGGCAGTCCATTCCACACCCTAACCACTCTCTGAGTAAAGAACCTACCTCGGACATCCCTCCTATATCTCCCACCCTGAATCTTATAATTATGCCCCCTCGTAACAGCTACATCCACCCGAGGAAATAGTCTCTGAATGTCCACTCTATCTATCCCCCTCATTATCTTATAAACCTCTATTAAGTCGCATCTCATCATCCTCCGCTCCAAAGAGAAAAGCCCTAGCTCCCTCAACCTTTCCTCATAAGACCTATCCTGCAAACCAGGCAGCATCCTGGTAAATCTCCTTTGCACCCTTTCCAATGCTTCCACATCCTTCCCATAGTGAGGTGACCAGAACTGCACACAATATTCCAAATGTGGCCTCACCAGGGTCATGTATAGTTGCAGCATAACCCCGCGGCTCTTAAACTCAAGCCCCCTGTTAATAAACGCTAACACACTATAAGCCTTCTTCATGGCTCTATCCACTTGAGTGGTAACCTTCAGAGATCTGTGGACATGAACCCCAAGATCTCTCTGTTCTTCCACATTCATCAGAACCCTGCCGTTGACCCTGTAATCCGCATTCAAATTTATTCTACCAAAATGAATCACCTCGCACTTATCAGGGTTAAACTCCATCTGCCATTTTTTGGCCCAGCTCTGCATCCTATCAATGTCTCTTTGCCGCCTACAACAGCCCTCCACCTCATCCACTACTTCACCAATCTTGGGGTCATCAGCAAATTTACTGACCCACCCTTCAGCCCCCTCCTCCAAGTCATTAATAAAAATCACAAATAGCAGAGGACCCAGCACTGATCCCTGTGGTACACCGCTGGTAACTGGTCTCCAGTCTGAAAATTTTCCATCCACCACCACCCTCTGTCTTCTATGCGATAGCCAGTTACTTATCCA
Source organism: Scyliorhinus torazame (assembly GCF_047496885.1). Taxonomy (NCBI): domain Eukaryota; kingdom Metazoa; phylum Chordata; class Chondrichthyes; order Carcharhiniformes; family Scyliorhinidae; genus Scyliorhinus; species Scyliorhinus torazame. The sequence goes on along the minus strand of NC_092719.1, from coordinate 126,397,324 downwards.
ATTGGCCAAATTTCCCTCTATCCCACACCTCCTTACTTTCTTCATGAGCCGACCATGGGGAACCTTATCAATCGCCTTACTAAAATTCATGTATGCAACAACAACTGCTCTACCTTCATCTACACACTTAGTTACCTCCTCAAAGAATTCAATCAAATTTGTGAGGCAAGACCTACCCTTCATGTATCCGTGTTGACTATCCCGGATTAAGCTGCATCTTTTCAAATGGTCATAAATCCTATCCTTCAGGACCTTTTCCATTATCTTCCCGACCACCGAAGTAAGACTAACTGGCCTATAATTACCAGGGTCATTCCTATTCCCTTTCTTGAACAGAGGAACAGCATTCGCCACCCTCCAGTCCTCTGGCACTATCCCTGTGGACAGCGAGGACCCAAAGATCAAAGCCAAAGGCTCTGCAATCTTATCTCTTGCCTCCCAAAGAATCCTTGGGTATATCCCATCTGGCCCAGGGGACTTGTCAACCCTCAAACTTTTCAAAATTGCTAATACATCCTTACTCAGAACATCTACTTCCTCCAGCCTACCTGCCTGAATCACACTCTCATCCTCAAAAACATGGCCCCTCTCCTTTGTGAACACGGAAGAAAAGTATTCATTCAATGCCTCTCCTATTCCTTGTGACTCCATGCACAAGTTCCCACTACTGTCCTTGAACGGCCCTACCCTCACCCTGGCCATCCTTTTATTTCTCACATAAGAGTAAAAAGCCTTGGGATTTTCCTTGATCCGACCCGCCAAGGACTTCTCATGCCCCCTCCTAGCTCTCCTAAGTCCTTTTTTCAGCTCATTCCTTGCTACCTTGTAACCCTCAAGTGACCCTATTGAACATTGTTTTATCATCCTTACATACTCTTCCTTTTTCCTCTTGACAAGACATTCAACCTCTTTTGTGAACCATGGTTCCCTCACACGGCCATTTCCTCCCTGCCTGACAGGGACATGCCTATCGAGGACACGCAGTATTTGTTCTTTGAACAAGCTCCACTTTTCATTTGTGCCTTTCCCTGACAGTTTCTGTTCCCATCTTATGCTCCCTAATTCTAGCCTAATCACATCATAATTACCCCTCCCTCAATTATAAACGTTGCCCTGCCATATGGCCCTATCCCTCTCCATTGCAATAGTGAAAGACACCGAATTGTGGTCGCTATCTCCAAAGTGCTCTCCCACAAACACTTGGCCCGGTTCATTACCCAGTACCAAATCCAATGTGGCCCCCCCTCTTGTAGGCCTATCCACATATTGTGCCAGCAAACCCTCCTGCACACACTGTACAAAAACTGCCCCATCTGAACTGTTCGACCTATAGAGGTTCCAATCAATATTTGGAAAGTTAAAGTCACCCATGACAACTACCCTGAGACCTCCACACCGATCCATAATCTGTTTTGCAATTTCTTCCTACACATCTCTATTACTATTTGGGGGCCTATAGAAAACTCCTAACAATGTGACCGCTCCTTTCCTATTTCTAACTTCGGCCCATATTACCTCAGTAGGCAGATCCCCTTCAAACTGCCTTTCTGCAGCCGTTAAACTATCCTTGATTAACAATGCTACTCCTCCACCTCTTTTACCACCTTCCCTACTCTTACTGAAACATCTATACCCCGGAATTTCCAACAACCATTCCTGTCCCTGTTCTAACCATGTCTCCGTAATGGCCACAACATCGGAGTCCCAAGTACCAATCCACGCTCCAAGTTCACTTACCTTATTGCGGATGCTCCTTGCATTGAGGTAGACACACCTCAACCCACCTTTCTGTCTGCCGGTACACTCCTGCGACCTTGATACCCTCCTCATTGGAAAACAAAGTAAGCCACACAGGGGGCTGGGAAAACGAGCTGTTGTTGGGAAAACTTTGTTTTCCAATGCTCCTGTGAAGCACCCTGGGATGCTTTGTTGCATTAATAGGTGCTATATAAATATAAGTTGTTGTTCATTTTCAACCTTCATGCAAAGGGGAAAAATGTATTCGCACAAACACACCAGTCATTAGATGCGGAGGATTTAGCTGGGGATCAATACCCTCAACTAAGAAGATGAGCAACAATATTTGGGTTCCTTTTTCCTAGTTGCTATTAGTGACCCTTGTGGGAGTAAATGTGGGTGGTATTGGATATGAATAGAATCAGGCCATCCAGGGATGAATAAGGTGTCAACACTTGCTGCTGAGGGACACACAAAAATAACCACTTGGTAGAGGTAACAGAGCCGCAAGCGCCTACAGAATTATACTCCGGCACGAATCACCAGGGTCAGAGATACAGAACATCAAAAGGATTTTTTAACAAAATATTTGAGGGAACAATTGCAGAAGGACCCAGCTCCTGATGTGGAGGAGAAAAACCTTCTGGAAGATAAACTATTGCTGAAGATGTGCAGCTTCATTTTGTGCTCAGAAATGTTGTCCAATTCAACAAAGGCATCATCGACAACATGATTGATCCCACATCTACTTTAATTGTGCGTCTGTACAATGACAATCTAGTACCATGGGGCTAAAATCTCAATCCTTATTTTGTCACACAATTGATTTTTGGATGTAACACAGAGCCAGAAAAAAGATATGCACACTCTCGGAAATGTTTTCCTTCACGTTATTGTTATGGAACACTGATTGTTTATTATGGTGCTGTATTCCTTCCACAGGCCCTTAAAGGACTTTATTTTAAGTGCAAATTTAAAGTTAGTGGCAGGTCTTGGAGGTTCAATATAAAGGGTGCGTGGGAGTGAAACCCACGCAGACATAGGGAGAATGTGCAAACTCCACACAGATAGTGACGCAGGGCCGGGATTCGAACCAGGGTCCTCAGCGCCGCAGTCCCAGTGCTAACCACTGCGCCACATGCCGCCATCCTTACAGCTACTTTTGAAGTGAAGTCTTTTACAGCCTTGGAAATACTGCAGCCAGTTTGCCACAGCAAGCTGCCACAAATAATGACTATCGGATTTGATGGTTGAGTCGGAAAAATTGGTAATATCAAGAGAAAGTAGTCGGGGCCTCGGTTTAATGGTTCATCAGAAAAAAAGCATCCGACCTGACTGTGCAGCCTCGATTTTGTCCTGAAGTCTGGATCGTGATTTGAACCAACAACCTAATACCTCCGAGGTCAAGAGTGGTACTGAGTCACAGCTGATCCATTCACTTCAAATTAGGCCTAATTCAACACTTCCCAACTGGAATGGTGCCAGTTAACTAACCCACACTTCCTTTGACTCATCTTTCCTATTGGGAATTCCAGAATGAATTCCATTATCATTTTGTGACAAATAATAAACCAACAAGGTGTTGGGAAGTTTTAAAAGCCCGTGCTGTAAATGAGACAACTGATTTGAATGGATTTCTTGATACTGAGTTCCTGTACTAATGTGCTTATGTTAGGAGATATGCCTGTGAATTAAATATTGCATACGACAGTTGTACTTATTGGAGACCTCTTTTACTAGCTGTAATCCTTTGCAAACCAAGGTTGCCTTTCTTACCTTACAACAGGTCCTATACTTCATAAAATACCTCAGAAAAGCAGGTTGGGATGTTTTGAGGCTTTGAAACATACTGTGTAAGTGTTTCTTTTTCTTGCAATGGTTGCAGCAAGCTGACTTGATTGTCAAACAGAAGAGGCCACCAGATTATGTAGATGTAGCGTACGTGGTGTAAAGGTCTGGCACCTATGGGCTTAATATGGGACTGAGTATTGTACTGCCCATACAGTGACGAAAGAGGCACATTACCTGCAACCTGCACCCAAGGTCTTTGAGTCATAGAGGTCTACAGCACAGAAAAGACCCTTCAGTCCATCGTGTTTGCGCCAGTCAAAAAATAACTCTTAAATATTCTAATCCCTTTTTCCAGCACTTGGCCTTATGTGCCTTGGCATCGAAAGTGCACATATAAATACGTCTTAAATGTTATGAGGGTCTCTGCCTCTACCACCCTTTCAGGTAATGTGTTTCTCACTCTAACCACCCCCCCTGGTGTTTTTCTTCACATCCCCATTAAATCTCCTGCCCCTCACCTTCAATCTGTGGTCCACATTCGACAGATCCAACCCCAGGTCAGGTAGCTGTTAGGCATGGCACGAGAATTGAATGCCTTCATGGAGCAGTCGGGGTGCGTGCACAAGGCCTAATCGCTGATAGACTTTTTTGTCGTTGGGAAAATGGTGCTTCCGCGGGTCACAAAGATGGAATACTCCACTATTGTAATCACCAACTATGGACCACATTACGTAGACATGAGGTTGGAGAAGGGGCGAGCCCAATGCCCCCCATGGAGACTGGATGCAGCGCTCCTCACTGTTAAGAAATTCTGTGCAAAAATATCCAAACCACCCAGTTATGTATCCTGCAACCAAAATGGGGAAGTTTCACCCTCCACATCCTGGGAGGCAATGAAGGTGGTGATCAGAGGTGAAATCAGAGATTATAGGGCCCTTCGGGACAGGAAAGAGAGGGTAGCCAAGCAGTGTCTGATCAATTCCATACTGAAAGTGGATCGCGATACTCCACAGCCCCAACTGTGGAGTTGCTGGCGGAATGGAAAAAGCTGCAGATGGAATTTGACCTGCTCTCCACACAGAAGGCAGTCCACCAGCTCCATCAGACATGAATATGAAGACAAGGCCAGCAGCATGCAGGCACACCAGTTAGAAAACAGGCAGCCACGAATGAGATAGCACAAGTTATTGACAGAAATTGTAGGACTGTAGCGCACCCAAACGAGGCCTTTACAAACTTTTACCGAGGGCTAGACATCTTCGAACTCCCGGAGGGGGACTTTGAGATGGAACAGTTCCTTGACAGACTGAATATACCAGTGATGGGGGAGGACAGGAAACAAGGGCTGGAAGCACCGCTAGGGCTGGGCGAAATAGTGGAATGCATTAATTCCATGCAGTCAGGGAAAGCGCTGGGACCAGATGAGTTCCACTTGGACAAAGAACTCTTCAGCAACACTGGTCTCGGAACTGCGGGAGATGATCAACAACTCTCTGTCAAAGGAGGCACTGCCGCCCACTCCTCAATCTCATTGTCCCCAAAAAGGACAAGACCCGACGAGTGTGGAGGATACAGACCCATCTCTCTCCTAAATACTGATTCAAATGTCCTTGCGAAGGTTCTGGCGAGACGCCTGGAGAGCTGCCTGCCAGAAGTGACTGCGGAACATCAGGCCCAGTTTGTCAAGGGCAGACAACTAACAGCAAACACAGACACCTGCTGAATGTAATAATGACCACACCTGGGGAGAAGACACCAGAGGTGATCGTCTCCCTGGAGACACTGAGAAAGCCTTTGATTGAGGAGAATGGACGGGAGCTCCTGTACATCGCTCCTATGGCGAGCGTGTAGACGAACGCCACCAGATCTGAATACTTTCGGCTGGGCAGGAGAAGGAGGCTGGTGCCCGTTATCACTGATCCTGTTCACACTGGCAATCGAACCACTGACTATCGTCCTCAGATAGGCAGACTGGTAGACGGGTATTCAGAAAGGGGGCAGAAAGAGTCTCGCTCTATGCGGATGAACTGCTCCCTGGCATGTCGACCCCTAGTCACTATGGGAAAGGTAACAGGACTCCTTAAGGAGTTTGGTACCTTCGCAGGTTGCAAACTCAACCTGGGTAGGATCAAAATCTTTCCGGTGAACCCCCAAGGGGAGCAGAACAGGATGAACTACCACTTAAAGTAACCCAAACCAAGTTCAGGTACCTGGAGATTAAGTGGCCGACACCTGGGGAAAGCTCAACAAATGGAACCTCTCCAGCCTGGTGGAGGAGGTGAAGAGGGACCTGCAAAGATGGGACTCATTCTCTTGTTCACTAACGGGAAGGGTACAGACAGTCAAAATGAATGTGTTGCCTAGGTTCTTCTTCGTATTTAGATCACTCCTGATATTCATCCCCAAAACCTTCTTCACCAGGGTTGACAAGTGAATCATGGCCTTCATCTGGGGGGGACGGGGTGGTAGAGGTGGAAAAGAATCCCTGGGATACGGAAGACCATCTTACAGCAGGGACAACACATGGGAAGCCTGGCCCTACCAAATCTCCCATTCTACAACTTCAACCAACCGCGCAAACATCAAAAATACCATTGTTTGCAGCAAACTACCCAGCCTTCAGGAGAACAGCGATGACGAGACCACACTCCCTGCCATGGCAACCTCTGCAAGACATGCCACATCATCAACATGGATACCACCATTACACATGAGAACACCAGCCACTAGGTACGCATGCAACTCGGCCAACGTTGTCTGCCTCATATGCTGTAGGAAAGGATGTCCCGAAGCGTGGTACATTTGCAAGGCCATGCTGATGCTGCAACAATGGATGAACGGACATCGCGCAACAATCACCAGGCAGGAATGTTCCCTTCCAGTCAGGGAACACTTCAGTAGTCAAGGCATTCAGTCTCTGATCTTCAGGTAAGATGGCCTTCAGGACGTGCGACAATGCAGAATCGCCAAGCAGAAACTGATAGCCAATTTCCACATCCATGAGTATGACCTTAATCAGGACCCTGGATTCATGTCGCATTACATTCACCCCCCACCATATGGTCTGGGCTTGCAAAATCCTATCAACTGTCCTGGCTTGAGACAATTCACACCTCTTTAACCTGTGATTAACCTTCTCTCCAGTCGCACTGTCTGGACCTGTAAAGACTGAATTACCTGCAAAGATTTGCATTCAAACTATCACCTTGATTTGTGTATATATATATGTATTTGTGGAACCCACCTCTTCACTCACCTGATGAAGGAGCAGTGCTTTGAAAACTATTGATTCCAAACAAACCTGTTGGACTTTAACCTGGTGTTGTGAGACTTTTTACTGTTATTCTACAACTGGGCAGCAAACGTGGAGAGGGTGAGGGGCTGGCGAAGGGTACCGGAGGCTGACTGAGTCTGAATGGAGGAGGGCTCCTGCACGGGGCGTCTCTCCGAGCATTGCCCCCCTCACCACTCCTGGCACACATGCGCGTGCACACACACACACACACACACACACACACATACACTCCAGGAGCCCAGTGGTAAGGGCCACCCGAAGGACATGGAACCAGTTCAGGAGCCACTTCAAACTTGGTGAGATGTCCATAGAAGCCCCCATCTGCAACAGCCACATGTTCATACCGGCGAGGATGAATGCCACATTTGGGATGTGGAGGGTGGACAGGGGGACACTGAGAGTAAGGGATATGTGAGTGGACGATAGACTGGCGACACTGGAACTCAGAGGCTCCAACTCCCGAAAAGGGAATGAGCTTATGGACCTGCAGCTGGACGACTTTCTGCGGAAGAAGACAAAAATGTTTCCCTCGAGACCCGGACATATATTTCTGTACACAACAGTAGGGCTGGACTGGTATGGGGCCGACAAGTGTGGTGACACCTACGGACGATTCCTAGAAAAGGTCAGGACTCCACTGGACGAGGCCAGATGGAAATGGGGGGAGGGGATGAATATGGAGGTAGGGGGCCGACACTGGATTGAGGCGCCCCACAGCATCAACTCCACCTCCTGCTGTGCTGGGCTAAGCCTGATGCAACTTAAGGTGGTGTACAGAACGCACCTTACCAGGACATGCATGAGCAAATTCTTCCCAGAGGTAGAGGGTAAGTGTGAGCGATGTCAGGGGGGCTCAGCTAACCACACCCACATGTTCTGGTCCTGTCCCAGTCTCAGAGTTCTGGACGGCTTTTATCGAGATGGAGCCGTGCCCATCTGTGGTGGTCCCTGAGGTGTCAGAGCACCGAGAGCTCTGGACAGAGAAGGGGACGGATGCCCTGGCCTTCACCTCACTGATTGCCAGGCACAGACTTCTGCGAGGTTGGACGTCGGCAGCACCAGGCGGGGCCTCGGAATGGCTCTCTGATGTGGCCGAGTTCCTGAGACTGGAGAAAATAAAATTTGCGATAAGGGGGTCTGAGGAGAGATTTCACAACCTGTTCATAACCCGCATCTAACTAGGAGGGGGGAACACCGCCTGGATGAAAGGGAGACCGCAAACAGCAGAGAAAGAACAGGATGAGGGCCACTGGCAGGAGTGGACACAAGCTCCTCCCACACGGGCGTTCCTACACGAGTGAGCTGAGCTCGTCAGTGCAGGAAATGGTTCCCAGCTGAGGCCAAAAGAAACGACAATGTGCCGTTAAATAGCTGGTTTTTTCTTGGTGCCATAGCACTGAAAAATACCCCGCTAAACACACCCGAAACAGGACTCTGTTTTTCCCATTGAATTGCGGCCAGTATATCTATTATAAAGGGGGATGGCTACAGGGGTCAGTCGATTGTTGGACAGAGATGTGTACACTAGGAAGCATGGAAACAGTTCCTGTGGTGATATGCATCACTGTAAATACACAAGGGGTTAATGTAAATACACTAAGACTAAGTAAACACGAGAGGGAGCACCAGAGACATGATGACATGCAGACATACAGCTAATGAACACTTAGAATAGGACATGACCAATGGGCAGTCAAGACACCCGGAGGTGACACCACCACAAGGGGGCATTACACAACCCATATATAAAAGAACAGGGCACACATGCTCTTTCTCTTTCCACAGGCGACACTTAGAGAGTAGGACATGGGCAGATCAGAAGCATCACACCCACCAAGTGGCTTAGAGCAGACTGGTTAGTTAGACTGAATTACTATAGCAAGATTAGCAGGAGAGTCGAACTCATAGAGAACTGTGCTAATGGTTCAATAAATCACATTGAACATACTTCAAAGTCTGGAGTATCTTTTGGTCAAAGCTGCATCGAGTTGCAGCCTGTGTTATCCCAGAGTACATAACACATCAGTTCCTAGCTTGTCCCCTTTACTATACATTTGCAAATGGGGAGATGGTGATGTAGTGGTATTGTTATTGGACTAGTAAACCAGAGACCCAGAGTAATGCTCTGCAGGTTCAAATCCCGCCCTGCAGATGGAAAAATTTGAATTCAATAAAAATCTGGAATTAAAAATCTAATGGTGACCATGAAGCCATTCTCGATTGTCGTAAAAACCTACTTGGTTCACTAATGTGCTTTAGAGAAGGAAACCTGCTGTCCTTACCCGGCCTACATGTGACTTCAGATCCACGGTAATGTAATTGATTCTTAACTGCCCCCTCAAGGACAAATAGGGATGGGCAATAAATACAGGCACAGCCTGCAATGCCCTCGTCCCAGAAACTAATAAATTAAAATTAGAAATTAAATTAAATTAATAGACCTAAGAGTCAACAAAGACATAATTAATTTAGGTATGACTACGAAGGCTTCTTCAGGCTTACCTAATTGTAACCAACCCACTACAACAGGGTAAGTGCTCCCACATTTCTATTGGTAAGTTTAATCCGATTGGAACATAGGTCAGGCATAGATTTACAAAATTATAGCATCGGTGCACCAGCCCACACTTCAGCCAGGCAAAAATTCCAGAGACCACAGAGAATTTACCCTCTAGTTTTCCAGAACACTGCTTGCTGAGGTGTAAGCGGTATAATTTTATGTTTGTAATATCCATCATTGAGGCGAGCAGCGTGGAGTGCGACAATGGCACTGTTGTTGGAAATCAAAGTCTTGTTTGCACATACCACCTTTAAATCCTCCTTGATGAGATGCAGAAAAAAACACCACCAAAAGCCTCAGAGCATCTCAGGCCTAAAGAAAATGTGAAATCTAACACGGAGGAGGCAAATATTGACAACAGTTTGCACACATCTTTGATTGTCAATATTGCCCTTCTTACCTTACAGCAGTTCCTGTTATTATGGACCAGGTTTTAGAGTACGGTAGCATTGTGGATAGCACAATTGCTTCACAGCTCCAGGGTCCCAGGTTCGATTCCGGCTTGGGTCACTGTCTGTGCGGAGTCTGCACATCCTCCCCGTGTGTGCGTGGGTTTCCTCCGGGTGCTCCGGTTTCCTCCCACAGTCCAAAGATGTGCAGGTTAGGTGGATTGGCCATGATAAATTGCCCTTAGTGTCCAAAATTGCCCTTAGTGTTGGGTGGGGATACTGGGTTATGGGGATAAGGTGGAGGTGTGGACCTTGGGTAGGGTGCTCTTTCCAAGAGCCGGTGCAGACTCGATGGGCCGAATGGCCTCCTTCTGCATTGTAAATTCTATGATAAATTCTATGATGATATCATGTAGTACACTGACACACAACTTTTAATAGATTTTGGTTATGGGGAGCACAAGGGCCCACTTTACAAGTGTGATGCAACAGAGATTTAAAGTATGTTTAAATAAAAACAATGTTTATTCTATGAATCCAGATAACATCTTATAAACACAGTAAACATCTTATCAACTACCAACACTGATAACCCCACAGATACAATACTCTATAGGTAACCCTTAATAAGTTTCCTAACACATCCATAAGTCAAAAACCTTTTGTAACAAAGACAGTAGGTTTGCATTCCTTACAGAAACAGGGATTACTTTGAAATCATCAAGTGATCTGGAGACATTCTTTGGTAGGCAGAGAGAGAGACGTAAACACCTCCTTGATTTGAATGCAGCTCCCCAACTGAAAACAAAACTTAAACTCAGAGACAAAAACAGCTTCCAGCTCAAAGCGAAAGTAAAAAGCAGAGCAGAGCCCAGCTCCACCTATGCAATAACATCGCTGGAGCCACTTGAGAAGACAAACATTTCTTAAAGTGACATTCCCAGTATACTTTACAAAGTACCTTCCTTTCACAGGTTTCATTTCAGAACACAAAAAGGATTTCTGAATCAGAAAACAGCAACCTCATGGCTGCACCTAGCTCCCCACAAGTCCCCTGCCTAAGAGGGGACTCCACCCCTTGGGGTGATTACCCATTCTCTGTCCCAGTTGGTCTCTCAAACTAGGTGATCCTTACTCTGCTGTGCTGCCCTTAAACGGGACAACCACCACAAATCACTACACAGTTCATGTCCCCTGAATAAAGATCAACATTTGAATCTGCAATGGTATCTATTTATATCTGCTTCCCCTCATATTCAGCTCATCTCTCAGCAAAACAATATGTCAGAGAGATGGAAATGTGGTAGGGCTGACATGGCATGGAAATGCAGCAAGTAATTTTTTTAAATCCTTGTTTAACTGCATTCCTTTCATTACCTCAGCAACATTGGTTATTATTCCTGCCTTGTGATGCTCCAGTGAAGAGAATATGAGCTTAGATTGTAACAAATTTAAGGCATAAGATGAAACAGAAGCCAATCTACAACAATTTCTTCATTAGTTACAATGAGCTATAACTTGATCTGTGGCTGTAGATCTGTGGTTATAGAATAACAGGCGACACTTCAAAAGTACTGTCATTGGGTCTGAAATACGTTAGGACATCCTGAAGTTGTGAAAGTAGGATCACAAAAAGATACACCAATAGAAAAGCAGTTCAAAGTGAGCTTTTTCTTACAGCGTGTTGATTTTGATATTGTAATGTTCGATGGCGGAGGTACCTATATTCTGGAAACTGAGGTCAGCTATCAAAAGCCTCTTGGTGCTTCTAGAGTTGATCTCTGAAGGGGAAGTTTCAGGTCTTCAGAGAATAGGCTCACTTACTGTTGTGTTGTGTCAATTTTTCTCCAGTCTGCTCGTGAGGCTGTCCAAGTCTCTGGTGTATCAGGCTGGATTAAGAGAGGTTTCCTTTCATGCACGATGATGTATCGACCAAATGATCTTTTCCCACCTCCATCAGTGCCTGGGGTATTAGTGCAATCTGACTTTGTATTGCATGCAGGGAGAAAGTTGCAAAGAACTGGGCATTTTATTTCCCTCCGGTTAACCCATAAAATCCCTTTTCCTTCAGCAAGTCAGACAGTCTAGAGGTCGCTGCTCTCGGAATGATTGACGGCAAGCTTTGGCGTCCTCGTCTTCACATGTGTTAACCTCTGGTGTTCCTGTCTTTGCACTCATGTCATTGGTGTTTCGTTTAACCGCGTTGACGTAGGAACTAGAGGTTGTCCCTGTGCCTGATCAGAAGGTGAGCTACTACTTTACTCAACAGTGTCTGTTAGCATCAGGATTGTAAGAAAAGTCAAGTCATGAATTTGTAGGATTGAACCTGGATTTTCCACAGGCCCCAATTCCATTCTTCCAGCCAGCAACTTGTCTGCATATCTATGTCATCTCTGGACTGGACTGAAAAGAGAAGAGGTCCAGTCTGTGGAACCGATTCCTCTCCTGTGGAGCAATTCCAAGCCAAAACTCCTTGTCCTTGGTGGAAATGCTTTGCCTTGCTTTGGCAACATTCCATTTGTAGTATAGCAACTGCAAGTAGTCTTCGGAGGTTTTAGCAGATTGAATGCAGTTTTCTTTTCTTCGTTAGTAATGCAGGAGAGGGCTTGGTCATGTGGAATTTTCAGTATTCCGATAATTCATAAGAATTGTGATCAGCGAATATCTTTCCCTGGTTTCGCTCAAGGTATGTTTCACAGTTTGGATGCAACATTCTTCTAGTCCATTAGCATGCGCAGACTGGCTGGCGTATTCTGGCAGATGCTCAGGGGGTTGTCTTCTCTTCGCCGGCCATGGCGGAGCCCTATCCGGGCCGGCGCGGAAGGAAGGAGTGCCCCCATGGCATAGGCCCGCCCGCAGATCGGTAGATAATACTATGACTACAAATCCATCTCGAGTTTTATTGAGGCCAGACTGACGAGTAAAGAATTCAATGTTTTGTCAGTCTCTTTAACCACACATTATTTTCAGTCTAGGTCATTAAACTGATGATGATTATTTTCTCATTTTCCCTTGAGTTATTTAGCTCCCTGTTTCCTGGGCAATGAAAATATTACAAACAATGATGTGTAAATAATGGATAAAAAGGCAGAGCAATGTTATGCCATCTGCACACCCAACCTATAGTAATATACACTTTATCATAGTCGATAGGGTTTCTAAATTATATTACTTGACGAGCGATTGCACTAACAGGAATAAGCGACACAAACTCTCGCGGCAACCAGCAAGGCTCTGCTGACATTTTAAATTACTGTGCAGAGCAGTGGTGTTATCGTTTTTTTTAAAGAGGTTTTTAATCCCATTCTCTCCTGCATGACTAGCAGCAGGAGAACTTAACGTGCAGCATTTTCTGCCTTTTCTTCAACACTGAATTAAGTTCATTTGTGAGTAACAGCATTCTTTTTTATTTTACAGGACTCTCTTCACATTACGTCTGCAAGATTAATTGTCGATAAAACCTGACCAGCATCACAGAATCACAGGAAAATAGAGTGCAGAAAATGTCCTTTGGCCCATTGAGTCTGCACTACACCACTTTATGAAAGGCTCCTGATCTGCCAATCCTAATCCTATTTGGCCCACAACTTCGAATGTTAACACGTGCCTAGCGCTCAACCAGGTACTTTTTAAAGAATATGAGGCAACCTGCCTCTACCACCCTCCCAGGCAATGCGTTCCAGACTGTCACCAGCCTCTGGGTAAAAAAAGGTTTTCCTCAAATCCCCCCTGAACCTCCCGCCCCCCACCTTGAACTTGTGTCCCCTAGTAACCAAACCTTCAACTAAGGGGAACAGCTGTTCCCTGTCCACGCCCCTCATAACCTTGTACACCTTGATCAAGTCGTCCCTCAGGCTTCTCTGCTCCAGCGAAAATAACCCAAGCCTATCCAACTTCTCTCTATAATTTAAATGTTCCATCCCAGGCAACATCCTGGTGAAACGCCTCTGCATCCGCTCCAGTGCAATCACATCCTTCCGATAATGTGGCGACCAGAACATCACACACTACTCCAGTTGTGGCCTCACCAATGTTCGAGATAACTCCAACATGGCATCCTTGCTTTTGTACTCTATGCCACGATTGATAAAGGTAAGTGTACCATATGCAAGGGCAGCACGGTAGCATTGTGGATAGCACAATTGCTTCACAGCTCCAGGATCCCAGGTTCGATTCCGGTTTGGGTCACTGTCTGTGCGGAGTCTGCACATCCTCCCCATGTCTCGTGTCTGTGTGGGTTTCCTCCGGGTGCTCCGGTTTCCTCCCACAGTCCAAAGATGTGGAGGTTAGGTGGATTGGCCATGATAAATTGCCCTTAGTGTCCAAAATTGCCCTTAGTGTTGGGTGAGGTTACTGGGTTATGGGGATAGGGTGGAGGTGTTGACCTTGGGTAGGGTGCTCTTTCCAAGAGCCGGTGCAGACACGATGGGCCGAATGGCCTCCTTCTGCATTGTAAATTCTATGAAATTCTATGCCTTTTTCACAACCCTATTGACCTGGTGTTCTGCTTTCAGAGATCTATTTGCAACTTGCCAACAATCCTCAGGACGTCCCAGTATGGTACCATTCATTGAATATTTCCTTGTCAAATTGCTTTTTCCAAAGTGTAATACCTCACACTTTTACATTACAAATAATGTAATATGGTTTTTATTAAGGGCATCATTGGGAGTGACCAAGGTGGTTGAAATGTCACTGTAAGATCCCGCAGTAGCAGCATGAATTTTCTGGGTGCACTTCTGTTGAATATGTAGCATCAAAAAAATGTCTACTTCTTACTGGAAGGGAGAGGCAATGCTTAATTGGCAGTGCCTTGCCAGTTACTTGCTTCAGGATGGTACTGCCAGAGACTTGGGGGCAATTACCAACAACATCCACCCCACACCCCCTTCCCCACAACCCAGTCATTAACCACAGCTTTCATTTGATGTAGAAAAATCAGGATGGCAGTGAGGTCCTGAGCAAAAAAAGTTATCAGGTCTCATTTTGGACCAACACTGCCCACTGCACCCCAACCCACTCCCTTACCCTTCATGAATATTAATTTGCATGCAACAGCTCTGGCCCAATTTCCAGCCTAAACTATAGATGCACAATCAATTACTCTTGAGGCAAGGAGAGTCATACTAATCGGCTTTAATCAGCTAGAACTGTACCCAGCAGCTTCGATACAGAAAGTGAAGGCTGCTGGGACGGCATTGGTTCTTATACCCCGCCTCTCAGGGCGGAGCTATGTACGTTAGCCAATGGTAGACTCCTAGGTCTAGCCAATGGGCATCCACCTCTCAGGTACTGCAATACCTGGTATTACCACAGCTATATAAAATCCAATGGTATCTCTGTAAAGCAAGTCTTGACTTCTTTGACCCCATTTTTATTGTGTTCTACATTCACTTCTCCTCCAACTCCATGGTGTCACCTGCATCCCTCTGATCAATAAGGGGATCAGGGTTATTGGGAGAAGGCAGGAAAATGGGGATGAGAAATATATCAGCCATGATTGAATGGTGGATCAGACCCGATGGGCCGAATGGCTAATTCTGTTCCTTTTTTTAATGGTCTTATATATGTGCTGTCTATCAAACAACAAGTGTAGTGTATTAAACAATTAAAGATTCAATTCAATTTTAAGCACTGGGGGAACATTCACTCTTTCCCAATACGCTGGATTTGCTAACCTGCGTCGGCACTGATTTGGCACCTTTCAATTTACCTGCAGAATTTAGCTGAAGCCACAGCCTCATGATTATGGGGACACTTTACTGTTGCAATGGACAGCCTACCACCAGCTCTGCTTGCCCGAAGAGTACAAATTTACCCGATTGTTTAATGGTCACTGCCCCCCCCTCCCCCAAAGTGTCAATGCGAATGCTGGTGATCATCAAACCATAGGAAATATCAAGGGCTGGACTCTCCCGTTCCTGAGACTAAGGGTTGACGCCGGGGCAGGATTTGTGGAGTTCTACGACAGCAAAATTGGCACCGCACCTGACCAATTTACCGACTGTTAAGGGGCCAGCACCAGTGCCACGTGGAATACGATCGATTGAAATGAGAAACGATGCCAGATTCGCCGGGTTCGGGATTGACACTCGGGAGGCTGATGATCTGCAGCCGCATATACACAGTGCACACCCCACGCACACTCATCCCAGGCAGCAAGGAGAGCGTTCCCCATTTCACCGACGCTGACCCTGCTATACGCCATGGAGGAGAGGCAGGTGGCCCTGTACCCGGGTTGGGAAATTGACTGTCAGCCACTGCTGTTTGCTGTGCCTGGAAGCAGCGGGCACAGGCCGTGAGCTCCGTGGGCAATACCATTAGGACCGACCAGCAGGCCTGTGAAAACTTAACAACCTCTTTAGGACGGCCAGGGTGAGTAGGCAGCACTGTGCTCCTAACATCAACTCCCATCCTGCACATCTGTAACCCCCCCTCCAATCTGGAGTGGGTCTGAAGCCCAACCTGCACCATATGCCGGCAGCCATACCGGACACCATGGCCGGGTGCCCTGGCCACTGAAACCACCAGCTACGCACCCCTGGGTTGCATGTGTCAGAAGGTCTAACACTGTGCTCTTTCTGTTTCTCTCCCAACCCTCCAGGAGAAGGCCGCTCATAATAGGCGTGAGAGGGAGAAGAATGAAGGGGGATCACTGGACCTGCGGCTCCTCACCGTGCTGGAAAAGAGGGCACTGGACATGGTCAGTCGACCTGGAGAGGGGGATGTTGCCGAGGTGAAGGTCGGCATGGAGCGAGGAAGGGAGACCTCACTGAGTTGCGTTTCCCCATGGCATGTGTGTCACCTCCACCCCTCTTTCCACATACCCCCACTCCCCTCCCCCGGCACGCTATTCAATCATGGGTCCTGAAAGATCCTTCAGTGTCAGCATGAATTTTATGACTGCACCACAGAGTCCTTCAGCCAACTCTGGGGCACATTGTCCTAGTCAAGTCCTAACCAGTTAGGAACCAACTGATAGTTTGCCTGCACTGCCATGCATCCACCTTTCCTTGGGCTGCAGGGTGGTTAGCACGGCTGCCTCACGGCTCCAGGGTCCTGGGTTCAATTTTGGCCTTGTGCCACTGACTGTGTGGAGTTTGCACCTTATCCCTGTGTCTGTGTGGGTTTCCTCCAAGTGCTCCAGTTTCCTCCCACAGTCCAAAGATATGCAGGTGAGATGGAGTGGCCATGCTAAATTGTCCCTTAATGTCCTGGGACAGGTTTAATGCTGCGCTCGTGGCAGCCTGCTTCTGACTTGTTTACCCGGTGTCACTTGAGGTTAGCGATCAGGGACACACACCGTTTAGGTGCCTCCCCAACATTCCTCAGTACCTGCCCCAAGTCCAATCGGGGCGAATGACAGCCAGGAAAACTGCCCCGAGGTTTCCGGCCGGGGGAGGCCTTGGGAGGGTGGGTGGGGGGAACCCTTGCGAAGATGTTGGATAGGGTGTAGAAGAAGCACGACACCCTCTACTCTCAGATAGGCTGTCTGCTCATCAT
This sequence comes from Scyliorhinus torazame, assembly GCF_047496885.1. Classification (NCBI taxonomy): domain Eukaryota; kingdom Metazoa; phylum Chordata; class Chondrichthyes; order Carcharhiniformes; family Scyliorhinidae; genus Scyliorhinus; species Scyliorhinus torazame. Next base: position 126,380,049 of record NC_092719.1, on the reverse strand, counting down.
GAAGGTCAGCAACCCCACATGGGACGCAGTGGCAACAAAAGCAAGCGCCAGCTCACTGCATAAAAGGATAGGAACCCTGTGCAGGAGAGAGAGGATTGACCTCATTTGTGCAGCCAGGGTAAGTCACCTTGTCTCATTTGTCAGCTCGCACTCACTCAGACACCCATCACGCATCCACTGGGAGCTCACTCACTGCCACCTCATGGGGTCCCAGCACTCACTCTCCTACACCCCTCCTTATCTCCCAGCAACCCCTCTCCTCGTCACATCTCAGCTCCCACTCACCAATCACACATTTCAGGAATCATTACCAACTGAGCTGGCAGGCGCCCTGCCTGCACTTTCCCCATTTGTCCCATTACAGATCCAGCTCGAGCACAGTCAATGAGAGTGGGCACAGCTAGCTGAACTCATGCCAAGGTGAGGGCCCTCACGCTGTTCGAGGTGCAAGCCTTCAACAGACCAGAGATGAGCATGACTGCATCTATTATGAGGGCAAGCTGGGACCGAGAGACAAAAGTGAGAAACCTCAACTCATCCAGTCATTGCACCAGCCTCACGTGAGTTATGTTTCTGCTATCTTAATGCCATCCTGCTTCCCTTGTAGGCCAGTCAGTCTAGGAGCCCAACTCATCCTTTTGGCCTTCGGAGACAACAGCCCTGAGCAGCTCCTCGGAAAATATATCAGAGATTAATATCGAAAAGATATCAAGCTGTGACATACACCTTCCACCAGTGCAGATACTTGCACAACGGTGGGATTAAGAATTAGACAGGCTTCTGGGTCAATCACTGCTGAGCACCTCACAGCTGATGATCCACTGCAGGCGGAGGCAGGGATGTCCCATGGATTCGGCACTCGGAGGGCCGCCGGAGCCCTCTGCTGTACCCTGGTTAGACGGTGTCCCTGAGTTTAGTCATCCGACAGCTATTGGAGCTGAAAAGACACAGTCGCGAATGGGCAGCACAGTAGCACAGTGGTTAGCACTGCTGCCTCACAGTGTCAGGGACCCGGGTTCGATTCCATCCTCGAGTGACTGTCTATATGGTGTTTACACGTTCTCTCCGTACGTCTGCTTGAGTTTCCTCCGGGTGCTCCGGTTTCCTCCCACAGTACAAAGATGTGCAGGTTAGGTAGATTGGCCATGCTAAATTGCCCCTAAGTGTCATGTGGGTTTACTGGGTTATGGGGATAGGGTGGGGTTGTGGACCTAGGCAGGGTGCTCTTTCAAAGGGTCAGTGCAGACTCAATGGGCTGAATGGCCTCCTTCTGCACTGTAGTGACTTTATGCTCAGGAAAGGATGACAGCATCCTTCCTTGGACCTCAAGGTCGACTGGAGGAGCCCCATCACCTGCTGTCCGAGGAGATGGTGCCGGCACTCCGAGGCTGTGGGGGTGGCAGCCGCAGTGGAGACCTTGATGTATGATGTGAGCTCCATGGCAAGGGATGCACACTCCATGGTTCAGCTCATGACCTCTAAGGCTGAGGGCATGAGCTCCATCGTGCTATGTCTCAAATGCATGGTGCAGGTACTGTTGGGAATCCACGAGTGTTAGTGCCAGAGGATGGCAGGGCTTCTGGACCTCACTCCAGCTGCCCTTCTATCATATGGATGAGCTCAGCAACCCCCTGGCACCCGAAGGGAAGAGAATAGTGTGGTGCATAGCTCGGAGCCTTCCACCCAGGAGACCCTGGGATGTCTAGCCCATCTGACTCCACTGTCATGTGAGAGTACCTTTAAGAAATGGATGTTTAAGCAATGTACCTTTAAGAAATGGAGCTGATCATATTACTGAAGTGATGTCAGAGGGTGGGGGGAGCTGAGCTCACTTCTGCTTTTTTGAGTTTCAGTTTGAGAAGGCAGCTGGGAGTGTCTGTGTGTTTTGCTGAGAGCTGCAGGAAGAAACACAGAGCTGGTCTGTTGATTTCTGCAATCCAAAGACTATAAATATATTGAATGCAACCTCATGTCTGTTTTTGAAGCTTTGAAGTCTTTTGGATGTTTAAAGGAACAGTTTGAAGGATTATTTAGTGTTGTAGTCTTTTGGGGTTATCTTTGAAGTAATGGGTGTTAAGATATTCAATGTTTGTTTTTAATAGGTTAACTTGAGTTCATAGAATAAACATTGTTTTGTTTTAAAAACCATTTGTCCATCTCTGCTGTATCGCACCTGGAGAGTACCTTGTGTGCTTCCCACACCACAATCTATTAAAAGTTGTGGGTTGGTTGAACTCCATGAAACACTTTGGGGTTCTGTAAACCCGGACCCATAACAATTGGGAGCACGAGGGGGATAAAAGTCTATTGATTAGATTGGCTTAACGAACCTAAAGACAGTGAGGGGTGAGCATATAGTGGTTGCCTTTCAGGTGTGGTATTTTAGTTTAAGTGGGGAGTGTGTTGTGGACAATGGCTCTTTCAGAGGCTCTGGAGTTTTTGGGGGTGGACACGGTAACACGCAATACCTTACGGACAGACACTAAAAGCAGATTTGGCAAAAGCATTGCAGTTAACATTGCCTGGCAAAATGCAAAAAGGTGAGGTACTTACAGCGGTAGCTGAGCATTTACATTTGCCTGAGATACATTCTGACTCATTAGAAATGGCAAAGCTCAAGTTGCAGATTAAGCAATTTGAACATGAAAAAGAATTAAAGCAGCTTGAATATGCAATGAGAGAAAAAGAAAAGGAGAGAGAAGAAAGAAACAAAGAAAGAGATAGAGATAGAGAGGAAAAAGAAAAGGAGAGAGAAGAAAGAAAAAAAGAAAAAGAAAGAGATAGAGGGGAAAGGGAAAAAGAGAGAGCGTTTGAACTTCATAAAATGGCTATGGAACATGAAAATCAGTTAAAATTGGCAGACGCAAAGGGAAATATACAGTTGGATGAGATTGGTGAGGATAGCGAGACAGAGCGTCATAGTCGAAGACGTGGTGGGGATCTATTTATATATGTCCAAGCATTGCCAAGGTTTGACGAGAAGGAGGTAGAAGTCTTTTTCATTTCATTTGAGAAGGTAGCTAAACAAATGAAATGGCCACAGGACATGTGGGTATTACTGATTCAAACAAAGCTGGTAGGTACAGCTAGCGAAGTGTTTGCATCACTACCGGAGGAGGTATCTGGAACGTTTGAGGAGATCAAAAAAAATCCATCTTCGGTGCATAGGAACTAGTGCCTGAAGCCTACAGACAAAGGTTTAGAAATTTAAGGAAAGAATTTGGTCAAACATACATGGAGTTTGAAAGGCTCAAACAGAGTAATTTTGAGAGGTGGAGAAGTGCTTTGAAAATAGACCAAACGTACGAAGATCTCAGAGAAATTATACTTTTGGAGGAGTTTAAAAATTCAATTCCTGATGTAGTGAGAACTCATGTGGAAGAGCAGAGGGTTAAAACTGCGAGATTAGCAGCAGAAATGGCAGATGATTATGAATTAGTTCATAAATCAAGGCTTGGTTTCCGACATCAGTTTCAACCGGTGAGGGATAGAAACTGGGGACATGAGAAATACTCAAGTGGTAAAGGTAAAGGTGATCTGATGGGAGATAATAAAGAGAATGTACCTCAGTTTAAAAAAAAAATCCAGGAGGGTGGAAGAGAAATGAACAGTTTCAAATGTTTTCACTGTAATAAACAAGGCCATGTAAAGTCACAGTGTTGGTGGTTGAAGAAAAGCACTGGGAAGGCTGATACGGTAAAACAGGATAGGACAGTGGGGTTTATTAGAGTGGTAAAGGAAAGCCCAAGGGAAGCGAAGGAGGTGCACACAATTGTACAGCCTGTTCAAGAAGTAATTGATAAGAAGGTGCCAGGTGTCTTTAAAGAATTTACTTGTGTGGGTCAAATTTACTCATGTGTATCAGGAGGAGCAGGTAAAGAAGTCACAATTTTAAGAGATACAGGAGCCAGTCAATCTTTAATGGTAAGAGATGAGGAATTATGTAGTTTGGGAAGAATGTTGCCAGGTAATATGTGGAGTTCAGGGTGAGAGGAGTAACGTACCATAGGGTAAGGTTGGAAAGTCCAGTGAAGAGTGGTGAAGTGGTAGTAGGAGTAATAGAGAAACTATCTTGCCCAGGAATACAGTTTATCTTGGGTAATGATATAGCTAGATCGCAGGTGGGAGCGATGCCTACTGTGGTTGATAAGCCAGTGGAAAATCAGACAACTGAAGTGTTAAAGGATGAATATCCTGGGATTTTTCCAGATTGTGTAGTAACAAGGTCGCAAAGTCACAGGTTAAGACAAGAGGAGAAATCAAAGAGTGAAGATGAAGTTGAAGTGCAATTATCAGAAACGATTTTTGATCAGATGGTTGAAAAAGAAGAAGAACAGGTGGAGGATGAGGCAGATATTTTTAGTTCAGGAAAATTGGCGGAGGTACAACAGAAAGATGTAGAAATAAAACGGATATATCAGAAAGCATATACGGAAGAGGAATCTGAGAGTATACCAGAGTGTTATTATCGTAAAAGTGATGTCTTGATGAGAAAATGGAGACCTGTACATATGCAGGCGGATTAAAAGTATGCAGAAGTTCATCAAGTAGTATTGCCGGTAGGATATAGAAAGGAGGTGTTGCGAGTGCCACATGAGGTACCAGTGGGAGGTCATTTGGGGATAAGGAAAACTCAAGCTAAAATCCAGAAACATTTTCATTGGCCTGGACTACATAAAGATGTAGTTAAATTTTGTCAATCATGTCACACATGTCAAGTGATAGGGAAACCTCAAGCAGTGATAAAACCAGTGCCCTTAATACCCATTCCAGCATTTGAGGAACCTTTTACAAGGGCCCTAATTGATTGTGTAGGACCGCTTCCTAAAACAAAAAGTGGGAATCAATACCTTTTGACTATAATGGATGTGTCTACTAGGTGTCCAGAGGCCATTCCAGTACGTAATATTACAGCTAAAAAGATTGTGGTGGAGTTACTTAAATTCTTTACTAGATATGGACAACCCACAGAAATTCAATCGGATCAAGGATCAAATTTTACCTCAAAAGTTATTCAAAGAAGTTATGGATAGTTTAGGAATAAAACAATTTAAATCAACTGCATACCATCCAGAATCGCAGGGAGCGTGAGAAAGGTGGCATCAGACATTAAAGACAATGGTGAGGGCTTATTGTCAAGATTATCCAGAGGATTGGGATAAAGGAATTCCATTCACACTGTTTGCAATTAGGGATGCACCTAATGAGTCAACCAAATTGAGTCCTTTTGAACTAATTTTTGGTCATGAGGTAAGAGGACCACTTAAATTGATTAAAGAAAAATTGGTGGGTGAGAAATCGGAAGTTGCGTGTCAAATTTTAGGGAACGATTAAATAGAGCAGGTGAATTGGCTAGACAACATTTGAAAGTTGCACAAAATGTGATGAAACGGGTAGCGGACAAGAAATCCAAAGTTCGTAGTTTTGCCAGTGGAGATAAAGTTTTAGTGTTGTTACCAGGGGTAGGTGAGCCTGTAAAAGCTCGGTTTTGTGGACCTTATCAGGTTGAAAGGAAATTAAGTGAGGTGAATTATGTGGTAAAAACACCAGATAGAAGGAAGACTCACCGAGTGTGTCATGTGAATATGCTTAAAAGGTACTTTGAAAGGGAAGGAGAGAAAAAGGAGGTTTTAATGATTCTAACTCAAAGTGACGAATCAAATCCAGATGACTGTGAATTTGACATACCTCAAATTAAATTGGAAAATGAGGATGTTCTTAAAAATTGGGATAAATTGTTGAGTTATCTTCCAGAGGAAAAACAAACTGACCTGAAAGAGTTATTGATATCGCATGGGCAAGTTTGTAGAGATAAATTGGGAAGTATTAAAATGGCTATACATGATGTAGATGTGGGAAATGCCGTTCCTATCAAACAACATCCATATAGACTTAATCCTTTAAAATTGGCACAGGTTAACAAAGAGATTGAGAGTATGTTTAAAAATGGCATAATTGAAGTGGGTTGCAGCCAATGGAGCCCACCCATAGTGATGGTACCTTAACCAGACAGTACCCAACGGTTGTGTGTGGACTATAGAAAGATGAATGCAGTTATAAGAACGGATTCTTATCCTATCCCACGTTTGGATGATTGCATTGAGAAAGTTGGACAATCCACTTTTATTTCTAAATTGGATTTGCTTAAAGGTTACATTTATCCGAAAGGGCGAAGGAGATTTCAGCTTTTGTGGCTCCAGATGGTATATAACAATTCAAAGTTATGCCATTTGGCATGAAAAACACCCCAACCACATTTCAACGGTTAACTAATACAGTCGTTTCAGGATTACCCAATTGTGCGGCATATATCAACGATCTGATAGTTTTCAGGCAGACATGGAAAGAACATTTTAAAACATCTTATGGAGTTATTCGATCGACTTGAGGAGGTGGGTTTGGTGATAAACCTATTTAAAAGTGAATTTGGAAAAGCCCAAGTCACTTTCCTTGGCCATACAATCGGACAGGGTCAATTGGTCTCACGGGATGTGAAAACAAAAGTTCTTGAGGAGTTTCTGATACCCTCGACATGACGGGAAATAATGCGATTTCTTGGTATGAGTGGATTTGACCGAACCTTTGTGCAAGGGTTTTGTAGCGTGATTGTTCCACTGACAACTTGGTCAAGAAACGTAACAAATTTCAATGGACAGTGGTGTTTCAACATGCATTTTACTGCCTGAAAGCTGTGGTAACCGATGCTCCTGTATTGGAGAATTGCAAGGGACTCTGTGATCAGATTGAACTGAAGTATCTAACTTAAAGAGAAATGTCGAGGCATAGTGGAATGGATGGATCGTGCAGAGACTTTCTTGTTCAAAGAGACTGTCAATTGAGAAGGATTTCGGTTGGAGGAAGAACGAAGAAAAAAAAATGGACTATATTATTATACTTGTTTGCGTGTGTTGTTTTTTTTTGAACCGGTAAAATGTTTTTACTGCATGCATTTCTTAATTGATGGCGCAAAGGTGAAAAATGAAACCATCTTGAAGTTGATGGTTTAATTTTTTTTCTTGGGGGGAGGTGTCATGTGAGAGTACCTTTAAGAAATGGATATTTAAGCAATGTACCTTTAAGAAATGGAGGTGATCATATTACTGAAGTGATGTCAGAGGGTGGGGGGAGCTGAGCTCAGTTCTGCTTTTTTGCGTTTCAGTTTGAGAAGGCAGCTGGGAGTGTCTGTATGTTTTGCTGAGAGCTGCAGGAAGAAACACAGAGCTGGTCTGTTGATTTCTGCCAATCCAAAGACTATAAATATATTGAATGTAACCTAATGTCTGTTTTTGAAGGTTTGAAGTCTTTTGGATGTTTAAAGGAACAGTTTGAAGGATTATTTAGTGTTGTAGTCTTTTGGGGTTATCTTTGAAGTAATGGGTGTTAAGATATTCAATGTTTGTTTTTAAAAGGTTAACTTGAGTTCATAGAATAAACATTGTTTTGTTTTAAAAACCATTTGTCCATCTCTGCTGTACCACACCTGTAGAGTGGGCCGTGTGCTTCCCACACCACAATCTATTAAAAGTTGTGGGACGGTTGAACTCCATGAAACACTTTGGGGTTCTGTAAACCCGGACCCATAACACCACTTCCTGTGACTGACGCACCGAGGAAGGTGGCACTACAACCCTGTGCTGCCCAAAATGTTCATGCCTCCAGGTTACGCCCGCCAAGGCCATTTCAGGCAACAGGGATTGGCAGGTAGCAGACTCCTCCGACTCAGCTGTGGATCATGGGGAAACACCTAGATGTGGTGGTCTGGTTAGAAAGGTAAATAAATTATATTCACAGTGAGGACTTGAATGAGGTTAGGCACGATAAGACAATAAGCACAGATGTTAGCACAATTTAATTTAAGAGTCACGTTATGTACCCTCCAAATGCCTCCAAGCTCTCATCTCATTGCTGCGGACATTGCTGCCCACCCTATTCCTGGTCTTCCCCAAGGCGAGAGGCTTTCAAGCATCCCGAGTCCAGTGCTCCGAGCCCTATTTGGGCCCTTGTCATCACCCGAGGCCCTTCGTCCTCCAGCTTTTCCTCCTCCGCATGTTCCACCTCAGCGCCCTCCTTGATGTCTATCTAATCTGAGGTAATGTGGTGGTCATCCGTTTCCTCCTCTTCCAGCTCCTCGTCTTCATGCAACGCAGCACCATGACAATGCACGGTACCCTCTGGGGGCTGTACTGGAGGGCTCCCCTGACCAGTCCAGGCACCAAAATCGCATCTTCAGGAGGCTGACCATCAGCCACCTCATCTTTGTCCCCGATGAACCATCCCTCTAGCTGCTGCTTTCCCTCAAAGACTACTGGGATCTGAGAGCAGCCAAGGATATAGCTGTCATGGATACTCCCCAGGAACCGGGCACACACCTGCAAGTTGCGGTTGGCATTGTCGCAGACAACCTGCACATTCAGGGAGTGGAATCCCTTGCTGTTCATGAAATGGACACCATGACACCATGGGGAGCACAGACCTATATGTGTGTAATCTATGACCCCGCACTTGGGGAAATCGAACAAAGTGTGCAAATCCCATGGCTCTGGCACCTTGATTAGCCTGGCCCAGATCAAAGTTTCTGCAGTTATGTTCCCTCATGAAGAATACATCGGTCACCTCCCTGATGCGGCGAACTGAGAAATTCCACAGAGGTCACCATAGCAGCCCTAAAAGGAACCATTAACGCAAATGTTCAGTGCGGCTGTAACCTTCAGGGCCACAGGTAATGGGTGACCACCCAGCCCATGTGATGCCAACTCCAGCACTGCCTGGCAAAGGTGGTCCATCATCCCTCGGGACATCTTCCGTTTTTGCCTGTATTGGTTCTCTGCCATCTGGAGGCTGCTCACTCTCCTCTAGTAAATCCGTGCCCGGTACATTCGCCTCCAAGCAACCTCCCTATGTGATGCAGCCTCTGGCAGCTAAATAGGCCCTGCCACCCCTTCAGGGCACTGCTCCTGTCTCCAAGCAGCTAGCATGGTGAAGCTGGCATCATCTCTCCTGGCCTACGGCTATAAGTTTCATGCAAAATCAACTGGCTCCATGCTAGTATCAATCCAAAAATGAAAAGGAGGAAACAGGAGCTATTTGAAGATCTGTCAAAGCCCTGACCCATTGCCCAAACAAGACATGGGAGATACCATTGGTGGCCATTCCCTTTGAAGAGTGCATTCCTACTGAGCTCCACTCCCTTACTCTCACACACAATGGCCATGACCCACATGAGCCTCTCCCAACTCTGCGTTTGGATTGGCATCTCCCTCCAAGATCTGTAGTGGCCCTTAGGATCCCCAACAGGTGAGGACTGGGGACACATGCATTAACTGACTTGCTCTGTGTGCAGACATCCTAGGTGGGGGAGGGTGGGAGTCGGGGGAGGGTCGGGGGGGCTTGAGACGGCAACAGGGACACCGCTGCAACAACATTTGTCTGCTCAGGGCTGTCTGCTGAGCTCTATAAACCTTTTCCCTTTGTATTGGGTGCCGAACCTGTGACACCTCTCTCAGCAAAAGCTGGGTGCAAGCCATAGAGTTCAATGCTTTTGGGGGCTCATCTCTCAAAGTGTTAACTCGCGAGTGCGAATCAGTGGCAGAATTCATCCATCACACTACTGACTTAACGGGCATAATTGATTGATCCAGGAAGGCTCAAGAATGTTAATAGGCAAGTGAATCCCATTAAGTTTAATTGGTTATTTGATTTTCCACAAAATAGACCTTCTGTGGCAGGCATGGGTGAGCTGATTACTTTCTAGCCTTCAGGTTAAACTCAACCTGATCATTAAATTTTACTCGCATCCCCAAGCTTTCATGAGTAGCGGCTTATGCGAGCCTTCCATTTTGTACGGCAAGCCACACATGCTATCTAGCCTTGTTGGCCAGGCTTCCCGGACTAGCGCCAGGGCCCCTCAACATGGTTGAGGCCTTTTACTGTGGATTGCAGCCTGTGGGTATGGGAGAGATGTTAGTGCTGTTATTGTCCTCTCAGTCTCAGGGTCCTTCTCCCCTCATGGAGCAAATGATAACCTTCCATCACTTTACTAATGATCGAGAGTAGACTGATAGGCTGGGTTGGATTTATTCTGCTTTTCTGTCCAGGACAATTTTCCACATTGCCGGGTAGATGCCAGGGTTGTAGCTGTACTGGGACAGCTTGGCTAGGTGTGTGGCAAGTTCTGGAGCCCAGGTCTTCAGTACTATTACTGGAATATTGTCAGCGTCCAAATCCTTTGCAGTATCCAGTGCCTTCAGTTGTTTCTTGATATCACATGGGTGAATCAGATTGGTTGAAGACTGGCATCTGTGACAATGGGACCTCTGGAGGAGACTGCAATGGATCATCCACTCGGCACTTCTGGTTGAAGATTATTGCGAATGTTTCAGCCTTGTCTTTTGCACAGTTATGCTGGGTTCCTCCCTCAGTCAGGATAGGGATATATATGGAGCCTTCTTCTCCAGTCAGTTTTTCAATTGCCCACCACCATTCACGACTGGATGGCAGGACATCTGAGCTTAGATCTGATCTGTTGGTTCTGAGATCACTTAGCTCTGTCTATCACTTGCTGCTTATGTCACTTGGCATGCAAGTAGTCCTGTGCTGTAGCTTCACCAGGTTGATACCTAATTTTTAAGTGTGCCTGATATTGCTCCTGGCATGCTCTCCTAAACTCTTCATTGAACCAGGGTTGATCCCCTGGCTTGATGGGAATGGTAGAGTGGGGGATATGCCGGGTCATGCGGTTATATATTCTAGCTGAATGCAATTCTGCTGCTACTGATGACCCACAGCACCTCATACATGCCCAGACTGGAGTTGATAGATCTGTCCTGAATCTATCCCATTTAGCACGATGATAATGCCATGATGGACGGTGTCCTCAATGTAAAGACGGGACTTTGTCTCCACAAGGAGTGTATGGGTGGTCACCTCTACTGATACTCTCATGGACAGACGCATCTGCAGCAGGCAGGTTGATGAGGGTGAGTTCTAGTATGTTTTTACCTCTTATTGGTTCCCTCACCACCTGTTGCAGACCCAGTCAAGCAGTTATGTCCTTTATGAATTGGTCAGTAGTTGTGCTACCAAGCCACTCTTGGTGGTAGACATTGAAGTCCCCAACCCAGAATACATTCTCTGCCCTTGCCACCCTCAGTGCTTCCTCCAAATGGTGTTCAACATGTTGGAGTACTGATTCATTAGTTGTATGTAGACTCTAATGGGTTTTGTTGCCCATATTTAAAAAAAATAAAAAATTTAGAGTACCCAATTATTTTTTTCCAATTAAGGGGCAATTTAGCGTGGCCAATCCACCTACCCTGCACATCTTGGGTTATGGGGGTGAAACCCACACAGACACGGGGAGAATGTGCAAACTCCACACGGACAGTGACCCAGGGCCGGGATTCGAACCTGGGTCCTCATCGCCGTGAGGCAGCAGTGCTAGCCACCGTGCCACCCTTGTTGCCCATATTTGACCTGAAGCCAAAAGAGTTTATCTGGTCCAGAGTTGATGTTGAAGACTCGCAGGGCAACTGCCTCCCGACTGTACACCACGGTGCTGCCACCTCTGCTGGGTCTGTCCTGCTGGTGGGACACGACATACCCAGGAATGATGATGGTGGTGTCTGGGACGTTATCAGTAAGGTATGATTCCGTGAGTATGACTATGTCAGGCTATTGCTTGACTAGTCTGTGAGACAGCTCTCCCAATTTTCGCAAAAGCCCCCAACATTAGCAAGGAGAACTTTGCAGGGTCGACAGGGCTGGGTTTGTTGTTTCCAGTTCTTCAGTCGATATCAAGTGGTCCGCCCGGTTTCTTTCCTTTTTATTGACATCATAGCAGTTTGATATACCAGATTGGCTTGCTAGGCCAATACAGAGGGCATTTAACAGTCAACCACATTACCGTGGATCTGGTGTTACATGTAAGCCAGACCAGGTGAGGACTGCAGATTTCCTTGCTTGAAGGACATTTGTGAACTAGCTGTTTTTTTACAATGATCTGCAATGGTTTCATGGTCATCATTAGATTCCTTGGCGGGAACCCCATTACGTCACTGGCGTAGGGCATAGAAAAACAGAAAACGAGATCTCGCCGGCAAGAATCACGGTTTACGACTCGAGAGAGATTTTGGACCTGCATCGCTATTTACGCTTACGGTTCAAAATTGCCCCTTATTTTTCAATATTTGCTTTGTTATGAACAATGTATAACTTGAAGTTGAATTTATATTTATAAATATGTGTATGCGTGTGTATTAAGAAAGGTTAAAATGTTTTCAGTTTCATTTAGGTTTGTTCATGAGCCTTGGTGTCTGGGAGTCTGGACAGACTTGTGACTAAAGGTTTTCAGTTATTTGGGGTTTGTTTCCATTTATTTTTACTGAGGTCTTACAACCCCTGAACTTAATGTGATGGGTTAAAAGGGGTTGAAAGTTCAATGACTCTGGGGATACAAAAGACAATGTCGAAAAGTTTTGCTATTGCCCAGTAACAATGAATGAGGGACAGACACAGAAAATACAGGAGTGAGAGTGGGAGTGTTTATGTGCCTAGCAAGGCTAGTGGAACAGGAGTTAACTGAATAACCAGTTATGTGAGTAAAATGCTCAGTTTGGTGGAGGTGCTACTGGAAGACTGAGTTTAGGGAACTCATTTGGTTCCTCTGCAGTTGAAGAAATGGCCATATTTTTCAGTGTCTTGGGGATAGATATGAGTTGGGTGGGAAGCAGCAAGTGAATGCTCAGGAATTTACCATTTACAACTGTGCCAGTCTGTACCCATCTGGGATGGCCACTTCCAACTAAGCACAGAGCAACTCGCAACGACTGATGGGTAAAATGGACAAGCCAAGAGCCAGGCAGGTTCTGAGCCTGAAATGCATATTTGTCAGCAAAGTCCAGACAGTATCGAAACCCCGTCCCATTAGCATGTTAATCAGGCTGATTAGCAGGTAATGGCCCATCTCCCCCAACACAAAGAACTGGTACTCCAGCAACTGGGACAGTCCCAGACATTTTGGCACCACTCCCTGTCCAAGGGAAACACAAACAACAGGGTCAATGACCGCTTGAGACACGCCCAGTCATCCAGATCACCGCCCACTTATTGGCTAAGGAATCGAACGGAGTGATCAGGTATCACCCAATTAGTAAGGCCCAAATCGAAAGATCGCCCAAAAGAGCGCGAAAGCCTCCAAGTATAAAGGAAGAGTTCGCCATATGCTCGCTATCTTTTGGCCTTGGTACCCCGATGATGGTCATCGCCAATCGCAGCAACACCAGAAGCAAGTTTGGGTTCAACGCCCACTACCAAACGGATGAGCCTAGCTGAGCAGCAGTTACCCCTTCGAACCCAAGAGATCCAGAATTGAACAGCAGCCACTGTTTCCTGACCTAAGCCGGGTGCCCAAAGTTATGTACAGGTTGTCTTAGTAATAGGAGTAGTCACCTAGTAGTGTTTATGTTGCATTATTGATTGTATGTAAATAAAGTACCCTTGATCTTGAACTAACTAACTGGTGTTTGGCTCTTTGATCGATAGCCGGTTGAAACTTGTGGTATCATTCGATACCTGGCGACTCTAAGTATTCGGACATAGACAATATAGAAAGAAGACAAATCCACTGATTGCCCTAATTGGAACAGAGCCAGAGTAAAGAGCATAGTGAAGAGAAATCGGCAACAAGTCCCCAGCAAGAAGCCTTTGTGTCAAGCTAGTGGTAACTCTTTATTGGTTTATGTGGTTGGAAGTATATTGTTGGGGGAAAGGAATGGTGGAAATTTGAATCATAAGACCATAAGACATAGGAACAGAATTAGGCCACTCGGCCCATTGAGTCCGCTCTGCCATTCAATCATGGCTAATATTTTTCTAATCCCCATTCTCTCTTGAGTTTGTATTGAGATATTTCCAACTTATTTGTCTGCTTGTAATATAGCTCACTTTTCTTGTTTTAATAAATATTTTATTCTTTGTATCAAAAGTTCATGAACTGACTCCTGTGAATTTGTTCAATAACTTTCCTCCATGGTTTCTAAAACAAAATGTTAGGATTTATCAAACCAGGTTTCACTTTGGTATCCAACTTTTCTCGTATTAGCAGAGGCTGGGATCAGAGCAGGTTGTCTGAAGACAATAGTAGCAGTGACAATCTGGCAATTTTGTAGTGCCTGTCACTACACAGTAGCACAGTGGTTAGCACTGTTGCTTCACAGCGCTAGGGTCCCGGGTTCAATTCCCTGCTTGGGTCACTGTCTGTGCGGAGTCTGCACGTCCTCCTCCTGTCTGCATGGGTTTCCTCCGGGTGGTCCGGTTTCCTCCCACAAGTCCCGAAAGACATGCTTATTAGGTGAACTGGACATTCTGAATTCTCCCTCAGTGTACCTGAACAGGTGCCGGAGTATGGGGACTAGGAGATTTTCACAGTAACTTCATTGCAGTGTTAATGTAAGCCTCCTTGTGACAGTAATAAAGATTATTATATAATTACATTTTCTACAAATGCAATGCCTATTCTGAAACTCTTTCTTGTGTTTTGAACTAGCAAAGCATTTGACAAGTTCTCTTTTAAATTAGTTTCAGCTCTATTGGGTATCATTCTCATTGCAATGACGTAAAATGGCAGCCTAGAACTATGTTACATTGGTTTGATGTCATGTGGTGGTCAAAATCAATAGACCCAATATCGACAGCAGACAAAATCCAGTTCAAATTTTTCAAATCCCAGTATAAATCGGTCATGCTGATTTAAATCAGTAACACTGGAGTTCCATTTTAAAGACTGCAAGATAAGGTTGGACAAGCATTACTGGTATCGTTCATTTCCAAGAGTTACTGGTTTTTCCATCCTCAGTGTATGGGTTGTGGGGGTGGTTAAGATCAAGTATTGCAGAATGGAA